>NC_085976.1:1102053-1839106 GCF_910591565.1 Cydia splendana | reverse complement strand
TTATCGGGTTGGTCCGGGTTCCTCACGATGTTTTCCTTTACCGAAAAGCGATTGGTGAATATCAAATGATATATCGTACATAAGTTACGAAAATCTCATTGGTACGAGCCGGGGTTTGAACCCGCAACCTCCGCATTGAAAGTCGCATGATCTTACCGTTAGAGCAACAGCGGTGGCCCTAATAGTTAAATTAAATTAACATCTCGTCTCATCTCATTCCAGAGGTAATTGCTTCCGCGAACACTATTGTAGAAAACGCTCCGCGTAGTTTCCACAAAAGATTACAGACGTTCATCAACGAAGTGTTGCCAAGTTTTTAAAAATGTGTAAAGTCGAGTTTACAAACATCTTACAAGCAAACGTTCCAAAAATATATTTACATACACGCCTCTAAAATACTTACTTACAATAAAGTCTGTAGGTACATGTAGGTATAGATATATAGATACTGTCCTAGTGTGGGAAAAAATGTACAAGTATTGAGTCCGTCTTAGCTAACTTTGCACCAACTTGAACAAAACATAGTGAGACAGTTTATAAACTATATTTTCATAGAATTTTGACTTTAATGGTGACATACTACACTTTGTCATTGAAAATGCCTCGCAGAGTTAGTTTGATCCCACTCTATTGTCATTGAGGTGACTATTAATGAGGTGAGGTGTTGAATGATCTTATTGAGGTGTCTTACAGGCTCCTAAATTTAATACAAGGTACCTGTTCAAACTCAGGCCTATCGATATTGTGTCAGTTATCTACATGCGAACAAGCAAAGCGATTTCACATTTATCCTCAGAAAGCCGTTCGTCTGTAAACGCATTATAGTAGAAGAGCCGGCCGCAAAATTTTTAACCGACTTGATACCACGATGAAATGCACAATGGTTTCCCAGAAAAGTTATGCTAAGTCCGAATTCGATAGTCTGCCACGGCGGAACTTGCCGAAAGTACGAAAAAGAAGGCCACTTCCGGTGCGAAAAAAGGGGCTGATTTAACCCATCTGATACCGAGATAGTAGTTATGGCAGCAGTTAGAAATTTACATGTAGACACAGAAAAGCGAAGTCTGCCACTATTTTTTTTGCCGGAAGTGCTTGGCAGACGCTCTCAAAGGTGACCATCGGGACCCCTAAATTAACCCATCTGATACCACCATGAAACCAATGCCAGTCGGTAGGTATGAACTCTCATGTCAGGAATATATAAGTCTGCCAAGGCTTTTCCTGCCGAAACACCATGGCAGACGAGATTATGTAAGCAAGGTCGCCATCGGTTACCCTACACTAACCCATCTGATACCACCATGAAACCAATTCGATTCGGTAGGTATGAACCCCCATTTTAGGAATATATAAGTCTGCCAAGGTTTTTCCTGCCGAAACACCTTGGCAGACGAGATTATAAGCAAGATGACCATCGGTTACCGTACACTAACCCATCTGATACCGCCATGAAACCAATTCCTATCGGTAGGTATGAGCCCTCATTTCATGAATATATAAGTCTGCCAAGGCTTTTCCTGCCGAAACTCCTTGACAGACGAGATTATGTAAGCAACATCCGCATCCGTGGGACCGGTATACGTGATTACTGTAGGCTTATTTATTACTTTATGCTTTTACATATTTGTATATTATTATGTTATTAATGAAATATGTTTATAATTTATTAAACCTATACCTAATACATTGGGAATTCATTACCTGCTTACGGCAGTAGTAGGGAGTAGTGGGTGAGTTCTGGCTCACTTAGCCAGGCCAACAGTCCCTCCCCCTTTTTTTCCCTTGTTGAGGCCCTGCAACCTTACCTTGAACCCAACCTAATGTCATTGTAGCTCGAATCTAACCTAATCTATTTTTATTGCTTTTAGAAAATATTCTAATAACAATTATCTACTTTTGCAAAGTTAAATGTTGAATTCTTTATTTCGCAAAATGGAATTTTAATGTGACTATAATGTATGTGCAATCTACTTAGAAACTGGGTTTAGAAATATAAAAACACACATTTTATATAGGATAATAAGTTTATTCAAGTAATATTCTGAACATATATATAGTATAGTATAGTATAACATATAGTAACATCATTACTTATTCTGTGTACAGTGGAGAAAACATGCAAGTTGACATTTTTCGTTTTAAAATAAAGATAAACTAAACAGTATTTGCCACAAACCGATGTTAAAAAACTTTGCAGTTGTTGGTTGGCATAATACCATCTCTTACAATTTCTCTTCATTAACATTTTATGATACCTTCCTGTTTTTATTTACTTAATTTAATTTTTTACTTTTTATGTGATCGGTACTTCATTTATTTTAGATTTTGGGCTAATATTAGTTTGTTAACCGACTTCCAAATCTCAAAGAAGGAGGTTATCAATTCGGTTGTATGTTTTTTTTATTTTTTATTTTTTTTATGTTTGTTACTCTATATCTCCGTCATTCCTGGACCGATTTTGAAAATTAGTTTTTTGATTGTATGTATATGCATACAGATTGGTTCCGTTTTTGTCAAAACCCAGTTCTGATGATGGGATCCATGAGGAATCGAGGGAACTCCTCAAATTTTAAACGCATACATATAGTGATTTTTGGGTTTTTATCATCAAATTAAGCATACACATTCAAAAAAGTGACATTTGATGAAGTGCAACTGCTGATGATGATCAGAACGGAATTCTTCAACGACGCATAGTTCACGTTTGGCGATTTGTCGTCTTCGTTATGTTTGTTAAGCAAGTCAAGTTTTTAAGCCACATTTTTGTCAAGCTCGAGTTCTGATGATGGGATCCATGAGGAATCGAGGGAACTCCTCAAATCTTAAAGGCATGCGTATAGACATTTTTGTATTTTCATCAGAAAATCAAGGATTTTCATTAAAAACTGGCGCATTTGATGAAGTGGAACTGCTGATGATGACCAGAACAGAACTCTTCAACCACGCATAGTTCACGTTTGGCGATTTTTCCTCTTCGTTATGTTTGTTAAGCAAGTCAAGTTTTAAAGCCACATTTTTGTCAAGCTCGAGTTCTAATGATGGGATCCATAAGGAATCGAGGGAACTCCTCAAATATTAAAGGCATAAGTATAGATTTTTTTTGTATTTTCATCATAAAATCAAGCATTTACATTAAAAACTGTCGCATTTGATGAAGTGGAACTGCTGATGATGACCAGAACAAAACTCTTCAACGACGCATAGTACACGTTTGGTGATTTCTAATTTCAATTTTGACTTGGACTGCGACCCGGACTCGGACCCAGAACCGGACTCATACCCGGATCCGGTTCGGACCCGGACTCGGACCCGGACTTGGAATCGAACTCGGACCCGGACTCGGACTCGGACACGGACTCGGACTAGGACCCGGACTCGGACTCGGACTCGGAACCGGACTCGGACTCGGACCCGGACACGGACTCGGACACGGATTCGGACCCGGACTCGGACTCAGACTCGGACCCGGACTCGGACCCGGACCTTGACCCGGAAAACCACTATAATATATATTATATTATAATTATTATTATTACACGTAAATTTGTTCACGAAGAAACCGTGTACCGACTCTTCATGCCATTATATTTTTAATTTGCTGTTATTCTCTACAAATCGACACTAAAAGTATCAAAATATCAAAATATGGAGTTCCGTTTGAGAAAGAAGCAAAACAATTTCGTCTTTGACAGTAATTGAATTATTGTGTGATTTTGAAAGCTAGACAATTCAAGATTTATATTTTTACTCACAAAGACAACACAGAAATTCAATCTCAAATGTAAACCTTCGAACAATTTCCATACATTGACGACATCACTCAAAATTCTTCTTCAAGTCAGATGCCCGCTGGGGCTGCACCGGAGCTAGATATGAGCGCCGAAGGCATTTAGCCGGCGGCGGCGCGCCGGTCAAAATCGGTCGGCGGCGGCGGCGAATCGGCGGCGTGGCCTTGAAACACCTTTGATTAATGAAAAAATAATTAAAACCAAAATTTTACCGAATGTACACGTTTTTACTGTAAGAAAGTTATAAAATAAGTGCATTTTTGAATTGCAAGCAAAATTTATTGAATAAAGGTACGAAAAAAGTTTTATATAGTATAAACGGTATCGAGCGGCATCAGAGGCGGTCTTAATCTTGGCGAGGCCCTGGCCGGAAGATCTTTGCGAGGCCCTTATCTATTGTGCTAAGGGGTCATCCATTAATTACGTCACACGAATTTCTAGGTTTTTTTACCCCTCCCCCCTCCTTGTCACACTTGGTCACATTTGGCAAGCCCCTCCCCCCTGGTGTGACGTCACATTTCTTCAACGAAATCGGCAAATATTTATTTAATATTTTATCAAAATATTTTTGACAAAAGAAATATTAGTAATTTTATAACCCAAACTGATTAAGAAATAAAATTAAACGAATAAAAACGATTCTCGTTTCAAAAACTTGTTATTTAAATGTATATTAGCGTATAAAATAATTTAAATAATTTTCGATTACTGATGAAGTTAAAGTGACGTCACAAAGTTTGTGAGTCCTCCTCCCCCTTGTCACACATGTCACATTTTCTTGACCCCCTCCCTCCCCCTAAACGTGTGATGTAATAAATGGATGACCCCTAAGTAAAAAGTAGCGGATTGACTGTATCAGGAAACATCTGGTCGACTGTCCAAAGAGCCGAAGTGAGGAAAATCAAGCTCCGTTATTAACCAATATCGACCCAACAAACCGGTTTATGTCAAAAAGTGAGGCCCAAGGCCGAGCTCCACCTAACACCGAAGACCAGATTCGGACGCCTTCCCATCCGAGGCCAGAGGCTGAGCTGCAGGTAAGCATACAGCTTAGAATCGAACGCCAAGTGTGAGCTTGGCTGACGGCCGAATGCGCGGAGTGCCGATTACGGCGCGCTTCTGTGCGAGGACGAAGGCCAAGCTGCAAGAGGGCAGAGCTTGGAATTGGTCCAGTGTAAGCAAGACCGAAGGCCGATAAAGACCGAGGCCACAGTGTTAAAGACCTCTGGGGCTCTCCTGTAGCTGCATTCGTGGGAGGCCAAAGGCCGTGCTGCAGTGGAGCTAAGATTGGAGAAGAACCAAGCATTTTAAAGGCGAGGCCAAAAGTTACGCTCCAAACAGGGCCGAAAACTTGGAGGTTCAGATAGCGGCTTACTTCTATGCGAGCGATGCGAGGCCAAAGATTGGTCTGCGAGAGAGCAAAGCTTGAAATTTGAACAATGGCCAAGCTTAAAATGAGACCTGATTCCGTTTCCGATGCCTTCCGTGCAAAGCCAAAGGCCGGACCTTTGGGCGTGAAAACGCTTAATATCTGAAATTAACCCCCTTTTACACCTTTTTAAGACATTTAAACCATGCTTGCAATAATTGAATTCGCGGTGAATGACGGATGAGCTAGCCAGCTGGCAAAATTAGTCATTTCGTTGCTCTAACACTAGTAGCGCGGTTACCAAACAGAAAAGTTTGAATTTACCATCGATATTTTAGAATTATATGGTCCTAAAATACCTTTTGAATGTCTATAAGCTATTCAGACTGGCGCCGTTAAAGATCTAAACTAGATAAAATATATATTATATGATTCTGAAAGTAGTAGTATCTAACAAGGTCACGCCGATGCCACGCCGATAGCGCAGCGTCGGCGGCGGCGGCGCGTAAATTTTGTCGGCGGCGGCGGCGCGCCGGCGCGGCGCTCATATCTAACCGGAGCACACGTATAATTCTTCAAATAAAAATGACAGCTTGATTTGACATTAAATCATATACGCACACGAGAAAGTATACCAGTAGATAAATTGTATTTCAAAAAATAGGGTACATAAATATCAGCTCGCGTCTCCTTTAAATTTGATTTGCTGTTATTTACGGGTCATAATGGTTGAAAACCTCAGTAAACTATCTTAAAACAATACGATTACAGTCGAATTTAAGTATTATGTTCCTTCAAATCAAAACTCGCTTAAAATGAAAAAAGTTTAAAGACTCATCCTTTACTGATTGGGATTAATTTTCATTTTGCGTCATTTTAAAAACGTATTTGACTTCTGTACGTCAATTAATTTTGATGACAATTGTAATCTTGTAATATATTATAGAACTTTTATCTTAAAATATTGCCTATTAACAGGAAGCGTTATGTAATTCGTATAAGTAATACCTGAAAGTCTTGTACCTAGATCTGTAATACCATGGATTGCGACGAATAAATGATTATGATTATGCCGTTCGTTCCGTCTATATGTATAATGCGTGTACGTGCTGTTCTCTGAAAATCTTCAAGAAAAAATAACAGCTAGACCAGCACGAAGCACTAGCGAGTTTTTGCGGCTTTGGAGACCGAGATAAAGCTTACAGGCCAATACCGCTGTGGCCTGGTTATTGTTATGTATACCTATGTATCGAATGTTTTTAAAAAAAAATTACTATAAAAAGCAATGTTTTATTTCGATTAGGTCTACATTTTGTGCATATTGTATATCTGAAGTATTTTCGTACTAAACTTGAAACTTTCGTTGAAACTAAATAAAATAATTATTCCTAATATACAGTCACCTGCAATTTATGTTACACAACACACAACGAAGGCCGCAAAAATATCTGACACGATCTTATTTGTAGAACCATAAGAGCATGTCATATATTTTTGCGGCCTTCGAAGAGTAGGTACCGGTCATTATCACCAACTTTGCCCGCATTTAAAAAAAAACACGAATTTCTCAAAAAAAAAAAATCGTAATTACTTTTTTTGCTCAGCACGTCCATTGTGATCAAACGCATCAGTTTATTTGAAGAAAAAATATTTTTATCGTGTTTTTACCCATTTTTTTGCGTTTTAGAGGGTGGGCAAAGATATCCGGAGTTTTCGCCAACATTGCCCACGTCAATTTGGTATTCAAATACAGCTCGTATGATGATGATGTCTAAGGATCACTGGTTTTGGGCAATCCTACCATTCCCTGTTAATAACTTAGCGATAAGTGTAAAAACTTTTAAATAAATTTGCTGGGCAATGTTGCCTACCCGTTTTTGCTCCATTTCCATATAAGGCTCGCCTAAGCATTTTACAAAGGCTAGGGTTGTCACTTTTGAGAAAATCTGTTACAATAGTTTAATGGCCAAAAATATGATTTTTGCTGTGTTTTTCATTAGTTAACGGGATAAAACATCTAAGTAAAGGATAATAAGACAAATTAAATACATTATATATTTATAAACTTACTTTAGTGTACAAACATAACCTTATTTTACATGCGAAGTTGGGTAAATTAGATGAAAGTGATAACCCTAATCCGTTTTTGGTGGTGGGCAATGTTGATATGGATGCCAAATCACCGGATTACTTTGCCCACCGCTAAAACTCGCTAAAAATTACAAATTAAAGATATCTTATTGATACTGTTTTAACACCCCCTGGCACTGATTAAAATAACCGACTTGGTTTCACATTACATCTCAAAACTTTTTGAAGTGAAAATTTCTTTAGCGGCGTGTAATAGTGCCCTTGCGGCCTATTTGCTGAATAAATGTTGAAGTTTGAAGTTTGCATGCCAAGTTTCGTGCTTTCTGCCGGATGGGACAGGATTTAGGATGGGTCAGACCAGGACCGCATTTTTGCAGGTTCTTCTTTTATTAGCCAGACTCTACCTCCATACTAAATCGAGCTAAGGAGTCGCACTATAAAGAAATATTGAACATTTCCTTCAAGTTGATATACAGGGTGTCCATGCATTAGGGTATTTATATTCAATATTCAATAATTTATTCATAAAATCAATACAATTTTACACGTCAATGGTATTTAGAACCAGTATACAAAGTATCATAACAAATTACGATTTTTTTACTTTGGAGCAACCTGTATGTGTTAGTAGCTCCTGAGGTAATAAATAGTATGACTAGATTTTGCCCTGTGCGCGGGGCCCGAGGGCCCCGCGGTCTTCTTGTAGTTTGTTGTTGGTGCTGTTGTTTTTGTTGTAGTAGTAGTAGTAGTAGTAGTTTGTTTTCCAAAGGGAAAAAGAAATAAAGTTGTACTTTTGCTAGGACGAAAAGATCCGCGTGAAAGCACTACATTCCCGCAGCTCGGCCTGGCCTCGCGTGCTTGGGAACTCGTAAGGGACGCTCCGGGCCTTCGGCCCTACGCGGAGCTCGGCCTTCGTCCTTCGCTGGGTTTCGAAGCTCAGCGTCGGGCCTTCGGCCCGCCGCTTCGCTTATTAAAACAGTTGGGAGGGTTGGTTTTGCTTCGGGGCTTAAGCGGGAAGTTGGAGCTTAAACACGACCCAATAGGAAAAGTGTCTTAGACAAGCGAAACGGCGGGCCGAAGGCCGAAGGCCGTAGGCCAACTTCCCCCTCTCGTGTGACGCTTCGGGCCTTCGGCCCTACGCGGAGCTCGGCCTTCGGCCTTCGCGAGCCTCGACGCTTCGCCGTCGGGCCTTCGGCCCGCCGGCTTCGCTTATCAAGACAGTTGACTTTGTAGAACGCTTGGGGGAACTGCATTCACGCAGCTCGGCCTTCGGCCTCGCGTTTTGGGAGTTGGGGTGGAGGCTCCGGGCCTTCGGCCCTCCGCCGGGGTCGGCCTTCGGCCTCCCGGCCTGAAGCTCGCCCTTCGGGCTCGCTTAACACACTTTTTGTATAGGATTTTGCTTTGTTCGTCATTCCCGCAGCTCGGCCTTCGGCCTCGCCCAAAATTACTGGGGGCGGGGCACGCTTGGATATTCGGGGTGAAGCTCCGGGCCTGACGGCCCTACGCGGGGTCGGCCTTCGGCCTCCCGGCCTGAAGCTCGCCCTTCGGGCTCGCTTAACCTACTTGGAAATTTGAATTTTGCCCTTGTCGCCCGCCATTTTGGATTTTTCCAAAAATTTTTTTTACATGGTAATGCTGGGCCCCCTAGCTCGCCGCATGCCAAATCTCAGTGCACTCGGACCAACTTGAAAAATTAAAAAAAAAAGTCGGCCATTTTGAAATTTTTTAAATGCAGTTTGATTTGTTTCGGGGCCCTCTATGACATTTGGTCGAGCACCCCCCACCTACCTCGCACCGTTTAAAAGTTGCCATACAAAATTAAAATGACCATTATTTCCGCCATCTTGGATTTTTTTCAAAAATTTTTTTTTTCATAGGAATCTAGAGGCTTCTATCTCTCGCCATGCCAAATCTCAGCGCGCTCAGACCAACTTGAAAAAAAAAAAAAAGTCGGCCCGTTTGAAAATTTTTAAATGCAGTTTATTTTGTCTCGGGGCCCTCTATGACATTTGGTCGAGCACCCCCCACCTATCTCGCACCGTTTAAAAGTTGCCATACAAAATAAAAGGGGCCATTTTTTCCGCCATCTTGGATTTTTTCGAAATTTTTTTTCCCATACGAATCTAGAGGACCCCGAGATTCCGTGACCAAAATTTCAACGCGCTAGGACAAACTTGAAAAAATTAAAAAAAAAAGTCAGCCATTTTGAAAAAAAATGGCGGCGTCAAAAACTGCCAGGGTCCCTCTATGACATTTGGTCGAGCACCCCCCACCTACCTCCCACCGTTTGGCCGGGCCGTCGAACATTTTTCTGACCGGAAGCGGTAGGCCAAAAGTCGGAATTTTCTGAAGTCACGAGACCGCCCTCTATACGACCGTATCATAGTCTAACACCCCACGAACCTCCTTCTGGGAGAACAATCATGTCAATTAATCAGTCGTGTTGCAGCTTTAAATAAGATTAATTATTAATTATTAAATTATTAAATTATTAAATTAAATTAAATTAATTAAAACTTTCTTCGACCGTTTTGATTATCTTTTTTATGTATGACATTAATAAGATTCTGACTTTTGACAAATGTCATCATTGCCGCACATTTTCAAACAAATTGTCAAAAGCACTGCCAATGATTAATACAGTATGTTTCTTTTTGTTGTCGATTATTGGAATTAACTTTTGTTTGATAATTTAATGTTTTATCTTTTGTTCTAATTAAAAAGAAATTACCGTTAGAGCATTTCTGAGAAGTAACCCTATGTGGGATTTCAGGGTTTGTCCAATGGCTAAGGTCACCCTGTATTTAAAAACGTAAACGTTAAAGTTTTTGGGATATATGTATAGTAGACTATTTATACTCCACATTGATACCATAAGAAGTTAATAAAACTGCCTGAAAGTTAGAGAGGACTATGGAGGAGATTACTGTTTACTAGCTTTTGACTTAACTCCTGGCCCCTGTTTCACCAACGTGACAGGTGCGACGAATTGTAAAATCACTGTTGCTGACGTCACAGGCATCCATGAACTACGGTTACCGCTTACCATCGGGCGGGCCGTATTCCTGTTTGCCACCATCATTGTATTATTAAAAAAAAAACTTTATGATATCGGAAAAAAAACAGATATTTCTCTTGCTAAGTTTATGACAATTGTCACAGAAACACTGCAATTGTCACGAAATTCCGGCATATAACTCATTACCTGTCAAGAATTACCTACAATTCTTCTAGATCTTTGACAATTGTCAGAAACTTCACAGGAGAAATATCTGTTTTTTCCGATATAATAAAGTTTTTTTTTAATAATACAATGATGGTGGCAAACAGGAATACGGCCCGCCCGATGGTAAGTGGTAATCGTAGCCCATGGATGCCTGTGACGTCAGCGATAGTGATATTACAATTCGTCGCACCTGTCACCGATGTGAAATTGGGGCCTGGCCTCTATTTCACTACGGTGGCAGGTGCGACACTTGTCGACATCACAGTTGGTACTGACGTTACAGGCCTCCATAGGCTACGGTAACCGCTTACCATCAGACGGGCGGTGTGCTTGTTTGCCACCAACATGTTAATAAAATAAAAACTCCATTATATCGCCAAATACTAAGTACTTATTTTGCGAAGCTAATGACAATTGTCACAAGAAACACGACAATTGTCGGTAATTCTTGACAGCAAATGAGTTCTGTGTAACACTATATGAGTAAAATGAATATAGGCGTGGAATCGAATGTATTTGCAGCCAACAAATTTTTTTTTTTTTTTTTTTTTTTATTGTGAATCAAGAAACAAACGGTCATTTACATTAATGCGTAATGGTTTAACATTGCATCTTAAGGTTAGACCTACAGTTTCCTTAATTGAATATAATCGTGCTAAATTTTTATACACTATGGTTTTTCTTTTACATTTTTATTGCTACAGAAAATACAGAAGATCGGTGCTTATTATTTCTCTAATTATTAAAAAATACAAAACTTGTTTAACTGCAAAGTTATTAACTTACTATACTATACTAACTAAATATACGCCATATACAAAATATCTAGTTATACATATATTTTACTTAATAAAATATATTCCTAGCTATATTTTCTTTCACAAACAAATGCTTTTTTTATGGAGACTATATCACAGTAAAAAACATCAATATTACAGAGATTTAAACATTCGTTATAAAGTCTACAGGCACGCCTTATAAACATATTTCGTGCATAGCAAGTTCTGCTAAACGGGACAGCAAATAACTCCTTTTTGCGACATTTGCGCTGACGCGCACGAGGGACTTTTATATTTATTTTTTGAAGTAGTGAGGGAATCTCCAATTTAGAATTTAAGATTTTATAAAGTAAGACCGAGTCTACGCAGTCACGGCGGTCTTTAAGAGACTGAATTTTATGGTATTGCAATGAGGAGGGGTAATCAACATAATTTAGTCCAGTTCTAAAATCTAACGTTTTTACAAACTTCTTTTGAAGCCTTTCTATTCTGTCAATATGGACAGCATGAAATGGCTTCCAAACAGCACACGCAAATTCAAGACGACTTCTTACATAGCTGTTATAAAGAGTTATGTAACTAAAAGAATTTTTAAAGGGTTTGCAGACTCTTAAGATGAAACCTAATAGCTTAAACGATTTAGCAACTACATTATCAATGTGAGGAATAAATGACAACTTAGAATCCATTATTACTCCTAGATCTCGAATTTGCGTTACCCTATTTAATATTTTACCGGAAATTGTGTAATTATGATCAATATTTTTATTTTTCCTAGAGAAAGTTATAATGCTACACTTTTCATTGTTCAAAAATAGATTATTATCAGTACAGTATTTCTCTAAGTTAAATAAATCATCTTGTAATAAATAACAATCTGAAACATCTTTAATAATTTTAAAAATTTTGGCATCATCAGCGTAGAGTAAAACTTTAGAGTACTTAATGTAGTCGGTTATATCATTAATATATAACACAAAAAGAAGAGGCCCCAAATGCTAATGTTTGTTCAGCTACCTGTTCACCTGTTTAAATTGCTTATTATCAATTTAGATCCGGATTTTAAACCTGGCTGACATCGGATAGCCATTTATATTGATGTCAATGGTGTTGGTGAATATTTTAATTCATTCGGGCGAAAACCGGAAGGTTGGTTGGGTATCATAAAATGTTCATGGAGAGAAATTGTAAAGGCCCCAGTACACAATAGGCCATTGCCGGCCAATCCAAGGGAAGCAGCCATGCGGTAGAATGAGATAGCAATATCATTTGCTCCCTCTAACGCATAAATGCGTCCCTTGGAATGGCCGGCGATGGCCCATTGTGTACTGGGGCCTTAAGATATGGTATTGTAATCAACAACTGCAAAGTTTTTTTTACATCGGTTTGTGGCAAATACTGATTAGTTTATCTTTATTTTAAAACGAAAAATGTCAACTTGCATGTTTTCTCCACTGTACACAGAATAAGTAATGATATTACTATATCTCATATGTTCAGAATATTACTTGAATAAACTTATTATCCTATATAAAATGTGTGTTTTTATATTTCTAAACCCAGTTTCTAAGTAGATTGCACATACATTATAGTCACATTAAAATTCCATTTTGCGAAATAAAGAATTCAACATTTAACTTTGCAAAAGTAGATAATTGTTATTAGAATATTTTCTAAAAGCAATAAAAATAGATTAGGTTAGATTCGAGCTACAATGACATTAGGTTGGGTTCAAGGTAAGGTTGCAGGGCCTCAACAAGGGAAAAAAAGGGGGAGGGACTGTTGGCCTGGCTAAGTGAGCCAGAACTCACCCACTACTCCCTACTACTGCCGTAAGCAGGTAATGAATTCCCAATGTATTAGGTATAGGTTTAATAAATTATAAATATATTTCATTAATAACATAATAATATACAAATATGTAAAAGCATAAAGTAATAAATAAGCCTACAGTAATCACGTATACCGGTCCCACGGATGCGGATCTTGCTTACATAATCTCGTCTGTCAAGGAGTTTCGGCAGGAAAGGCCTTGGCAGACTTAAAAATTTCCGAAATGAGGGTTCATACCTACCGACTGGAATTGGTTTCATGGAGGTATCAGATGGGTTAATGTAGGGTAACTGATGTACACCTTGCTAACATAATCTCGTCTGCCAAGGTGTTTCGGCAGGAAAAGCCTTGGCAGACTTATATATTCATGAAATGAGGGTTCATACCTACCGACTGGAATTGGTTTCATGGCGGTATCAGATGGGTTAGTGTACGGTAACCGATGGTCATCTTGCTTATAATCTCGTCTGCCAAGGTGTTTCGGCAGGAAAAACCTTGGCAGACTTATATATTCCTAAAATGGGGGTTCATACCTACCGAATGGAATTGGTTTCATGGTGGTATCAGATGGGTTAGTGTAGGGTAACCGATGGCGACCTTGCTTACATAATCTCGTCTGCCATGGTGTTTCGGCAGGAAAAGCCTTGGCAGACTTATATATTCCTGACATGAGAGTTCATACCTACCGACTGGCATTGGTTTCATGGTGGTATCAGATGGGTTAATTTAGGGGTCCCGATGGTCACCTTTGAGAGCGTCTGCCAAGCACTTCCGGCAATAAAAATAGTGGCAGACTTCGCTTTTCTGTGTCTACATGTAAATTTCTAACTGCTGCCATAACTACTATCTCGGTATCAGATGGGTTAAATCAGCCCCTTTTTTCGCACCGGAAGTGGCCTTCTTTTTCGTACTTTCGGCAAGTTCCGCCGTGGCAGACTATCGAATTCGGACTTAGCATAACTTTTCTGGGAAACCATTGTGCATTTCATCGTGGTATCAAGTCGGTTAGAAATTTTGCGGCCGGCTCTTCTACCATTAGAGTAGGGGCTTTCAATCAAATTCGGTGGATGAATTAGATCCCAAATATTCTGGATGGGACATACTTAATATATTTAGGGGCCGCGAAACGATGAGAAAAGTTTATTTTTTATGATATCATTGTTAATAGGTACTCGTATTACATTATTTATATACGACTAGGTATAAGTACAACATTTATTCGAACGGGCCCAGCGCGTGCCGTAACTAAATTTTTTAAGGCATTTGACTTAGCTCAAAGCGTGTAAAAATTCAATATAAAAACTAATATTTTGCGTGGTGGAGGGAGGGATCGCACAAAATATCCCGATGGGTCGAAATAATAAAATAAGATAAGGTAGAGATTTGTCTGGAAGCAACAGCAGTCTTTATCTGCATACTATTTTTACTTGTGTGATTCCATTCGTTTTATTCACCTCCAAGTTTCGAGATCTATAATTTTATCAAGCGAGCTCTAAATAAAGTCTCGTTGAAATGCAACCCTCTATCGGGACCCATCTTGTGTGAGTGCAGCGATTTACAACCCTGTCACGACTGCATCTCAGATCAAGATGAGTTTACATGGCTTAGAGAGTTGAGTTCTCGAATAAAACTAGTGTATCCTGATCTCCAGTGATGAGAGATGCTAAACAGGCAACACTGTAGCAGTGACGCTGCTGTTGTCTCAATCCAAATGTAACCTTTAGTCATCTCGGCGCTCGTCGGCATCGGCATCAAAAAAATCAATCAATCGATCAATCAATCAATCGGATCAGTGATCGGCCCAGAGGAGCAAGTGTTGTCTGCCTTTAAGATGAGAGTACAATCTTTTCTTGAAGGTTTGATGGTAGTATCGGTTCGGAAATACCGCGAGCCACAGTTCATTTTACAGCTTAGTTGTGCGAGGCAGGAAGTAGGTATCTGGAGAAACGCACAGTGGAGACGCACAGAAGATGGAAATATTGTCGCCTAGAGCACTGGAAAAGGAGCGAAACTTAATCCTAACTTATGTACTTTAGCTTTGCTGGCGATTGCAATGTCTTGAATACGTAGGAGTTAGTTTTTGGCACCGTTTCTGAATAACATAACAACACGAGTATATATATTTATATAATTTATTTTGTAGCGGCGGAACCACTATATAAAGCCACTTTGATACAAACAACAAAATATGGAAATTGTTAACAACACTATGAAGTATTTGAACAAATTAAATTATTTTTCAGAAAATATTTTAATTTAGTTTTTTTTTTTTTTTTTTTTAATTATTTTTATTTAGGGGGCGCCACAAGCCTTCAGTAGGAAGTGCATATACTTGGAAAATTTGACTAATGTCGCTGTGGCCCGGTGGCCGAGTGGTTCAGGCACCTGCCGCGATAGCAGAGGACGCTGGTTCGATTCCAGCCTGGGGCACTGGAGGCCTTGGTCACTTTTTCTTAGTATATGACATTTATTTCAGTTTGTTAACAACAGTTTATTGGCTAACCAACCAAATGCAAAACCGCCTGGATCTGTCACTTCACTGAACGACCTGACTTTAACCTACATTATTTGATCATGTAATGTTTTCATCTACCCTCAACTGACTTAAGGATCCATTTGAGGGTAGATTTTGTTTAATTTTATTTAAATACCTAAAGATACAGCCTATACATGCAAATGATTCTGCCACATCCAGCTCCACATACAATCACAAATACAGAATACTGAAATCAAGTCCCATTGAACTCGTTATCGGCGACAACAGAACGGCGCCAATAGGGATTAAGGGCTTCGGCTTGTGGCAGCTGTAGGCTGCGAAATACGGATTGTACAAAGAAGTTAAATAGACATGCCACTAATTAAAACAAAAATATTACTTTGCTAATCTGCGAAATAATAGCATGCTAGTCAAGTAGTCAATCAGTGCTAAATCGTTATACTTATTTGTGTATTTGTGCATCGTATTTGAAAACAATATGTAGGTTAATCGGTTAAGTGACGTTCGTACGTATTACAGCCGCGATTATCTCGTTCAAGCCGTCACACATTTTATCAAGGAAATTGACAGATACAGCGGCGGCAACAACGACGTCGCAACAGTAATGAAGCTGCAGTTGACATCCGAACGTCACCTTTAGAGTGCAGTAGATTATGTAATGGCTGACTGCTTTTAGAAATGGAATTTAATGTTGTGGTAGCCGGGTCAAACAGAAAACTGTGTTCGCGTCTTTTCTGTAGAAATACACAAAAGTTAAGGGCTATAAAGGATAATTTTCTTATTTAACTCTTATCCACGTGAAAAGGTACTCCTTTTATTTAGAGAAGTATGATAAAATCATTACCTACATGCCCACAAGCTGTTAACTATTGCACACAGGAGAGAAAACTTGTGTGTTCGGGCGAACTGTACTTTTTTCTCTCCTGTGGGCAATAGTTAACAGCTTGTGGGCATGTAAGTAATGATTTTTTCATTCTTATCTAAATAACAGGAGTATATTTTCACGTGGATAAGGGTTAAATAAGAAAATTAATTAAGTTCAAAAACTAAAACCCGACTACTGCAAATCGCGCTCTAAAAAGTATGAAACAAGATAAAAATCTTATCTGAAATTATCATACAGGAAAATTATAAGAGTTATCATTTTTTTATATATTTACAGAGATATTCAAAGGATCGCCGTGGACGTATGCCACGATTATAAACTTTAAGGTAAAGTGGCATACGACGATTTCTATCTTGTTTCAAACTTTTTAGAGCGCGATTTGCAGTAGTCGGGTTTTAGTTTTTGTACTTATTTTTTATTTAATTAATTTTGGGGTCAGGATTTCATTACTTACTAATAATATTTGAAGTCACTTTATATTACTTTTGCGAGGGCGTCCTCAGTACAGAAATGCACGCAGAGCGCCGCATATATCGAGCTACGCTCGACAACCTTTGGCATGAAGGCGCCTTCGGCGCCTGGCTTAGGAACGCGTACAGCGTGTCTCGTACATCGGGCTACGCCCGACTCTTTTAGTATGAGGGCGCCGAAGGCGCCCGGCTTTGGAACGCGGACATCATGCCTCGTACGTCGGGCTACGCCCGACTCTTTTAGTATGAGGGCGCCGAAGGCGCCCGGCTTTGGAACGCGTACATCGTGCCTCGTACGTCGGGCTACGCCCGACTCTTTTAGTATGAGGGCGCCGAAGGCGCCCGGCTTTGGAACGCGTACATCGTGACCCGTACGTCGGGCTACGCCCGACTCTTTTAGTATAAGGGCGCCGAAGGCGCCCGGCTTTGGAACGCGTACATCGTGACCCGTACGTCGGGCTACGCCCGACTCTTTTAGTATAAGGGCGCCGAAGGCGCCCGGCTTTGGTACGCGTACATCGTGCCTCGTACGTCGGGCTAAGCCCGACTCTTTTAGTATGAGGGCGCCGAAGGCGCCCGGCTTTGGAACGCGTACAGCGAGCCTCGTACGTCGGGCTACGCCCGACTCTTCTAGTATGAGGACGCCGAAGGCGCCCGGCTTTGGAACGCGTACAGCGAGCCTCGTAAGTCGGGCTACGCCCGACTCTTTTAGTATGAGGGCGCCGAAGGCGCCCGGCTTTGGAACGCGTATATCGTGCCTCGTACGTCGGGCTACGCCCGACTCTTTTAGTATGAGGGCGTCGAAGGCGCCCGGCTTTGAAACGCGTAGATCATGCCTCGTACGTCGGGCTACGCCCGACTCTTTTAGTATGAGGGCGCCGAAGGCGCCCGGCTTTGGTAAGCGTACATCGTGCCTCGTACGTCGGGCTACGCCCGACTCTTTTAGTATGAGGGCGCCGAAGGCGCCCGGCTTTGGAACGCGTACATCATGCCTCGTACGTCGGGCTACGCCCGACTCTTTTAGTATGAGGGCGCCGAAGGCGCCCGGCTTTGGAACGCGTACATCGTGCCGCCCGACTCTTTTAGTATGAGGGCGCCGAAGGCGCCCGGCTTTGGAACGCGTACAGCGAGCCTCGTACGTCGGGCTACGCCTGACCCTTTTAGTGTCGCCTTTTGGACGACGGTGTCCGGTGCGTCACAGGCGAAGCATACTGAAACGTACCTAACGTTTCAGTATGCTTCGCCTGACCACTGCGAATTTTACGAGGTGAATATACTAAGCAACTTTTACCATGGGACCAAACCCGATCTCGTAAAAAAAATTGCTGATCTGGACTTCTATTCCTATTCACGTTACAAAATATTGCAGGCCATTAAAAAACACCATGTATATAGCGGTCAAACAAATTTCTTTTGAAAAATCCTTTTTGTATCGCCGTAGTCGCGTAACACGCGGATAGATAGAATCCAGAGCGATTGTAGATTCGTAGTTCGAATTACCTACCAGATAAATTAATGTTTTTTCGGGTGCATGCAAGCAAAGCCGGGTGCAAAAGCTAACAATATGTATATACTTGAACTGTGCTAATTGAGCTCTTTCAAATGATATACAACACGTCATCATTACTTTTTTTTATTTTTTTGGTTCGTGACTTTATGACCTCTAGAGGGCGCCGTGTTCATTGTTTTGTGACGTCATATAGCATATAACCAGCGGACGATTAAGACAATTCGAATGACACGTCGTTTGTCAAATTTCAATGAGTAATTTAGAAGTTATGAGGGAACAGATGAACATACATACATACATACATACATACCCACATACATACCGGTCAAAATCATAACCCTCCTTTTGCGTTGCCGTAGTCGGGTAAAAAAAAACCGCTAAACCCAGACAAGAAATATACATTTTTGAAGACAACATTAAGACATGTTCTGTCCTAAAACCAGCGGGTTTGAATGGAGCTCACTGCGACTGAATATCAAAGCATTGTTGCCAGGCTGTTAACGCTCCCACGCATTTTGATGTACACAGCAACCTTTTGCCAACTAGTTGGTTTACAGATTTAAAGCTACCGTGTATTTACGTTATAACTACCTACTAGGTACTATGAAATGTGACGTCATTAAGATAAGATAAAAATAAAAGATAAAAAATAGTTTATTCAAGTAGGCATATTACAATGCGCTTATGAACGTCAAATAAAGCTACACCGGCTCCAATACCTCTGCTACGCTACCCTATACCTCTGCCTCGAGAAGATTTAAATTCCCCCTCAATTGGAGGAGGGTATCCCAATATGGGACCGGCAACAAACTCGGCGGGATACATCTTTTCAAAACATTATTACTTACATCTTATAATTCACATGCATTACTAGTAAATAATAAAAATACAATTCAAATTACTAGGTATATTACTGTATGGAAATTTGATTTAAAAAATATGTACATGAAATCATACAAATACGTACATAGCTCTTTCAGAAAACATATCAAATTCAACAGGAAAAGACCAAGCTAAATGGAACTAACCGGGACATGTTGCCAGGCAGGGTTGTGTGAACCAAAATGTTGACCGATTAGTGGCCGCTTTCCGATGAAAGCGCCTGGAGTCCGTTAGCTCGCTGGGTGGATGACATTCGAAAAATCGCGGGACACTTCTGGATGAGACTAGCCAAGGACCGGGACAAGTGGCGTACACGAATGTCTATGCTCAGCAGTGGGCGACTGAAGGTTAAAATGATGATGATTATGAAATAACCGGTAGGTATATACTTACCATGTATGTTTTTGAGAGTTCTCAAATCGTCGGATGTCAGCATATTTCAGATCGGCTTGACTCATTGGCTACAGATTATATATGCCTTGGCGTTATGTAGAGATGTATCCTCGCTCTGAAGTTTGCTCCTTACGGCTGATGAAGACCAAAAAATAATGTGGCATTAGGTGTTTAATTACACAAACGGGTCTACCGCGATATAATTTAAGGTAAATACAATGAAATTATATCGCGGTAGACCCGTTTGTGTAATTAAATATGTGTACAAAACGCGAAGTGTTTAAAGTGTTATATGTGGCATAGGTACTTTTAGTGAAGTGGATAGTTTTTTGCTAAAAAAGATATTAAGTATACGTAGCAGTGTACGCAAACCTTAGATTAACTCCTCCTCTCTTGGCTATATTTCAAAGGAGAATTTTGAAGAAACAACCAACGTCGTATTTTGCACCTAACAATGAAAATGGCATTTGACGCCCTTATTTTTGATTAGGCAGGAAACCAACAGTGATTAAAGGCAACGGCAAATCAAATTAAACTCGAATCTAATATAATTTAATTTTAGACAACAAAGGCTCATAAATATTGGTGAAATACGATGCAAAAGGGAATAATATGGGAGGTGTATTCTAACCTTACGTCGGGATACGCACAAACATATTATTTATCACATTTACACCTAGTTAGGTACATGTACGTAATAAAAAAGATTAAAATTATATTTTTTTTAGCTTTATTTGTTACTAATATTTACCTACTAAATATGTCGGTACCTATCTAATCCTTAATTTTCACTCTCTTAGGGGTTGATTTTAAAAGAATCCTTTTGTAGCTCTCGGCACTTCTAATATAAATACATATTGTAGATGTAAGCATACATAAATTAGAAAATCTTTGGTCCGAATAAAAAATGTATTTAAAAAATTACGCATTAGCCATTATTCTCCTTTCGTTTTTAGTTTTCCCAGCCAGTATGGAATACTTTTCAGCCATTTGTACATAAATTTGCTACAGGTACCTTCATTTCACGAAAAAACATTTTCCTTTTCATTATATACGAAATAAATGTCCAAGAGAAATGATATAACATTTTATCAAAACCATTTCTTGGGTCCGAATTGCAGCGGAAAGCAAATAAATATATTTTAACGTGTGCCATATAGAGATGATATCTACGCCGTGAAAAATGTTGCCTCGGACTTTCTCCAATATTAGGTTGTAAGGACTGGAATTCTGTACAATAATATGAAAGATATTCAGAGCAACGTGATATCATATAAGTAGCAATGTAGCTCCGCAGATAAAGTGCCTCGTGCCGTACCTACAGCACCGTTGACGTCGAATATAAGTATCTTTACATTTTTCGCCTTATTGCAAAGGAGTAAGGTACAAAACTGTCCACATATCTATGACTCTATGATTTTTGACAGCTGTGTATTTTGGACTTTAAGTACTGAACAGTGGCACGAACTGATGAACACAAAAACGGTAGCCCTCATTAGAGAATGCAGCCAAAGAAAGCCCCCATCAAGTAGGACCGATTATATGGCCAAGATGCCATGAAATCGTTAGACCAGATCAGGATTTAACCAATCCGATTGATGTTGAGGTCCCAGGAAGAGGCCTATCTCCCGTACGGCCGATAATGATGATGGTGGAATTGGAGCGCGTAAAAACTTAGTTTCGACTTTAAGCCTATTTTTTAAAATATGTTAAGAACAGATTTAGATTTAGATTTATTTATTTCATAATATGAAATTACAATATAAATTATTTTACACTAATCTATACGAATTTATATTATGTAAGTTATTTGTTTCATCTATCTTGTACTAATTCATGAATACAAGCGCTTATGCACTGAGACGAAAAAATAAAACAGGAATCATATTTACAATTTTTTATTTAACTTATTGACAGAGTACCTATGAGTCATTATTTATATCAGGCGCGAGAGAATAGACATTGCATTATTGCCACTACATTAGCTCCAATAAAACAACATAAGCCATGAAACAACCTTTCTAAAACCCAAATATCTATCATCCCCCGAAAGAAATTTGTTTTTTCATGCCCACTTTATAGGAGACAATCTCAACTAAGTATCCATTACGCCCTATATCTCTATAATGTACAAAATCGCTCGGTCGCACGACATAAATTTTTTCGGCCGTCTTTTTTCGCCGGCGTTACGTTACTGCCATTTGTCAACGCGACATTATCGTTTGTCTTACCGCTTTTAGAATAGGACACCGGTGATATTTTGTGTCCGAACAAGTTTTGATATAGTAAGATCAAGAAATGTTTGCAGCGATTTTGATAGCCCACTCAGTGCAAGTGTCATTTACACGACATAATTTCATAGAAGTTTGACGTTTAAAATAACACTTGCACCTTGCACTGCGTGGGCTATCAAATTCGCTGCAGACTTTTCTTGATCTAACTCTAGTAATGACATCATCACAGAATAACATTCTAATTTAACAATTTGTTATGGACTTGAACTGGTTTTGATATGACCTTGACGATCGTCCTGCTGATTGGCGCGCATTACACGCACGATTTTCAGTTTATTTTTTTCTTTTTTTGTTGATTATACAGTTTGGTCGACATAGTGAGCAGCGACTGCTTTCTTTATAAGAGGACCAAGGACGAAAAGGGAAGGAAATTTACAGAAACAAGGACACAGAGAGTTAACGTGCAGACGATTTTCAGTTCAATTCGCATGCACCAATCAGCGTGAGTGATCTTCAAGTAGTATCAAAACAAGATCAAATTTGTAACAAGTGGTTAAAACAGAATCGGCTTAATTAATATTAGTTACCTTTAAAAAACAAAAGGCGTAAGATGAAATATTAATTGTTATGCTACTACGAGTACACAATACATGCTTCGTTCACGTTACAGAAACAAATCTAAAACTAAAAATTGAATTTTCGTCAAAATATTTAGTTTGGTACATTGTGTACAAATATTTGTTGTTATGTCAATATTCAGAGAGGAAAATGGGGACTACGTTTGAATATAGAAGCCGTTCGTCACTATCCTCTTAACACATCAATGCTAGTTCATGCGTTAGCTACAACAAAGGCGTTCATAACCATTAGCTAATAACAATGCCGAGTCAAGATACAGTCTGGTCATCTGGTGACATTATTGTCTGAGTTTCCGTAACAGATTGTAGATCATATCAACTAATGTGAAGGTCTATCTAAAATCTAGTTCCCTGAGTGGGTGTTATTGCATCGCGTGGACTCAATAAACTAGAATAATTATAGAAATTGGACTAATAATAGGTATGTATGTATATGTACTTAATCGAGTTTATAATTATGTGTATAGTAGACAAAGCAGTGTATCCAATAAGCCATTAAAACACTTGTGTAATGTTTCTATGAAATTCGCTTTCATCTCATTTCATAAACTCACGCATTTTAATGTTTTTCATTATGTAGCAGTCATATAAACTACTAGTTACTATACTGTTGCAGGGCTAAAGTTAATTTATTACTTATAAAAAATACATCCATCTCGAAAGATTTTCAGTCTAAATGAGACAACCAAATAAATTTCGCTATATAGTGTAATTTCATAAACAACGTTCGTCCCTAAAATTACCGCCACCCATTTCGCTACTCTCGGCTATTTCTCATTCTGCGTAATGTGTAATTTTTCGAGTGCTTTCCTAAGCGCCTGCGTCCATTGTCGGGAGACAACCCTGAATGCTATATTTTGGTACATTCCCACTTTTTAAATACATGGTATTTATGCCAGGGATAAGTGGGTATCTCGCTCTTTTTTACCAAAACGAGCAGAATGTGGAACGAGTTACCCCCTGAGGTACCGTAAAATCAGTTAGGTAACTTTAGTCCACAGCTTACGACTATGGTCCAAATTCAAATTCCAGTAAAATATGTATACCTAAATATTTTTCGAATTATGTTGAGTGAATCATACAAATCATAAGGGCTCGTTGAGAATCAACGTTAAAAGCTGGACCATAGTAATTGTACTTAAGGACTATAGTTAGGTACCTGATTTTACGGTATTTCCTTTAGTAGAGTCTGTGCGAAAAGAGAAGAGACGTGGAATATTAAGGGAACCAATACATTCTATGACTCTTGTCTTTCCGCACAGACTCAATGCGACATGGGGTTCTTCAAGAGGTATTCAGGGTTGTCAAGGGTCGGCAACGCATAAGTGGCTTAAGTGGCATAAGTGGCCGATATTGCTTATTTCCATGGACGACGGTGACCGCTTCCTCTCGTTCCTCATTTGCTGTCACATAAAACAAATACACTCACAATCTACAACTTTGTTTTTTTTATAGAGTGTTGGAATCTTTAGCATGTCGATACTTCACTTAGTTCACTTACATAAATAAGAAGCTAACTTTTATAAGTTATATTTTAATTTTGCCAATAATTTCGACGACCGGTCTGGCCTAGTGGGTAGTGACCCTGCCTGTGAAGCCGATGGTCCTGGGTTCGAATCCCAGTAAGGGCATTTATTTGTGTGATGACACAGATATTTGTTCCTGAGTCATGGTTGTTTTCTATGTATTTAAGTATTTATATATTATATATATATATCGTTGTCTGAGTACCCTCAACCTTCGAGCAACACCGGCTTCCGACACATCGGAAGGGAGGGGCCCAAGCGATATCTCACCATACAAATCTTTCTGCCATTTTTCGCGGGGGGAAAGGTGCACACAGTCGCACTTGTCACACACTTACATACAAAATCCAATCTGTAATGACGACACAAATACATAGAAAATGACACACGTCAAAGACAAATCTTGCAAACCTCGATCTCTTTTTGTGTACGGACGAGTGACAAGTGTCACAACACGCACACTAACACATTTTCGTTGAAGTATGTTATTTTATTCTGAGAGATGAGAAGTCGGATTTGTCGCTCGACCGATCCGCAATTTGTACTGAGCGAGCAAAATCGATAAATCCAACAATTACATGAGACTAAAATATAATAATTGTGTTTGAATGTAATTAAACGTATGATATGTACAAAAAAATATTACATGTGAAATGTAACACTTTCTTTTTGTAAATTTGATGTCCCCGACCTCTTTTTATAGCAAAAAACCGAGCAAACAGGCATTTTTGTGCAGCAGTGTTCACGCGCGCGTCTGGACTCGGTCTAGTGAAAAATCCAAGTGCAACTAGTTTTATTACCCGCGCTAGATTAGATTGACGCGCTAATCTTGTACCTCGGCAGAGGGGAAATAGTGCGAATGCCGCCTCCCTTCCGTGTTGCTCGAAGCCCTCAACACAAGCCTACTTGAGCTTACTGGGGGACTTGGTCAATCTGTGTAAGAATGTCCTATAATATTTATTTATATTTATTTATTTAATGTTGTAAACATTTACTTTAAAAATTTTGAGAAGAAGAATTTAAAAGTCCCCACCGGCCTGTTTTAAGACAAGCTTGGAAGAAAAAGCAACACAAACAAGTTACGGTTTGGCCAAGTACCTACTCATATAATTATAGCTTTAAAATGCTATCGCCTGTCAATGGTCGCGCGACTTTCCCGTCGACTTGTGTTCTAGCTAAATTAAATAAACCGGGGTCTATTCCGACGCGATATGAGAATGAGAATAACTCCCACAAAGGCTTAACACGTACAATTGCTTTTTTCATCGCGTTTCTGCCGCGGTACATTTCGAGTGTAAGTAATTCGGCCCTTGGTGAGTTGTTTAACATAATAGAAATGTTGAAAGAGCAGATTTTGACAGACGGCTGATATGAAACACTTTTGTTCGGCTTTCTTATTATATTTTTAGCTTTTCTTTTGTTGACGCAAACAGGTTCTTTCAGGTTCACGTTTACGTGTTTATTAAAAGTATACGTTCCATTGTTTAACAACCTTATCCAAGACACCACGTGTCTCAGCTATTTCTATGACGATGATAAGTAAATCAAAAAATATCAATGGACCACAATTCATACGAATTGTTCAAATAAGGAAACAATTAGTATCTAACACATTTATTTTACGTAAAGAACTATTAAGTAATTAAATAAAATTTGTTTTATGTTGAATCTAGCAGAGTGACGAAAACTATAGCGACTCAACTTCAAAAACGTTGTTTCCATAACTTCATAATATCACTTACGGATCGGACAATGTGAAAACGCTCTAACACTACGTAATAGATTTTAGTTTATTCATACTAGCGTGACTTCACCCACAAATGGCTCGAAAGTTCGGGATGTTCTAAATAACGTGCACTTAAACCCGTTTAAATAAATAGTTTAAATTAAACGGTTGGACGCTCTTCTAGACTTTGCACATAAATTCTGAGTGTTTTTCTGAGCTGACTCAACTACTTCTTAACATTTTACTCACCTTTTAATTGGATAGCTGAAACGTATGGTCTAAGAGCTAGCTACGGAAATAGGTTTGCAATTTATAGAGCAACGAAACCCCTTTAGTTAGTTTGCCATACTATCATTATTAATTAATCCGGGCGCCTGGCAGCTGTTCAGCGGTGGGTGTGACAGTGGTTGGACAACAAAGGGGTTGTAAAACAATTAAAGTTGTGCAATTTATATAGAGGGGACCGAAAACAGGACCTTATAGTAATAAATAATATTGACAAATGAATACTAACACGTTTCAAAAACTTTCCTTAATAGAAAATCTATTCCTAAAATCCACGAATCAGCGTAATTGGATTATCTAAATAATTAACCTAATTAGAAGACTGGTGCGTGGTTGGCGGTGGTGTTAATATGTATTATACAAAGCCGGTACCGTAAAATGGGGTGAGTAGGGTCAAAACTGAAATTCAAACTTCGATAACATTTTATTTTTACATATGAAAACTGAATGGTGTATAATTATAATAAGTGTTCCGGACGTTTGTATTTTAGTTTTTATTTTATTTTGGGTAGTTTCATTTCATAACTTTGACGATAAACAGGAAAACCCACCTCACCCCGTAGTGCCTCGTATTTGGGGTGAGAGGGATTTTCATACAAAGGTGATTTTGGAAGATTGTTGGATCGATTTTTTTATTATGCGTATTACTATAGCTCCATTTTAAATTGGAATACATTATTTTTGTAGCAGTAGCCTTAAAATCCCTTCTCACCCCCCTCTCAAACCTTCTCTCCCCATTCATAACCCACCTCTCCTCGCGAAACCTACTCACCCCGTTTTACGGTGAGCCAAACAGGTATGCCAAGTAAAAATATACACGTGTAGGTTGTCAATTACGACAGAATTAACAATAATGGAGGCGTTATTAACGCGCAAAATCAATTTAATGAGGAACGAATAAACGACACGCTTCAGCTGGGTATCGTTAAACGGGGTTCGTGCAGGGTTATGGAAAGTTAAACTTAAAACTTAAGTTAAATAAAACCGGCCGAGGGCGAGTCGGACTCGCGCACGAAGGGTTCTGTACCAGTACGCAAAAAACGGCAACTAAATCACGTTTGTTGTATGGGAGCCCCACTTAAATAATTATTTTATTTTGTTTTTAGTATTTGTCGTTACAGTGGCAACAGTTTATTAACTGTGAAAATAACTGCCTAGCTATTACGGTTCATGAGATACATCCTGGTGACAGACAGATAGACGGACAGACGGACATCGGAGTCTTAGTAATAGGGTCCCGTTTCTACCCTGTAGGTACGGACCCTAAAAAGTACTGTATGTCTCGTTATATAGTAAGGGAATCGTATAGGCGGTGCAAGCGCGTACTGCTCGCCGGTCGCGCTTAGAGTTGCTGCCGTATTCGAACTTCAAGATATTCACAAGAGACGACACGTACTAGATCCATTCTAGATACGTTATAGTTTAGATATCAACTAGTTCTCTTTTGCAGCGCAATTCGGGCAACCAATGTCACTTTTACGTTAGATAGAGTAAGATATCTATTAGATGTGAATTGGATCTCTAAGTCATATCCTGCGGAAATCGTTCAAGATTATCTCCAGAATCGCGCAAATATCAAATTTGACAGGTTAGATCTTAAACATATTATCGTTATCGTATCTTAGTGATGTCTAAAAGATATCTAATAGATGTCTATTTCAAAATCCGAATCGGGCCCTCAGTCAAAGACTCGTGTTGATTTAAAACACTCCCTTCGATCGTGTTTTAATTTATCGCCACTTGTATAGTAATGCACTATTCTTGCGGTATAAACGGTCGTATTTTTTATTACTTACGTCAACTTAAACGTTTGATTTTTTCACAGCTTCAAGGGACTGTAGACTTGAGTTTAATTTCAACTCGATACTTCCCGAGATAAAGGATCTTGACAGACAGTCAGACATACGGACAACAAAGGGTTCCTATAAGGGTTCCGTTTTTTCCTTTTGAGATACGGCACTCTAAAAAACATCTTTTCTTACACTCGTAGCGAAATCGAATTTTGCTCGCTACTTTTAAGCATCAAAACATCCAACATTCGTTAAAAATGTTTTTAAAATAGAACGTTGAGCCAACCCTACATCGCCATTAACATCATTATGTTTACCTCACGTTTCAATAACACGTTTTTCGGTAGACAATTTCGACAACAATTTTCCGTCAAAATTTTGAAATTTGACAGTTGACAGGATAAATTAATCAAATCAATCTGGCATGAAAATGTTAACGCGTGAGGCTTTGAAAACAAGTAATATTAAGGATATTTTAACAATACAATAATGAACATTTTTTGTAAAGACGTCAGTGAAAAAAAAGGCAAATTTAATAAACCTATTGAAATAGAACTTTAGTAGACTATTGTAGTAATGCTGGCGACTACATTAAACGTCAAATTTATTATAACATGTCTTGATAATAATATAATGACCCTTTTAATGTAACGTTACCTTAGTAAAGGTATGAATAAAACTATTGATAGTAATAAAGAGCTTTATCGGAACGAAGGGCGGTTACGTGGTATTTTTACCCCCATTACCGCCCCGCCCCGATATGTCACGGCAATTAGTCCGAGACGGCGCGTTGGGCCACAGAAACGGCCATGTTGAAGAAGGGGCGTCGAACCAGGAAATAAGAAGGACCCAAAAGATATGGATCGCCGCCCGATATTTGCCTCGGAAGTAATGGTATATGGGTTATGGTACTCTGAAAATATGCTTCTGCTCAAAATTTTACTCGACGACTAGGTTAGGAGGCCGTCTCTAAAAAGACACTTTCCTCTCGCATTCTCGCGTCGAATAATGGTCCCTAATGTCCCTATGACAGTTCATTTTTAAGTGGAGTAGTTGTAGTATTTTTTGGAAGTTTGGTACATTAATTTATTAAAAAATGTAACATTTAAGTAATAAAAATACGGTATAAACATATTTTTTCCATTATTTCTGAAGAAACTTGGAAGTGTCATAGGGGCCATCATTCGACGCGCGAGGTACAGTCGATGTCAAAGACATCTTTACACTTTTGCACCTTATTCCGTTGCAATAAGATGCAAAAGTGTAAACATATTATTGACGTGACTGTACACGTTCCCGCTTGTTTTGTAGCCCGCCCACTTAAGCACCCCGCACACGTCCCGGCCATGTCTCCGACTTCATCAGATAGGTGATTGTCTTCACGGACGGTAAACCCGTTAATTTGGGTCAATATCGTCCGGCTTGTAGCGGTTAACGACTTTGACTGGACTTATGCGGTGCTTGTTAGTAACAGCCTAACAGGTTAGACATACAGGTATAAAACGGTTTTCAATTTTAAACTTAAACTTAACATAATTTTTTTTTGAATATTCATCCAATCAAGAAACGTCCAACCTTTTAACAATTTTAAAAGCCATGATGTGACACAAGTTGATGATTACTGAATATAATAATTTTATTTAGGTAGAAGGTGGAAGTAAATATAAATATTTTTCACCTCAGCAGCTTGAACAAGGGTACTTTGCTGCTTAAAAACAGTAAGCAAAATGCAATTTTACTCACTTAGTGAGACAAAATGACATTCAAGTGACCTTTACATTCGAACGTCACGCGATATCGCTTCATTTTCCTTTCCAACTTCTTTTGTTTCTTTTGTCTCTGTTCCGTGTCGTGCGTTGCCTTTAGGAAGAACTAGGGGCCAAGGATGGGATAATGAGGTTGTGTTAAAAATGTGATAGCGCTTAAGGATTACTTTTTATATTAATAGTATGGTGGAGGGTAGATTCGGTTTTTTGCCAACAAGCTACACTGCAGTTTGGCAGATAAGTAATTATAAATACTTAGATATTTGATACTCTTTTTTTTGACAAAAAATAACAGTTTCGAAGCAACGCAGACTAAAATTAGTAACAAACTGCTAATATCCTTACAAAGTAGTCATTTGAAAAGCTCACAAACGAGCTTGTTGCTCCATATAGTCGTTTAGCAAAGCAGTATAGTTGTTTAGCAAAATATTGCGTTTTCACTAAAAACGGGTTTTTACGGTGAGTAACGTAAATATTATGTTGCTTGAGCGACAGGCAAATAGACGGAAATTCAATTTTCGTTGGTCGCGGTAGCCCCTAGAACACACCCTACCATTGTTCACACTGTTTATTGGCAATTTACACCTTAATATCAAAGGAATAAGGTCTACCGATGGTACGTTACGTGATGCTATTAGTAGTATTAGCACATCCATAGTTAATGCTGAAAAATGACCCATTTACATCAATTTCCTGAACGCACCGACATTGATGCCCGAAGATTAGAGAGTGAGATATCTTTATTCGGTTGAATTATTAATTTTTAATCACTTTGAATGGATGATCCTTCGCTATGAATTACATTATTAATTGAACTGAAACGGGAAACGAGAGTGTAGCTACTTATATTATTACAAAAAAATGTATCAATAATTTCCATTTTAGAAACCCTTCTTCGTATTTCTGCCATACAAAGTATGTCTATTAAAATATGTTAAAATATAGGAAAATCCTTGTGACGCTTTTTTCCCGTTGTTTGAAAAAGCACGTAATTCTGTGTAAAAATAGCAAATACATAATTTTTTTTTAATATTCCTGTATTTAAAACACTTATATTACGTTTAACCCTTTAATTCGCAATGTTGAGTATGCTTAACATTAGAATCAAAAAAATATTGCAACGTAATTTTCACTTAAACTCAGTACTTTTTTTAATAAAATGATAGTTTAAAACCTAACCCATCTTCGACGAGTGAGATTATTGCCCAGGCGCACGTATTTTGACAGATAATGGCAAAATGGTGCCACGACAACAATTGACCTCAGGACGCAAGTTAATTAAAAAATATTAAAAAATATTTATACCTGTAATGTCGATTGAAATACTATTACAATGTGTTCTTGAGGGTGTGTGCTTTGTGTTTTTATGTTTTTATAACACAATAGAAGCCTAACTAACACAGGACTGGGTTACCATTATGCGTGTTGAGAATGCTCAACATTGCGAGATTCTTAGAAATATACTTAGTGTAACGCATGTTGAGCATTCTTAACACTGCGACGCTATGAATAAAGTACATTCTTGTTAGGCTGTTAAGTAATTTTACTAAGCGAAGATAAGGTTAATATAAGGGAAGATGCAACATCCACGACTTGATGAATTCAAAGGTGGTGGACCGCCAAGATGACCGTTTTGCAGCGAGCTCTTCCCATCCCAACGTGCAGGATCGATATCACACACGTTTAGGTGACGCTTGAGCATGTCCGCCGTGCTTCCGCTTGCCCTCTGCTAATTCTGAGTAGAATATAGCTTTAGGCAGTCGGCGATCGTCCATCCGAAGAACATGCCCACACCACCTGAGCTGACGCTGCATCAATAGTGCCTCCATGCCGTACATCCCGGAACGACGCAGAACCTCAGAGTTTGGAATACGGTCCTGCCATTTAATTCTGAGTACCTAAACATTAGACATCTTAGGTGGTGCGTGTCTAGTCTTTTGATATCTGGCTTGTACAGGTATCGTGTCTCTGCGCCATACAGGACTGGGATTATTACGGCCTTATAGATGCTTATCTTAGTCTCAAACTTGATATCATGGGAGCGGCTTTGGCGATTTAATGCATCAACGTAGCTTTGGAGATGCGACATACTGCCAGACATAAGGCATACGTCGTCAGCGTAGAGTATCTCTAATATGGAGACTCGTTGCACTTTAGACTTCGCCCTGAACCTTTAAGACACCTTTCTCAGGCCCCTCACATTTGGTTGTCTCCACTGAGAAGCATGTATATGGCAAATAGTGTGGGTGCCATGGCACATCCCTGCTTCACTCCGCCTGTAACCTGGATCTCCTCAAGGAGTTCGTTTTCCTGTTGAACCTGCGCTTTCATACCATTGTGGAATTGGCGAATGAGGTTTACGAACTTCTTTGGATATCCAGATTTTATAGATAAAAGTAAATAATGTCTGGTTGTTGTATCGGCGACAAGCAGGAGCTACTGAAAAGACTATGCTACTGAATAAATTAAGACTACAACACAACTAGCAATGGAGCTGCTAAAAAGAAACTAGAAAAGTGCGAGGCGGACTCGCCCACCGAGGGTTCCGTACTTTTTAGTATTTGTTGTTACAGCGGCAACAGAAATACATCATCTGCGAAATTTTCAACTGTGTTGCTGTTAGCTACCACGGTTCATGACTTTCATGAGATACAGCCTGGTGACAGACTGTGGTGGAGTCTTAGTAATAGGGTTCCGTTTTTACCCTTTGGGTATGGAAACCTAAAAACAGGGCTGGTCCCTGTTTTTTTTAGAAGCTTCAAGTTCCAAGACCTCCACATCTTGTAGGTCAGTATATAAAATCAGTGTACACCTTGAACGTATTGCAAAATAGGATACACGAACATATTCAAAATTGATATTATGTCTCGCCTAGTAGCAAAAACAAATGGTTTCTACTCTTTTCATGACGCTCAATAGAAACTTTTTGTTAAAAACTATAATTTTTTTATTTCTTCATTATCTCTAAATCATGCGCAATGTTGAGAGTACTCAACATTGGTTGCCAATGGTAATATTGTGAAAGTTGGGCAATGTTGAGTATTCTTAACATATGTTTTCTAGAAGATCATATACAAAATATTTTTTTTATTATTTTTCTGTACTTTATATTACCCCTAAGAACTCATTTATGTGCTTAAAAGCAGAAAAAATTAGAAATTTTTTTTTGAGCATTAAAGGGTTAAATATGTAGCAACAATATTTGCGGTCGGATTATGTATGACACACCGGTAAACCCAGGAATGTAATAAAAGCAACCACCGCCGTAATATCGCATGTTTTGAGATGCCTGCCATACAAGTAGTAAGGTAAACGTACTGGTGCTCGACGCGGTCCCAGTACATGTCATCTTGAAACTTAAGTATTTGTCAATAGAGCTGACAGCAAGGTGTCATCTATTGGGCATTAGCATGTCGATCACTAACTTAGTACGTTTACAGCCATAAAGGTACACATCGCCCAAACTGTTAACTGACAGATCGTTAAGCTTATTACAAAAGGCATAAGGTATAGGGTCCACCAATTGACATTTAGGTAAGAGTGTTGCTGTTGTACCTAAAAGTGCCTAATATCAGCGAAAATCAAATTAAAAGTTTACGATTTGTCATGTTGTAGGTATCTCTTTTTTGTATTAGTTGTGTAAACTGTGTTGTTTCTTTCCTTTATGTTTCTTTTTTTTGTCTGTTACCGTGATTATTTTTCACTTGATAGTCTCATCGGAAGATCAGCGCTGGAAGTCGCCAGCAACATGCTGAGAGAGATGGGGCCATTTCGTGACACTTTATTTTTCACTATTTTTTTTCTATGTATGTCTATTGTCTGTGTGTTTACGAATAAAAAACTATTCTATTTTATTCTATTCTATTCTATTTTCCGGTTGAACTTCAAAATGGTGTTCTTTTTTTTGTGTTTTGCTCATTAACGTTGTTTAAAATGTAATAAGGATAACCAGGAGGGTGTAAAGACTATTCAGAGTTGATGAAATCGGAAGTAGCTGCCGTCTTTTATCGCTGACTGTACTTTTCTTTCCTCAGGCAACTAATATTCATCAAGACAATTCTAAAAACCCCAAACACAATTAGGTTTCGTTATTCACATCACATAGTAAGTACCTATGGCCACGTCCTGTCTCCATCATCCGATCAGCTCGATGCTACCATTACCTATAATGGTATTATACATAGATAGGGACATTGGAAGTTAGTAAAAAGCTTGTAAAAAGCGGCTATATTTTTATGACTCTTAATCCCTACAGTATCTTACCCTCTATTCTGACCTCTGAAAACTACATCAGAGCTTACAGGTTAAGACAACATTTGTACCTAACCCACAGACCAACTCCACTACTAGACAGAGCACATAGGACAATCGAGATCACCACACATAAGCGCTACCGTACAACTTTACGCCCACAATAGCTAGCTAGTAAACCATAGAGTAACTTATATGTACATACTGTGCCCTAAACTGTTTTGTGACAAGTTTTCACAGACAATAAAATATGACATTGATGCATCAAGGCGGTTTGTTAACAAGGGCCTAAGGGGAAAGGCTAAAATCGAAATTTAGTTATGTGCCTCTTTATCGCTCGAATATGCAAGAGTGATAGAGAGTTAGTTAGATAACGAAATTTCGAATTTCTTGTTTCGCGGTAGACCCCCACCCCCCAGATTGTGATGGATAGTGGTAGTGGCGCCCCCTACGCAGAGTTTTGCGTAATATTCCCTATTGCCAACGGTACTCGTGTAAATTAAAATATTTACAAAAATTAAGCTTAAAGGATTACTCACGCTAGACCGGGCCAGGCCCGGGCCGAGGCGTCCGACGTGTCATTTTCTATGACAGCTGATCGGTGACCATATGGTGCTTTCCATAGAAAACGAAGCGCCGGAAGCTTCGGCCCGGACCCGGCCAGTCTAGCGTGAGTCGTCGTTAAGGGTGTACCTGGGCTATTACACTCGTCATATAAGTAATATGGTGTCGAATACCAGTTGAGTTGGTAGTAAAATTGCATTTATTCGTTTCATTCGCGGCCATCGTGAACGATACTCATACACTGTTAGTGCTTGAAAATGGAGACCTAGGCTCTAACACAATATCGCGCATATAAACATGTCGCGCGAGAGACTAAAATACGTGAGTGAAACGTAGCTTGAAATTGCACTTATGTGTGGTGACCGCGTGCTCTTAATAAACGCTTCATAATACGGTGTCTGTGTAAGTAGTCTGTGAGCTCTACAGCCAATATACCACATTTATATTCAACCCTCGCTCGCCGCGCGGGCAGTGCCAACAGATTGGGTCCATTATACCCGAACAATGCGGTCTTCACAAAATTCAATGTCAAAGGAGGGTTAGGTTTTTCTGATCCCATATTTTCTTAGCGTGTTCAAGGGTGAATGTGGTGTGATTTTAAGGATTGTCATTGAAATTTCGAAAAGAATGAAATTACTTGGTAATTTTCTATAGGACTCGGGACTTAATCGGGTATTTAAGTTCACGGATCGCCATTTCTACAGTAGAAAAGTGCGGGAAGACATTGAAATCAAAAAACATTGCAATTTTAATCGGGACGAGGGTTTTAAGATCTCATCCACATGGAATCCAGTCATTAGTAAATGTAAGCGGAAACGAATATTGACAGTCGATAAATCGAATATCGTTAGTGTTGTGTGTCGACAGAGTGACATCCCTAGTGCGCAAAACGTTCAAACTGATAAACAAGACCAAGTGCGGGTAGTTCGAAAAACTCGCGCGGCTAGAAGATGTTGATGTCAACTTGAGCCAGTCTTCTCCGAGACCACGGGGACAACGCCGTCCTCGAAACGTCGGAGGTAAATTTTAAAACTTAAATACGCGATTAAGTCCCGAGTGCAGTTTGATAATGTTTAATAAATAATCGTGAAAGTTTAAATCAGAATTTTCTATAGGTACAATTTTTCAGTTTGAGCTTATTTATTTGTCATGAGTGTTGTGATTTTTATTTTTGGCACCTATTTCGCTTTTATCGTCTATTATCGTAGTCATCATTTTCTTACAAGTAATTAAGTACAGTCGCCATCAGAAATATCGGAGCGGCCAAGAGGCCCTCACAAAGATCTGAACACGCCTCTATTGCCAAGGCGTTAAAGTGCTTGTTCAGATGTTTTTGAGCACCTTGGCCGCTCTAATATATCTCATGGCGACTGCACAAGAAACGATAAGTAGACAATAAAAGTGCAACATATATATAAGTGGTACCTACTGGTCATTTGCTGACTATCATTTTTTTGTCAGATTTTTTAAGATTTTTTTTATCTGTATTGTAGCAAGAGATCTTAAGAAACTTTCGGAATCCTTTAAAAAAATCAACTACCTACTTACAGATGCATTTAGCAAAAATCCTGTTTTTACACAACTGCCCAAAATGTACTGTAATCTTAAACTATCTTGGGCCAGACTCGAACTCCCAACTCCGGGATACCAGCCCGCCGCTTTAACAACTGAGCTACCAAGACTTGCCCGTTGCCAGTGAATATTTCCACTATGTCTTTAATATGCGCCTCAGAGGGACACTTTTCCTATATTTCCAGTATCTGTAGTAGGTATTGTTTGCAGACGTTTTTGCTTAATACAAAGTAATTCTTTATCGGAAGGTTTGGCTTATCACGGTGTACCCCTTCACTAGAATCTATTTTTACATGCGCTGGTGGCCTAGCGGCAAGAGCGTGGGACTTGCAATCCGGAGGTCGCGGGTTCAAACCACGACTTGTACCAATGAGTTTTTCGGAACTTATGTACGAAATATGCCCCCATGAGCCGTGCCTAAATGCAGGTAAAACGCGAGGAAGATGATGATGAGAACCTATTTTTACACATCACTGTCAGTAAAAGATAAGGCGTATACTTTAAAAATGTCAAATCAAATTCTTTTGCCTTTGTCTCGGCAACGCATATATTAAATTCGGCGCTTTGATAAAACCTGGTCTGTATTCTGAACTTCAATAACCGACGTATTCATTATCCGATTTGATTTGTTTATTAGTGTTCGTTTCCTCTCGCTACGCTCACGTTTTAACACATTTATTGCCACTAAGTGCTACGGGTTACTGAACGACCTGACTTTAACCTACATTATTTGATAATATTGTAATGGTTAGACAAAGAAACCAGAGCGAGTATATTTGTATATAATATGTAAAACTTCTTCTCGCTCAAAATTTTTTGTATTACAATATCTAGCAACGAAAACTAGTACGTACCTAACATAGATAATATATGTTATTTACTTGAATATTCATCTCCTTGTTGTTTCAGAATAACATTTCATAATGAGAGCTTAAATTATGAATCACGTTAGACCGGGCCGTGTCCGGGCCGGAGCTTCCGGCGCATCGTTTTCTATGGAAAGCATCACGTGATCGCCTGTTATGTCATAGAAAAGTAAGCGCCGGTAGCTCCGGCCCGGTCTAACGTGAGTCATCCTTAAATTCGTATCAGATTGAGGTTATATTTTTTACCGCTGCATGAAGCCTCAGAGATTAAAAATCACAGTTGGATTCATCTGTTTTTTACCGAAAAGGTACGAGTTGCTAAACCGTGACGAAAAAATTCCGCCCCATGTAGACGCTGACCCGAATCTTTTTGTAATGCTCTCCTTTTAAAAAGCCTTTGGAATCGTAATGTTATAAGTGTACAAACAATGAAGCCCTTTACGACCTTTTTGCTATAATGCTACATCATCTGCTGGAAGATTAGTGAAACCGTTATTAGGTACTCAACTCTATTCTATTACGGATATAGCAAAATAATTTGTAAGCAAGAAAATTAGTACAACTACATGGAAATGAGGTGATTTAAGGATTTGTTGAAAAATTCGTACTCAAATTGGGACTATAAGTTAGTATTGGTAGTGACGACCGGTCTGTTCTAGTGGGTAGATACCCTGCCTATGAAGCCGATGGTCCCGGGTTCGAATCCTGGTAAGGGCATTTATTTGTATTATGATACAGATATTTGTTCCTGAGTCATGGTTGTTTTCTATGTATTTAAGTATGTATTTATATATTATATATGTCGAATACCGATGGTCCTAAAAGGCGGTAGGCGCGTGGGGTAGTACGATAATGTATTACTTCACAGCTAAACCAGTATGCTACCATGCTACCAATGCATGAAATAAACATTAGGACTCGTTAACCATACTAGTGCCTACTATACTTCAGTACTAAATGTTTAAAAGAACTAATTGCTATTTTTAACTCAAGGGAGCGATATGAAAGTAAAAAGAAACCGTTTAAATCTTTATTCAAGTCAAACTAGGCCGGCTCCAACCCTACGCCTCTAACATGAGAAGATTTAGCCCTATATGGGACCGGCAACAAACTCAGAGGGACAAATCTTTTCAAAACAAGTTAAAACAACACATAACACATTTCTTTATTTCACAAAAGTAAGCTTCTAATGAAACATAAGAAATCAAAATAACACTTGAAATAAAACACTTAGCTAAATGGTTAAAGAACGCGGGATTCTATAAGCTATCAGAATAATCCTTCAGGTATAAACCTTCAGGAACGTAGCGAGTTAGGCACGAGGTTGGCTAACGAGTATGTCCGATCTCTAGCGCGGTCCGATCAAGAAGAACTACCAGCGGCGGAGCCTCTCCGCTCCCGCCTCAGTCAAGTTGGCAAACCTGCTCGACCAGTCTACCAACATACCGACAAAAACACCAACTCGTGCCTACGCTCACTCGAGAGAAACCTCTCGACGTTCCAAAGCCTTCTACCTGTCATTTTAGTTCAACAACACGCCAATAGGTGGCGTTACTCTGTACGCAACTTTATTACAACAATGCGCCAATAGACGGAGTTACTCTCTACACAACTTTATTTATTTTGTTACAACCAAATAATACGTAGCTCAACATTGCTAATCGATTTTATACAGGCGTCTAAAATAATGAACTATAACGCTGCAATACGTCTTTCTGGTGTCAGGGTCCGACACGGCCGTCCTGCGCTACACACGTCCTCGTGTGTGGGTGTATGCATTTGATTCTGTAACAAAATACTCAGCACAGTATCTCATCGCTCGGTCATTCCTGACCCACAATTTGGGTCTCACTCAAATTACTATTAAAATCAATCCAACCAGAAAAAAATGATTGTTCAAAATTACTTTAACAATCCTCAATTCTCTAGTCAAAAATAGTCCATCGAGCAACGACTTAATAAAAATAATCAGTAATCATCGCCGCTATCTAGCGGATACACTCCATTAATCATTGTCTCCATCTGGCGGATACTCGCAAATTTATGTGAAAACAGAACAATCTCAAACATCAAAAACACAAATCACAACAGCTCTAATTCATTGCTCGACAGTATCACTACTATTGTCATCAATATCAATTTACGGGGAAATTATCTGGCATTAAAAAAAAATATTTTGGTCAAATGTGATAATAATCATTGTAGGACATCTTAAAATAAATAGCACTCGGACTTAATAATGCCAATTTTACTCATATGAACACAGTACATCAACGGGAATTCATTTTTAACAAAACAACACCAGTCTTTCGGTGCATTGCCAGTCCTTCGGCAGATACCAGACCCTCGTCAGAAGTAATCATCTCAGCCGCGTAAGTGCTACTCCTTGCAAAGAGCATACTGCACATAAAAAGCAGACCACGTGCACCTCTTACATGCTCCGGCACTTCTGATGCGGTCACTAAACAATACCCAGTCCATCTAAAGCAAACCATTAGTGCCCAGTCCATCAGGCGTGCCTTCAGTCCATCGAAAGCAAAACATTAGTGCCCAGTCCATCGGGCTTGCCTTCAGTCCATCGAAAGCAAAACAGTAGTGCCCAGTCCATCGGGCTTGCCTTCAGTCCATCGAAAGCAAAACAATGTTAAGAGTGAATTCCAAAAAGAAAATAAAAACGGTTCTTTAAATCATGTTACTCAGAACCATTGGTACTATCAGCGTCAACTGATCAACTGAAACTGAACATCACTGATCAAAATCACTAAAGATAGCTTTCTACTTTAGCTTTAACAACAGAAACTCGCTCAAAACTTCTATGCAGAAGTAAATCCTCTCAAAATAATCCCAACAAAATGGGAACTGCTCACCAGATTAATAAAGCATGATGCACGCGTCCCAGTCAAAGGTGGTGGTGAAGTCCAACCCAAGCACGAAGGCTGATGCTTTCCGCCTTGCAGTTGCCGTTGCTGCGGCAGATGGCGAGATGCACGATGTAGTTTAACATAGCTGGCTGTTACTGAAATCATCATTTGCACGGTATCAGATTTATCATTTATCATGTATGCAGGCTAAACTCAAAGGTTTATTAAATGCAATGTAGCAGACAAAAAAAACATGTTTCCAATGTATACGGACTTCAAAAATCTCAGAATAAAATTTAAACTTCAACGAGTGCGTTTTATTTCATTCTATGAACAAACAAACATGTGTTCCAAAAATAAGTAACACGGTAAAATGGGCCAATACGAAAAGTGACAGCTAATTAGTTACGTTAGACTGTTATGCTCAAGTTATGCTTCGCCATTACACTGAAAATAAATTTCACTAATAAACAATTAGAACGAAACCTGTCCTTTTATTTCCAAATCTCCACCATAGAAGATACTGCACAGCTGCTTCTGTGTTACAGGTGTGATTGCGTCTGTAAGTTGTCCCTGCTCAGGTTGCAGCACACTGTAACATTAATTTTCATATGCGTAGCTCATGCTTTCATAGTATGCACGATTTGTGATCTATCACGGCATTACGGGCAATAATTTGTAGCAATTTTACTAATTACTAAACTTTACAGGGTAGGGATTACACAATCCTATGCATTGGCAAATCAGCAGGATCCATTTCTAACGGTGCATTGTATTTTCAAAAAAAAATATTTTTGAGGGTAGAAGCACAAGTGAGGGATGAAATAATATCACGTCGTGATAGCCGATATTTGGTTGTAATTAACAACATGGATTTCACTTCAAAATAATTCAAGATCACTTAGATTTAAATGGATTATAAAAATTAATTTAATCTTCATAAAAAAAAACAATTATTGAGGGTAGATTCACAAGTGAGCGATAAAATAATATCACGTCGTGATAGCCGATATTTGATTGTAATTAACAAGATGGATTTTACATCAAAATAATTCAAGATCACTTAGATTTAAATGGATTATAAAAATGAATTGTATTTTCATGAAAAATCAATTATTGAGGGTAAATTCACAAGTAAGCGATGAAATAATATCACGTTGTAATAGCTAATACTCGGTTTTAATTAACAGTATGGATTTCAAATCAAAATAACTCAAGATCGCTTCGATTTAAATGGATTACAAAAATTAATTACAAAGAAACGTAACGATCCCAGAGATGACGTCACATAACGACCGCTATGCTCGACTGCCTCAATCACAATTTTATTCACAATTTCACAATAATTCTCACCAAATAACAATGAATTACACTCACCTTTCAATCAAGCTTAGACACGTGAGCTTACCATTACCACGTGTCCAGATTATGGAATGTAGGTCACCAGAAATACACCACGCTCCCAGGTGGCTGTGTAAGCAATACATGATACCTTGACAATCCCACTTGCTGATGTCGAATACCGATGGTCCTAAAAGGCGGTAGGCGCGTGGGGTAGTACGATAATGTATTACTTCACAGCTAAACCAGTATGCTACCATGCTACCAATGCATTAAATAAACATTAGGACTCGTTAACCATACTAGTGCCTACTATACTTCAGTACTAAATGTTTAAAAGAACTAATTGCTATTTTTAACTCAAGGGAGCGATATGAAAGTAAAAAGAAACCGTTTAAATCTTTATTCAAGTCAAACTAGGCCGGCTCCAACCCTACGCCTCTAACATGAGAAGATTTAGCCCTATATGGGACCGGCAACAAACTCAGAGGGACAAATCTTTTCAAAACAAGTTAAAACAACACATAACACATCATTTCTTTATTTCACAAAAGTAAGCTTCTAATGAAACATAAGAAATCAAAATAACACTTGAAATAAAACACTTAGCTAAATGGTTAAAGAACGCGGGATTCTATAAGCTATCAGAATAATCCTTCAGGTATAAACCTTCAGGAACGTAGCGAGTTAGGCACGAGGTTGGCTAACGAGTATGTCCGATCTCTAGCGCGGTCCGATCAAGAAGAACTACCAGCGGCGGAGCCTCTCCGCTCCCGCCTCAGTCAAGTTGGCAAACCTGCTCGACCAGTCTACCAACATACCGACAAAAACACCAACTCGTGCCTACGCTCACTCAAGAGAAACCTCTCGACGTTCCAAAGCCTTCTACCTGTCATTTTAGTTCAACAACACGCCAATAGGTGGCGTTACTCTGTACGCAACTTTATTACAACAATGCGCCAATAGACGGAGTTACTCTCTACACAACTTTATTTATTTTGTTACAACCAAATAATACGTAGCTCAACATTGCTAATCGATTTTATACAGGCGTCTAAAATAATGAACTATAACGCTGCAATACGTCTTTCTGGTGTCAGGGTCCGACATATATATCGTTGTCTAAGTACCCACAACACAAGCCTTCTTGAGCTTACCGTGGGGCTAGGGTTTGCAATCCGGATCCGAAATGTATGAAATTATCCGGATCTGGATCCGGATCCGCGGATATTCCCATACATTTCGGATCCGTCGTGCAAACCCTACGTGGGGCTTAGTCAATTTATGTATAAATGTCCTATAATATAATATAATATAATATAATATAAATTGGGAAAACTGGACTTTCATCTTTGGCGTAATTTCAGTTTTAGAAATTTTTGACTTAAGGTACATACAGCCCCACTCCTAACTGATAACTGTACATCGGTGGACTTTATTGCAAAAGGCATAAGGTCCACCGATGTACAGTTAACAGTGTGGGCGATGGTACTGATGGGACATACTGAGTTTTTTTGTATGGAGTGGTAAGATTTATCATTGGCAGCAATTGACAAATTTTCATTTTAGCTGTGACAAAAATGACGGAGCTAATAAATATGTTGTAAGTGTTATAACTTCAAAATTAGAATATCATTCTCGACATACTTATCGGCATTTGAGTTGTTACAAAAATACAGCGGAATTTTGAAATTAGTCTTTTTCTTCATACCGTAAAAGTAAAAGCGAAATAACATGTAACTTAAAAGTAGTTACATATACATGGTGTAACATGAGGAAACCGAATAATTTTAACCACGCATTATTTCTGAGGTCAAAAGAAGGAAAAAATGTAATATGAGTTTAGGTCAATTTCGTAAAAAAAAATTTTTTTTTTGTTTTGTTTTTTCAATTTTTTGAATGTATTTGTACATAAAAAATAAATGTTATTGGTAAACTTGTCACTTAAAATTGATTTTTACATTTTTTTTTCGTAAAACCTACTTTTTGCAAAGTGTTACTTGTCACTTTTTGACATCTTTGCAAAGTGTTACTTGTCACTTTTTGACATCTATCAATAAGGATATTTAGACTGCGTCCCATAGCAGTAACATCACCATCAAAAAGGCCTCAAACACTATGTAACAATAAAAACTTGTTTTTATTTATATTAATATTATCTCTGAAACTAGGCGAATTTCAAAAAAGTTTATAGGACATTTTTGTCTCTAAATATGATCAGGAATACGCTGTTAAAATTATTCGGTTTCCTCATGTTACACCGTGTACACTTAATTTACTAACTTGCTTAAGTAGTTACTTTTAAGTTATGTTAAAGGGCAAAGCTTTATACTTTTATGGTACTGATAGCAAGTTCAAGAGCTAACCGCAAAAAGTTTCTTCAAAGTATATATGTTGCAGTCAAAAGTGTGAACTGGTCAAAAGAACTTTTAACCGACAAAAACAGGCAAAACTGCTTTTGACTGAGCATGTTGGTCAAAAGTAGTTTTACCTGAAAATCATACCTATTTCTGGCAGCAGTTTCGTTTTTAGGGCATAGCAAAAAAAAATAACCTTAACCTACCTATCTCTGGGAACAGTTTCGTTTTTAGGGCGTAGCAAAAAAAAAAAAAAACCCTAACCTACCTATTTCTGTGAGTACTTTTGACTGATAGTAACAGTCACAATTACTATTAACTAATGATTTTCAGGTAAAACTACTTTTGACCAACATGCTCAGTCAAAAGCAGTTTTGCCTGTTTTTGTCGGTTCATACATCGCACACACGGTACTCCTCCAACATTCACTATTTCGCTCATTCAGTAGCTGTGTACGTGATCATTCACCTCTACATCGATGCCCTGCTAAAGACATAAACAGTAGAGATTGAAACGTCACCTGACGCGAGGGTACATTCAGATTGATGAATGACCTAATACGTGCCACGGACGCGTTTCGTCGATTTTACGTTTCTTGCGTGTCACGTACCTACCATCAGCAGTTTTGTAAAGATTTTCAAAATGAAAAAGATCATTACATTGGCAACATTGGGAACAATTAAAATTATTTTTTCAAATATTTTGATTTGTGTTATTTAAGTTCGGAAGGAAGACCGATCGGACGTCCCAGGTAACGCTGGGGCGATGAGGTTGAAGCGGACTTGCGCGATAAGCCGATAACTGGCGGGAGATTGCGCAGGATCGAGACAACTTTAACTGGCGTTTACTCGTGTCGGAGGTCGAGACTCATTTTAGGTCGTAAGTAGTAGGTAGTAGTATTTAAGTAGTCGTAGTCACAATTTGTGCCTACTTAAATTAAAATACATTCGAAATATTTGGTAAAATAATTTATTTTAAGTATTACCAAAATTGTATAAATGGCAGCAACATCTCTCTCGCTATATCGTAATCGAGTAGGTTAGGGATTCGTATAGGAGGTGTAAGCACGAGATGCTCGCCCTTAGAGTTGGTCAAAGATTTTAGAAGAAAGAGAAATTGGGACGTAATAAGCGATGAACGAGTCAAAGAGTGATCAAGGGTTTGAAGTCATGGAAAGAGACTTCATATATTTATTTTACAGAGTCATTTGCTATGTGAATTTCCATAAAAATAACCCATTTTCATTGCTTTCGAGTCTCAATTCGTTTTTACGAATCAATTTCTTTTTCTTCTTCCTCGCGTTATTCCGGCATTTTGCCACGGCTCATGGGAGCCTGGGGTCCACTTGACAACTAATCCCAAGAATTGACGTAGGCACGAGTTTTTACGAAAGCGACTGCCATGTGACCTTCCAACCCAGAGAGGAAACTAGGTCTTATTAGGGTTAGTCCGGTTTCATCACGATGTTTTTCTTCACCGAAAAGCGACTGGTAAATATCCAATGATATTTCGTACATTAAGTTCCGAAAAACTCATTGATTCGAGCCGGGGTTTGAACCCGCAACCTCCGGATTGAAAGTTGCACGCTCTTACCGCTAGACCACCACACCAGCGCTCCTTTTAACGAATCAATTTAACGTCTACGTAACATTATATATACGATTATTTCATAGAATCAATCGAAACCGTACTAAACTCGTCCCCACGAGACAGCTCGGATTCGGATGAAACAATTTAATATTCGCTTCTCTCTGGGGCCTGTATGGATGTCAATTCGAAAAAAACATTTTCAAATTCAAATTACATCATTCTGCTATCATTCACGCGTGTACTTCGCTCGTACTTGTTCGTGTATATGTATTGGCACGAGTGACACGCACAGGCGAATGATAACATTTTGACATCAAATGTAAGTTCGAATCGACCTTCTGGGTATCTAAACAGTATTATAACGCCTAAAGTGACACGGCGTTTCTATAAAAATAAGTCTTTTTTGATACAGCGATTATTCTTATTGCTTACCAAGCTTTGATGAACCGTGACTTTGATCTCGCTTTGATAGCCTTGTATTTTCAATAATAATGTACAAAAAACCGGTCAAGTGCGAGTCGGACTCGCGCACGAAGGGTTCCGTACCATTGCGCAAAAAACGGCAAAATAATCATCACGTTCAGACAGTCACGGACAGACAGAGAGAGGGACAGACGGAGAGCGGAGTCTTAGTAATAGGGTCCCGTTTTTACCCTTTGGGTACGGAACCCTAAAACAGACCCGGTAATTATTATTGTCTAACAGGCCTGTGGTGTTCATCAATAAATAAGCAGATGGCTGGCAACACTGGTGCGCATGATGGCGGCCGCTGTGTTACGGGCGCTCTGTATGGACCACATAATAAATTGTTTTATTTACCTATAATAAATATATAATTCCTCTAAAAGTAAACTAGATTAATGATGTTAAGTGAACATCACAAGTGGCGACGAGGTAAAACCGTGAGTACCTATGAAATTCGCAAATTGCAAATTGATGAAATATTGGCGCCATATTGGTTAATTTGTAATAGGGCCGACGATTTGCAAAACGAACGCATGTATATCAGAACAAAATAAAGTACAAAACAATAAAATCGTGAGAAATACAAGATATGAGTGACTTTCAGATGCCTGTAATGGGTGTAACTCGGAGGCGTCTGAGGATTAGGAAATGGTGTATGGTTCTTTTGGACATTCAACCAAATAAAGTACATTGGTAGATGACAAATGTTGAATTTTATAATACAGTCTGTTGAAATAATAGAGCAATTCGTCAAAATTAATTTGATAATATAGAAATACCTAAGTATATGGAAATACAATACAAGATTAAGTTATAACTAAAAGTTATTTTTCTTTTTAAAAGGGAAGAATGGATAATTGTATCAAATATTAGATTCCTTATCTATTTCATATGGTAAAATACAAGATGTTCTATAAAATAATAACTTGTATTTTGTAGCAGTTTCTGTTTCAAATACTTCTTTACATTTTATGCAAGAATACATGTACCTATGTAGTTGCCTTGCAAACTATAAACGATGTACATATTCACCAGCAAAATATAAATTTACTTGTTTCCATATTTCCAAAAGGTCTAAGTACCTGCTGTAGGTACTGCATAGTAAAGTCTGTTTTGTGCTTGGAGTATGATGGTCAAACTAAGAACATTTGTGTTGACCTTTAACGGATCTCATGTAAACATTAATGATTCTCAAAATATACTGGCACAAATGATATAATTAATTACAATGTTTGTCATCTAGGCTATTTAATTCAAGATCTATGAGCGATTGCAGTGATTGTGTGTACATATATATGTACATAAAAATGCCAACAAGTTATTGGCTTAGGCTGATGCCGAAAGTATGATGTTAACAACTTGTACGCCAAGTTGTAATACAACATCATAAACCCCATAAAATGATGGGAAAAAATCGTTTGAAACGAAAAATGTCAAAATGACTACTGGCTGTTGCCGAAATGATGATGTTAACGATTTGTACGCCAAGTCGTAAAGGATAACATCATCAACCCCATAAAATGATGGGAACTAATGGTTGATCATGAATCAACAAGATGGTTAATGGAAAATTTCCATACCTACATATATTATGATGTTAAGGAACTCATACGGTTGAGTTTGCAAAGTAATAGCAACATTTAATGATGTAATAAATAATATACTTAATACCATGAGTAAATGGAACGTAAAGAAGTGAATGTGAGTTGTATTGTACTTTATTAGTTCTTAACAAATCCTGTAATGTGAAGCTGGCAAACACAAATTTGTTAGTAACATGGAATAGAAAAACTACTCAACCTTTCTTTGGGTGCTAGTTCTAGCGTAAGACAAAGACAGTATGATTTTGTCTCTCTATGGTTGAAATGAGACAGTCCCTGGCTAAACTATCTATAGTACTATAGAGTCCATTGCTACTGTCAGATGTCACAGATGTGTCACTTTTGACACTTGACAGATAGAGATTGTTTCAGAACAATGTTGTGTGTTTAGTTAAATGTTAATAAATAAAAGTAATGTTCCAGATTAGATTCAAGACAATATTGAATCTACTAGATTCTTATATGTACTCCAGGAATGTGTAACTGTGCTCGTTACAGTTTTGTGGCAAACATGGACTAACAGGTTGTGTAAGTTTTCAGGTTTCTTGACCATCACCAGATTTTCCAAACTTACGGAGCAAAATGTAGATATTGGATGTTGTTGCAAGTGTTAAAATCATGGATATGTCACAATATGTCCTAAATATAATATAAAAAAGTATAGTTTAACACATTCAGACTAGCAACTAAAATAAGTACAATGTTGTTAACTATATAATTATATTTGCAAGACGTCTATATAGGTGTTGTACGACATTTTCGAAGAAATATCAGTGACCAGAAATGGAGACTGGCTTAGCAGCGTGAAGTATAAAGATCTCATCACATATGGTATGTTACGAGCCATGTTTGGAAAGTATATTGTACAACCCTAAATGTCTGGAAATAGGGTAAGTGTAAGTAAAAGAAAATCTCAATGAAGTTTTGATTTAACCTAACTAGTGACTATGACAGAACTGTCAAATCATGAATGTCAGTGATTCAAGTCACATTGTCGAAATCAAAAACAAATTGGACATATCGGTATTCATATTTTGGACTTGTATCGTTTGCATTTGTAAAAGTACTGCTTTACTGCCTGCCTGTATATGAAATAATAAATACATTAGGTCCGGTGGTATAAAATCATCTTTTGTAAGGGATTATATGTTGTACCCTTATTAAACTCAATAATTCATGAAAATGTGTACATTACAAAGTAGCAATGAATATATGTGGTAAAATTACATGATATTAGCATTACTTAATCCGAATTATTTAAATGGATGTCAAAACAAACATCATTAGAATCCCCAATAAAATACATTTTTTATGGTCATACATTTATGCTTGTTATGCTATTTTAGCAAAACACACCCTTACAAGACAAACCATCCTACCAAAGCTGTTATCAAGCAAAACTAATTTAAAAAAAAAAAAAACCTTTTTTTTTCTTTAAGAAGTTATCTACTTAGTCTAAGTAGTTAGACTAAGTAAATACTCTTTTGGATGAGATCATCAGAATAAAATAATTACCTACCACTGTATAGTTGTATACTGCTTATACTACCAGTCAACAAGTCTACTGTATTAGTCAAGAATGACAAGATCAAATTATTAGTCCATCAACTTGATTAGTGATTAATGGTTCACAACAGACAACTGTTTGAATTTCTCATACCTACCCAAATAGGTATAAACACACCCATAGCGTAACAGATGAATTTTCTGTATTTCTCTTACAGGTGACAATGCCAAAGATATGTTGGAATATGCGGCTGACAACTGGCTACGTGCTAAACAGTCCATTTGGGATGTAATGCAAAACCATGTGCGTTACAGTATATCGCTTGTTCAGATTTCTGGCGAAAGGTCTGTGGAGTCCTGTTTGGTGTTTCCAAAGTTTGGTATTGGATTCTTTATTAAGTAAATAACGATACGACACGACATTGTATATATTTATATGACCAGACAACTGATTAAAATTTAAGTTCAGATCATATTCATACACGAGTACCTATTAGGCAACAAAGGCAAGTAGTAAATAAACAAGTTTTGTTAATAGATATACCAACACAGGATTTGGACCAGATATTCAGCATATTAATTCCTTACTACATAAGCTTTTCAGTGTTACACATCTGTAAAGTGCAGTCATTGTTAATATGATAACAGCAAAGTCATAGTAAGATATATTTAACTATGTATATTTAAATTTTCAGTAAGTAACTATACTGTTATACATAATTATTTATGAACAATGATGTAAAATTTATGCACAGATTATAGTGGTTCTCACTAGATAAGTGACAGAAGTCTGTAGCCTAAAGATATGTTTAACGATTATAGCGCATTTGCATTAAGTTTGCATATTTATCTTTATATTTACTTGTAGAACTGTGTATGATACAGGAATTTAAAACTATGTGAAACTTGTTGAGATGTTTTTCACTATTTATTATTTATTTTGAAATATGCTATTTTTATGGTGCAAAGGAAAATTCTAAAGCTCCGGCTTGTCCAAGAAAGCTATACTACGTTACAATTTCACTATTTGTTGATGCTTTTGACAATCTGGTCGCATTAAACACTTTTAGGTACAAGTTGTTAATAATACTTATAGGGGTAATAAAAGTGGCATTTAAACTAATATTTTTACCTAAACTAAATAATATAAAATGTTATTTTATAGAATGTAGCAAGCTAAGAGTTTTAGTTACTAAAAGTTGTTATTTGCAGTGCCCATACAGGGTTCATAACTGTTTCTTATTCAAATGTACCACCTTATGTATGTACCTATGAAAGCAACTAATGACTGATTACTGATTAAAATTATGGAATAGAATGTTAGGAATTTGATAAGGTAACTGGCTCCTATATAAATATTTTAAACTACTAAATTATTGCATGGAATTTTTATGAAAATAATATATTCTACATGTATTTAACTGTAGAGGGTTAATATACAACTGATTTAATATGTATGTGATAATTGCTAGTATACCTACTCTCTCTTCCTCGCGTTATCCCGGCATTTTGCCACGGCTCATGGGAGCCTGGGGTCCGCTTGACAGCTAATCCCAAGAATTTACGTAGGCACTAGTTTTTACGGAAGCGACTGCCATCTGACCTTCCAAACCAGAGGGGAAACTAGGCTTATTGGGATAATTGCTAGTATACATTGTAATACAATTTAATTTTAAAGAAAGAGAGAGGAAATAGATAATAATAATAAATGTCATGTATGTAAATACTAATAAGTAAGAAACAGTTATTGTTACAGATGTTACATGTTATTGATGTGTCAGTGAGCAGTCTACCTTAACCATGTTAAGGACTATATTAGACTCTAGTAAAAATATATATTGTACTGTGGTCTAACATCACTCATTGTTCTTAACATATGATGGCTGGCTAGATAATATATAGTTGTAATCAGACTGTAAACATATTAAAGAGGCTATCTGTATTGTAGTTGTTACTTTAAAAATTTATATGTTACTTGATTACTTATAACAGCAATTAGAAAATTAATTAACTATTAGTAGTTTAGTCATATGTATGGACTTGTGATATTGTAAACTTCCTATTTTACTACACCCTTTTCAGGGTCCATGTATATGTATGTAAAATACCTGGTATGCAAATAAATATCTCTATTTATCTATCTTTGTATACTAAAGGGTATATTTACAAGGAATAAGGTTTCTAAGACTATGTGGAAAGCTGTAAGTTTACTTATTTGTAATTGGAGTATCGACTTCTTCATATTTATCATTATATAAACACTGAGTTATAAAAGTGTGTCGTGATTTAAGAGTTTAATAGTTATGTCAGTGTCTGTAAATGCATTGTTCAAATTGTTATCACTCAATTGGTTAAAGCTAAATGCTGATTAGAAATGTGTTGTGTTGCAAGTTAATTTTGGTTGTACAGTACTGTACAATGATTCATTTTATGTATTCTCCTACAATTTCAAATTTGTTAAAAAGGAAGAGATGTGGTGTTCATCAATAAATAAGCAGATGGCTGGCAACACTGGTGCGCATGATGGCGGCCGCTGTGTTACGGGCGCTCTGTATGGACCAAATAATAAATTGTTTTATTTACCTATAATAAATATAATTCCTCTAAAAGTAAACTAGATTAATGATGTTAAGTGAACATCACAAGGCCTATTCGGATTTCGAGATAATCACAAGATCTTGAGACGATTTAGAAATCAACTAGATCTACATTAGATATCGACTAGATGTGACTTGGATATCTAAGTCATAACTTGTCGAAATCGTTCAAGAGGACCTCCAGAATCGCGGAAACGTCAAATTTGACATATCAGTCTTACAAATATCTTTAAATTATCCGTATCGTAACTTGTTGAAGTCTAGTAGAAATCTAATTCATTTTCCGAATCGAGCCGTAAAATCCATCATTTTATTGTCCCTGAATTCCTTTAAATAGATAATGAATGTGTTAGTTATTTAGTTAAGAATTAGTTAATTAGCTATTAATTTTATATTTATTGATTAAGAATCGCTGATGTCACCGAGTCTGTCTCCGTAAAATTTATGTTACATAGGTACCTACCTCCATTTATTTGCTGATCTTATACTGTGATTAGGGTTGCCAACTTTTTTTTGGTGGAATATAGTATTTTCCAGAATAAGGCATCAAAAATATAGTACACTTCAAAAAAATATAGTACTTTTAGATAAAATACTAAACATGAGTGTAATATACGTTTAATCGGAAATATAGTATTTTAGCGTACTATAAATTATATAGTATTTTTCCAAAAGTATATAGTACAGAGAGCCAAAATATAGTACAATACTACATAATATAGTACGGTTGGCAACCCTAACTGTGATATCTGTGATCCATGATTGTGAAAGTTAATGAATGTATTATACTTTTATATATGTGAACAACTGAACATAGTAGGATTTGTTTATTTATTTTGAGATTTAGATTTTAAGTTTGTTAGTATACTGGTAGTAGTAAAACAAAACTTCGCATAAATGCTCAGCAAGTGATAGGAATATAGCAAATGTATTAGGCGTGTGTTGAGGCTAGCGTAGACGAAATATTTTTATAAACATATTTTTGTTTCGGTAAAATTGTTTTCTACGTAACATTGGTAAATAAAATATCTTTCAACCAATGTTAGTCTCTTGACAATATTCTTATATTTTCTTTTAAATATAATTTTTATATTTGTTTCAATTACTAATGGTGTAGAATTCTTTTCTTTGATTTGTGATTTGTAAAATCAAACGAGACAGTTCCCTTTAATTAAATATAATATAGTTACTTATAGTATTTTTGCATTTCTAATTTACCACTGCCTAAAGTAATTAATAGTAAGTATATCACTTATACACTAGACTAGGGTAACCCGTGAACAAGATGCATGTAACTGCATCGAAATATCGGGGGCTCGAAAACAATTTATTATTATTATTTATTGATCAAATAAGTAACACAGCATTACAGTATAAAACCAAGGCACTGTGAAACTACAAAGTAAAAGAAGAGACAAAGAAAAACAATACACATAAAAATGAAATTAACTAAATATTAGATTTGATAGATAGATAGATAGATAGATAAATCATTTATTTGACAGCTGCAATGACACACAATATAAATTTAAACATATCATAACAGAAAAAAAAACAATAATTATTACACTAACAAAGAAAATTGAGTTACAAAGAAAATAACATAGAAATGAGTAGGTACAAAAGTAAAATTTTATAAAAGTAGGTAGGTACAAACTGTCTGCGTTGCAGCAGGACAAAAGGGTCACGGCTCAGTGATATGCTTCGCTCTTTCGAGCAAAGCACTGATTTTCTGCCGGAACCCAGGTCACAACAAATATTATATTTATGTAGAAGTATTTACGTACGTCGAAAACAATCGTACAGTGTAAGTGTGATATGTGCATGTCGTGTGATAATTTTTTGATGAAATACTTAGATAGTAGGTAAAATTGACCCGTGTGTACTGTGTGACGTCTCCCAGTTGTGTGACACCAGCCTCACCATGTTATATCCTAAAATCTGCAACCAAATAGCCGAATGGAATCCCAGCGGTTTGTTTTTCAAGGAGAAGTTTTTTAAAGTGGGTTTTAAATGTTTTTTTGGATTTAAGTTGTCTTAAAGGCGGAGGGATATCATTCCAGCATTTGGTCGCGAGATAACGGAAACAACCGGTAAAGGCAATCGTCCTATGAGGGTGTACTTCTAAAATGCAACGTCGAGTAGATCTTGTGGCGTACGTGTCGGTTGTGAAAAGAAGAAATATTTATTTTAGAGAATAGATATTCGGGTGACTTGCAATTTATAACGCCAAAGAGAAGACAAGCAAGATGTAAATGTCTACGTGATGCCATATTCAGAGTCGAAGATTTGTTCAAAAACGGTGTGATATGGCTCCTTGGAGGAACTTTGTAGCAATATCGATAACACGCGTTTTGAACTCGTTGTATTAGTCGACGAGTCTTTTGTTGCAGACGAGGCCCGTACACCAGATCGCCGTAGTTCAACTTAGACAATACGAGCGATTCGCATAATGTCAAGCGAACTTTTTCATCTAGAAGGTTTCTTACTTGATACAATACTTTCAATCTAAAGAAACATGATTTGGCTAGCTCCGCTATGTGCTTTTCAAACCTTAACTGGTTGTCTATTATTATACCCAGGTTTCTGGCCTCCTCTACTCGCTCTATTAATGAGCCTCTAATATTTAGTTGAGGGCTACCATCTAAGATTCGAGAAATTTGAGTTTTACTACCCAAAATCATAAACTTTGACTTAATAGGGTTTAGCAACAGACTGTTTTGTTCAGCCCAAGCGGAGATACTTTCGAGGTCTTCATTAATTTTATTAATTGAGTCAGGAAAGTCACAAGGACGGGCCGTGTAGTACATCTGAACATCATCCGCATACAAGTGATATTGACAATGCTCAATAATGTTAACGATGTCAGCGCTATATATAATAAACAGTAAGGGCCCGAGAATGGAGCCTTGTGGGACTCCGCGATTTAGGGGTCTAGAGTCAGACACCAACAAAGTGCCATCGTTTTTAGCAATTTTAACTGACTGCATACGCCCAGCAAGGTAACTTCTAAACCACGAGAGTGACCCTAAATCTACACCGTAATAAATTAACTTAGATAGAAGCAAGTCAATATTTATGCAGTCGAACGCACGAGAAAAATCCAACAACACTAAGCAAGTACCCTTGCCTGAGTCTAGGCCATAAATAATATTGTCAAGAACGTCAATAAGGGCAGTTACAGTCCCCATACCCCTACGAAATCCTGACTGTAATTGAGGTAGGATATTATTGGTTTCTACATACTTATATAACTGCTCATAAACAGCTTTTTCTAATATTTTCGAAAGAAAAGGTAAAATACTTATAGGCCGAAGATCTTTGAGCTCAGTAGGGTTATCCACCTTTGGCAGAGGTGTAACTATGGCAGATTTCCACAATGATGGCACTTCACCAGTCATAATAGAGTGATTAATTATGGCTGTTAATACTGACAAAGTACGAGGAAGAGTAAGAAGCACCATATCTCTACTGATTCCGTCCACGCCAATTGCATTGGTGGTAACAGACATTATATATTTTCCCACTTGACCCTCTTCGACAGGTTTTAAGCTAAAAACAGAATTACTGAAGCGATTTTGTTCAAATGTCAACATGGTGGACAAAGAAACCCCATCACTACCAGGCACATTCAAAAAACTATCATTAATTACATTTGGATTATTGAAGTGATCAGGAAGCCGGTCACGAGTATTATCTGTCAAAACATTATTTTTAATATTTTACCAGAGTGTTTTCGGATCTTTGTATTTTGAATTGATATGGTGATTGTAGTAACTTTTTTTTTCATTAAATATACTTTGTTTTACCAATTTCTTTAATTCATTGTAATATTGTTTATGACTTTCCGTTTTAGACTTCCTGTATGCTGAATAAGCCTCGTTACGCTTTCTTATCATAATTTTAATAGTGTCTGTAATCCAGGGCAACGAATGGCTATGCCTAACTGTGACAGATTTAAATGGAGCATGTGAGTCATATAACGACAACAATAGGATATTAAAAGCCTCAACCATATGTTCAACAGATTCAAATGCCAACACTGACTCCCAATTAATAGCATGCAGATCCCTATTAAATTCCGCCATGTTAATATCCTTAATGGGCCTATAGGTAAACGTCTTAGGCATTATTTTGGGTCGTTTTGTTGGCAAAGTAATTGTTACCATGGCATGACCAAGAGAACCTGTTATATTAGAAACGCATACATCGGTAACAGGTGCGTTGGTACACACAACATCAAGGAGTGTCTCATTGCCTACAGAAAAGTGAGTTGGTACCTTCACCACTTGTTGTAAGCTCAAGTAGTTAAGAAAACAAGTAAATTTTGTGGCATTACTGCTTGTAGTCTCAAGCATGTTGATATTAAAGTCTCCAAGCAAAACAACATAATCGTGTTTAGAGAAAAATGTTATGGATTCTGTTAGGGCATCTAAAAACGTATCTACATTAATCCAGTTAGGACGATACGCCGTACCTATTATATAACTCCTACCGTTAATTGAGACCGATAACCACAATTGTTCAATATTAGCAACAGGGTGGGTAGATCGGCGCGCGCGCACGCTAGTTCTAATGTAGAAACCTACCCCGCCACCGCGGCCTCGGCGCATTCCAGTCGGTCGCGGGGCGTTAATGAATTTATATCCGGGGACGAGCGGTGCGCGTTTTTCCTGGCCCTGTCTGATCCATGATTCATTGATCGCGACAATATCAGCGTCAAATCTATCCATCGCAATTAAAAAATCGTCCTGTCCAGTTGCCAGTGAACCCGCGTTAAAAAGACCTAATTTGAGGTATTTAGTTTTAGTGGGCACTATGACTCGTATTATCTAATATTGTTTTGTAAGTTAATTCATGTGGTAATTGACAACGCGGCCGTATAACCTCAAACACTGATGTAAGTTTACTCGTATTACTGAGGAAAGTGTTTAAAAGAGTGATGATATTTGTGTGTTCAAAAGAAAGAGTGTTGTAAAGTGAATTGTATGTGTTGACGTAATAAAAACAAAAGTGTATAGTGTACGGTTTCTGATGTCCCACGATCGTAGCTGCTACAACGCACTCCAGTTACAATAGCAGTCTGTTCTTATAATCAAAACAATAACAGTTATAAATTGAAAAAAAATTGTAGAAAACCGACAAAAATAAAAAATAGCAAACGAAATAGCGACGTAGATTGTGTACTTTAAAAGCATTATTTAATGTGAAACAAAGTTTTTTATAGTCTAAAAGGATTAGCACCAAGATAAGTTCATATATACCATCAAATATCAAGTGTACCAAAAACACGGCTCAAATCCAGTTCCGTTCGAATTCGGTGTCGCGGTGATTCCGTACCTGGACGTTGGCGCACGTAAATTCTACCATCGCGGGTCCATACATATCGCCAGCCGTAGTGTTCCTTGAGCTGCCGCGCCTTCTGGAACAGCCGTCGGTTGACGAAGGTGAGCCGCTCGTTGACGTAGAAGCGGCAGTCGGGGCCCGGCAGGCCGGTGCCCTCCGTGGTCGCCCCGCGGCGGACCCTCGCCGCCTGCAGCAGCCGGTCGCGCACGGCGCGGCGCGCCAGCCTCACCACCAGCAGTCGCGGGCGGGCCGGCTGGCCCTGGGTGCCCTCGTCTAGTCGCGGCGCCCGCCCTACGCGAGTCGCATCAACGATGTCGTGTTCCGACAGTGTAACACCGAGTTTCTGACCCAAGGTAGCTACTATATGCAATGTATTTTCCCCACTCTGTTCCGGTACGTTCGATATCTCGACATCATTGAGTAACATATCCTGGTCACGATCGTTTAACTCTAATCTTAACTGGGCTACGGTGTCCGCCAGTGAAGCCTCAGTGTTCTCGCCTACACTAACACTTGTGGTATTACTCTCTAGAGCTTCAACACGGGTACATAAATTGTCGATGCGCCCATCACATGCGTCAATTTTTGTTGTCAGGGTGGCTACCGTTACGCGAAGAGCCTGGATGTGCTGGCTCATCGCCCGCATTTCTTCCCGAAACAAACGAAGTTCGGCTACCAGCTGTTGAATGTCGGAGGCCCCATTCATGTCGAGCCTAGTGGTGTCGTTCAAACGCTGGTTGTCCGTGTACGACACATCCATGACCGAGTTGTCATGCTCGTTGGACACTGCCCCGCAAGGGCGTGCGGCTCCCCTATGCATGTTTACATTGTCACTGATGCCGCGCAGCGGCGTATTCGTATTATCCAACTTAGGTTCGGCACTTTTGCACTCAACACACTTCCATGAATACCTTTGCGCGGGTCCCATAAAATTAAGGAATTCCTCAGTGTAATTAGTGCAGTGGAGACAATACGATTTTTGGCAGTTATGGCAGTTTAAAAATCTGCCATCGGTTACCTTGTTGAAGCACCCAGCACAGTCCGCCATTGTAAATTGTGTTTAATGTGTGGGTGATAAGGTGTAATTTCTAGTGGCAGTCACTGACACACTGCTAATGCGCGTGCGCAGACTCTCACAGCTGATTCGTTGACAGCCGGTCAGCTGACCCGCGCAATGGATGTCCGGTTAGGCGACTGCACTTCGATTTTACACTGATATTACTAACCACACAGTAACGTTAACGCACTAAAAACTATTATTTTTGTTTCTAACTGATAGTAGCTATTTAATTTTACACAGTTTGCGTTTATAAATCAACTTTTTACCAGATTTTTAGGCCAATATTACAGAGCGAACGATAAGTACGTGTGACAGTTCTGACGTCCGTCACGTGACCTCTTTTTTGGGCGACGACGTAACGGCGTGGCTCCGTAGCGTCGTCTGACTCGGCGTAGGGTTCGGCAGGTTGCCCCGGAACCGTCGAAACACCACACCCTTCGGCCAGAAATCCGCGCTTGCGATGGTGTCCTGCAGCGGCCGCGGCACGCGCACCACAAATGAACTTAAGTGCACATAGTGACGCGACTGTAGCTGGTGCACCCTCAGCGTGTAGCCAGTCTTCCGGCGAACGTACTCCACCACCTCGTCGGCCACGGCGGAGTAATGTAGGCGTGACACGTAAAGCGCCTTACTCGGTTCTTTTACAATACAAAAGGTAATCACGGTCCGTATCCCGGTCGATATAAGTCTAGTGAAACTAACCGTGAATCATTCAAAACTGTTAAAACAGTAAGTATATCACTTCGCTTTTTAACTTCACGGTCTGCGTTCGTATTCGGAATGTCACAGTTTCCATCTTCGTTTGGAATACGAATCTGGCCGCTGTCCAGTGACGTTATTCCAATCGCCATCTTCAGGTGAATCGAACGCTGACTCGTACCAAATAAACCAGTGTAAGAGATTGATAAACCGAAGAGAGAATAGATGGCGGAAGAAAGGCGAGGCCTTTGCACAAAATAGGCAATTAAAATAAATTATACTGGTATTTTTTTGGAGCCGGCACTAAAGTCTGACAAAAACTATTCTCATTTGATTTTAGTAACCACCAACCGTCGCCCTTATTAACGAATAATAAAAATCATTATCAAGTAAATAGAGTACCTGGTCACTCACTATATCCTACACCACAAATTATTAGTAGGTACTCATTTACTCGAAATTCGATTTAACCGTGTACCTATATGGGGCCATAAAAAAATCTTAATAGCGCGAAGCAGCTGATAGAACAGCGGCATCTACCATGAAATTGGGGAACTAAACATAATATTTAACAACAGGTTCAAGTGACCGGTCGTCTCGCTTGAACTTAGTGACCGAATTAAAATTTCACTTTAATAACTTAAAACTTATTTTTTTTATAGCCTTATTTGTGTCCCACAGCTGGGCAAAGGCCTCCCTTGTCTTTCGCCACTCGTCACGGCTTTGTGCATGCTCCCGCCAGTCGCCACAGAATGAGTGCAGGTAGTTTCGCCATCTCATTTTTGGTCTGCCTCTGCCTCGGGTGATCTGTGGTGCCCATTCGGTCGCGGTGGCCCATCTGTCCGGGTGCATCCGACAGATATGTCCCGCCCAATCCCACTTGAGCTTGGCGGCCTTCACACCCACATCTGCGATTCCAGTTTTGGAGCGCAGCTCTGTGTTCCTTACCCGATCGATTCTACGGACTCCGAGTATACTGCGCTCCATTGCTCGCTGGCAAATCTTGAGTCGGGACTTTTGGGCTTCAGTTAATGACCAAGTTTGGGCACCGTAGGTTAGGATAGGCAGAATACACATGTCGACGAGTTTGCGTTTTAGTGCTAGTGGGAGGTTGCCCTTCATTAACGCCTTCATGGACCAGAAGCTCTTCCAGGCGTTTTCGATTTACCTACTCGAAATTTCATTTGACCTTAGATGGAGCATAAAAATCTTAATAGCGCGATATAAAACAGCGCCATCTACCATCAACATGGGGAACACAACTTAGTACAACTGGTCCACGTGGCCGCCCGTCTCGCTTGCACTCAGTGATCGCAACATCAATCCAGGCCAGTCCAAGTCCGACCCACGCCGAGTTGCGAATACTTCCAAAGTTTCGAAATTGTTACTAGCCACAACTTTGTCCCCTCCGTAAGTAAACGCTCCTTAGTAATATGGTAATATTTAAGTTGGGTTAGGATTGAATGGAAAAGTTTTCGTATCGTGAATGAGTTTGATAGTTGTTTTGAGTTGCAACGACAAATTGAAATTGTGTTTTGTTTGATTTTAGATAAGTTTTAGTGTGTTTGCTTGGTTAGTTTATTGTAGTTCGTCGTTTTCTTACGCTATTTTATTAAGATCAAGTCAGCAATAATGCAGCGTTTCCATGATAATTTCTTACTTGGCATTGAGGCAGGTAAAATGTATAGTAAGAGATCAAACGAGCAGACGAATCGCCTGATGGTAATCAATTACCGTCGATCATGGACATCTGCAATACCAGACTTTAAGACGGGAGTGCGTTTTTTCTAGAGATAGTTGACCCCGCTGTATGCGAAATTCTATGGTACAGGTCAAAAATGATTGACCATACGTACGCCGTACAAATGTACGCTGACTGTACATTGGTGGCTAAAAATTAACTAACATTCGCTTCACGAATAACATTTCATATTCATATTATTAATGTATAATTTGATTTCTAGTACGGCACACCTACATAAATAAAATATTCTATAACCTGACGGCCTATTAATTTCTTGTTATGACATTTCTGGTTACACTTTTGGTTCCGTATGTATAGTTGGTCAAGCAGATCTTGTCAGTAGAAAAAGGCGGCAAATTTGAAAAATGTAGGCGCGAACGGATATCGTCCCATAGAAAATTTGACCATAATGAGACATAGAGATTTGAACCTTTTTCTACTGACAAGATCTGCTTGACCAACTTTATTTCATTAACTTTTATTGTGACATGTACAACAGGCCAATTCGAGTTTTAGTTGTTCGATCTGTTTCAGATATGATAGTGATCTGTCAGTGTCAAAAGTGACATTTCTTCAACAAAAAACGTTACTTAGGTACATTGTGACATCAAAATGATCTCAGTCTTCCGTGTGCGTCTCGCTCGCACCAATAGGTACATGTACAGACAAGTACGAGCGAAATGCATAAGTAGATATCATTTTGAAGTCGTAATGTAAGTTTGAATTGACCTCCTAGAAATTGACGCCCAACTTGGCAACTGAAATCAGATTAAAATCCCAATAAAGAAAATGCATTCAGATTAAGAACGAATCACATTTTCTGATGCTGGCCGGCGCCCCGCAGTCGAGACAAATAAATTTTAAATTTCGAACAAATCACTACAAACTTAGATTTGCGGGTGGACAAGTTTAAAACTATAGCGTTGCTATAACTAAAGCAAGATGACAACGCCGTTTTTGGTGGTTTAGATAAATTTGTAACGCAACCTTTGTTTAATGTTGGAAAAGACGTATCGTGCATCAATGTATTCGGAATATGAACCTTAAATCGAAAGCAAGAGGATTACGTTTCCTGTATGGTTACTTTTTGCCTTACATATCTGTATAAGAAAGTCTTCTGTACCTGTCTCTAGCGTGGCTGGATCACATCCAGAATTCCTATCGAAAGTTGGAGATTGTTCAAGATTATGCTAGAGCGTTCGACACAGTAACGAACCAATTTAAAATTCGAATGAATGAAATCCGCGAAGACGGTTATGACTTGGAAACCTATTCTACTTTTAAAAATCTTAACTCGATCTACTATTACCTGTAGGACGATATGAATCTATTAGGACGATATTATGGATCTCGTGCACACCAAAAAGTATGAGAAAAATGCACTGCGAGTAAAGTCAAATCAATATCAAATCCAGTTGAGAATTTAAATATTCAAATTGGCCTTATTTGTCTGTACAAGTCGTCGGATGCAGATAAATTCATAAAGTTTCTGCAGTGAAGAAATCTTGGCAGAAAATATGAATTTAGAGTAAAGACTCTTGTGACGTGATAGCTATGAATACTAACTAGACGAATACATTATTACTACCCGCCCTTCTTGATGGTTATTTGTTTAGATATACAAAACGAACTACTTCCAATTTAACTTTGTGTGCTTATATTAAGGTCAAGTCTGGCTGCGCGCAAGGGTGCGAAACTCCTCCCTTCGGGCAAACTCGGCTCCGTTCGGCTCAGCATTGCTACGAGCAATTATTAGGGTTGACACAACTTGACGTCCCTTTGCGTGCGCGACCACAGATAAGATAATGGCTTGAATTTTGACAACCCTTAATAGCTGAAAGGGATAGTGCCATATATTAGAAAGGGACAGCATGATTCGACCCTGAACCGCTATCATACTTCGGTTTTGTAGGAAGTTTCCTTTCTGTACGGTAGTACTATTATTTATTCTGTGCTGCGGGATAAGTGTAGCTAGCCTTCACAGTCGGGCCTGTTTACACACTGATTACTCGATTAGTGTTTATTGCGAGTTCAGACAGTAGGTAGTATTACTGCAATGTTCGGCCGCCAGAGTGCAGCACTAATTTGTTTAGTAAACCATAGAGTAACTTATGCATACTAGGCCTTAAACAGTTTTTTGACAAGTTTTCACTATGACATTGATGCACCAAGGCGGTTTGTTTACAGGTGGCCTACCGCGAAACGCGATAATCGAAATTTCGAAAATCGATCGCAACTGGTTACGGAGCTCCGGTTGCGTACGCGGCCGAAGGGGAAATTTCTTTATCTGCCTCTCTATCGATCGAATAAGCCAGAGTGATAGAGAGGCAGAAACTGAACTTTCGATTGTCGTGTTTCACGGCAGGCCATGTGATTGACCTAGTGACGCATGATGTGTCATTGATGATGTCAATGAGGTTTGTTTACTGTATGTGCTAGTGGTGCCACCTACACAGAGCTTTGCCTAATATTCCCTATTGCTACTTGTGTTTAGTGGCATATGTATGAACTCGCACTAAATACTAATCAACGTGTAAGCAGGCCCCGATATGAAGGCCAGTTACACTTAACCAGTAGACAAATTTACCTGTATATATTGACCTTAGTAGAAGTTTTTGAAGAGGAATATTGAACTGATTTTCTCAATATTTATTAATATGAAGGGTCTCAAAGTTGACTTTTATGTAGCGGTTAAAATTGCACTATAGTTGATGAATAATACCAAATTTTAGCTGGATACAATAAAAGTTAGTATTTGTGGACTTCGAAAACTAACAAATACTTAGTTAAGAGGCCGGTAACGATTTTAGAGCAGAAATGTAAAATTGATAGATTTAGTCGTTGAAATTATACACCTTTTGTTACGTAATACCTAAATAACAAGTACCTACTTATTGGTTTATATTAGCACGTCTTCTCATCTTGCCTTTTATTAATTAATTAATTAATGATGCGAGCGTGCGTCACCAGTAATATATAACGAGAAGGGGCAGTTTTTAAAAATTCATCAAAAATTACGGAGTAACTTATACAAAATGATGTATAAGAACAGTTTCAGGAAATGTTGTAGATTGTTAAAGTATCAAAATGACGTTGAAATTAAGTCGGTTTTGAAGTAATTTATGGAGAAAATTCATTTTTCTCAAACATGCAATGAAATGTCGTCACTCCGGGCGTTATATCAGGCTTCGAAGTATCACGTTTAGGGCGGAGCAACTCCAGAGAAGTGTAAAGGAATTTCATATAAAATTTAAGGCCTAGGCCGGGAAGTAATTTTTTTTTAATTTCCATTTCACAGATATGTGTGACACACCATCGTGGCATTCAGCCATTAAAGTGATAACAGACTATCGCACCGCTTAAAAAAAAACTATAGGCAGTTTATGCTTTATGGTTTATGGTACGATTTCTTTTTTTTTAATCTTTATAGGGCTGTATCTCCTAAACCGTGCGTCGCAGCGCAAAAATAATAAAATCTTCGTTCTTCTGTAAGAAACCCTTAATTAATATTTAAAAAAAAACACAAAAAAGAAAAAAAAATAACAATTTTTTTTTTATAATGCTGTATCTCCTAAACCGTACGTCGTAGCGCAAAAATAATCAAATTTTCGCTCCCCTTTAGGAAACCCCTAAATAACATTTTAAAAAACACAAGAAAAGAAAAAAAAAGAAAAAAAAAAGCAAAAAATTTTTTTATAGGACTGTATCTCCTAAACCATGCATCGTAGCGCAAAATTAATAAAATGTTCGTTCCTCTGTAAGAAACCCTTAATTAATATTAAAAAAAAAAACAAAAAAGAAAAAAAATTACAAAAAACCTTATAATGCTGTATCTCCTAAACCGTACGTCGTAGCGCAAAAATAATGAAATTTTCGTTCCTTGCTGGGAAAAAAAAGAGCAAAATTTTTTTTATAGGGCTGTATCTTCTAAACCATGCGTCGTAGCGCAAAAATAATAAAATGTTCGTTTTTCTGTAAGAAAACCCTTAATTAATATTAAAAAAAAACAAAAAAGAAAAAAAAATCTTTATAATGCTGTATCTCCTAAACCGTACGTCGTAGCGCAAAAATAATCAAATTTTCGTTCCCCTTTCGGAAACTCCTTAATAACATTTAAAAAAAACACAATAAAAGAAAAAAAAGAAAAAAAAGCAAAAAAAATATTATAGGGCTGTATCTCCAAAACCATGCGTCGTAGCGCAAAAATAATAAAATGTTCGTTCCTCTGTAAGAAACCCTTAATTAATATTTAAAAAAAACTAAAAAAAAAAGATAAAAAAATAATAATTTATAATGCTCTTAAACCGTGCGTCGTAGCGCAAAAATAATAAAATTTTCGTTCCCCTTATGAACCCCACGCACTGAATATCCTATCACATTAGGACATGAAACAATCATCATCATCAATTTTTATTATTATTTCATTGCATGTTTAAGAAAAGCACTATACATACCTCGGCGTGAAAAGGGGTTGTCGGCCTCATAACTATCCGGCCTCACTACGTTCGGCCGTCTATATGCATTCGGCCGGCAACCCCTTACTTCCCAGCCTCTGTAGTAATGTACAGTCGCCATCAGATATATCGGAGCGGCCAAGGTGCTCACAAATATCGGAACACGCCTCTATTGTCAGGGCGTTAGAGCGCGTGTTCAGATATTGTGAACACCTTGGCCGCTCCTATATATCTGATGGCGACTGTACTATAGTCTAACTTTCATTTACACTACTTTAAAGTCATAATAACAACTATTAAAGGTGGAGTACAGGATATGTGTAATACAAAATTACTATTTTTAGCAGTCCAAACTTTACGAAATTTTCAAATAAGATCGACAAAATCAGTGCTTTACGCGCGTTTATCTAAACGTCCATCAGAAAAAAAATCCTTACTAATTTTGTGAGACTGTTGTCAAAAATTTGATTAACTATTAAACGGCAAGATAAGAAGACGTGCTAATAGATACCAGTACTTGTCATTTCTATTACGTAAAAAAAGGTGTACAATATCATCGACTACATCTATCAATTTTACATTTTTGCGACTAAAATCGATACCGGCATCTTAAGGCCCATATGGTTGCCTAGGCAGAGTGCTTTAAATTTGCTTTATATTCTATACTTAAACACACACATAACCGCTTCTTGGTTCTGCCATATTTTGTACTAAGCTGTAGGTATAGCCGGAGGTGAAATTAAAAGATGGATGCCTATTTGCACATAACAGTTTTTTTGACGTTCTTTTGTTTTCCTTGTTCTCGTATCGTTCCAAACAAAAGAAAATAACGATACAACGAAACAAAAGGTTAAAATAGCGAAATAAACACTATCACTTTCTTAAGGAAACGGCTATTTCTTTCGCCCAGATTTTCTTTTGTTAACAAAACACATTATTCGCTTTGACCGCCAATAAAGTAGATATACTACCGTATTCGAACTTCAAGATATTCACAAGAGACGACACGTACTAGATCCATTCTAGATACGTTATAGTTTAGATAAATAAATAAATAAATAAATAAATAAATAAATATTATAGGACATTTTTACACAAATTGACTAAGCCCCACGGTAAGCTCAAGAAGGCTTGTGTTGTGGGTACTCAGACAACGATATATATAATATATAAATACTTAAATACATAGAAATACTTAAACAACCATGACTCAGGAACAAATATCTGTATCATCATACAAATAACTGCCCTTACCAGGATTCGAACCCGGGACCATCGGCTTCATAGGCAGGGTCACTACCCACTAGGCCAGACCGGTCGTCAAAGATATCAACTAGTTCTCTTTTGTAGCGCAATTCGGGCAACCAATGTCACTTTTACGTTAGATAGAGTAAGATATCTATTAGATGTGAATTGGAGCTCTAAGTCATATCCTGTGGTAATCGTTCAAGATTATCTCCAGAATCGCGCAAATGTCAAATTTGACAGGTTAGATCTTAAACATATCGTTATCGTATCTTGGTGATGTCTAAAAGATATCTAATAGATGTCTATTTCAAAATCCGAATCGGGCCCATATACGGGGTGTTTTCTAACCCTTAGCCAAATTTTGCGAAGTCAATATATATAGGTCTTACTGAGTAACTTTTGCAATAGAACTAATACCGAAATCGCAAAAAAAATTGGAATCTCCCATAGAAAACTACTTGAAAAGTAATTGTTGTTACTTATTGTTAATGGCGCATAGTGTTTCCTGATTTGATTTTGTTTTTATTGTATTTAAAGGTATATTTCCGTTACGCGAAAATAATTCAAACATATGATATGGGGTTATTCGGATCATCTGATTGGGGGCGATTAGGATCACATTATAAAACAAGGTTTTTGGACGTATTTTTTGGCTTTTTTTATGTTCGCATGTTTTAGATGGTGCGTACGTACAAAAAAGAGGTATCATGTAGAATGGTCGGGAGAAAATATGACTACAGCTGCTAATAAGGTTTTAACGAAACCGCTGTCCCTACGTAGAGTCTTTTGTTACCAACAACTAATTTTCTCATATGGGGTGAATCGGATATGTGTGATTTTTCATGTTTTGGTTTGCAAAAGTTTACAGTTTTTGTTTATTTTCATGTAAGTTATTCGATTTTGTTGCTAAATAGCCATTAGCATGTTTTGGATTTATTGTTAAAATATATAGTAGCATATATAGGAGTGATATTATGTTGCGCTTTCTGTAGGTGGCGTGATAAAAAATTGAACTAGAAAGGAGGAATAAAAATAATGCTCAAATGCAACATTAAAGATACCAATGATAGTTGATCTCAATTATTTGACCTTTGTGATTCTTAATCATATGATTAACATTGTTAACCATTATTAATTAAGATTTTATGACAGAGTTTTTTGATCCGGTTTACCCCTTAAAATGGGGCGATCGGATTTTTTAAGAGGTTTTGTATTTTATTTTTCATAAATCATATTTAAGTTTGATTTTATGTCTGAACCTTGGATTCTGTTCATTAATAAATAATTTATCCAACTGAATATTAATAAAAACAGTATCACCTTAAAAATTGTATTTATTGACCGTCAAACAAAAAATGATCCGATTCGCCTCGGTCTACCCTATTTTGAAATTTGCTATTCACGCCTATATTATTATTATACTCTCAAATATCAACTGCCTAGACATTTGACCCCAAAACCCTATTAAGGGAAAATGTATTCAAAGGACGCTTTTAACCCTAGATCTCCGTCACACTAGTCATCACATCATTAGTCTGATAAGCCTCGATGTTGGGAGCAGGCCTGCTATCATATTTCAAAGAGATTTTGGGTACAGTAAATTTCTTTAGGCGTACACCTTGTCCAGAGTTTTTCAGTGAATAGTAGGTACCGAACATATATCAAAACTATACATATATGTACAGTCGACGTCAAATATATGTTTACACTTTTCGCCTTATTACAAAGGAGTAAGGTGCAAAAGTGTAAACATATATTTGACGTCGACTGCACTAATGAAAAAGTTCCTAGAGAGTCATCATCATCATAACTTAAGAGCTTTGCTCTTGTCGGTGGAGTAATAGCCAATAATTTCTTTCTTGTACAGTCTACGTCAAAGATATGTTCACACTTTTGCACCTTACTCCTCTGTAATAAGGCGAAAAGTGTAAACATATCTTTGACGTCGACGGTACCAAAGTCATTCGTTACAAAACTTACAAACTAAGGGCCGATTTTTCAGTTACCACTTAAAGGATGACTCACGTTAGACCGGGCCGGGGCTTCATTTTCTATGGAAAGCACCTCGTGATCAACTGACCACCAATCAGCTGTCATAGAAAATGACATACATGTCGGACACCTCGGCCCGGGCACGGCCCGGTCTACCGTGAGCCTAATCCTTAACTCGTCCGATATAACTATTCCAACGAATTATGTTATGAGAATGACACATGAGAATTGTGTTATCTATGGAATAAATAGTACCTATCCGTCTGTTTATGGACTGAAAAACGACTCTATTCCATTAATTCTAGACTGAAAATGGAACACCACTCGGCTACCCCGGCTCATACCTATGTATTGGTGTCAGTTATAATACTTTTGGAAACAGCATAGACAGCATAGTTACCTATAAGCAAACTTGACAAAATGTTTGAAGAAAGAATGATCTCACGCGAAAGAGCTTACATAAATATCTTCATCAAAACATAACTCTTTTATATAAGTTAAAATATTCCTCAAATTATGATAACAACTTTTTTGAATGGTTCCTTTGATTGATAAATAACCTGTTTTCTTTTTCTATCGAGCCAACTTTAACCTTTAAATGTTCTGGTTGGAGTCTGCCTTTGCAAATGCCTTTTTATTTTCCCTTGGTTTGACATTTTGACAACGCGTGACATTTCAACATTAAACCTACAATTTCGCGTTAGCCCCCTATTAATGATAATTTAGTAGTAGTATAAGTTTTATTATATTTCCGGCTAAAGCGAACATAATATCGTTTCAAAGCTAATGAATAAGTTTGGTTTGACTTAATTTGACTTGTATTTATGCGATACTGACCCAATTCTTCATCCTCATGCGGCAGCTAAGCAATATAAGTTAGTTCACTATGAAGTTTTCTTTTTACTTAAGCCTTACAAAAAAAGTTAAATAATGTAAGGTAAGGTAAGGTAATGTAAAGTAAGGTACCCTTATCGCGATGAAATACATTACAAATCGAAATGAATTTTTTGCTGATGTCGAATAGGGAATATTACGTAAGACTCTGCTTAGAGGGCGTCACTAGCACAATCACAGGGGCCTGCCGTGAAACGAAAATCGAAAGTTCGGTTTCTGCCTCTCTATCACTCTTGCCTAATCGATCGATAGAGAGGCAGATAACGAAATTTCGATTTTCGCGTTTCGCGGTAGGCCACCTGTAAACAAACCGCCTGGATGCATCAATGGCGTAGTGAAAACTTGTCAAAAAACTGTTTAAGGCCTAGTAGGTATAAGTTACTCTATGATTTACTATGTGCATTAGTGCTGCACTCTGACGGCAGAAAATTGCAGTAATACTCCCTAATACATCTTTTTATCTCAAACAACAAGCAAAGATTTTTAAACAAGAAAGTCACCAGGTTTTGTTTTTTCTAGAAATTGTGAATGAGTAGTAGTCACATTTGTTTTACCTTATACCATGGTGGCAAACAAGCCTGTGGCCCGCCTGATGTTAAGCAGTTAGCGCAGTCTTTGGGCGCCGGAGTGGGCGGAGGCCACTTTCGAACCGGCATCTCCAGCTTACGCGGCTAACGCCCTGGACCTCTAGGCTAGCCCCCGTAGGCGTAGGCCTCGACCACTGGCCACTTCACGGTCACTATTAGTATATATGACACCTATTTCAGTTTATATAATTGAAATATTTTTTTTTAATCATTTATTTACATACAATATATATACATTGAAATAATTGATATTTCGCGAGTGTCGATTAGAGTTCGCGATAACTTTAACACATTCAATACCACTAAGTGCTACGGGTTACGCTCGTAGCGCGTAGCCACGGTTTCGTCGTATGTAGCGCGTAGTCGCTACGAACAGTGTACCCGACAGTCGGGTTCTTGGTGTTGAATGTGTTAATTGTCTCCTCTGTCTCTCCGTACGCTGTGACTTGGGCTATCCCTCCATTTACAAGAATTGCTGTCGTTTTGGGAGTATTTCGGGGGTTCCGCAGATAAATTACTTTGGAACTTAGTAAGTGCTTTGTGAAAAAATCCAAGGATTATTGTGTAAAATAACAATATTTTTTATGTTTTGGCGGTTACGGAAGAGGAATTAACTGATGAGAGGTTTGATTCTTGCTTTTGTTTTGTTAGCTGGTTTTAGTTTATAAAACCGTATTTGATTTTAGTTTTTTAGTACTGAATAAATAACTACCCATCTATTTTTACAATCTATTGTAAACTGTACCGTAAAACATAAAGCGTAACGTAAAATACTAATTGATGTTTATTATTCAAGTTAATTGACGTATATTTATGCATTTGCTTATTGGAAATCCTGTATTACCTGTAAACGAGTTCAATATCATGTCTAATATCGAGCCTCTTAAGGTAAAAAACTTTAATACGTAAGTATAACTGTAGTGTTCGTGTCCCGAATTAGCACAGGTATGCTTACGAGGCTAAAGTTAAATTTTTACCTAGATACGTTTTTCAGAAAATAATCATTTGAAAGGCAACGAAGCGTTCTCCAAGCATTTCGACACTCAAGAAGTTTTAACTGTATAACTTATCTAGCAAACCTATTTATTTTAAATATAGGAATGAGACGCCTATCTACTATATCACTTGTTGTCAGCCTATTGGCTATGCGAAGTCAGACGCAACTTTCAGCACAATTTACAAAACTCTTCCACAAACTAAAACTACTAAAGCGAAATTTTCCAGGCCGCTAGTTCGTTCAATTTGCGCAAAGTTTCGAGTTGGGCCGAGTTGTGATTAATTGCACCCTGCTAACGGGCTCTATCTGGACCCAAATCAGTCAACTATACTGCCGACACTCAATACTAGTCACCCTTACTATGAGCAGGCGTGGCTCACTCCGCGATTTCGTCGCTTTGCTACAGGTAGCTAAAAGTACATCCGTTCCACACCAATTTTGGTAGCTAGCCTTAAACCGCGCGTGGCGCTGTCGCCACCTAGCGGCCATATCTGTGCTGATCGTAACAGACGCGTTTTGTTAGAGAGTGAGTCTTCTGTATCTGGTACTATTATTTATTCTGTGCTATGAGGCCGTTTACGTTAAAGTAAGGACGCTAAGCACGGAGAATTTCGTACATTTCCTATCTCTATCGCACGCGCGTTATAACATTGCTGTTCCGCCGATGATGCCATCGGTTAATGTCGCAGTGTGACCGGGACGGCAATATGTGCGTGCGTTAGAGATAGGAAACGGCGGGTCAATGTTCGGAATTCTTCGCGCTTAGCGTCCTAACTTTAGCAACGTAACCGGCAATGGTAATGTCGCGACGCATTACTGCAGCAGTAATGCTGAGATAGTCTAATCCGAACTGTATTGCACCGACTCTATCCAGAACGACTCTAATTAGATTAATATATAGTAATAATAACGTCAATGATGAAAAGAAAACCTCTCACTTAGCTAATAATCTATTATAGTGTAGATTAGGTTAAGTAAGTACATAAAAAATATTGTAAAATGTATTTATAATAAACAGATTAATTTTTTTTTATCACACATGGCTGTTTTACAGCAATGTAAAATTTCGTAAGTTTCGGAATTAATTTGGTAGGTTAATTAACCTAAGCATGATTTTTTTTTGTGGGAACATATTACAAATTTCCTGTCATGAACAAACATTGACTTAACTCGTACAAAATTCGCTCAAAAACTACCCTTTACTCATGGTAAGGGTATTGGTCAAACTAGATGGACTGAACGAGTTACCCATCCGTGAAAGCGCATGAAAGGCCTATATAAACAGTGGGCTGCTATAAGCTGATGACTTGTACACGGACTTTAATTGTTTAGCCATTAAGTAACAGTGGGTTCAGCCAGTTTTTGAAAAATCGAATGTAATCATTTATTTTCAGGCTACTAAGGCCCATAGATACATACCTTACAAACTAACATATCAACGCCGGAAAGCAAACACGTAGTAACCCACACAAGGTCAAAATATTTTTTATTGAATTTTTGGAATCTCCAATTTTTTCTGCGTCGATAGGTCGAATCCACGTCCCAATACGATGAAAAATGGGGAAAATAGGAACACAAAATTTTCTCGTTTTTCTTGAAATGTACTCAGCAAACACGCAGCAAATAGCAAAAAAAAACCAATAATTTACATCATTGTATTTACAGCATTTTGAATTCCATATACTTTATACTTTTGTCATTTACAACCTCCGTTGGTCTGACGCAAGTGTAGGTAACTACGTGTTTGCCGCTCATGAATGTGAATGTCTTGCAGTTACGCTATTTGGTGGGAAATAATGTTTAGTCGAGTAGTGGTTTAACACAAATTCACACACTATTCAAATATGAGAGACATGTCTTTTACTAGGTACGTTTACAAGGATCAAGTAAAACAACACATAATAATTACTTCACAGTTGTAGGGCGTAAGTAGTGATGTGCCGAGAGTAAAATACCATTACCGGTATTTTACCATTTGGGAATATTACCCGCTCCCGCATTACACGCTCAAAATAAGAATATTATTATATCAATGTTATTAAGCTATAAAAAATTATCACTTAACATATAAAAACAATGTCATTGTACTACACCTTACCTACTCATAAACATAATAAAAATGTGATGATTATTATTATCAATGTGATTTTTACATTTTCGTTTTAGTTTTACTAAAATTCTGGTATTATTCATTGAGTGGTTTTGACTGGAACTGGTTTTGACTATGCCCACTTGCCCAGACAAGGGGAATACTTCCTAGTAATATTGGTAAAATACCGAGTAACATTGGGAAAATTACCAGTAGTATTGGGAATTTACTAGAAGAGTAAACCTATGTCAATTTTTTGCACTTCGTATGATGCATTTGTTGACAAGTAATGATTTAATGTAAAACAACTTATGTTGACATTTACTTAATTTGAATATTACCGTAAATTACTGATTCTGGGGAATCTTACCGGTAACATTACTGGGAATTTTCCCACCTTGGGTATTTTACCGGTAACAGCACATCACTAGGCGTAAGGTTTAAACTTCTGCGCCTTATTTCGTTTTAACGCGGCTATCGCGGCCATTACTTGAACGTTGGCGCCGTCGCTCAGTGCGGTTCGGGGGGTGAAAGTGAGTCGACGTGTTTGTAATCAAGTAAAATATTACGGGGATTTTGGATTAAAGTGATTATTTTTATTTAAGAAAGGAAGTTTTTTTTTCAATTGTAAGCATGTAAGATTGCAATATTTACGGTGTGTGTATCGATTTTATGGTTTTATGGTACTTAAATAAAATTTGGTCTTATGGTATCTGATGAAAGTTTGTTTTGTCTAAAGTGGACTTTTATTTTATAAGAGGATGTAGAAACCACTTTTTTTTAATCAAACGTCGTTGTTATACTTTGGTTAGATTTTGATCTCCCATTACGTTATGTCTTTTCCAAAGTGGACTTCTTATTTTTTAGTTGGTTTTACAATAACATTATAAGATTTAATTATGTTCTTGAAAATTAAACAAAAGTTATGTGTTTTGTTTGGTCTTAAGAATGCTTATATTGATTTTAATAGTTAAAAATCATGGCGTTTACTACGAGTTTGCGCACTGTGTAAAAAAGATCAAAACGTAGTAACCCATAAAATATGGTCTTGTAACAACTTGCGGTTAAATTTATTTAATTGAATTTGATCCAGACTATTTTGAATGTTGCATCCAATTTTGAGTTAGTTATGTTCATAAACATCGTAGTTATGATGTTTTTTCAAAACTCGAAAAGTTTTTTCTCTAGTGAACAATTTGGTTTTTGTGGGTTACTACGTGTTCGCTTTCGGGCGTCGATATATGTACAATAATAAAAATCTTAAATACTAAAAAATCATTTTCGTGACGCAGTTTTCTGTTGCGGCGTCACCTGCTCTGAAAATAGTAAGCAGTGCCTTTTTACATCATGATACGGTTGCCAAAAATTTAATAGTAATCTTGAGGCGTTTATCTAGTATTTTCATCGATTCTAAAACTGCGGGCGCAGCATTGTTCCATTTTTATCGCCTGTCACTGTGCCCGTCACTTTCGCACTTACAGACTTGTTAGAACGTACAGGCATGGTGACAAGCGATAAAAATGCGACCGTGCTATGATTAATAAATAACTTTCGCTCGATAGATAAATGACGAACAGGTCTAAAATTCTTAAATAAATATTTGTAAATAGAAGCTATTATTAACATGAAAATTACTTCTAAAAATGCATAATGCAACTCTTCGATATTTTTTTTGTGTAGGTACTAACACAAAATAACCATTGAATAAGAATGATAAAGTTGGTCAAGCAGATCTTGTCAGTAGAAAAAGGCCGCAAATTTGAAAAACGTAGGCGCGAAGGGATATCGTCTCATAGAAAATTTGAAATTTTTCGCCTTTTTCTACTGACAAGATTTGCTTGACCATCTATATACGCAATCACGAGCACGCACGAAATATTGAAGCATATCGCAGCAAAATCCAAACGATTTAATGACTCGCGATAATATTGACACATCAACATTAGTATCACGATACTGATCTAATCCGTGCCATACGTGTGTGTCAGCAAATAGTAGGATTTTGTCATGTAAGTGTAGGATTGTGTAAGTGTTATAATTAGTGAAATATGAAAATAATTATAAAACGTACTTCATTGAATCCTTTTGATTATATCAAATTATTTTCACCTTAAATAAAAGAATTTTTCGTTGCCTTAAAAGATTCTGATTCATAAAATAATTATGTATATTATAAACTTTATCTTGTGACTAATGTTAATGAGTAGAGCAAAAGTATATTAAAATATTAATTAAAAGTAGTAAAAAGTATTTATTTTCCCGTTAAAGCCGTATTATTGAGGAAATCATTTAATTTTCCAAATATTTAAAACCGCTTCAAAATCTAATTGGTATTGTATTACATCGGTATTTATTTGAACAAAATGTAAAATTGGATATTTTCCTTAAGGAATCAAGGAAAATTTCTTGACGGGTAATCATAATAATATTTTTTTAAGAAAAAAGTAGGAAAATGTATTCTTCAAAAATAAGTCAATCAAAATGAAGGCCAACCATAATTTCTGTTGCTAACTTTATTTTTATCGAGAGCATTCTGGGCTTTTTCAACTCCCGTGCCCCTAAAATTGACAGAGAAAAAAAAAAACAAAAAACAATCCAAGTTACCTGATAAGATACCGAATTAGCCGGCCGTAGAAATTAGAAAAGTTGCCTGTCATTATTCAGAGAGCAACTCGCAACAGCCCGTAAATATTTAACTTGGGAGATGGCTAAAAAATGAGGCAGGTCTGAATTTGGATTGGCCGACGGGTTCCCAACTTCCCATGGATAACTCCTTCACTTCAATTTAGTCTCAGATTTGTTTTAAATTCTTCTTCGTCGTCTTAGCTGGTAATAGGTTTACTCAGGTACCTCTTATGTTTGTTTAAAAGATTAAACAGAAATCCGTCTGGTTTAGTTATTGTTCTTGTGGAGTATATCTCAAAGAACAGCGGGTTAGGGCTTTCACTACTAAAGACTATTGGAATTAATACTAGTGCCTATGCTAATTCTTGGGATTAGTTGCTAAGCGGATCCCAGGCTCCCAATGAGCCGTGGCAAAGGCCGGGATAACGCGAGGAAGATGATGAGACTAATGAAATTATTGCGGTTATACTATTCTGGTCTCGAAAGATTACTTAAACGATAATTTCAAATGCAACAACTTGTTTGTTACAAAAAAATGTCAAAAATATACACTCTTCATTTTTACAAAAATACATACATACGAGTACATATAATCACGCCTATTTCCCGGAGGGGTAGGCAGAGACCACGGATTTCCACTTGCCACGATCCTGACATACCTCTTTCGCTCCCCTCACTTTCATAACATTCCTCATACACGCTCGCCGGTTTAGGGTGCTCTTGACCTGGCCTTTCTTTCTTTCTTTTCTTTTTTTTTTGTACAAAAATAAAGTTATTAAAACTTCGAAATTTTGAACTTGGTTCAAATTAAGTGTAATCATTATTCTTCATTCATAATTTTATGACGCAGGCTGCTAAATATTGAGCAATTTAGGTACTTTTATTTACAGTTTAAGTAGAGTATAAAACTGTAACATAGATTGCTCAGTACCTACCCTTCACGGATCCCTTTCCTAAGATAGTCTAAAGAATAAAGTGTCATGCATATTTAAAGGAGCGGCGCCGGGAGGGTTATTTAATTCTGTAAACCAATTTCGTTGGTAGCCGTTATGGGTAGTGATCCCAATGTAGCTACTGGGAAAAGTTTGACTCCTTTTAATGACAACTCGTGTCATAGCCGAATTACAAAGTGGTGAACTGTAGAATCCAGAGCTTGCCTTCTGGGGAATGATTTAGATATCGAAATTAGGTAAAGTAGGATGTAAAGAGTTGAAGGCTGATTTGAACTTTAACCGTGTTTTAATCTGTTGTTGATAATTATTATAATTATGTGCATTTTTATTAATTAATGAATGCGAACGAGATGCACAGATATATGCGAGTGACAAATTGAGATGAGTGTTAACTTGTGTAGTTAACAGCGCCATCTATGTGACCTCTTACATACTTTATCGAGCCCTAGAATCCCTAGATGGCTTATCGATCTACTTAAAGGTACTTAGTTCCCTATACAGTGCATAGGTGGCGCTGTAATTAGTTATAATTATTTTAGGCTCCTCCTCCTCAGTCGTTCACTCTTGACAGAGTGGTCGTGGTTGTATGATGAGACGTATTTATCGTGGATAACGCAGCCCTCGCAATGCGCCTCCACTTGCCATGGTCTTCAGCGTTACGGGAACATTGGACTATGGTGGTTTGTGTCGCAGATTTTATCAGGTCTGTCCAGCGCGTAGGTGACCGACCTCGTGACCGCTTGCCTTCCACTCGTCCTTGGACAACGAGACGTTCCATGGAGTTTTGGTTTCGTGTAACGTGCCCGAAGTATTTGAGGATTCGTATTTGAACAGTCGACGATAATCTTTCCTTCACTTTGAGTTCTTCGAAGATCGAAACATTGGTCCGAAACGTCAGTGCGTCAATTTTGCGTCGATCTTTCAGACACACCGTCCACGTTTCTGTATTTTAGGCTAGCGAATTTGTAATGTACTCAATCATGACACTTTCCGAATATACGCCATACGAAGCACACGCTGGGTTTGTCTCCAACTCCCCTCAAGATCCTCCGACCTCCGCCCACTTGCCATCAATGAGATTTTCAAAGATGGAATAGGCCTATAAATAGTTCTACCGACGAATAATAAATCATTAAGTACCAATTGTTGATTATTTATGTGGATAAAATCATTTTTTCCCTACCTCAAAAAGTGCCCAGCGCCGCTAAAGAAGTTTTCACTTCAAAAATGTTTAAGTTAGGTTCACGTTATTTACTGAAAATGTGCATGCCCACTTTATGAATGAATCACATTCATATAATGGGTATACACATTTGCAGCTGTGTGTACATACATGTATATGGAATATAAAATTTTCTCCTAAACCTAAGTTATTTACTGAACACATATACCAATATTAAATTAAGTTCGTAACCCATCAGCAATTCAAATTAAATTTGTGATCCCTTCAGTTCGTCGTAAGAAGTGAAAGTTATTACGAATGTGTCCTGTCTTATTTCTGTCTAGACTCATAAATATAATATATTAGTGCAGTGTGAACATCTCTATCTTTTTGTAAGGTAACTTGCACCGAAAAAGGTCCATCGTTATTTTTTTTGACGCACGCCACGAATGTACAACATAAACCTAGAATCCAAGCATAGAATAGGAAACTTGACCGCGACGTTACATGTCTCTGTTTCTTATTAAGCTTTATGATGGCTAATCGTTTTGACAATTCATAAAATAGGTGAATTGACTTGTTAGTTAAGCATCCTATCCTTTATGCGTTCTAGCTTGACTCATCCTTAAAGGGGCCCACAGATTTCCAGTTCGCCGGACGATATCAGCCTGTCAGTTGTTCGGAAGTGTCACCTTTTGCGTTTAACTGACAGGCTGATATCGTCCGGCGAACTGGCGAAATAAAACTGTGGGCCCCTTTAAGGATGACTCAAGCTGGAACGCATATCTTAGGACCGCTCTAGACCAATAAAATGACGACGTTCGTAGTTAGAAGAAACCAATAATCACACAATTGTTAGAATATTTCAGGAAACCCACAGTCGTTACAACCTTCTTACAGACACAAATAGCCTTCCATATAAATAGCGATGGGATTCTGAAGCTAATGACGCATTGGACTTGAATAGCGGTTTTGGATTTTATTGCGTCGACATTGAATACATTCGTGAAATCTATGGACTGAAAAGCGATGGTAAAGATTTGGTATCAATAAAAGATAGAATAGACAACCGGCCATATTAGAACAATGCTTATAAGATGTCACAGCGATACGACCGGTTACAGTCATATAAAATAAATCATAAGTTATATTTGTATAAGTAATTATGAGTTGTTAGAACCAATAAATGGTGCCTATAAACGAAAGCTGAGTCGCGGAGACTTGATAATTGATATTTAGGTGTCCATGCCTTCGCTTGAACCACATTATGAGATAACACCCTTGTAACTCAGCCCTAATCAAGCGAATTCATCAACTAGTAGCGCCATCTATCGCGCTACCCAAGTACTAATGTCGCCCGGTTGCCAGCGCTCGGCTGCTTTCTCGTCAGTACGCTTTTGTAACTCAGCCGAGCAACACGTTTACAAAGCAAGTTTAAAAAGATCAAGAAATTTAAATCGTAAAAATATTTTGAAAACCTCCGACTTCGTGACATTCCGCTCGGTGCCCATGGCCCAGCGACGAGACGCAGTGACCTTCCTACAGGCACCGTCATAAAAAGTACACGGGTACTTACGCCTCATGGCCTCGTCCTGTGGGACAACAAGCGTCGTCCCGTGAGACGACATGGCGTCGTCCCATGAGACGACAAGCGTCGTCCCGTGAGACGACAAGGCGTCGTCCCGTGAGACGACAAGGCGTCGTCCCGTGAGACGACATGGCGTCAACCCGTGAGACGACAAGGCGTCGTCCCGTGAGACGACAAGGCGTCGTCCCGTGAGACGACAAGGCGTCGTACCGTGAGACGACAAGACGTCGTCCTGTGAGACGACAAGACGTCGTCCTGTGAGACGACAAGGCGTCGTCCCGTGGTATCGTCCTGACACACGACATGGTATTGTCCTGACAGACGACATGGCAGCGTCTTGTAAGACGACGAGCATCGTCTCGTTAAAAGACCTTGTGACATTCCGCTCAGTACCCGTGGCCCAGCGATGAGACTAAGTGAGCTCTTATAGCCATCATCATAAAAAGAATACCTACGGGTATAAATGGCACACAGCGTCGTCCCGTTGGACGACAAGCATCGTTGCGCGTCTCACTCAGTCCCGTGAGATGACATGACATCGTCCTGTGGGACATCAAGCGTCGTCCTGTAAAACAATAAGGCGTCATCCTGTGATACGACAGGCATCGCGATGAGTTACGTCATCATGTGAGAAGACATTGCGCCATCCTGTGGTATCGTCCCGTGAGAGGATATTGCGTCCCATAGGACTACATTGCATTGTTCCATAAGACTACATTTTGTCGTATCGTGAGACATTAATACGTCGTCCTATGAGATGATATCGCATCGTCCTCTGAAATGACATTGAAATGATGTTGTCTTGTTAAACAAAAACCGTTGTCTCATGGTCTACCATTAATACGGTAGCGGACGTCTTATTGGTCGCTTTATCGTTCGATGTCTGCACAGTCGGCCTCGCATTTAAGATCTGCATGGTCATGAACCAATGCACGACTTAGTGGGCGTTATCATCATTGTAGCCGACCAAATGGTGTGTCACCTTATTTTAGAACGACGAGCAGCAGAATTGCTATTAGCGGGTTTGGCGCGATATTGATAATGAAATGCAGTTACAGTAATTGTCTCAACCTGCCGGGAAAAAAGGAAGGTTTCCGTCTTGGTCGTGTACAAATGTTGGTCTAGGTCGATAACAAACAGTTGCCGTGATATACCAAACAAACCAAAAATATACATTCTGAGGATCCTAAACTGTATGACTAACTGGCCATGAAAAATAGCAGTTAAGAAACTGTGAAAAGGGAAAAGTAAAAAGTGAAAAACCTTGTGTTATACTTTGCCCAACTAGATCCTATACCATAAAGAGAGAGGGGGAGGCAAGAAAATTGACGTTAGCCTTAAAGAAGGAAATAAAACTAAAACTCCCTCTTCTGAATAGGAATACCAATACAAGTATAATGCCAATTCATTTACGGCTCTGTCATAGGCTAACAAGAGATATCTCTTTATTGCGGCTCTAAACCTGAAAAGAATAGAGTTTATGATACTCGTATATATTAGTGAAAAATCATCGCACTAAATCCCTCTTTTGAATGATGAATGACTAGTCAGTCAGGTTGATAGTGTCTTTGGGAATACTGAAGCATCTCCTGTATACTCTCTAAATATTGACCATTAGCTAAAAAATTGCGGCCTGTTACAAAGAGAAATCTTTTACTTACTTTAAATCGTCTACTATGTAGCTGTGAAACAGAGACCACTGAACTAAGAGAAACACGTAGAAAACAGCAAGTACCTTCCATCGCATTCCGTCCAATAGACCGAACTGACAAAGGCATTTATAATGTAATTAGTGCTCCATTCACATCAGTCAGGTAGAAACTTGTGAAATTAGGTTCAAATGCTGTAGTAACAAGCTCCACTTCGGAAGATTATCTAAGCAGCCGGTTGTGTTATCGACCTGCCGTTGGTATAACAATCATGCATCATAAAACGTTGACCATAAACGTTACATAGTTAAATTTCAAAGGAAATGAATGAACTCTTACTGGTAATATAACTATCGGAAACAGGCGGTATATGTCTAAAAGGACCAACTAGTAAAATATTAATTTAGTATGGCAATCCGCATAGTTACCCATGATTGTTCAATAGGTGAAACATCGGTTTCTTTAGTGGTAAATGTTATGCCTATGTAGAAGATGAAGCGGCTCCTTCAAGTTATGTCAATAAATAAAGAATTTATGAAAAGATTTTTCGGTAGTTAGAGTGGTGTTACTGATTCTGTTTCGAAAAATCGCGAATTGAATTAGAGGTGAAGCCGACTAAGGGAACTAAGCTGTCGAACCAACAGCCACGGTCCACGGCTTTAAATCTAAACGATGATTGTTTAATTTTTCCAAATAGACAAATTAAAATGAAGTCACTTCAGAAACTTTGAAACCATGTGGACTGCGGGGCAAGCCAACGTACAGAAAAACGTATAACGTACGTAAACGTACACACATGCGTAATATGTAGAAAATATTTGCAGGCAGTCACCGATAGCAGATACCGGATTCTGAAAGAACACGGATCAGAAATATCCTTCTTTCGATTTCCAGATGAGAGGTTCCCTTTGCAGATAAGGAAGTACTCGCGTGATTTTATAGAAGAATAACAACATACGGTGGTTCAGGCAAAATGCACGATCTAAGCGAAATATGACTACAAATATGTTCGCCGGTTAAATAGACCCTGCAATTTACTCTGAAAATCAACACTAGTTCTGCAGTCATTGCCAGATCTAAGTATTATAAGCTTAGCTGAAAGGTTGTAGTCCAGGGTTTACAGCATACTGTTGTAACAGGTCTCGTAGAGCATGTAATTGGAAACGTCATCTTCAATGCAATCAATTCCAGGTGTAGTACCCTACAAAATCATCGTGTCTTGGTTATAGGGCAGATGCGCCGCTAATCGAATTACAGCATTAGTTGTGAAGACAACTACAATTCATATATTTATATATTCATGATAATATGCTTATATCATTAAATACAGTATATATGAGATGTCAGTAGACATATATCAACGTTACGTCAGGCGTAGCTCACTCCGCGATTTCGTCGCGTCGCTACAAGTACATGCGGCCCACACCAATTTTGGTGTCTAGCACTAGTAGTTGCCGCGCACCGCTATAGAATGGACGCCTGCTCGCGCTTGCACCACCTTGTGGTCAAAATCTGTCGTAATAGTACATACTATTATTTATACTATGATTACGTCAAGGTAGTGACATAAATATAATATGTCGCAGAAAGGCCTAGATCATCAAATAATTGGTTATTTGTGGGCATCATGATGCCTAATTAACCCTAGGGTTCCCTCAAGATAATCAAATGATACACAACTTAATTGCACGAAAGCCAATAAACAACATACAACGTCCTTGTATTGCTAAATTTCTAATCAAAAGTACCTACAAATTAATAATAATAATAATTCAGCCTATATACGTCCCACTACTGGGCACAGGCCTCTTCTCACTCGCGAGAGGGCTTGGGCTATAGCCCCCACGCTGGCCTAATGCGGATTGGGGCTTCAAAGTACAAATTAAGTAATCAAATTAATATTTGGTAATGAACGCGTCTACACGTGTTAAGGTTTGACAGGAATTGTGCCACAGCATCGCCCGCGCGCGCCGGTGCTGGCAGCACTTGAGATTAGATGACATCATGACATCATGACATCATGAGACACCCGTGGTTTATGCCACTGCAATGGTATAATGCCAAGAACTTACTGGTTCGGACCATTTATAAATAATAATAATGTTTTAATTTGTCTGGGTGTTAAGAAAGTTCCGCAATTGGTTTGAAAAGGTTGCACTACAATTTAAAGTGGATAGGTCCACCTCCCCTACTCTTACTCAAAGAGTCTTTCATCGTCAGTCAAGAGGTTTTTACACTCTTATTAGAAGATCGTATGTATACGAAAGCATTAAAAACTCACAAATCGTGCTAAGTCTAACAATAAAGCACAATCCATTACCAGCGCGCGAACCATATAATCTTCAGTTTGGGAATCAGCTTGCCACCAGAAAGAGTGAACATTAAACAACCTACAATTACAAGCCTTTATTATAATTAGCCTAAAAATTATAGGTGAAGGCATTGGAATTATTCAAAGATTTAAAAATCTTCTAAAATATCCTACCTGGTAGACGGATCTTCAGTCTACGCACAACATCATGGTGAGATGCCATCCACAACAACTAGAGTTGTCAGCATCACTTTAAATTCATAATCATCGCCTCCATACGGTTGTCACCTGCGTGTCAGTGATTCTGTTCATTCGTTTATTCGCTTGCATGACTGACAAGCACATCATTTAAAGATTGGTTGACCCGGCACCAGCCTAATTGGCAAGTTTTCAGTTATCTGTGGGGAGTAGTAAATTTAGCAGCATAAATGACACTTAAAATAAGTAGGAGCCTACCATTTCATATAAGAATTAATATCTTTTCATGGCTTACTATTAATATGGTAGTTTTTAAAGCAACCCTCACCTAAAACTAATCAGCAAGGAAGAATGTATTATCGCCTCAGTTGAAACTACTGCTAGGTTGTTGAGAGTTGTTACTAGTAACGCATACATTAAATCATGAAGTGTTGTATTTTCTTCTTCACTTTCTGACGCTACTTTCAGGCAGAGGAGTACTTGATTCGAAATAAATCTCAATTACTTCCACAAATAAGAAATAAGAACATCATGTTATAATTTCTAACACATTTACGGAATATGTTGTCCTTATGTAAGGATAGCCCATTAACAAATAAACCTGGTATACCTAGTAGTCAATAACTATGTATTAATATCTAAATAATGTTAATATCGTATTCTAGTGGGTACATATACAAACATTTGGTTATTTGTCCACATTAAAAGTCATATTACATTACATCTGGTCTATGATGCAACTTACCAATTTACATTAAATTGTTGGAAAATACAATAAATCAGAGAGGACCCAAGCTTTTCCAATTAGTTACAAAATTTTAAACAGTGGATGGGCCGGCAGTGCTATATTTGTGTTAAGCAGTAGATAAGTAGTAGTAATATCATTACATCATACAACAAAACCTTTTTATCACCTAGTGGCTATTGTAAGGAAAGCATCAGGTAGTTTGGACGGGTTAAATGTAAAACTCACTCGATGAGGTTCACGTTACACGCATCAGAGCTACTACTTCAGATAGTGGTTACACTTAAATTTGTACGACCTACAAGTACCTACTTATGTCTTTAATTATGATATTAGGGACAGTCTTTCAACTAATAGTCACACAGTTTTGTTTTATATAAAAAGTTTTATAGTCACAATGGATAACTTATGTTGCCAGTCCGTGCTAACAATTGTCTCATCTATCGGTAATTACAAATAAGGAAAATCTAGTAAGGTTTGACGTAAACAATCCTTTAGTATAACAATACGGAATAAATTTCAAGCCCATATTCTTATCATGTGATTTTTGCATAAATTTAAATATTATCAGTCACAGTACGCCCGGGCCAGCGCCGGCAGAGGTTTAAACACGTCTCATAATGTGGTTCAAGCGAAGGCATGGACACCTAAATAGAACCGTTTTTCCCCCGAAGGGTAAAAAACGGATATTTAGGTTCCTGCCGAAGCTTGAACCACACCTAAGGGCCTTGCCGGCTTATGTGGTACTGAAGAGAAAGCAGCCGAGCGCTGGCAACCGGGCGACATTAGTACTTGGGTAGCGCGATAGATGGCGCTACTAGTTGATGAATTCGCTTGATTAGGGCTGAGTTACAAGGGTGTTATCTCATAATGTGGTTCAAGCTTCGGCAGGAACCTAAATATCCGTTTTTTACCCTTCGGGGGAAAAACGGTTCTATTAAACAGATATTTCAGTTCAGGTAGGTATAACGTCAAAAGATTTTCTCTGTCAAAATATTTTTAATCATCCAATCATCTTGAATCCAGGCAAGTCACTTTTGTATTTGACGAAGACGAATATTTTTATCTCAAGATTGAACGGCTTTCCGATTTAAAAATCTGTAAAGGTTTTGATATTGACATGTAAGGATCTTGTGAAATCTTAGAGGATATAACCAACGGAGACGCCTTGTCTATAATTTTCGGTACAAAATAGTCTGCCGTTTTTTGCGGGGGAGGGGCACATCAAATGTATACGTAACGTAATGTATACGTAAAAAAAATGACAGGTGTCAAAACAAATTTCTTTGAAAATTTAGTTGTCAAGTTCAAATCGTCAACAAATGGCAGTTTTTGTACGTTTCTCCCGCTGTATAAGTTCGCTACGCCCAAAAAAAGTACTGTAAGTATTTTGTTTTGTATTTTTATGGTAGATTATTAGATAATGTATGTGTAGTAAGTCATAACTTACCTTAGTTATTGTTTTCTGATAAAATATTCGATCTAAAAGTTTGTGGTTCGTATGAAACCTCTGCCCGTCTGGGGCACGTTCGAGTGGTTTATAAGTGGCCTCTGCCCTGCAGGGGGTTTACATGACATTTAAGGGTAAGATTCATTACTATGAATGAACCCTCATAGTACACAAGTAATATATTTTCCTTTGGTTTTTAAATTAAATATTTATTCAACGGTCAATCTTACGAGCCACGACATCCATGCGAGCCAAGAAAGTGCTGGCAGTTAGTACAATTTGTGACGCAAGTGTAAATGTGATGTGCACATGACTTGCCCTTAAAACTACTCTGTATGGCTAACAAGGCAGTGGCCATATAAGGACCACGTAGCACCATTGATCGCGAGCAGTGGGCATATAATAACCACCGGGTTTTTTTTATTGAATTAGGGGTAATAAAAAAAAATCAAGAAATTACTATTCTTTTTAAGCTATTACCTACCCGAATCAGTAATCAAAAGTAAAAAATGCGTCAGGCCTGTTTAAGGGTTAACAAATTGTAATATACCGCACCTTATTATTTTGTGAGTGCCGCCCTAAAGACCTAAAACTGCTTAATACTGCTACGAACGTTATGGAGAAATAAATTACTTACTTAGCACAATAAAGCATATTTGGGTGTGTAATGGGAATATATTAAGGATGCTCGAACGCGTGCGTTTTGATCGCAGACGGATATAATGAAATAAGGAGAAATTTGACAACGGTTTCGGATGACGACTGGCTGCAGCGTTGATGTGAGCGATCTTTCCAATTTATCGTATTTATTCATTAATATTTGATTTATTATTTAATCTTTATTGCTCAAATAAAGAAAAATGTAGGTAGATACCAGTGGCCGTCTTAATATCACAAACTATTTTTTACCAGTGAACCATTGGCTCAAACAGAGACAGACATATGTTGATGCAGGAGAGATTCATAACTTATTAGGAAAAAGTATTTTTATTTATAATTATCTGGAATCTGAAACTGTGGTATGACCTGTCTTCATTATAGCCCGACAAGAATCTTTCTCCGGACACCAAGGAACCTAGTAATTTGCCAAAGGAAATACCCATCAAAATATAATCCTCGCATGCAATCAACCTTAATATTAAGCTGGATCGATGGACTAACCAGGCGGAATACAAATGAGTGTGTCATAATAAATTACTACATGTTGGTATAATATTGACTTTTATTATGTCGGCGCAATTGGGATGGATGCCTTGTTTTATCTGTGTGTAATACAAAATGGCGGATTAACAGATGCGTTTAGGATAGATGTGATGGAGATGTGTGTTTGCGACGTTTACTCTGGTTGAGGTGAACGGACCTCATAGTTGTTCTTTATGTTAAGAAATAAATACAAATACATTTATTTAACGCCACAACATAGAATGCAGCTGTACTTATAAATATGCAGATAAAAATGTAAATATTACGTAAGTAGTAATCGCTAGCTCGACGAGATGACAATCCTCTTATCGGGAAAAACCCGTATTAAAGACGACTCAGCGGTTTTTTCAGAGATTAGCACGAGAAAGCTTATGTAGGGGTTATCTACCCTACCTAGTACCTAGTACCTACTTGCATCACGGCATCACGGAAAACTGAAACTCAGTCATAGCAGCAGGCAACGGTTACTCATGCTCGGTCTTGCTATGGGGGTTTACGAGTATATCTTTAGACATGTTATATTAGCGAAAAAGGTCCATTGACATCATGCGAACAATTCAACATGTGACGTTTTGTGTTAGCTGTTTTTGATAAAGTTAATTTATTGCAAGCATTTGTTACACTGCATCTAAATGTTACGCATATCTATGACTAGCAATATTAACTTAAATCTCACAAAACTTAATGGCTGCTATTTAACTGATCACCAGATTTAGTAAAATTTAATACCAAAAAAATCTATTTTACCACCCTAAAATCATGAATGATCACCAAAATTATAACACCATTTTAATGTGAAATGATTACCAATTTTATTACATTTTACTATCCTTATAAGGAAATGACACCAAACTAATCATTATTAACCCAAAAATAGTCAATGATTACCAAATTTCAAACCCCATTTTAATGTGAAATGATAACCAAATTTTTACATCTTGCTATCCTATTAAAGAAAATGACACCAAAATAATCATTGTAAACCCAAAAATAGTAAATGACCACCAAAATTAGAACTCCATTTTAATGTAAAATGATAACCAAATTTTTAAATCTTGCTATCCTATTAAAGCAAATGGCTCCAAAATAATCATTGTAAACGCAAAAATAGTAAATGATCACAAAAATTGTAACCACATTTTAATTAAAAATGTGCAAACATTTAATATATCGTTATCCTATTAAATTAATTAATCCACTTCGTCATCTTTTTCTAGTAGCATTTTATTTCTGTAACAGTCGCAGTTCTAACCTAACCTAACCCACTTTTCTAGTAGCATTTTGTTTCTGTAAGGGTCGCAGTTCAAACCTAACCTAACCCACTTTTCTAGTAGCATTTCTTTTCTGCAAGGGTCGCAGTTCAAACCTAACCTAACCCACTTTTCTAGTAGCATTTCGTTTCTGTATGGGTCGCAGTTCAAACCTAACCTAACCCACTTTTCTAGTAGTATTTCTTTTCTGTAAGGGTCGCAGTTCAAACCTAACCTAACCCACTTTTCTAGTAGCGTTTCGTATCTGTATGGGTAGCAGTTGAAACTTAACCTAACCTACTTTTCTAGTACCATTTCGTTTCTGTAAGGGTCGCAGTGCTAACCTAAGCTAACCCACTTAACTGATAGCAGTTTAACGTACTTTTCTAGTAGCATAACGAAATGCTACTAGAAAAGTAGATTAGGTTAGGTAGGTATGCGGTGCGGGCTACGGGGGGTTGAGCGGGAGGGGCTAGTAATTTTGGCATCAGTTTACTTTATTTGGTAATATGTATACATTTTTTGGTAATCATAGTGGTTTATTTAGGTGAAAATATCGCATTAATTTGGTCTTCAAGATTTGGTGATCATTAATGATTTTTGGAGATCATTCAATATATTTGGTATTTGAATACAATTTGAAGTGCAGTCGTAATTAAAGTGGTGGTACTTTTGTATTTTTAGGCCTTATTTTTTTGGTGTTCAGTAATTTTTTTTGGTAAGCATGATTTTTTTATTTAGGGTACCAAAGTATTTTTTGGTGGTCATTATATTTGTAGCCAAACTTAATTTTCCCAAACTTACCTACCCGTATTTATGACTTTCTAAGATCGAGCAAAAGCCACAGTTTGCTTTATGGCGGTCAGGAATTAACACATAATATATTATCCTAACACTCCATTAACTGTACCTATACATAATCCATGGGGAATGATCATTAATTTCCATTAAAGATTTCTTTTGTCCTTTTGTTTGTCCGGAGTAGGTACGAAATAAAAACAAAAGAAGTCAAAAAAGCTCTCTCAGTTGCACCTTATGTTACAAATTCCGTACACGGCGGGAAGAAGTTGGTGAGATATTCTATTGAAGAAATTTGAACTTAAAATAAAACTTCACAAGGTTCCAATTTCTTAATTTTTTCCGGCCAGTTATCATGTTCTTCCCGCCGTGTACGGAATTATAAACGCCCACAAGCACACAAGCACACATGCACACATTACTTATACCATAGACTAGGAATCCTCTAGACGGAGTTTAGAGCAATTATTTCATGAAACCGATGCTGCCAAAAATACGGGGGTGCGGGGGACGAGGTGAGCGAGGTCCCGTGCCGTGATTGGTCCGTTCAAAGACACGTTACGGACGTCACACAAAGACACTTTCGACTCGAAAATGGAGTAAAACTACCGTATTTGAGGCAGAGGGGGTAGAGCTACTATGCTCAGTCTGGAGGATGTCTTGTATGTGACTTATACACAACCACGCGCATTTTGTTTCTTAACGGCTCGTGAGAGTGCAAATCTTGTGGCAGGAAGGCCAAGGGCCCTATTCAGATATAACAACTTGTTACAGTTCAAAATGGTTTTGATACGACCTTGACGGTCGTCTTGGTGATTTTTAATTTAGTGTAAGTTAATTATTGTGTTATGTATTTTTAATTTTAATTTAATTTTATATTGTATATTTTGACATGTGTTTTTGACATTAAAGATATTGAAATTGAAATTGATTGGCGAGCATCTCACGCACGACTTTCATTTAATTTCGCATGCACCAATCAGCGTGAGCGATCTTCAAAGTCGTGTCAAAATAAGATCAAAACCGTAACAAGTTGTCAAATCTGAATTGGGCTCAAATTTGAACTCACAGATGTCAAATTTACATCTAAATTATATCTATTTGTTATAATTTTCACGTGGATTTCGCTCGTTATTGTTTGTATGAAAATGACATCAATTTTATCTATCATTTTGACATCAAAATGTAAGTTTGAATTCAATTGGCTTCGGGGTCGCAGTATCATTACTATCATTAGGTTTGCATTCATGTCAAACGTTTACGACAATGCATAAATAAATAATAATAAATAAACAGTAGGGGACATCTTACACAGATCAACCTACTTAGCCCCAAACCAAAAAGAATACATAGTATAGAGGGGTCCTGTCATTGTAAATTTTGTAGTCACTGTAAATTTACTGCCATCTATCGACACACGACTAAAACTCAAAATGAAAACGTATAAAGTTATCAAAAAATGTATATATATGGATAAATAATTTTATATTTTTAATATCATTTTGATCCATGTTCATTCACTGATATCTATGTGTTAAAATTGTTAAATATGAAACGGTGTCGTCACGCCATCTAGCCGAGGATAGGCTAAAGGTGTGTGCGCCACCTATTCGAGAATGACTTTTACTTGAATTCCGAGGCACGTTTTTTCCTTAGACTTTATTCGTCTTATACGAAGTTACATATGTCTTTGCCCAAACTAAGCAAAGCTTGTACTATGGGTGCTAGGCGACGATATACTTACCTTTGTTCGTCGGCCTAAATCGCAAACCTTGTAATCGTAACTCAACCTGACCAAATTTTACAGGAGGTACAAAAAACTTCATTACCAATAGATAAATACATAAATACATACTTATTTATATACATAGAAAACATCCATGACTCAGGAACAAATATTTGTGTTCATCACACAAATAAATTCCCTTACCGGGATTCGAATCCAGGACCATCGGCTTCACAGGCAGGGTCACTACCCACTAGGCCAGACCGGTCGTCAAAATATTATATACATAGAAAACATCCATGATTCAGGAACAAATATCTGTGTCATCATACAAATAAATGCCCTTACCGGGATTCGAATCCAGGACCATCGGCTTCACAGGCAGGGTCACTACCCACTAGGCCAGACCAGTCGTCATAATACAAAAGTAGACTGTACTTTAAATGTGTCATATCACCGTTTTGAAACTAAGCATCGCTTTGATATTAATTGTTTACAGGAGGCCTATTCAAATGGTTTGTACAAAGAATGTAAGGCCTTCCGTAAACAATAAAATATCAAAGCGATTTAATTATAATCTTATTAAAATTAACTTGAGATTCTCATTAAATCTTTTTAAAATTAACCTACAATTAGAATCATATTAAGGAACTGACAAAAGGAATTTTATAAATAACTCGTTCTATAATATTAAACAATGGAGTAAAACTCGTGATATTACACTCAAATGGAATCGTAAATACAAAACATGATATCCTGATAATTTTGAATTGTTTAGAATACAATTCACAATTAACGTTGACTAAGATCCGGTTACAATGGATTACGAATTCATAATTTGAATTTTAACAATGCCGTTAATAACCGTTGGACCGGAAGTCCCACTCCGCTGGAGGAAGCGGAAATGTATCGACTAGAAGAAAACAGTTTCCGAGGTTTGCGCACACGCCGGTATGTAACTTCCTGTACAGTATCGAGATTGAAAACAGTATTACAACATAAAAGCAGAGGCTAGTAAAATTAGTTGACTCCTCACCTCACCTTACCTGTCTTTATTTAACTTGCAATGTATATATGTAGTTATGTATATATGTTCGGGTCAAATTTTGCGAGCTAGATTAGACCCACTTTCCATTATTCTATTGAGCTGAAACTTCGCATACAAATATATGTATGCATGTAAATACAATATTATCTGTATTGTCACCCAACTTATCTGATGATGGACACAGGAGGTGGCCATAGGAACTCTGTAATGAAACAATGCAACCTAATTGGATTTATGATAACTGTCTGGATGAGTAGTATTTCTTTGAGAAAAAAGTATAGTCAGCATAAAACTTTGTACCACAAAATACCGAAACGTTAGGACTTGGTTGACTGCTGTTATTTTGGAAACGTTCAAACGCATTTTGGAAAACAATTTTAAATAACTTACTGCTCTGTGCTTTATTAATGTTAAATCATGGTCGTATTTATTGTAAAATAATAGGAATTCGGTTGTCCTTATTTAATTTTCTCACTATGACATTTCTTTTTGTTAGACTGAGACACAAGGAAGGGAAAGAGAAATCGAATGTCATTCAGTGACAAAAATATTTTCGTCAGTTTTATTTCGATGCAGCATTATACATTTATTTAATACGTGAGTTTAAATTTTATTGCCATGCCAATAAAATTCTTACTGAAATTTAACTAAATTCGAATATTATCAATCAATCTGTTTGTCAATCTGTGTAAGAATGTCCTATAATATTTATATTTATTTATTATCATACCTACTGTTATAATTCTCTTCACTGCGCATTTGACCTAGAATGCCCGGCAGTTTCCACAATTTGCTCGATATTGGCGGGCCTCCAGGGCCCGGCTACTCTGTATCCCTTTCCGGTAGCGCGACCTTGGTCTGTATTATGAAACGACCCACTGGGCGTCGAGACAAATCTCCGAATGGTGTATGTTTCCAGTATTTTATAGTTTCCGGTTAGTGATAAAAGTCGGGGGCTTACATAGTTTCTAACATCCATTAATATAACAAATGTGTCGCTTAACTTCAAACTCGGGTAAATCCATTCGACCCTCTCAGGAAATATGTACCCTATTACCTTTTCTTAATACCAAGCTCGTGTCAAGACCGCGGCAGTAATACGAGTAATATAACAACAGTTACTGTAGTGCAGCTGCCGCTGACATCTGAATGTCACTTTTATCGATGCAACGTCTTTGCAGCAGCATTAACGCGGACAATTTCACAGTCATTTTTTTGTAATTTACCTACGTGGTTGTTGTTGCAAAAACAAAACAATAAGGATTTATTACCAGGTTAAGCTACCTGAATCTAGGTATTGGGAAATCTAGGCATTCATCTCGAATAAATCTTAATACATTATTGAATCATGAATGACATTTCCACAGTCCAAACCACAGACCAAATACCTACATTGTTATTGCAGCTACGCAAATGTCACCATGTTTGAACAACGGAATATCAAGTAGCATGCTTGGTCAACCCGAGGGATTTGTGTCAAATTAACTATGTACTTGATTTGATATTGTTTTGACATGATGCGCACATCAGGGTTATTATGGATGGCTTTATCCACGTCAAATATCCGTCACTTTTTCCCCCAAATCAGTCAAAGTCCCCCGCCGCGTCTGTCTGTTTGTGTGTTTGTATATTTGTGCTAACTGAAAAAGTACTGAACGGATTTTCATGCGGGGTTGGTCCTATAGTAAAAGTTGCTCAGTATAATCCCAAAACCTCCCTGGCAACGGGAATACACAATTTTTTTGGCCACCCTATATAAACACAACAAGCGAGATACATCACGACGAGCTAGCAGTCGTTAGCGACGACTGCCAATGGTTTGGGTAATACCTAGTTGTCTTGAGTGTAATATAATTTTATGAGATGGACTGAGTTACGGGAGAGACATGACAGCAGTTAGCAGATCGGAGATCAATTAGCATCAATTTCAATTAGTTACTAACTCAAGAGTGATTACCTATGTATATCAGTTCGATCGATTAGGTTGATTCAGTAGAAAAGTTTTAATCAGTATAAAGTAAGAAATTAGTTGGTTTAACCTTAAAGGAACTTTGGGAAAAAGCATCGGAAACGCTAAACATACCTATAATTATAATCTTTGAGTTTACATTTTTCCGGTTTCTTCACTATGGGTTACATTTTTCCTGTTTAAGGTTGCTTTTCCACTGGGGCAGAGAAGCGGAGGAGACGTGCGGGATTTAACCAATTGCATTATTTGTAATCCAGCGGAACGGAGATGAGGATATGGATTACAACCAGGGATGTTGCGAATATTCGCTTCCGCATCCGCAACCGCGGAATTTCCGCATTATTTTCAGAATCCGCATCCGCGTCCGCATAAAATCGATGCGGAGCTTAATGCGGATGCGGATGTCGAACAAGTCGGTACAGGAAGGTCTTAGCGGCGGCCTAATTGCTAGGTAATTTCATCAATACCTATAACGAAATCGTTTAGATCCAGAAAAGTCGACCAATTTACTGTTTATTAAATATAACCCACCTATATTCTTACTCAAATACTAAACGTTTCGTTTTTTTTAATAACATTACTAAAATGTAATATTTGACGTTTTATAAGTACCTAATCTTGACATCCGCAACCGATGTGAGCCTTTAAATACCCGCATCCGCATCCGCGGATGTAAAAAAATCTGCACCCGCAACATCCCTGATTACAACCAATCCCAATTGGTTGATTCTCGCATGTCTCCTGTCATCTCCGCCCTATACCGCTTCAATGGAAAGGCAGTCTAATAGGATCCAAGATAGTCGTCCCCCATGGTATAACTAGTAGTTCGCCCCCAACTGAGAACTCGCGGTTTGCTAAAAATTATATAGAGCGATTGACTTTGTTGCACCTACTTACTCGTACCTATAGTTCGACATAAAATAGTAGAAAATAAATTTCAAGAAAAATAAAAACCGACTTCTATGGGGGCCGGTGAAAGATTATTGTACATAGATGGTGCACTATGTAGAAAAGGAGGCATTTCGTTTCTGTAAGGGTCGCAGTTTTAGCCTCACGAACCCACTACTCTGATAGCAGTTCGGTTCTGTGAGGATTGCAGTTCGAACCTATTATTTATTCATTTAGTTCTAACCTAACCCACTTAACGGCGCATGTGGTGCTGTGTACGGGGGTTTGAGCGGGAGGGGCTAGTAAGTTTGGCATCATTATACTTTATAGCTACCTAGCTACCTACATTTTATGGTAGGTAATCATAATGGTTTATGTAGCTTAGGTATCAGTGGTTTTCCGGGTCAAGGTCCGAGTCCGGGTCCGAGTCCGGGTCCGGGTCCAGTTCCGGGTCCATAACCAGGTCCAGGTCGAGGTCCAGATCAAGGTCTTGGTCCAGGTCCAAGTCCAGGTCCAAGTCCGGGTTCAGGTCCAGATAAGAGCCCGGATCCGGGTCAGGTCTGGCTCCTGGGCCAGCTCCGTCAAAATCGAAATTCGAAATCGCCAAACGTGTAGTCATTGAAGAGTTCTGTTCTGATCATCATCAGCAGTTCCACTTCATCAAATGCGACAGTTTTTAATGTAAAGTCTTGATTTTCTGATGAAAATACACAAATCTCTATACGCATGCCTTTAAGATTTGAGGAATTCCCTCGATTCCTCATGGATACCATCATCAGATCTCGAGCTTGGCAAAAATGTGGCTTAAAAACTTAACTTGCTTAACAAACATAACGAAGAGGGCAAATCGCCAAACGTGAACTATGCGTCGTTGAAGAGTTCCGTTCTGATCATCATCAGCAGTTCCACTTCATCAAATGCGACAGTTTTTAATGAAAATGCTTGAAATTCTGATGAAAATACAAAAATCTCTATACGCATCATCAGCAGTTCCACTTCATCAAATGTATATGCTTGATTTGTTGATAAAACACATAAATCACTATATGTATGCCTTTAAGATTTGAGGAGTTCCTCGATTCCTCATGGATCCCATCATCAAAACTGGGTTTTGACAAAAACGGGACCAATCTGTATGCATATACATACAATCAAAAAAATAATTTTCAAAATCGGTCCAGTAATGACGGAGATATGGAGTAACAAACATAAAAAAAAATCACAATCGAATCTCCTCCTTTTGAGATTTGGAAGTCGGTTAATAAATGAGGGCGCCACTTTCTACGTAGCTGTCACATTTTTGACGTAAAATGCTTACACATGGCAACAATTTATAGCAGTGTTTTTCAAAGTGTGGGTCGCGACCCCCAGGGGGGTCAGCTTTGAAAGAAACTTATGGAAAGCAGATTTCATTTTTTTTTACTTTGAAGTAATCCAATCCTTTAAAATTTAATGCTCGTTAATGTACATATCAATAAAACAAAACATTATTTATTAGTTAGGTAAACTAAATAAATAGGTATATTTATTAAACAGTTAAATAAGTTAAGATCTGTTGGGTGGGCCAGTAAAATTAGATTTTTTCCAGGAATTAATTCCCAGCAAACTGGAAATCCTCTTAATACCTTCATTTGGTTCTAAATTAGCACAGAATAAATAATAGTACTAGGTACAGAAGACTCACTCTCTAACAAAGCGCGTCTATTACGATCAGGACAGATATGGCCGCTAGGTGGCGACAGCGCCACGCGCGGCTTATGGCTAGCCACCAAAATTGCTGTGGATCGGATGTACTTTTAGCTACCTGTAGCAAAGTGACGAAATCGCGGAGTGAGCCACGCCTGAAATTAGTGTAATCCGAGTTTGCTCCATTCCAGGAGTTGTGGAAAAATTGCAGCTCTTTTTCAATTTCTTGCTTGTAGTTCAAAAACGGTACGTCTGACGGAAAATTTGCTCTAATCATGATAAAAATTGATATCTGAGGATCCGAAAAGTACCTTAATATGAATAAGTACCTAGTCAAACATTGTAAAAAATGGCCGCCACTTTGAATTTGTTTTTTTTTTTTGTTAAATCGTGTTTAAATCCGAATTATTTTTACCAGTGCCTGATCCACAACAACCTTGCTGGTGGTTTTCCTTCTATTTCGAGTAGTTTGTCAATTCAGGGTAAAATGTATCTCCCAAGGCTTTCTAAATTTATCCACTCCTCCTGGGAAGGAGCAAACTCAGATTATTCGCATTTAGGACCAAATTAAGGTATTAAAATGATTTACACTTGCTGGGAATTAATTCCTCAAAACGCTTTTTTGGATCCCATGAACCGTGATAGCTAGACAGATGTCACAGATGATGTATTTCTGTTGCCGCTATAACAACAAATACTAAAAACAGAATATACTTAATAAATATTTAAGTCGGGCTCCCATACAACAAACATGATTTTTTTGGTAGTCCGACTCGCACTTGGCCGGTTTTTTTTCGTTTTGATATCGATCATTGAATTGATATTTATTGAAATAAAATTTTACAGCATTACAGCTAATGGGCGCCAATGCGCTGTAAAATTAAGTAAGTAAATTGATGGACTGTGCGGAAAGAGAAGAGCCGTAGAATGTATAATATCCCATACATTTCACGACTGTTCTCTTTCCGCACAGACTCTATATAGAATCTATATTCTATATTCTATATTATAGATAGAAAAACGTAGAAACGGGGTTTGGGGGTCGCGAAAAAATTTTGTGGTCATAAAGGGCCGTGACACCATAAAGTTTGAAAAACACTGATTTATAGTATGTCAAGCCATATCCGTCAGTAGAAAAAAGCGGCTAAAAATTGTAGGCGCGAAGGGTTATCGTCCCATAGAAAATTTGAATATCGCGCCTTTTTCTACTGAGAAACTTGTTTGACCGACTATACTATGGAAATTTTAGAGTTCATTTTATTTAATTTCTACTATTTTATGTCCCACTATAGGCGGCAATGGATCAAAAATCGCGTGGATATATTAAAAGATTTAAAAGGTCTGTGGAGCCCTTAACTGATACTGTATCTGTGGTAAGCCGAAATATTTCCTGTCAAATGTCAAATACCTATATTATGTTTATTTTTACCTTGCTAATTATTTCAAAATGGTAAATTTAATAAACGATATTATAAAAGTGCAAGCCGAGCACTTTCATTTGATACCAAACTCGACCATACTTTCTTGCAAAAAGATGACCAGAATAGCAAGACCCCTCACAAATAGCTTTTTAGCCTTCTAAGCTCTTCTAGCTCAATAACCCCTTGATCGAGCCTGCTCATAATTTAATGACTAAAATATAATGCCCTCAACTACACGTTTACCCAATGTCATTTAAATTAGAACAAATTTACTTAAGTTCTTGAGTATCAAACTATCCTCTGATAGTTCAGCTTAAAAACATCGAAATGCCGGGACGTGCCCCAGCCAGCCGCGTGTCCCAAGTTGAATGTAAGAACTTCGTTCGCTTCGCTCGCTCGTTCGATAATATACTCCGCCTGGTAGTCTCTTCCCGTCTTTTCGTGGTCACGTGACTGACACAAGCCTACGTCATGATGCGACAGCGCTATATGATAATATGCGATAGCTCTATTAATCCAGTAACTTTGTCGAATTTTGTAACCTGGCTCTTTTGCGTCAAATCCGGTAGTTCTGTTTTTTTTTAGACTTGTTTATGATGTTGGCCCAATGAATAATCCAAGTTTGTGACTTCGAGCGCCGAACGCAACATTACGGTACGATCTTGTGGCTACCGGGCCAAATCAGCTTTGATTGACCTTACAACACACACTACACTAAATAAATTCTAGTGTCTTATTGTAGCAAATTTAGTCTACTTTAAAAACGCCCTAGGAAATTACTACCAAAAACTAGTACTTTAGGGTTATAATCGCCCAAATCTAAAAAAAATTGCGGTTTATTCCATTTTTGACAAAGTTGCGTTCGGCGCTCGAGGTCACAAACTTGGATTATTCATTGGGCCAACATCATAAACAAGTCTGCAAAAAATCAGAACTACCGGATTTGACGCAAACGCAAAATGTATAATTTTACTGTATTATATATAAAGTGGCAATGTTATTGTGACGTAGGCTTGTGTCACTCTGGGAAGAGAAGACCATGTTTTATTAGACTATGGTCGTCCCCTTACTCATGGACAAAAGATGAACGCAAAAAAAGGTTTAATTACTGGATTATAGCACCTAAAGTAATTTCAACATTAGTAATAAAACATTTTTTCTTGCGTTCCTGTGTTTTTTTTGCACCCATCATATCTAATGTAGGTTTGAGTATTATGAGATGTAAACGTGCCTTGTAGAACATTTAATCAATAAGCTTACAATAAAATTGAAATAATAGTGCTTGCTCGAAACATGCCTTGGCAATCCGATCTCTTATTATTGTACCTATCATGGAAATCTTCATTGTTTGCGATGTCAGACCAGGAGCATTGTCCGATAATTTGGATGAGAGCCAAAGATAATCTTAGAGATTTGAGGGTTCAAGGAACACGATGGAGATTTGGCAGATTAAGATTAGGGTAAATTCTAAATAAAGCCAATTTCAAAAATAAATATCGGATTAAGCGGAAACGTCCGCAAACGATACCACAATGCTTAGAAGTGTTGTAGTCTGTAGATTTGTAGCTGGCCCCGAGCCCTAATCCTTTGTCTATTGTTAAGTAAAACCGCACGTGCCTCTACCTGTAAAAAACAGGATCGTGTAATTCTCTACGGTTACTGAGTGCTGGTGAGTCGAACCAGTCTAAAATGTGTCATCGAGATGCGTAACGAAGGTGCGTTATCGGAGGCGCACCTACACTGGTTTTTTGAGCGTTGGACTAGCCCGCGCTCAGGTGCCAAATAGAATAATTAAGACCCTTTTTTGCAGGTAAGTAGCAAGTGTGGTTTTACTTAACAAATAGACAAAGCTTAGCAGTTCGGGGTCTGTTACGAATCTACGGACTGTAAAGAAAAGTGGAAAAACCCACTCTAGGGCGTGACTCTAACAGGCTAGGCGCTAATATTTTCAAATGATTTTACCCAAAACTTCTTTCGAATTGCAATTTAATAATTTTGGAATTACTTCTGATTTTATGCCGTATTTGTCCACGCCCAAAAAATATTTCAAAATGACTGGATAAGCAGTATGAGGTGTCTCGCAGGTAATTCGATTTCCACCGGCCTATTAAGACAAGCACGGATCAAAAACAAGTTCTGATTTGGCTAAGTAATTTGGCCTCCACCGTTGCTGCGGAATAGTCGGTTAAAATGTTGCCTGGAATAAAGTTTGGTTTTACCTCCTTAATTAGTTAATATATTTTTTATCCTTTTCTGACAAATACATAAAGATACGCGCAGTGGTATACGCGCGAAAGTAACGCGCTTATGAACGTCAAGTAAAGCTACACCGGCTCCAACCCTACACCTCTGCCTCGAGAAGATTTAAGTCCCCCCTCAATTGGAGGAGGGTATCCCAATATGGGACCGGTAACAACGGCGGCAACACAAGTCACAATGACAGGTTAAAACAAACGATATATTACTCATTGAAGCGTGTAGCGCGTTTATGAATAACGTCATTAATGTTTAATCCCGAAGAGATAAACAATTATCATACGTAAGGTAATTATACAAATATACAATAGGTACATAAACTAGACCAGGGCTCTCCAAACTCCGGCCCGCGAAGGGTTCCAGTCCGGCCCACCGACAGCGGTCCAATCCGGCCCGCGGGAGCCAGGCTCCAGGTGTTCACAGCCCTAACAGCAGCAACCAGATCCCCCCCGGCGCCGAAATGCCGAAATGCTGGGTGCCGTGGCCCGCGCGAAAATTCTGAGGCGCAATATGGCCCTCAGGTAAAGAAGTTTGGAGACCCCTGAACTAGGCTTATAAATAGACTTATTTATAACATTTACTATATTATATTCCTCGATGGCTTCTTTGTCTTTAGCTTCATTACTGACTTAATATTTTTTCTTGAAATAAATATCTTATTTTCCTGTTTATTTGCGTGTAATGAGTATCTCGTTTCGCTTCACAAATTCTCGTAATGGAGAACTATGACTTGGATATACAGGGTAGCTAAAAATAACTGCTTTCCTGTTGCAATGGAGGTTTTGGGATTATACTGGGCAACTTCTACAATGGTAGCAACCCCTAAATCGCGAAAAAAAATTTGGCTGTTTCATACATTTTAGCTGGTCCGTTTTCTATGGGAGGGTAAATTTTTTTTGTCGAGATTCCGGGGTTGGTCCCATAGTAAAAGTTGCTCAGTATAACCCCAAAACCTCCCTGGCAACAGAAATGCAGTTATGTTTTAGCCACCGTGTATAATATTAATTAAATAGATTGTCAAGAAGCATCTAACTAGGAGTAAGAAGTTTTAAATCTTGAATAATGAAAAGTAGTAGTTAATAATTTATAATACCTATTATAATAAATTTTGTAAGAGGTCTATTTTATAAATCCAAAATGATATTTTTGATGAAAAGACGAATTTCTTGAACTTTCAAAAGATTTATTTCAAAAGCGGTTATTCGATTTTTTAAACACAACTGGTGATAAGGTGGTGGTACTCTGGTGCTCGACGCGGTCCCAGTACATGTCATCTTCAAACTTCAAAGTCATTGTCAAGAGAGGTGACAGCAGGGTGTCATCTCATGTGCATTAGCATGTCGAGCACTAGTACCACCACCTTACCGTAACTGACAATTTTGCCTCCTATTTTTCAGTGTATTAATTAGTATTTTTATTAAATAAGATAATTGTTGTTTTTTGCACGTTCTGTTTGGCCATAAATATGATGTGAACTCAAATCTTGATTGTACACGATCATGAAAAAAAAAATACAACTGACCAACAAAGGTAACACATGCACATAACGCTTTGGACCCACATACATCCGACTGAATGGATAAGTCCCGGGTTAAGTTAATCTGAAATTCAAGGTCAAAATAGTGTGACATAACGTTGGAATGAATTGTCACTTACCGGCCTATTCGGATTTCGAGATAATCACAAGATCTTGAGACGATTTAAAGATCAACTAGATCTACATTAGATATCGACTAGATGTGACTTGGATATCTAAGTCATAACTTGTCGAAATCGTTCAAGAGGACCTCCAGAATCGCGGAAACGTCAAATTTGACATATCTATCTTACAAATGTCTTTAATTTATCCGTATCGTAACTTGTTGAAGTCTAGTAGAAATCTAATTCATTTTCCGAATAGAGCCGTTAAGTTAGAGTTTGGCTTATCTTAGACACAGACCAAGTATTGAAGCATTTAAACTATCCCAATTTAAACTGTGGGATGTCCTAAAATCTCAACTTGGTTTATAAGTAATATATGACACTAATTTGCTACAACATAATAAATGGTGCTTGCGAAATGCATTGTGAGTAGGTATTGCAAAGTTTGTATGAAACGAATTAAAAACGAAGTTAATATTTTGGTTAATCAATTAGTACATTTTTATAAAACATATTTTTCATTGTCCTGTGCACTTGACGTTATATTTTACTATACTATCGGCAACGGGACTCCCTCTGGTCGCATAACAACTTTTGTCATATTCTTAATTGTCATAACACTCTATGCATAAAATTGTAAGTCATAAAAGTCTTTAGTCAGAATTATTCCTGAGCATAACTGGGTTTTTGTCATAAATGAGTTATGTAATAATTTTTATAGTCATTAATTTAATTCGCATAAAATTTTAAGTCATCTGCTTGATATCCATAATTGTTTTTCGTTCGAAGTATTGCAGTGCATAGTATTAATATACTTAGACATAAAAAATTAAGTCATTTTTTTAGTGGTCATAATAAGTATGTTTTTTTCATAAATGTTACAAAGCATGAATAATAAATATGTATGGTTGTGAGCAACCTATGAAGCAAATTTATATTACTTTAGTCATATGTCATAATCATAACCGATAAAAGAGGAGATCGAAGGAGAGGAGCCCCCTCCAGTAGGAGTAACGGTTTTATAAAAGAAACTAATCATAATACTCGTAGGTAGGTTAGGTTCGTTAGGTTTCTTCAGATGCCCGAAGGGCAAACTACGCAGAAATAGGAGCCCCGCGTGAGCGGGGCTCCGTCGAATTAAGTGTTTGGACGGAGATTAGGGAAACGGTTTTTTTTTCGAGGAGTTGTTGAGAGGCTAAAATTAGTTTCTTAAATTATTTATGTAAAAAAATGGGGTCCATATTGGGTTGCATACAAGTTTAAGTCATATCCTTGATGCGCATAACAACTTGTGTCATAATCATCATTGCGCATACATATGAAAAGTCATATTATATTGTGTCATACATTTTTAGCCATAATATTTGATGACTACTCAGCAGTTGTCATATATTTTTTGTGCATATAGATTTTGATTATAATGAATCAAATGTCATACCAGCTAAAAGGATATTTATCGATACTTATAGTGTTTTTACGTATAACGTTTTGTAGCATAATCATTTTCAACCATAATGGTTTACATAAATAATTTAAGAAACTAATTTTAGCCTCTCTTAACAACTCCTCGAAAAAATCTTTTCCCTAATCTCCATCTAAACACTTAATTCGACGGAGCCCCGCTAGCGCGGGGCTCCTATTTCTGCGTAGTTTGCCCTTCGGGCATCTAAAGAAACCTAACGAACCTAACCTACCATGATTAGGTTCTTTTATAAAACCGTTTCTCCTACTAGAGGGGGCTCCTCTCCTTCGATCTCCTCTTTTATAAGGTGTTTGTGTGGTTATGATTATGACTAAAGTAATATTTGCTTCATAGGTTGCTCACAACCATACATATTTATTATTCATGCTTTGTAACATTTATGAAAAAAACATATTATGACCACTAAATATATGACTTAATTTTTTAAGTCTATATTAATACTATGCACTGCAATACTTCTAACGAAAAGCAATTATGGATATCAAGCAGATGACTTAAAATTTTATGCGAATTAAATTTATGACTATAAAAATTATGACATAACTCATTTATGACAAAAACCCAGTTATGCTCAGGAATAATTCTGACTAAAGATTTTTATAACTTACAATTTTATGCATAAAGTGTTATGACAAATAAAAATATGAGAAAAGTTGTTATGCGACCAGAGGGAGTCCCAAAAAAATGTTTGTTGTTGTTGTTGTTTATGTATGTTGAAAATTATTATGCGACAAATCGTCATACGTAAAAACATTATAAGTATCGATAAATATGCTTTTAGCTGGTATGACATTTGAGTCATTATAATCAAAACCTATATGCACAAGAAATATATGACGACTGCTGAGTATGTCATCAAATATTATGGCTAAAAATGTATAAAACAATATAATATGACTTTTCATTTGTATGCGCAATGATGATTATGACACAAGTTGTTATGCGCATCAAAGATATGACCTAAACTTGTATGCAACCCAATATGGACCCTATCGGCAACTAATCGTATGTTCACAGTACTATGCGTATGTTCTCGTCTATTCAGAGCATTTTCTGAGGTTCTCCCATGTATTTATAAATAATGGACAGACGGACAGTGGAGTCTTAGTAATAGGGTCCCGTTTTTACCCTTTGGGTACGGAACCCTAAAAAGAAAGTGCATAACATCAAAATAACTAACGTTGAGTCTTATCTTAACGTCTGCTTGATATTCCGACGGCGCGTTGTCGCCCTCATTTGTAAAGCATATCTAACGCGGCGGCCATTTTTATAACGCCGATATATATTGCTATCCGGTTCGGAGGACCAGACAATGTGTTGCAGTGAATGCTACTTTTTAAATCTGTATGAAGTGGCTGTGGTATATTTTGTGATAACAATATAATTAAGGTGGAGTGTGGTCAGGTCCTGTTCCGAACGCAGCTCGCTGGGCGGACGGCCGTGCGTGCCCAGGATAGCGGATATATTAACGACATTGTGAAATTGTTCTTTTAGTTATTTAAAACATATAAAGTAATCGGTGATTTCGAGAGACGACTGAGGTGGCTTGGGCATGTTTATCGAATGGAACGGACTCGTCAGGCAGTCGTCGAGCAGGCCTCCAACCCCCGCCCACCTGGGGGAGCATACTCGTACACACCTGCCGCGTATGTGGACAAGAGATCCTCTCCCGCATAGGGCTATACAGCCACGAACGCAAGTGTCGTTACCGGGATGCTGCTTAAAACATCTGACACAGATGAAAAGGCCTATTATTATTATTAATGGTGCGCCCTAGGCCTATGTATGTTCGTGATCTTTTTCTGTCGAGCGGAAGTCATGAAATCAGGTTCCGAATCAATAAAGTAAACAGAGAATTGCCTCAAGATTACTATTCATATTTTTTGACAACCGTCTTATTAACCCTTTACCGCATGGATTTTTTATTCTCCCCGAATTAAATATATGTAATAAAACACTGTTAATGTAACATAAAAAAAATTGTGAAAAAAATCTATATTCGACCCAATTAAAAATAATAGTAAATAACAATTTGTTCCAAATTTGGTACTTTATGTATTAGTGGCTAACCGGAGCCCGATTATTAAACTGGTCAAATTTGGAACTGTATGCAATATATGTATGAAAATGTAAGTTTAAAAAAAATCACTTACATTTTCAAAAACTATTTATTATTTTTATACTTATTTTTGGTAAGGTTTAGGCTATGGTAGCGGTGGTGTGGCGGCGGAACGTATGCTTGTTTGTCGTTGACGTAGTAAAATAATTTGATCGTTATTGGTTATCTGTAGCTACCAGCTGTCACCGGTTATCTACAGATTTTTAACAATGCGGCTAACGTACCCAACTTAATAGAAACAAAATAAAGAAGTAGCTTGCCTGGGTGCATAAGGTTCCATATTTGGCAAACTGATAAAAAAATCACTAATGCATAATGTTCCATATTAGTCCAATCCCTCTAGCTTGTAACGCATAGTGTTCCATTTCAGGAACAAACTTTCACGACATCATACATAGTAATTTAAATATAAATGCGTACATGTTTTACCGTAAAATCTCGCGGCATATATTTTTCTAATACTCAACGCTGGAAATTTATTTATTGCACTAAATATAACAACGAAAAGCTAATTACAAAAGTAGTCATTCACACTTGCAAGTAAAATTGCCGGACGTCGGTGGAGATGATAACGTCATATGGACCACACACTAGTTAGAAGCTGTATCGAGTACAGAAAACGTTCAGTAGTATTCATAGTTTCTACCTCTTACAAGTTCAGTAAAACAGATGACGCTAATACCAGTCTACGAGGATAATTTCATTACGTTCCAAATTTGGACCCATATGCGGTAAAGGGTTAACGTGCTGGCTAACCTACCTGAATTCTCAAATCTACAAACAGTGTTGCAGTAAGTAATACACGTTTTGATTGTTTTAAAGGTCTGAAATTAAGGGTTATTCCCACTAGTTACCACCAAGTTTTTACCAGTGGTAACTACTGGGAATTTTTTTCCCACCTTTTACCACTGGTAACTACTGGGAATAAAAATTCCCAGTAGTTACCACCAACTCGGATTAGTGGTAACTACTGGGAATTTTTATTCCCAGTAGTTACCACCAAAACTTTGTTAGTGTTAAATACTAATAAAAACAGTAGGTATGAATAGTATAAATAGAGTTATTTTGAATTACCTAATAAAATCACTTGAAAAATCATCATAGTTTTTGTACTAGTACCGGTTAAACTGTTTCAATATTTTTGGTCACTTTTAAGGGAGTTTACTAAAACACTAATCGACTTATAATTATTTATTAAATTACTCTATATATTTATACTACACTATTTATAGTGTTTTTATTAGTATTTAACTCTAACAAAATTTTGGTGGTAACTACTGGGAATAAAAATTCCCAGTAGTTACCACTAAACCGAGATGGTGGTAACTACTGGGAATTTTTATTCCCAGTAGTTACCAGTGGTAAAAGGTGGGAAAAAAATTCCCAGTAGTTACCACTGGTAACAACTTGGTGGTAACTAGTGGGAATAACCCGAAATTAACAAGACAATTTTACACTAGCCGTCTTCTGTTTTGTCGTTATGATGGTCACATTTGACGCTTCAGAAAATATTTGCTAGCTCTTGAGACACTCCATAAAAATACAGGGTCTAAAGAAAAAAAAAAGGCAATAATGAGCATGAAAAAGCGTCGGCTTTGAAACATTATAGGTACTTACCTATGTCCGTCTCTGTATGAACGTGATCAAAAACGCCAACCGCACCTGACAACAACATGTAACCATAAAATATGCGTTTTTGTCCGCGGCAGACGTGACCAACCCATCGTGACATAATACCAATTACAGTACAAAAAACAACGTGCAAAATGTCGCACACATTCAATCATAGCTTCAACAACATCCTATCTTCCCTGCTCATGATTTTGAATTCCAACCGTCGGCTCTTGGACATTGAATTGAAATTCCAAAAACTTTTTCGGAGTTATGGGAATTTTTGAAAATTTTCTATTCAAGGGCGTTGTTAATCAAATTGCTTTCCCTCGCTAAGTGGAATCGTGTTAATGACATTAAGCTTGATGGGAGCTTGAAACAAGGCCACTTAAGAACGGACACTGTTCGTCGTAGGTAGGTGTTTACTTTTTATAATTACCAGGACGATAATCTCCTTTCCGATAAAAAAGTTTTGTTTTGTTATTCGTTCCTTTCTCATGTAAATGGGTATTTTGAAATTGATCCAATTCACATTTAAGAAGATATCTATGGAAACCTGCTGGTAAAACTTAGGTCCCTTAACTTCCAACAATGAAGAAAGACTTTCAGAATCATTATCTATGTAAACGTAAGGGTATTTTAAAAATTATTTAGAACTGGTTGAGTTATATATTTATATCTATACATCTATCTATACATATAATAAAGCTGAAGACGGTCGAAAGTCTGTACATGGAAGATATTTGATAAAAAGTTGGCTGGGGATACTTAGAATCGATAACAGAACACGTTCCAAAAGTTTTTAGAATTTTTGTCTGTTTGTCTGTTTATCTGTTTATCTGTTTGTCTGTTTATTTGAACGCGCATCACGTGAAAACGGCTGAACGGATTTTGATGAAAACTTTACTAATCTGTCGAGAAAATCCCCGGCCAGGTTATAGGCTATAAAAAATCAACCTCTAAAAGGGGGGGTAGCCACAACACTCGATTGACTTAAGTTTGCCCCTGAATCTTATGGCGCTACTTAGGAAGGAGGGGCAAACTTTTTTCAAATATGTGCTACCACTATTGAGTACCCTGGTAAACTAACAGATGGAGCTAAATTTAATACATTGTGACATGAATAAGCCACTGAGGAAAGATTTTGCCAAATTAACTCTAAGTTGACACGGATATCAACAAAAATAATTGAATAATTTATGTTGATTGAATAAATTAATAATATACCGAAAATTGTTCGCGCTCGCTTCGCTCGCGTTTTCAATAACTTTCTAAGATATGGCGACTACAGCAGCATTACTCTGTTGCAACGTTGCTGCTGCAGCACTGTCAATTTTAGTGATAAATAGATGTGACTGACTTCCATACTAAAAGTAAAAATGTACAACTGTCTAACTGTCTATCAAATTGGGTTTTTATATCGAAAAATTTTCGCGCTCGCTTCGCTAGCGTTTTCTATTACTTTCTAAGATATGGCGACTGCAGCAGCATTACTCTGTTGCAACGTTACTGCTGTAGCGCTGTCAATTTTCGTGATAAAATGATGTGACTGATTTCCATACTAAAAGTAGAAATGTACAACTGTCTATCAAATTGCATTTTTATATCGAAAATTTTTCGCGCTCGCTTTGCTCGCGTTTTTAATCACTTTCTAATATATGGCGACTGCAGCAGCATTGCTCTGTTGCAACGTTACTGCTGCAGCACTGTCAATTTCCGGATAAAATGATGTGACTGATTTCCATACTAAAAGTAAAAATGTACAACTCTGTCTATCAAATTGCGTTTTTATATTGAAAAATTTTCGCGCTCGCTTCGCTCGCGTTTTCAATCACTTTCTAGGCTATGGCGGCTGCAGCAGTATTACTCTGTTGCAACGTTATTGGTGCAGCACTGTAAATTTTCGTCATAAAATGATGTGACTGATTTCCATAATAAAAATAAAAATGTACAACTGTCTATAAATTTCGTTTTTATATTGAAAAATTTTCGCGCTCGCTTCGCTCGCGTTTTCAATGACATTCTAAGATGTGATAAAGGTGACATTCGGGTGGCGACTGCAGCAGCATTAGGTACTCTGTTGCAACGTTACTGCTGCGGCACTGTCAATTGTCGTGATAAAATGATGTGATTAATTTCCATTCTCAGCTGTAATGCGGCAATGAACGTCACTCAATTTACCAAAAAAATTCAATGTAATCTTGATGACCCTAGGGAGAGGGGGCACCACGGTCTAGAAATGCTTAGGGCATCAAAATATCTTAATCCGGCACTGGTCATTTGCGGAGTCAAATGATTTGGGACTCGCATTTTATACGCATTACCATGCATTCCCGAAAACAATCGAATCATTCCCGAAAGTCTCGCAACGCATTGAGGTTACAAGGGGCACGTGTTTTCCTGAGGAGTCTGAAGAAGACTACGGTGAGTGGCAGTCTAGCCACAGGCAGGCCGCTTCGCTTTCGCTCGCGCGCGTATACCTTACGGCTTACTGTATCGTCCGATATACACCTACTACCTACTCTGTCGTTTAAATCACGTGTAAAATTTGAATAAGGGCGAAAAAACTATTGACATTGGAGTGTAGTTTTATTTAGTGGTACCTACCTAATTGTAAAATATTTTATCTGGACTATAGTGCTCTAGCATATCCATCTGTCAATTTTACCTACTTCAAGTTCCGCCTCCAGGGGAGAGGGAGAGAAATTAGGATTAGAAAATAGCCGCTTACTGACACAGACCGAATTCCACGCGGGCGGAGCCGCGGGCACAGCTAGTATATTATTATAAAACATATTATTATAAAACATGTATTTTCTTTGAACAGCGATTCAACGTGACTTTAAAATCCGTTAATCTTCCAATTCCTGGGGTTAGTCGATGTTTTATCATACCGCGTACGCGATAAAAAAGCCAATACATGCAATGTAAAAGAATTTTCCAACTTTTCGGTACCAACTTACCCTTTGATGCCGATGATAAGAGCCGGTACAGACGGACTGCAACTTGTATGGGAATTGCACGCCGACGTTGCAGTTGGCGTGCAGTCAGCGTGCAGTTCCCATACAAATTGCAGTCTGCCTGTATCGGCCCTAAGACCTAGTTAACTGTGCATGAAATTTAAAATGACAGATTTTGGAGATTGCCGGGTGGAGTTTATCAAGGATATTGTCAGTGACAGCGCCTTCGTAACCGCCTCAGCAGTAATTCCGCAACAGTAACAACAGTAATTATTATGCTGAAGTTGCCATCCGAATGCCACCTTAAACGTCTTTGTGTGACGTCAATACAGTCAAGTGTACATAAAACTTGGGTGCACACATCACACTCAAAAATGTGTCCCATAGCTCTTAGTCAGCGAATTAAGAACTATGGGACATATTTTTTGAGTAAGTTATGTGTACCTATATCTTTACACTTGACTGCACACAAAGTTTTCAATACCGTCTAATTTTATTAACCGACTTCCATTTCATAGAAGGAGGAGGTTCTGTATTCGGTTGTGGCTGTTTTTTTTTTTTTATGTATGTTCATCGATTACTCCGAGACCCGTAGGCCGATTTGAGTAATTCTTTTTTTGTTCGAAAGGAGGTACTTCCAAGGTGGTCCCACATTAATCTGGTGCTGTTCTGATGATGGGATCCATGAGGAATTGAGGGAACTCCTCAATTTTTAAATGCACATGTAGGGTGATTTGGGTGTTTTCTTAAGCAACTCGAGCATTTTCTCTCGAAAACCACCAATTTGATGAAGTGGATCTGATGATGATGATTGTTTTGATGATAATCATGACGATTTCTTAAAATGTACGACGTTCAGCGATTATTCCGAGACCCGTGGTCCGATTTGAGCAATTCTTTTTTTGTTTGAAGGGAACTGCCTCCAAGAGCGTCCCACATTAATCTGGTGCTGTTCTGATGATGGGATCCGTGAAGAATTGAGGGAACTCCTCAATTTTTAAAGGCACATGTATGGTGATTTGGGTATTGTCTTAAACAAATCAAGCATTTCCTCTTAAAAACCACTAATTTGATGGAGTGGACCTGATGATGATGATTGTTGATGATAAATGATGATGATTTTATAAGTGTAGATTACTCCGGAACCCGTGGTCCGATTTGAGTAATTATTTTTTTGTTTGAATGAAGTTACCTCCAAGGTGTTTCCATAATATTGTTGGTTATAATCTGGTGACGGAATTCATAAGGAAATGAGGGAACTCCTCAATTTTTAAAGGTACGAGTATGGCGACATCGTTGTTTTTTATAGTAACTCAAACATTTCCTCCCGTTAATAACCCATTTGATGAAGTACAACTGTAGCCTTACCACGAGTTTGACACTACAGCTTCGCTATCGTCTTCGTAACTTACTTTCTATACATCTCGCTCGCACTAATAGGATGCCAGTACGAGCGAGACACATAGAAAGTAAGTTACGCACACGCTAGCGAATATGTCAGTGTTAGACTTATGGTAAGGCTACTGAGGAGTCGAGAAATGGCGGTTGAAGGGTTGGTGGTTCAGGCTTCAGGGTCGAGGGGTTCCGTGATCAGGCGTTGATGTGCTGTGACGTTGAGTGATCTGGGGGTTGAGGGATTGGGTCAGTGGCGGGGCGGAGGATGGATTTTGTGTTTGTGCACTGTAGTGACTGACAGGAATGATTACGAATTTAGTAATACACATCATTATTATTTTCATTCATGCATCACGCGTCACTCATAAGCTGTTAACAATGCCTTACAATTAAAAATGGAAAAATAAAAACTTTTACAAAAAAAAAGAAAACCGACTTCAAAAAGGATAAAATAAAATATAATCCGTTTTTAAGTATATGCGTTACTAACTGATATGTTTGAAGTCGGTGCCAAGACAAATAGTAACAATACCGGTCAAAAATAATCAGCTTTATGTCTATAAATCACATTACAACTGTACTAATAGGTATTATAATAGTGAAAGTAATTCTGTCTGTCTCTTTGTCACCTTTTCAGCTAAACAACTGCCATGTAAACTGGTGAAATTTGCCATGCAGGTAAAAAGTTAAAGCCCTGTAGATGGTTCTTGAATTGTTTTATATTTTGAAATCAAGTTCTCTGGATAAGAGGCGGGAAATAACTCAGTCCCAATCCCACACCTGAGTACTATGGACAGTTCGAAAAATAGTAAAAATTGCTCTTTAAAAAACATATCAGCAATCGCATTGGTTTTATACTAGTACCGACAAACATGGTACGGACTGCGCCAAGGTGGATTGACAGTGGGTTCTTAGGTATCTACAGAAAGTATGATAATTGCTGTCGTGTAAGGCAATCCTTGTTATGGCGAACATTGTTATCGGATCGCCCTAAAATCATGGTATGCTTAAAATTTGGCTTGGCACCGACTTCAAACATTTATCAGTTAGTAACGCATATACTTAAAAACGGATTATATTTTAAGTCGGTTTTCTTTTTTTTGTAAAAGTTTTTATTCTGTTTACAGTGCAGTGTGTCTGTCTGTCTTTCTGTTTGTCTGTTACCTCTTCACGCTTAAACGGATTTAGTTTAAATTTGGCATAGAGATAATTTGAATCACGGGGAAGGACATAGGATAGTTTTTATGTCGGGAGTCATCCCTAAAAAGGGTTAAAAGGGAGGTGAAATTGAGAGAGTATGAATTGCCTGATAATTGATGTAAGCTTAAGCTTATGCTCAAAATATGATTGCTTGTACACTTTATCCTCGCGCTATACTTACTCTAGCTGCTGTTACTGATTCCACGCGGACGAGGTCGCGGGCAAAAGCTAGTTTACCTATAAGTACAAAAATTCTTAAACAACACCAAATAAGCATGTCCTGTACAAACAAGGTTCAAAGTTCGTAATCTACCGACAACCTTTGGGTGAAATTAGAAAAGTTCCTTCCTCATTTTGAGAGAACATCCTCTGTTACTAGCAAGTATTTAAATATTAAATTTGTTTATTAAGCCATGGCCTTATTTTTAAATTAAAGGGCGATACTTTACTTTCACAACCGGTGGAGTTAATTAAAAAGGGAAATAAGGGTATTCGAAGTTAAAGTGTAAAATTCTAATTTGAGTTGTCGTGGTCGTGTTTCTAGAATGTTGATGACACTGACTGGCAAGAAAGATATCGGATGACACTCGTTATGATATCCATAATAACATTTTCACACCACCTATTCGGAAAAGAGCTTTATCTTCCCTGCTAGGAGGGATCAAAGTGGCACTTTTCTTCCCTGCTAGGAGGGATCAAAGTAACACTTTTCTGTTCTAGCACACTATTTTTAAATTTTTTGCACATTATTTTTTTAGCTTAAATAATCTGTTTAAGCATGAGATTGTGTCAACACTAAGTTTTTTTTTATTTTCCTCATAGTTGATGTGAAAAGCAGTATGTGTCACACGGTATCAAAATTATTTCGTCATGGGCGTTAACACTTGAATCCCTCATTACGCTCAGGATTCAATGTACGCCCTTGACGGAAATATAATATCATTTTAATCCGTTGTAACACAAACTACTATTGTATAGTAACTTCAGCTAGGGTTGCCATATTTAAAAAAATTGAATAATCTGACGACCGGTCTGGCCTAGTGGGTAGTGACCCTGCCTATGAAGCCGATGGTCCCGGGTTCGAATCCTGGTAAGGGCATTTATTTGTATGATGATACAGATATTTGTTCCTGAGTCATGGTTGTTTTCTCTATGTATTTAAGTATTTATATATTATATATATCGCTGTCTGAGTACCCACAACACAAGCCTTCTTGAGCTTACCGTGGGGCTTAGTCAATTTGTGTAAGAATGTCCCTATAATATTTATTTATTTATTTATTTATTTATTTATTTAATCTGACTAAATTTTCGATGTCACTCTAAAAATCCTGACGTTTCCTGGATGGTAATTTGTTTGAATGTTTATATCCCTTATTCCAAAACCATTTGTGTGCTACTAGCCTCTTAAATACGCTGTAGCTTCAAAGAAACATAGGTTTTATTTTATTGCCTTAGCATTTGAACGAAAGCGTTGAATAAATTGCTAGAAAAGTCATACGTATTATTAAATTAGCAAGTATAAATGGTTAAACTAACCGAGATTTAATGAAGTGAATTTATGGAACTGTTTCTTGACTCCATGAATATACATACATCTCAAAGCCTGCAAAACGCAGCTGTTTTATTCATAGCACCGGATAGTTTTGAACTGTAATTGCTTTCATAGAAGGTGATTAAGGATCAATTAATCTAAACTTGAGAAGTAGGATTTATACAAAATCAAGTTCCTACATATGTTTATTTTCAATGTCAAATTTACATTTTGACATCAATATCATGTCTATTTTTATCTTTCACCCGTGCGCCTCGCTCGCGCCAGTGCATTTATGGAAAAACGAGCGAAATGAACGCATGAATGATAACTTAATGACATCATAGTAGACATCTTTTTTTTTTCTAAAAAAGTTATATGTAATCTTAATTTGTAAACTTTAGTTAGTAATGAGTTGGAATAAAAGACTTTTTATTTTTTATTATTTATTTTTATTTATGTAAAAACATCATGTTGATTCTCAAATAAATGAGTGCACGTTCGAATTGAACACCTGGTTTTAATCTTATTTCTATCACAATAGGGGATATTACTGCAATGTTCTGCCGCCAGAGTGCAGCACTATACATAGAGTAAAAGCGTAGAGTAACTTATACATACTAGGCCTTAAACAGTTTTTTGACAAGTTTTCACAGACAATAAAATATGACATTGATGCATCAAGGCGGTTTGTTAATAAGGGCCTACCGGTAAACGCGAAAATCGAAATTTAGTTATCTGCCTCTTTATCGCTCGAATATGCAAGAGTGATAGAGAGATTAGATAACGAAATTTCGATTTTCTCGTTTCGCGGTAGGCCATGTGATTGACGTGACGTGTGATGTGTCAATGTGGTTTGTTTACTGTATGTGCCACAAAGGTGCCACCTACGCAGAGCTTTACCTAATATTCCCTCTTGTCTATATTAGTTATTCAAAGTATGTTGTCTATAAAGACTATTACTATAAATAAAAAACAAATAAAAAAAAAGCGGCCAAGTGCGAGTCGGACTCGCCCATGAAGGGTTCCGTAGCAGCACGTAACATAATTAAAATTGCGGTTTACGATTAATGACGTATTAAAAAAAACTGCTTACTAGATCTCGTTCAAACTAGTTTTCGGTAGAAGTTTGCATAGTAATGTACTTACATCATATATTTTTTTTAGTTTTATCATTCTCTTATTTTAGAAGTTAAGGGGAAGTTATCATTTTTGAAGACCTACCCCCACACTTACCACCCACACGTATGGGTTTGATGAAAAAAAAAATTGAGTTTCAATTCGAAGTATGGGGAACAACATTTGACAAATTGTGTTGTAGAATAAGAAAAACTATACCGCTTATCTTTTCACAAGTACGGACAAGTACGAGCGAAATTCTCACGTGACTGACATCAATCAGATATCATACCTAAGGTAAGTTTGAATCGTTGGTAAACAACAGATGAAAAATAAAGACAAATTTAAAAATCACCTTGGGTAGAGGCAACCCTAAAGGTACCAGTTATATAGCAGCCCTGCAGCAGATCATATGTGAGATTACAGCATGGCCACCGGCACCTATAGGAAAAGTTTTAATGCGATTTCTTTAAGAGCCCTCGGAGAGATTAAGCTAACCTACATCTTAGAATTTTCCTGAATAATAAGAACTGGCCCCTGTTTCACCAACGTGACAGGTGCGACGAATTGTAAAATCACTGTTGCTGACGTCACAGGCATCCATGGGCTACGGTTACCGCTTACCATCGGGCGGGCCGTATTCCTGTTTGCCACCATCATTGTATTATTAAAAAAAACTTTATTATATCGGATAAAAACAGATATTTCTCCTGCGAGGTTTCTGACAATTGTCACAAGAAACACTACAATTGTCACGAAATTCCGACATTCATTACCTGTCAAGAATTACCTACAATTCTTCTAAATCTTTGACAATTGTCAGAAACCTCGCAAGAGAAATATCTGTTTTTATCCGATATAATAATTTTTTTTTAAATAATACAATGATGGTGGCAAACAGGAGTACGGCCCGCCCGATGGTAAGTGGTAATCGTAGCCCATGGATGCCTGTGACGTCAGCAACAGTGATTTTACAATTCGTCGCACGTGTCACCGATGTGAAATTGGGGCCTGATATGCGAGAACGGAGGCTTTCCGGGGGATATTTAATTCAAACTTTCTAAGAGATTGGCTAGAAGTCTAATTTACAAACCTTACATTTTTATATTATAGGAAAACATGGAAAAAATTACGCTTTCCGGTCCTGCCGCAAAATATATAGTATCGCTCGCAATCTGCTTGTAATAAAACTATAGATTGTTTAGTGCAATTAAGGAAATGGCTTTTGTAATATTTTTAAAATGGTGCTCGTAATGCCCAAATTCATTTTATTATTGGTACTTACTTCATTATTTATTTATTTTATTGATAAGGTGAATAAATTACCTAGAAATTGCGTCTTTATTTTAAGCTACACTTGGTAAACTACTTTTTTTAACCCCCGACGCAAAAAGAGCTTGTGATGAGAACGTTTGACGCCAATGTTTGTCTGTCTGTCTGATAAAAATCGAGCAGTTTGAAGAGTATCAGCTCTTTCCCATACTTGCGTAGTTTTTTAAATTTTCAAATAGTTATTGATTACCTTACAAAATTTCGAACCGGCAATTATCGTAACCAGAAAAGAAAAATGTACTTTCAAAACGTTTTATTATATTTTTTATTATATTGTTTTCTTATCGCCAATGAGTAGTATAAAAACCGATAAAATGAAAAACACAGTTTTTTATAGTCAAATAAGCTTGTGTCCATAATTTTGATTTGGGGTGTACTTATATCACATTCAAAATTACCGCAATAAATGAATATAAAACTTATATTTATACATAAAGTGTCATTCTATGGAACTTGCTAGCTATGTAAACAAAAGTCACTAGTAAATTCATCAATCAGAGACAATTTCAATATGGCGGTTTGTTTACATAGTTCCATAGAATGACACTTTAGATACATTTTTCAATTACCGTCATGAATTTCATCACAACATTTTCATATCGTCCTCAAACGATTCTACAATTCCAGCGCCTCAGTTGGCTCATCTCATCCGAACTATGATTTCATTCGTGAAATATTCTGCGAAATAAAACTGTCTAGTGCAGTTCGCTTGAGCAGGTCGGTGTGTATAAAATTTGTATAATGCCGGGTGCGCACGGATTAGTATAGTAATAGTACTTTATGTGACTGCAATATAATGAAAGGCATTAAAATACGAGTGTGGTTTATGAAACGAGCTGAAAGCGAGTCGCGTTTTTTTTTGTTTTCTAATTTATCATATTTTTTTAGTTTGCAAGAAATATAAATGTTTATATCTATCACCTTTTGGACAGGAAAACTCAATTTCTCACTATTTAAGTTTCACGAATATAATTATAAATTCAAATTCAAAAACTCTAGTGATTAGTGTCAACTATCCTTTTCTATATTAATGCAAACTGAACAGTTAACGCATTCTGCTGTTGACTAATAGTTTAGCGAGAAAAATGTCTACCTAGTTTAAAAACCGAAAAGGACGTATTCTACCCGAAATGGTGGGAAAATACCAACGAAAGAGTGGATAAAACGTGGGAAGGCCTTTGCCCAGGAGTGGGACACTAAGTTAGGCTAGTAAAATAAAAAAAAGTTTAATAAATACACTAAATGCTGGAAGCCGTTCTAGTGCTTTGTAGGAACCCTAATTTGTATCTACATCCATACTCCGAGCCTGCCACTAGTAATTAGCCAAGTCCAACACTAACCAAGATTGATTGATCATTCGTTCGGAGGACCATTACATTCTCGTCCAGTACTCTCTATAATAATTATGGATATAAGCTATAACCTACCTAATACAGAGAGGTATGTAGGTAGCTAGAGACATGAATATTTACGAGTTTGTATGAATATTGGGGTTATTAAAATATGTTTTTAGGCCAACAGGCCACAAATTATGATTCCCTAAAATTTATGACAAACATAGTTTATTTTGATCGGGGCAAGAGTATCAGTATGAGGATTCCCTACAAGTGTTTGTCTTACCTCAGTGGTCTTCTTTCCCCATCTAACCTTATGTGGCTTAAAGCTACTTTTATTAAAAAATATAATATTATGTTTTGTTTGGTTAATATATTGATGCCAAGATTTTTGACATTTGCAACAGCAATGCAGTCGGTAGTAATGTCACGCCGCAATACTGGATTTCACACCTGGGGGCAAATCTTAATCAATTTTCTAAGGTAGACGAAATATAAAGTGAGCCTTCTCGAACAAGTTTGAACAAGATCGGCTCACTTTATATTTCGTCAACTTTACCTGTTTCCAGAAAATCCCAATGTAGACGCAGCATAATGATACTTCGGATAAATTGATGACATACTCGTATGTTTGGTTTGAGCCTTTTCAATTATTCACGCTGCCCTTACAAGAGAATGGGTATACAGGGTGATTCATGAGACGTGAGCAGGACTAATCCTGCACACTCAGTAACTGATAATTGATCGATCACCGTCGTATTTAGGTGAAACAACCACACTTTTTCCTATTTTTTAACTTTTTGGTGAGGGCAAATTTAATCCTCTACAATCATGGTCACCCTACAAGACCTAATTAATAAGCATAAAACCTCTTTAATTTTTGATTACGAAGAAAATAAACTGTCAAACTTGAGTGAGATACGAGTCTTCAAAAGTAACGAGACCGCGATGACAGTGGTGACATTCAATTTGACACAGAATATCGGTAGTTTAGTATTCTAATTTTAGGGTGACCACGCATGTCGTAAATAAATTAATAACTTTTTTTTTCAACACGACTAGAAAATTAACGTTAACCTCACTAATACTGATACGAAAGTGTTGCTTATAATTTACGAAATGCGCAGTATTAGTCCTGCTCACGTCTCCTGAATCACCCTGTATATATATAACAAGCTGTTTTTCCTTAATATCATGGACTTTCTCAGAAATCTTCTCTTGAGATTTATTTTTTGCATTTTTTTCTAAATAGTTTTTATAGTATAAGTGGCTTACGAAAAATATCATCAAGATGTATGTATTACTTTACTTACATTATGAAAATAAAACACAATGTACATACGATTTGCAACAGTTCCAAAATATGGAAAAACTTAGGTACCTACCTAATTCATTTATGCTACTTAAATATTAAATGATCTGAGTACCTAAGACTCTCGTCACTGAAATATGATTGATTGATAGATTTACCGCAAAATGAATTGCTTCTAGTGATATTTTTTATCCCAGACATTTTAATACTCAGGAAAAACCCGTCACTATATTATCACGGAAAAAGATGTCCTCAGCTAATGATTGACCTTTGAAAAGATTAATGACAGGCCTAATTTAAATTTCAGGTCTGGTGAAAATAATTTCATCCAAAACTCTCGTGTCAATTCCCTTCTGGGTAGCTTTTAATATCGCTTTGGGGGTGAGAGCTTTTCGCCTAATTGCAAAAAAATGCGCGAGTTTCATGTAACTTACACGCGATTCCGTAGGAAATTCAAGCACGAAGAACGTACTACAATTCACTTAAAATTTATGTTATTAATTACTTTTTTTTAAATATTTTTTTACATGTACTGTCAACTGCAATAACATGTTACACAACGAAGGCCGCAAAAATATCTGATGATAGTGATGATACACGATCTTATTTGTAGTGCCATATTAAGAGCGTGTCTCATAATTTTGCTGCCTTCGAAGAGTAACATATTATTGCAGGTGACTGTACCTACTTAATTTGACGTAAATTAGATTAATGTAATATGATTGTGTTATTTCATTTATTAGCAAATGTTTATACGGTAAAGTGGACATTGTATACTAGGTACCTTGTGAGAATTTTGGGATCAACTGTAAGCCCGCAAGAGTTTTATTACTAATAAATGATTAGTTTGTTGTACCCTGTAATTTTAATTGTCAAAAGGGCCTCTATGTGTTGGTTTCTCTGACCATACTCCCAAATGTCCGGTACATTATTGTTTCATGACAAGAAAGATTTACCGTAAATTTTCCATAAAAGTCATATTTGCAGAACCCTGAAAATGCAGGTGTCGCCGAGGTCAGCAAAAAAATTGAGACTTCTTTTAGTTTTTTAGCTTGCCAGACCCCATTCAGGAAGATTTTAGGGGATCGCGAAAGCATTTGCTGTATTCTGTTAAAAAAACACTATTTAGAGTCTGTGCTAAAAGAGAAGGGGACCAATACATTCTGTGAATGAATACAATCATTCTCTTTCACCCGACTCTAGTTAATTTAGTTATGTTTGTTTACCATTTTAGTATTACATACATTACCTTTTAAAGTCTTGGCTGAAATCTGCCCTTACAAATGTACCTAGTCTAGTTTCCATGTTATTTTTTTCATGGCATTTGCCCATGGTAAAATAAAATTTTATATAAAAACTACCTACAATTTTGCGTTAACCCCCTCTTAATAAAAATACAATGTAGGTAGGTGTAAGCAACATTTTTCCCTCGTCTTTTACAAAGACTTTTGGAATCTTAGAAGCTATTAGTGATCACTACTTTTACTTTTAGAAATTAACGGAACCCAGTACAAAGCGACGAATATTTCATCTGCATTTTGCAATGCAGGTACTCAGACCGAAGCCAACAGACTAAAGGCTTCTACAGGAAATTCTTTCTTGCCGTAGCTTTGGAGTTTTCCACAGTAATGTACGTTTGCAAAACCGTTTTATTTTTATGTCGATAGGGTTTATTTTTAAGTGATAATAAAGAATGTAATTCCTTATTTGCACTAAAGCTTTTGAATGTGGATAAGTTACGAGTTTAACTCCATATAGCCTACTATATACCTATTTACTTTTGCAAAAATTTTTGCTTGGGGGCTGTCCATAAATTACGTCATCGATTTTTGACGATTTTGACCCCCCCCCCCTATAATCATCCAAAAATCATGCTTCAAATGACCCCATTTCCTCTCACTTCATGCTACCGTCATCCGATGTCCAGACCCCCCCCCCCCCTAATTTGAAATGACGTAATTTATGAACAGCCCCTTGGGCATATATTATTGTACATAATTTTAACAAACGTTTGCCTTTGTGTGTAAAAGCTAAGGGAGAATGTTTTGAAGTACGCTTTGTTTTAGTTAAATGATTGTAATTTTAAATGTAAATGACATATTGCAACAGACGTAGACGTGTAAGTTAGAAAAATATTCCTAAAAAATGTTTGTCAACGTATTTTTGGGCCAACTTTTTATTTCAAAATGAAAATGTTACTGGCACATGTTACATTATGCATGTGACAAGTTTAACTATTTAAAATGTGTATGTTTTATTTAAAATTTAATATATTTATCGAGACCACCAAATCGTGACTGTTTTTTCAAGTTAAAGTTTAAACTTAGATTATTTAGTACTAAATCTATCAGGAAAATCCATCTTTGTTTAAATTTGATGTTGAATTTATAAATAATATCACTTCTTATAGTTTTATTCAAAATGTGTTCTCACTTTTACTAATACCTACTATCAAATTTATTTTATGCATTGTAGTACTACTTATCATAAGAAGAATACAGTTGATTTTTAATAGTACGAGTACCCATCTCAATCAGTTGCGTGAAAAAGCGATTCGTCAAATGTTATACTAACAACTCCTTGCCTCATAAAAAGATGATCACACAAATATGCGCAATATGCCCAGAGCCTAAGTCCTATTCTCCTACCTACACAATAAAAAGATACGACATCTAAAAAGTAATTAGTTAACTCCTTGTTTTGTTAATGAAGATCGGTGCGGGGATTAAGAAGTTCCTCTGACGGCTTATCTCGCCTCTGGAACCACTTAGCCAATTACAGAACTGAGCGTTGTGGAAGGTGCCCGTGGAATAAGGAGCTACATTTAAATTACTTGTTTTAATGGAAGCTTAAGATTTGAAAGTATGAAGATACATGAATGATATTGGTTGGTATTAAGACTATTAGTTGACTACCGCTTATCCATACAAAACTAGTCCCGTTTTTCCACCGTTTTGACATTATAGAAAGTATTTTTACACATTTTAATTTAACTGGGTACGTTAAATGGGGAATAGGTAGGCACCTAATAACCTTACCTGAAAAGCCTTTATGAAAATAATTTATTTGCAAATACAATCGAAAAGAAGCGTTCGGTGTAGTGGCCGAGTGGATATGACGTCCGACTTTCAATCCGGAGGTCGCGGGTTCTAATCCTGGCTTGTACCAATGAGTTTTTCGGAACTTATGTCCGGAATATTATTTGATATTTACCACTAGCTTTTCGGTGAAAGAAAAATCCTGAGGAAACCTGCATACATCTGCGAAGAAATTCAAAAGTTGCATGTGAAGTCCCCAATCCGCATTGGGCTAGCTAGTTAGGACTATAGCCCAAGCCCTCTCGGGTGTGATAGGAGGCCTGTGCCCATCAGTGGGACGTATTATAGTCTGAATGATTATCAAATAAAATCTATTGTTACTAACTTCACAACAAATTCACTCAAGTTACTGAGATTAATTTGTCTGCAGATTTCCGAATCGTGATTTCATTCCAAGTTCGTGGAGACAATTTTGTCCGAGTAATCGTTGTCCTTAAATGTGGAGAGCATTGAACCGTGGTTCGAATGACTTTTATATCTTGCAACGGGCGAGAGATAATAAATGGAGCGTGTTTGTGAGATAAGGCTGCTGACAGTTCACAAATTTTATCGTAGGGGCGTATTTTCCTTGGATTCGTCTTCTTCTACCTAGCGTTATACCGGCCTTTGCTAGGGTCCGCTTTTCTACTAGCTTTTCTCCAGTTTCATTGATTGTATATCCAAGACAAAGTTGTGTTTCAAATTTTTACCTGGTGGAAATTAAAATAAAAAAACATGTATATTATAGCCATGTTTCAAACCTAGGTTCTACTATCTATGTTTTAGATGTAGCCCGTGGTTTTAGTTAGATGTAGCCTGTGGTTTTAGGTATATCTGCCCGATTCGAACTTTAAGAATCGTCAATTAATAGATGTCGAAACGATATGGATTAGAAGTGTCAGTTTCAAAAGTGACGTTTTTGTTTGAAGAAACGTCACATTTGACACTGACATATTTTTAATTTCATTTAAAAGTACAAGTTCACGTCATTTACCTGAACTGTGTCACCTACTATTTTAGTCTCCTAGACATAAAATAATTATTTAATTGCTACGTACTAAATTATATGGATTTGACAGCTTGTTCCTTTATAATTATTTGTTTTAGTTCACGAGAGTTGTTGTAAAACTCGTTAATATTCATTTGTAATTTGGAATTGGAATTTATATTAAATATTTATTCCTACTCGATTTTGTTATAACTAGTTTCGAGTTCGGACCATACACGTTTGTCAGTCAGGTAGTCCTCGACTCTGTAATACCAACTTTAAAGGCAGCTTCGTCGTTTTCTGTCATCCTTGTCAGTGCCGTCTCGATGCAGTTCGCAGCATCTCAGTTCTTGAGTCCCCCGACGGCCATATACTTTATCGTTACAACAATATATTCGGGTTTATCACCTAGGTTTATTGCCACTTTGATAGTTATTCATTGCTATTGAGTCTGGTTTCTGATATTCATTGTATAAGATTTATAATACAAAGTTTTAAGTTCAACAACTTCCTTCGGTGAGTAATACTACTGGGATGTTTTTTTTTTCAGATTGTAATCTGAAATCCTTACTGTAGTGCTGTGTGTGTGTGTGTGTGTGTAGTGTGTGTGTAATGTAGTAAGGGTTTCAAAGGTTATGTTTTGAGCAGTTTGTGTATATGACTTCGCACTTGGCCGTTTTTTTGAAAGCGCTTTGCTCGTTCAATTGCGATTGTGTGAAATAGGCTTCATCGTGAATTCGTTCGTTCGGATATTCGTGGAACACCAGTTACCGCCAGTTTTCCCCATTCCCCCTTCCGTTTCCCCATTTGTCCCCACCGGGCACAGATGGGAAAAGTCACTTCATATAAATCATTAACATTTGTCCCTAACTCATTGGAATTCACCAGGTCCTTTCATTTGTGAACCGGGATGTTAAATGCGTAACGGAAAATGCAAATAAGGTATTGATTACACTGTATAACGGGTGCTTTACATAAACATGCAAAATTACGTACGTCGTACATACTTGTACAAAATATCGGATGACGTTCCCTCTGACACCTACATCCTTTATTGAATACATCAACCAGACGTGATATCTGATTTCATTAATAAAGTAGGTCGGCTACCGCAGAAATCCATATTTGAAGAAACGTTTGTCTATCTCTATCGCTCTTACATTGTTCGAGTGACAGGGACGCTGATAGATCGTTTTCAACTATCGATATTCTAAGTAGCTTTCGGCTTCGACGAAATTAAATATGTAGATCCTTGTGTATCATTAATTAAAAATGGAATTAACAATACGTGCAAAATACTGTAGCATTTGACTCTCTTTTCGCATTTATTCCTAAAAATAATTGCGGACATTTCGAAAAGAAGTATGTATTAAGGATGTGATTCCATTGCAGAGGTCGCAGGTTCAAGTACTGCCGGAAGCGTTTAAATTTTCTATTTATATTTAATATAAAATATTGTATAGTATCTTTCGCAGACGTATCTGCTTGATAGCTTTTAAAGTATTTGCCTGACCCCTATTCCATGCCCCAGACCTTATCGGCCAGGCATAATTATTCCACACCGTGTATGCCGCGTATAAAAGGCGAACAAGCGATCCGAGGCTGCCGGAAGCCACAAACATTGAGCAAAGAGCTAGGAAGGTTAAGAACTAACTTACCTGGCTCAAAATTATATTGAAATTAAATTGAAACATACCTTTTTTAGGGTTTCGTGCCAAAAAGGTACAAAAGGAATCCTTATGGCGCGATACTGTCCGTCTTTCCGTCTGTCTGTCACGTCGCTCAATATCTTGAGAACTACTTAAGGTATCGATCTGAAATTTGGAATAGTCATGAACAAACACATTGAAAGTGTTATTTTTTTATTTTATTTTTTGTTAAATATGAAAAAAGCCCCATATGGAGAGGGAGCAAAATCTCAAAGTTTTGTTACTAGGGCAATTGGGGTATCGTTTAAGAGAGCTCAAATCGTATAATTCAAAACATTTTTTTTCATAGTGCTAAGTATTATGATTCACTTTTACACTGTTAGTAAAGTAGATAATGTTAAAAGAGGTAGGGCATAGCAAAACGTCATTTCGCTTAAATTTGGGGAAGCCTAAATGTAAGTACCTACTGTATTTTTCCTGACGGAGAGTAGGTACCTAAGGTTTCCAGTGCTCCCAAGGAAAAGTCCTTGTAAGCTTGTAGGGTCTGCAACGCGCGTGTAACTCGACTAGAGTTGCAAGCGCCCATAGGCTGCGGCAGCTGCTTAAATCAGGCGCGCCGCACGCTTGCTTGCCATCGTCGTGATACAACAAAAATAAATGAAACTCAGAAAAAATAATTACCAAACACTTTTGTTTGCTGCCACCTCTATCATCCACCTAAGGCAGGTAAGATACAATACACCTATACTCGTACGTCATAACCGGCTATTATTACAGCCCGCAATTTGCTCTAAATAAATCACCACCGAGCCGAGCCGAGCTGCCGGTGTTTATATTCCCTATCTCGGTAATATCAAAGGCCGTATCGAACCGAACATCATATTTCTTTGATTATGGGACGGAAGAGTTGATGTTTTTGGTACAGGGATTTAGGTAGAAAATACTAGTGGAAGAAATATTGATACATCTACTTGATTATTCTGTTTGCTCAAAGGAGAACATTTCTGATAAAAAGGCTGTATATTTATTTATGAAGTGGTGGGAGAGTATTACAGTTGGTGCCGTGACCAGAATAAAGTATGATACATATTTATAATCATATATAGCTATCCAACGTGGTTGTCATATTATGCATCATATGTGGATAAGACGTAAATCTGTATTTGTAAGGTCTACTTATAAAAATAAACAGTCAGTCATTGCTTTGAAGTGTTCCCTATGGTAATGCCTTCACAGTGTTATTGGCTTTTTTGAGTCTGAAACGGCAAATAGCGCCCCGTATGAAATACTAATTGTTATGTTGCTTTGTTGCTTTACTTATACGTGTTACTTTTATTTGACTATAAGCACACAATTGCGATGCCATAAATTTAAAATCAGGTTTTAACTATCCTCAGTTATATATCCATCTCACGCACGACTTTTACTCCTTTTCCTATGCACCAACCAGTGCAATAGATCTTTAATATCCTATCAAAATAAGTCTGAATCAGGTTCCTGTAGGAATAGATTGATTTTCATTTGTCAGAACTCGTAAGTTCGTCATGTTTATTCTGAAAAACAAGATTTAACAAAAGAAGGCCTAGAGGAGGTCCAGTTGCAAATAAATATTTATCACGGGAATCTAACCCGGAACCATTTGCTTGGCAGGCTGCCAAATGAATCGCATCTCTGGGGTATATTGCAATTGTGTGGATTAACTTGCCATTACATGTGCTGAGATCGCTTGTGTAAAGAAAGTAAATTGTACAATGCCCGGAGGTCTAGGTCAAAAGTAGCTTTTCATGTTTCAATGTGAAATATTATAATACTAGCGACCCGCCCGGGCTTTGCACGGGTAGTTCAACCAATTTACACTAAACCTTTACAAATTATACATCTAAACCTTCCTCAAGAATCACTCTATTGATAGGTGAAACCGCATGAAAATTCGTTAGTAATTTTGAGTTGATCGCGAACATACAGAGAGACAGACAGACTTGCTGCGCGGCGGGGTACTTTTTTTGTATTGATTGATACACAGAATGTACAGAATGTGGTATGTGTAGGTATTATTTCAATTAGGGAACTAATCAAATCATTGCCGACCGCGTGACCGAATGGCCTAGAGGTAATAATAGGTAGGTACCGTGCGCGTTGGAAGATTCATCTTGTGGCCTGAACCGGAAACATAAACAAAAACATGTACATTTCCAAAGCAAGTGCTACCAACTATCGTTCTCGTACGTTTTCTGGTGCATAGAAGGTTCTGCCATCTTGTGGGCTACATCGGAAACTTCACATTAACGCCTTGCGCCAAAAAATCTGACGGCTCCTATGCTACCTCCTATAGTTCATGCACGCTCCCTATAAGCCGCGTAAGCTGAAGACGCCGGTTCGATTCCCGGCCTCGGTCACTCTCGTGACTGGTTGCCCTATTACTAAAGTGTGATTTCCATTTCAGTTTAAATTATATTATTTCATTTTATTTTAATTTCGTTTATGTAAGAGGATTTCATAAATGTTACAAATATCACATTGTTAACTTAACCTGACGTTTATACAAAGAAACATTTTCTTATACAAGTAAAAATTACTGTCTCGCAGCCGACTGAAGCCAAAATACGTATCAAAAGAAAACTCAAATGCTCATCGTACTGAATAGTGAAAAAATACATGTGAATTTAGTATATTTTTGTCTCCTCTTGTGTGGAGTTTATCTTTGTGTAAGCGAAATTTTGTTGTAAAAATAAAAGTAAAGAGAACAAAAATTACGTCAGTTGGTATTCCTGTCTATTTATACTTGAGAGTTTTGAAAGCATTAAGAAAAAATGAACGCAAAAATGTTGAAGTAATTATCTACAGCGTCGAAAATTCTAACAATATTACGACCTCTAGAATGACTCGTTATACTCTGTATATTATGATTTCATTATTTCGATTATCCTTATCTCTAAAGTACTATCTTTATTTAATTTTTTTGTGCTGGACTTTATGATTTACTTTGTTCATTCTTTAATTAAAATATCATTTCGCTGTCGTCTAATCGTAGCTGAATTAGAACATTTAAATAAAATGCACATTTACCTGATGTTACCGAGATTTAGCAAACTTTCTTAAATCATGATCAATTCAAGGCAATTCCTTACTTACGAGTATACATTTGCACCAAGAAAAGCATCTCACCACTTCACCTTTTGCATTTCCTGATTAGAAAAGCCACCTTCAACAATACAGCACTCAGAGCAGTCATTTGCCCGCATTTACCACAAAGAACCTCTCAGAAACCTATTCTGTTTTAAAAAAATTATAAGCCTTTAATCCTATTTTGATCCTATTCCTATCTTAAGGCATCTGATGCGCACCAATAAGCAGGAGCAAGATGCCTCATGATACCACTCCTGATTGCATCTCTTGAGGACTAATCAGCGTTAGTTTGGTAGTATCAACAATTCAAGGTCATGTCAAAATACAATTAAAACCATATCAAATTATCAAATCAGAATCTGCCTCAATTCAACTTTTATTCTCGTAGTTTCCAGTGTTGTTTTAGCGGCCACAAAGGCTGTTTGAGATAAAATGCAACTGTTTTATCAGGCTTCACGTGTACTATGCATGTTGCATCGCAAAGGGGACAGGTTTTGAATTGACACTGCAATTGTTTTAGACGGGGCCCCTTGAGTAGTGCAGAGAAATAGATATATTTAGTTAGGAGAACGAAAATATGATTCGGATATCAAAAATTTCTTTAGCATAAAAGTTGCTTACTCGTACTTCTAGGTATTGAAATAATAAAATTTGTGACAAGTTATATTTCAGACATTACTCTGCCATGTCATTTTTTAAGTAACGTTTTTCAACCACATACTCAGTGGGTTTAGCTACAAATGTATGTGCAGGATGTGTCGTTGTAATTGCATTGTGTTTGTGTTGCAACTCTTTTCTTCCTTTCTTTATTTATACTACTTCTTTTTTTTCTTTAAGCCCAATTTAGATTTAATAACTTCTTATAGTTCTTCGTTGATTGGTGCATACGAAATGGAAAGTCGTGCCAATCACCAAGACGATCGTCAAGGTCGTATCAAAACCATAACTAATTGTCGATATTAAACTTACGTGAGACATATTTTAAAATGTTTATACGACAACGCGTGACGCGGAGTGCACCGCGCCCCCCGTCCCCGCTCTGTCAGCGCGCGCGCAACGAGCGACGACGCGGGCGGCGCGATCAGTGCACGAGTTGCAGTCGCCGCGAGCACTCGAGCCTGAGGAAGGACCCCCGACGGGCCCGAAACATGTCGCCAAGTTGTCGTATAAACATTTCATAACTAATTGTTCAAAATTAGAATGGACGTTCTGGAAAATGCAAAGATTATGAAGGAAGGAGTCAAAAAAACACCACTAAAATAATCAACAAGATACCGGCCTGATATGAACTTCAAAGAACGTTTTTGTTTGCAGAAACCTCACTTTTAACACTGACTTATTATCCGATCCATGTCGTATCATTTGCAAATTTTTGACGTATCTTATAGTTCGAATCAGGCCTTACGTTAAGCTTGCTTACAAAACTGCCATAAAGAAAACAGTATCCAAAATGTTTCCTCATAAAATTTTACGTAAACAAATCGTAACTTCAAATTCCGTAAACCTGAAACGAGGGCTCATTACATTAAATAATTCTATGACATAATAAAATGATGTTTAGTCACGGCTATTCCATATTTTACGAGTGGCCTATAAATAAAGTTATCCGTAAGGGCTGTGTCACGGGGATGATATATCTGGGACGAGGGGGAGGGTAACCACTGTAACCAGGGTTGGTGGTCAAACAGCTGTTAAGGGTTTGGGTTTGCTAATTTATTTATAAAGAACATATATTGTTGTACAAGCACAGTACCGTAAAACGGGGTGAAAAGACACGATTTTCAACTTCAAGGACGATTTTCGCCAATAATCCAAATGATAAAAGTAATTATTTTGATATCATTTTTTGAGTCTTGGTTAGTTCTTCGATTTTGCATTTGTGAAATAAATTTTTACCTACCCAATTCAGAGAAAATCAAAGAAAACTACCTATTTTCTCCATATCCTTAAAACGGGGTCGATAGACACAAGAAAGGGGTGAATAGAAATATTAAGTTTTAGCTGTCATAGGCATCGAATTTGGTCATTATTATGTGGATACTCTATTGGCAAATGGTATATATATCTGTTAAACAGCTATTTAACACAAAATTATTTTTTCGTGTCTTTTAACCCCCAAGGCGTGTCTTTACACCCATTTGTTGTATCTAATCACCCCCTATGGCGTAACTGTTCACCCCATATGCGTGTCCACTGACCCCTTTATCACGTAAATTTGCTTGTTATTGTTTTTTTTTGCAAAAAAATGCTTTATTATAGAGAAAATTAGTGATATTATTTATTATTTAGATACTACAGATACTATATTACCAGGTTAGCTAACTTTTACTTAGTTAATGTCAAAACATTTACCGCTAGAACAAAGTTCAGACAGGCTTCATTTCTTACCTCGGCGAGACCTTACTTTAGAGTCAAAAAAATGTAACTTTTAGGCAGTTTGATTAACTTCTTTTGGTATCAATGTAGAGAATAAATAGTCTACTTTATACGCATTCCAAAAAATCTAATTTTAGAGATGTACGTTTTTAAATATAACAACTTGAAAGAAAAAGTTCAAAATTTCTCTATTCACCCCGCGATTTCTGTTCACCCCGTTTTACGGTATTCAAACGAATGATGTAGTACAATTTAAGTGCCACCATTTTCTACAGATCCTATGTTAAATCTGTGCGAGTAGGCCACGGCAGTGCCCCCGCCAAGTCGAGCAAAATAAAGACGCACGGCCGTACCATCCTTTTCCCGAAGCGATTCAGGCCATTTTCGACGTCCTGTAATTTTGTGCTGGCTAAAGCTAGAACCCTGAATTTTCAGTGACATACAGGGCTTAACATGCTTTAGATATATTCTCAAAAACATTCAATTTGAACTTGTAGTTTAAGAATTATTGTACGTCAAAGTTCCTTAGTTTCGACACTGACACACTCACTCACGATCATCATAATTCTAAGGTACTTCTAGCATACCCACAAGCTTCAAATTTTAAACATAGGTAGTTTTCAGCTTATCAAGCCATAGAAAACCTAAAAATATTACAATATCAGTCACGTTTTAAAGATGTAAGAACTGCATAAATATGTTTGTAGTCCCATATAAATATATGGTATTACAAAGTTACTGTTGCAGTTCCAACAAATAGTAGGTAAAGTAAAAGTCTGTGATGTACGATGTGAGTATGAAGATGTGTATTTTTAGTTATTATATGTGTATAGTACGAGTAGGTATGGTATGGCTATCAGTATGGTAAAGATATGAATATGGCATAGGTATGAGTGCGGGTATGGTGTGGGAGTTGTAGGATGGGTACTTGGGTATTGAGTATTGTATGAGTACGAGTATAATTTGGTATGACCATGAGTATTGTATAGGTATGAGTACGAGTATAGTGCAGGATGGGTATGAATATGAGGTTTGATAAAAGTGGTAGCTGACGTACAAGAAGTGGTACCCGAAAAGAAGGACTACCTACAAAAAGAGATGAGATCGCATCAAAAACATTACATGTAAAAAGATGCAAGTCTCGCAATGCAATTCTTCTACTACAAAAAAGTTTTGAGATGTTATGTGAAACCAAGTGGGTTATTTTAGTCAGTGCCAGGGGGTGTTAAACCGTATCAATAAGATATCTTTAATTTTTAATACATATAATGACTTGGCAATCGCACATAATGCTTTACTCGTACCGTAATCGTAAATATGTATATATCGCCCACTGCATGCGAGTTGCGCGCTAGCGTTACGTTTAATTATTTTTATTAGTTGACGATGATCCTTTAGACCAATAGTGGGACCGGATTTTTGCACTAAAAGTTTTGATAATTCTAAAGATGAAAAAGTGATACTTATCTGACATGGGACATATTTTTAAGCATATTTGTAAAATATGACGGAAAGTTAGAACGAGCGTTAGATATAAATTAGGTATTTATATATTTTTAGTAATGATTTTTTAATATTGAATTAAAGTGCAATGTTTAAGTTCCATCGTTTATAATATGTATGACGCTTTATAATGTAAAATTATTAGAAATTTTTTTAACGTGCTTCTTAGTCAAACTACAAATTAGCTTATTATTTTGTCGATATTGAATTAAAGTTTAATAAATCCACAACAACATATCTAAATTCTTAAGTTAATAGGCAAGCTAAAAATTTAGAAGAATAAGATATATGCTTTAGAATTAATATGCGTTTTTTGTCCTATAATATCTAATATTGAATTAGAGTCTGTAAAAATAAGTCTATTACTATAAAATAATATACGCAGCCATATTATGGAAAATAAGAAATTTCGGTGTGTAGCTTGCATTGTAATAGTAAAATATATTTAAAAAGGCGCGAAATTCATACATACGCCGCGCTGGTCCGTCAGTGTCGCCGGCGCGGCGCCCGAGAGCCTATCATAGCCTACGTATACCTCGCCCCTCGCCTCGCCCCACCTCCCGCTCACAGCACTGTCTGTCTTTTCTTATCATTCATTTGTTTGTTTACTGTGGACATATATAAATTAGATGCGGACATTACGTGAAATTAAAGGGGTCCCTTTGTTTCCCATAAAGTTTTAAGTCATAATGTATTGTTTGTCATATAAGAACCTTCGGGCTCTCGAATTAAGGTTTATTTTTGAATGGCCTTAGTAGCAGTGTGATAGCGTTGACTCGGCTCGAAGAGTTGACGAATTGGCGATTCATTCGCCGAGTTGGCGGATCGGATACCAAATACCAAGTTATCAGTTAGTTTAGCGGCCGAGTTGATTAGGAAGAACATTTGAATTTCGAAATTGTAATAAAAATGTACATGATATTCACAACTATTTTTTACCATAGTTTGTCAAAGGACTGTCTCATTTCAAACATAGAGAGAATCATCATAATATCTTTGACTTACACTAGTACTAGCACCCAAAATAAAAGGATGAATATAGTTTTTTGTTTTTATTTACTGACAAATTGGTTTGACCGACTATACCTATTTCTGGTTCCTATTGTCATGTCCTGTCCTATTCAACGTCAATATCATATTATGTATATTATAGACCAACTGCTCAATATTACGCGTATACATATTGAATATACAATAAGGTAAGTGACCTCACCTTATTGTATATTCCGTGTCGGCCGTATATGCCTATATACGGCCCACCTTAAATTAAAATGTTTTTTTTTTTTTTAATAAACAGGATATTAAGTATGAAAAACTCACTCAAATAGGTATCTTATTTATTGAAGTTTCTTCATTATACCAAAATAGTTATAAAAATATTACGATACTCTTGGAAAATATACCTTTTATAAAAGTCCTATTGTGGGCCTTATTGAACACTAGCAGGGTATTACTTAATCCCGCAAAAAATAATCATTTTGACAGTAGACAATAACAGATTTTATTGTTTTTAACTTAAGAGTTACACATATTCAAATAACAATATTTGGTACTTCACAACAAGAGGATATTTATAATAAGTTAAAAATAATTCTTTTGGGCCTTATTAACTAAAGATATAAAAATTGTCTAGTTTACGCGAAAATAGTAGGTAACTAAAGTCACTAAACATAAATCTTTATTATTATTATGTTTTAACATCTGGGGGCACGGCAGTGCCCCTGCCAAGACGAGCAAAGCGCAAGGGCACTATCTGCCTTTTCTCGAAGCGCTTCGTCGTTTTTTGGAACCCTCATAACTTGGGGTTGGATTATACTAGATAAACAAAGTTCTCGGACTTATTAAGCATATCAATTGCATTGCTCTTATACTTTACATTTTATTCATATCTAAAAACTTCGATTTCGTCACTGACTCACTTGATGATTATCAATACCTTTAGGGTACTTCCTGAAGTCCTCTAAGAAGCTGAAATTTGATATGTAAGATAGTTTTAGTACACAAACAACAAATAAATTCAAAAACTTGAATTTTTTAATCCCTAAGGGGATGATGAGGGGGTTTAATCTTGTATGGGGAATCAATAATCGCTGAACCGATTTAGTTGAAATTTGGTATGTAGATAGGTATTGTTATGGGGAAGGATATAGAATAGATTTCAACCTCAAAGTTTACCCTTACGGGGTGAAGGCAGATTTCAACCCCAAAGTTTACCCTTACGGGGTGAAGGGTTTATATGGGGAATCAGTAAGAAGTACATTGTGTAACAGATGCCTCCAGATACTTATTTCAGGATTTTTAATAGTAAATCACCTCCAACCCTTTAAATTAGGGAATGGAAGATTGTCATAAGCAACTTACAAAAAGAAGTGAAATCCCACCAAAAACATTTTGATGTAAAATGTTGCCCAGACGAAACCATAAGGCTCGCACTGTCAAAAAGTTATCAGATCTCTTGCCAAGCTTCTAACTCTACAAGCCCTAACTTCACTAGCTCTACACCTTAGTCAAAGTATGTGGCTCGGCCGTTTCGTTTCTACAAGAACTACTGTATGTATAATAAAAAAACCGCCCAAGTGCAAGTCGGACTCGCGATCCAAGGGTTCCGTACATTACACAATTTTTAACAATATGTTTTTTTAGTGAAAAGTGAGTAAAATGTCTTTTAAAAACCCGTAGGGATCGGATCAAAAACTAAGTACTTAAGTCCGACTCACGCCACAGATTATACAATAGTTCTTACGAACAGATACTTATCTCTCAAACAAAACGCAAATACCTACCGTTTTGATACCTACACAAAAATACAATGGAGTGACCTTCAACGCGCCGCTCCCCGCACCGCGCGCACCGGCACAACGCTAGGGTTGCTGACGCTTAGAAATGCTAAATAAATACCCACTTAAACAGAGGAGTGAAATAAAAGGAAAGCTAAATCTTAAATTATACCTAATATTCCGATTATGCTTGTGTTTGCGAAATAGTCATTTTAAAAGGTCATATGTCCCTGCAGTAACCGCAGTGCCGCAGCGCCGTTTTATAAACCGCGCAATAATCCCAGCAAGAATAAGTTTTAAAACTTCGTGTAATTTAAAACCAGATAGAGATTAATGTTATATAGTAAAGAAAAATAATAGAAACCCTATGAATAAAGGTAATTAATTATAAGTTAACCAGAGCAAAAATGAGTAGGCACTTTCCGGTGTAAACTTACTGTCGTTAAAATAAACATTTACCAAAATAAATTAAAAATTTACTACCTATTTCAAATAGATAGATATCTAAATCTATACATTTGTCACACATATTAAACATTACATGTTTAATTAAAGAAATTCAATAGTAAGTAGGTACCTACTACCCGCGCGATTCGAACTTTAAGATATCGCGCCGTTAGACATTCACTAGATATGAAATAGTAAAGATATGTGACGTTCCACGGCAAAAGGTACCTTATGGCGGCTGGCGCTTACGCTTATTATTATCGCCACTCCAATATTCAGTCGGGGCAATGGTACCTTTTGCCGTGGAACGTCACATATCTTTACTATTTCTTATCTAGTGCATCTCTAATTCATTTCCCGAATCCCGCCGTACGTGTAACTATCGTAAAAATTGACAGTGCGGCGCGTGGTGACGTGCGTACGTGAGCGCGTGTGGCAACCAACTGGCTTGCTTTTCTACCGTGAACGGGAGCAGATTCGTAGGTATTAATCCGAGCTCGCGCAGAGAGTTCCATAGGCCTGCTCACGCTTAGCTCCACATTTCTAATAGGTTTTCCTGTCATCTATAGGTAAAGAGCTAATATGTGTATTTTTTTCATAATAAAAAGACCCAGTAGTTTCGGAGATAAGGGTAATGTTAATTTTTTGCCTGTTTTCTTAAATAACTTCTAAACTATTTATTTTAAAATTATGAAAAAAATATATTTGAGATTCTAATTCTAAAATGAGCCCCTTTATTTGATATATAACAAAGATATAGTTTTTTTTTTCTTCTATTTATCATTCATCTCAAAAGTGTCCCCTTTATTTAAATTTATATTACATATTTACTTTACATGTACGTCTTTGGGTTATAGACAAATTTCAACTTATTAGTCCAGTAGTTTCGGAGCAAATAGGCTGTGACAGACGGACAGCCAGACACACGAGTGATCCTATAAGGGTTCAGTTTTATTCCTTTTGAGGTACGGAACCCTAAAAATAATGATTATAATAAGTTTTTCACCTTATGCCCATGTGGCGGTAGCAAAACAGCCAAGCCACATATTTTGACTAAGGTGTAGAATTAGTGAAGGGGCTTGTAGAGTTTGAAGCTTGGCTCGACAAGAGATCTGATAACTTTTTAACAGTGCGAGTCTTAGGCTTATGGTTTCGTCTTAGCAACATTTTACATGAAAATGTTTTTGGTGGGATAATTTTTTACAGTATAAATATTTATTCGTAACAGTTAGTATTATCTTTTAACATGATTTTTACTGTACATCTGGGCCCTATTTCACCAACGTGACAGGTGCGACATTTGTCGACATCACTGTTACTGACGTCACAGCCCTTTATTATAGGCTACGGTAACCGCTTACCATCAGACGAGCGGTGTGGTTGTTTGCCACCAACCAGTGTTGGGCGTAATTAATTACTCGTGTAATTTAATTACATGTAATAAAAATGTTTGTAATTTAATTACATAAAATTTAATTACATGTAATTAATTTTTCTGTGTAATTTGCAATTGTGATTACATTAATTAGTAATTAAATTACTCAATTACTTTTCATTTACCTTTTTAATAATATGCAAATATGAACAAATTTACTTGTAGTAATTATAAAGAAAAACTTTTATGAATTCCATTATACGCTGGATAACGTTATAACATATTTTTTATCCCTGGAATCATACCTTTACAGGGTACTATGTGACAAACCACGTTGAATATGGCGGTCGGCGCTTACGTCGCGTAGCACCGCATTAGTATTGGGGCGCCGGTAATAATGACGTAAGCGCCGACCTAAGGTGCCTTTCGGGTTGGACTGTAGCAAAGGGGGGGCTGGGACTTGGACAATTGTCACAAGAAATATGACAGTTGTCACGAAATTCCGACACAGAACTCATTTACTGTCAAGAATTACCGAATGTTCTTTGAAATCTTGTGTCAATTGTCATCATAAACATCACAAGAAAGATACCTGTTTTTTGCCGATATAATAAAGTTTTTTTTTAATAATACAATGATAGTGACAAACAGGAATAAGGCCCGTCCGATGGTAAGCTATAACCGTAGCCCATGGATGCCTGTGACGTCAGCAACAATGAGACTTGTCAAATTGTCGCACCTGTCACGTTGGTGAAATAGGGCCCTGGTGCTACATTACGACACCGGTGCTATAATAAGCACATTAAAACACTCCCTTTGGCCGTGTTTTAAAATTCGTCATTCGTTGCAAAATTTCTATTTTTCGCACTTCTATCGTAAATAACTACCTATGTATTAATAAAAAAAGTTACCTATAAAAGTAAGTAGTTACTGCCTTTAAAAAGTCTAAGTGTCTAAATGTTATTAGACTTTTTGATTCTTTAAAACGTCTTTAGGTCAATAAAGCAAGTGAAAAATGATTAGAGTTAGACCAAGAAAAGTCTGCAGCGATTTGGACAGCCCACGCAGTGAAGGTGTTATTTATAAGTCATAATTTCATAGAAGTTTCTTCAAATCGGCCTTATTAATGAGAGATTAAAAATATTCAAAATTATCTTAAAATATTTTAATCTATTATTTCATCTCATACGTTCAATAAGGCCCGGGACTGGACCTTTTTACCTGCACTGACAGTGGATCTTCTTAGCAACAAGTACAAATTCAGAATAATAGGGAGCAACTGCTATTTTTGAATGCTGGGCCTTGTTACCCGCCGGGCCTCATATGCCTGCACCTCACCTACCTTATTTATTTGTTTTACAAGAGGAAAATTTGTTGATTAATCGTGCTAATATTGATACCCAAACAAGCGAAACATTCTAAAATTGAACCACAAGCGTAGCGAGTGGTTCGTAAAGTTGAACCTCGAGCGTAGTGAAGGTTTCAAGGGACGAGGGTTAAATAAAATTTTCACTACTACAGCTCGTAAAGGCCCTCTTGATTGTTCGAAACGGATAAGAAGAGTGGCATTTAATTTGATGCAAATTTTGAGTTGTTTCCGTAGGTATACTCGTAAAGCTCAGTTGGTTGGTAAAATTGACTTTAAAATGATAAATATTGAATAACGTTAGTTTGAAATTTATTTAAATGATAAAGTAAATATTATCGGAGATATATATATCGGATATCGCTCCTAAACAAAAAATATATGTCGCTAGTCATTTATAACCTAAAAGCGCCAAATTACGCAAAATTATATTGTAATGACACCTGTCTATTGAATTTGAAGAATACTTTAACAAGGGTGGTTATCTGTATGACAATGCACCTAAAATAATTTTTAAATGTATCTATTATTTCTATACTTAACACGATAACGAATTCTACGTAAACCAAACCGCGGGCAATCCCTAGTACATATAGAAATAAATAAGTGTAGGTAAGTTTCCATTTGTGTACCTACTATTAACAATATAACTATTTACCATTGATAATAATTTTATAAACGTTTTGCGTATTTTTTACGGGCACCGCGCTAATCGCTAGCCCGCCACCGTCGATCGCTGCCTCCTGCCACGGCGCACAGCGCCGCGCGCGAAAACGCCGCGCGTTTGAAATGTAACTCAATATAAGCGCGGAATGCATACTTACGTATCAGTATTTAGTGTCGCCGTGATTTTATATTTCTAATATTTTGTGTGGGAACTAAGATCTTTATTATGACCGTGTAATATTAACTCTACAAACTTTAATTCAATATTGGCTATACTGCTTAACCAGAAATCAATATCTAGACAAGCACATTGTCTACATTTCTAACTTTTTACAAGTATACTAAGTTGATAGATAATATCGTAATTTTACAATATCAGCTACTTTAATTCTTTATTGACAAAGTAATTCGTGTTTTTACGTTCACCAGAAAGCAGCTGTTCCAGATTTCTAAAAACCGAATATTGTGAATAAATTAAAGTGTTATTGAACATGTTACAGTTTTTTGTAACTTTAATTTTATATTTACATAGTTATTTAGCAAAATTGAAATATTTAAATATGGCCGAACGCTCCACCTATAATTTTCTAATATTTTACATAAATGTTATTTAACATGCATGCAATAACATATCAAAAAAGAAAAAACTTTAATGTTATCAAAACCCATTTTTGTTCCACCGCTGGTCTACCTTGTGTCATCATGCAGCCGTGCGATGGCCAAGTCATTATACGTATTAAAAATTAAAGATATCTTATTGATACGGTTTAACACCCCCTGGCACTGACTAAAATAACCGACTTGGTTTCACATAACATCTCAAAACTTTTTTGTAGTAGAAAAATTGAATTGCGAGACTTGCATCTTTTTACATTTGTAATGTTTTTGATGGGATTTGTTTTTCTTTAGTCCGAATCTTGATTGACTGTAGATTTCTAATAGGTTTACTTATCATCTGAAAATAGGTAGGTAGGTAATAGTGTTTAGGTTTAAGTTTATAAAATACATATGTATGTTAGTCTGTAAGGTATTTGTAATATGGGCCTTGTTGCCTGAATTAAATTTCGAAATAAATAAATTAAATATAAAAAACTATTCTGTGTATCGGTTCATAATTCTAGACCGGGTAGTTTCGGAGATACCTACGGTTATGGTAATTTTATGTCTATTTACTTAAAAACTGCCAAACTATTTTATAAAAAAATTAAAAAATAATGTGTTTGAGATTTTGATTGATGACAATGAGTAATTGCATTTGATATATAACACGATAGGTATATTTAGCAAACTTTTTTTTTTACTTTCTCAGTAACCCCACAAAAGTGGTCCCTATGTTGGGTTCCCATTTTTCCTTTTGAGATACGGAACCCTAAAAGTACACACAATTTTTTTACGCGAACACATTGCATCTACCGAAAAGGGAGCGTGCCGTAAGTTTTTGCGCCATTTATTTAATTTACAGGTGATTGCTAAACAATAAGTAAATGGCATCCAGTTTTATCTTAGGTCCACCGTAGCGCGTAGTATCCAACATTTGTCTATTCTTGCTTTTGTAATTAGTATTCTTTTGAAGAACACAACAATAAAACGTCATTGAAACGGTGAAAGAAATAATACATTTCATTTTTAAAAAATTCTTCTTAAAACCTTCTAAAGCTTTTTCCAACTCCTGGCGATACGCGGTTGTGCTGGGAATTAGCAAGGGAGGGAAAATGTCTTTGTAAGTGTTGTGGCCTGGTGAATTTAAATAGGAGTCTGTTTCGAACTTATTATTACTGAAATCTACTGTTACAAAAGTAAATCATTTACGCAATCATACCTGCTAGCGTGATTTGCGTTCACCATATTCCATCTAGCGCGACTTCAAGTATGGACTCGCGCGCAAGAATGAAACTCACACTAGCCGGTCATATATTTTTTCTCAATTCAATACTTTCAATGACACTTGACATCATTCTCACTTCACTCACCACTTGAAAAAAAAGAGGGATATCGAAGAGGAAGAAGTCATATGCGATGGACTGATCAAATCAGTGATAATTCCGGCAAGAAAGTTCTAGAGGCCATTCACACTGCCGAAGACCGAAACACGTGGAAAGCAATCGTTCGAAAAGTAATTTATAGAGGTCACGACCCTCAGCTATAAGGAATACAACTCAAGGAGGAGGAGGTGACATCATTCCGAGTTTAGTCGCACTTTTGATATAATATTTGACAGGCAATCTTGTATATTCTAGAACTGAGCTCAACACATATTTATTCTGAAGGCTTATATCGGCAAAATCCCGTTATAACAACAATAGAAGGCTCACACGTGGAACGCTCCAAGACCGTACAAATCTTATCTAGGGTTTTCCAAAGGGTGGCTATAAGCTGCTTAGTCTCAAGGTTAAGTTCAAGACTCAAGGTCACCGGTCACATTACGATCAGGCTTGTCCCTCCCTAGATATATTGTCTCGGCCTTGGCATTAGGTACTGTAGCTCTTAACGGATATCTTTATTTATGGGCTGCAGGGTATTAAAGTTGGGTGAGGAAGGCCCTTTTTGCGTTAGCGAGATTATCTTGGCGTTTCTTGCGCTAGTTGCTTGGGTCGGAAAATAGTAAAATCTCATGCCAGTTCGTAAAGCGTTACTAGCAACCCTTACTTGGTTATTATATATTCTCTTGTTGTGAAAGATAAACTACATACTTATAAAAAAAAACTTTTTATTCAATAACTTGAACATGTGCAATTCATCAAAAGTTTGAAATTATATAAATATCGTTCTAAACTCCGAATTGAAACTAGTTGATTAATTTGTTTAGAATAAATTTCTAACGAAATATTACACCTACCTACTCTATTCATACGGGAAAGGAATAATTTAAGCATCCAAGTCCTATTCCAATTTCTGACATGGGCTACAAAATCACGATTTATAATTTATTTACTATGATGACCTCCCTTCTCTAAATATTGCTAACATAATTCAGAGCGCTGGACGATTCTCTGTGAATTTGTTTGTTCAGAAATACATAGTTTCAAATCATTATAATATATTAATAAAGCTACCAGCAAGCTACATTTTATTATAATAACAAACTAGGCCGAATATTTCCATAGATACGGAAGATAACATGAAAACCGACACAAATTCCAAAATACTACTATTTACGAGTATACAACCGAACATGTAAATAAACTTTTACTACTCCGACCCATGTAATCCCATCTAATACAATTCCAAATAGACCTTATGTTTACAAGAAAAAGGTTCTAATTTGAGTGTTGGTTTGAGAGAAACAAATGAAACTGGTGACATAAATAAGACAAAGATAGCTACCATGGCATTTTACGACGCGTTGGATGATATAGATACTTCCTCATATCATCACGCGTATATATTATTTTGACATCTAGTATGGGATGACACTGGCGGCCTATCGGCGCGATTCGGGAAATGAATTGGAGATTCACTAGATATGAAATAGTAAAGATATGTGTCGTTCCACGTCCTTATCTTACGGCGGCAAACCTTATGGCGGCTGGCGCTTACGCTATCATTAACGCTGCTCCAATATTCAGCCAGGGTAATGGTACCTTTTGCCGTGGAACGTCACGTATCTTTACTATTTCATATCTAGTGAATCTCTAATTCGTTTCCCGAATCGCGCCGTATGATTTATATTCATCTAGCAAATCCAAGGCCCTTCTTAAAGGTTCGACCCTCTAACTCGTTCAACTATTGGTAACTTTCTAGCCTCTTCACTTCAACAAACTACTATTAGGTACTACTAGTGGTCTGTACCAGAAGTAATTACACAAATTCATTTTGAACATGTTTCATAAGAAGTGAACACTGAAAGTAATTATTGAAGTGAAAACTTCTTTAGCGGCGCTGTGCACTTTTTGAGGTGCGGAAAAAATGTTGAGACGTAAGGCGTAACCCTCTCTTTCTACCGCGCGGCGAAAATGTACGCCTGAGCCTGCTGTTTCGTTTAGGCGGCGCAGGGTGCTTGCGTGACGTCACGTGTGACGGACAATGTCATTGTGTTTTTCTTTTTTGATTTAAATACCATCTAGTAAGTTTCCCTCAAACTGGTATTAATATAACTGTAGTACTCGCAGTGATGTGCTTAGGGGTTTCAAGTAATGCGACGAAATAACGATAGATGGCGTTAACCTCAATTATACATAGTTCTGCAGACATTTTGCACTAGATGGCGCTGTTATTAATATTTTGAGTTACAATGTCGTTGAGTTTTCACTTCTGCCGGCACTCCCGTTGTTTTTTGTTGAAAGTTGTAACGAGTTGAAGTTGAAGAATGTATTTTACTGTGTCCTTTTATTTATTATGAGTACACATCGGTAACTCGTGGCATTTAGGTAGCACTTAAAAGATTAGTGATGAGCACACATTGGTAACTCGTGGCATTTAGGTAGCAGGCACAGACTAGTGATGTGACAATGTTCTTCCTATACGAGTCGAGAAAAAAAAACAACTAAAAAACGGAAATTAATTAAACTAATCTTTTAAGTGCTACCTAAATGCCACGAGTTACCGATGTATAATTATGAGACTCGCAAAATAGAATAATTCTATTAGCAAATGTTTCATAATACTGCACGCTTCATTTTGAAACACTATTATGAACAACATTCCTCCTTTAAATGACAGATAATAAAAGGGTCCATATTGGGTTGCATACAAGTATAGGTCATATCTTTGATGCGCATAACAACTTGTGTCATAATCATCATTGCGCATACAAATGAAAAGTCATATTATATTGTGTCATACATTTTTAACCATAATATTTGATGACATACTCAGCAGTTATCATAATTTTTTTGTGCATATAGGTTTTGATTATAATGAATCAAATGTCATACCAGATAAAAGCATATTTATCGATATTTATAAGGTTTTTACGTATAACGTTTTGTAGCATAATAATTTTCAACCATAATGGTTTACATAAATAATTTAAGAAACTAATTTTAGCCTCTCAACAACTACTCGAAAAAAACCTTTTCCCTAATCTCCGTCCAAACACTTAATTCGACGGAGCCCCGCTCACGCGGGGCTCCTATTTCTGCGTAGTTTGCCCTTCGGGCATCTAAAGCAACCTAACGAACCTAACCTACTTATTATTTGCTATTATGGTTAGTTTCTTTTATGACCACTAAATATATGACTTAATTTTTTATGTCTATATTAATACTATGCACTGCAATACTTCGAACGAAAAACAATTATGGATATCAAGCAGATTACTTAAAATTTTATGCGAATTAAATTAATGACTACAAAAATTATGACAACTAATTTATGACAAAAACCCAGTTATGCTCAGGAATAATTCTGACTAAAGATTTTTATGACTTACACTTTTATACATAAAGTGTTATGACAATTACAAATATGACAAAAGTTGTTATGCGACCAGAGGGAGTCCCATAATAAAACCATAGACGCCATGACACCAAAACTTATATTTTTTTTAATAAAACTTTGAAAATTGTCTCTTTACTTCTGGGACTGACTTTATTCGGTGTAAAGCACTAGAGTTAGACTAAAAGAAGTCTGCAACGATTTTGATAGCACACGCAGTGCATGTGTTATTTACACGTCATAATTTCATAGAAGTTTGACATTTAAAATAACACTTGCACTGCGTGTGCTATCTTAATCGTTGCAGACTTCTCTGGGGTCTCACTCTAATTACTTAATAGGTACCAGTCATTTTACTCGTCTCTGCTAGTCATCTGCATAATATTTTATTGCGGCTCGTTAAATAAAACTGTGCATTTTGTAGACAACGACGACTGTTCTAAACCCGCGTAATTGTTGTTTTAATAGTTTCTAACTCTGCTTTATCTACTCGCTATGAGCTTGGCGAATTTTAATGATACAATTTCATTTATTCCTGATAATTCAGAAAAAACTAGTGATATAGGGAACATATTCGTAATTTCATTTTATATTACAATGCCCAACACTAATATTAAACTAAACTCGTTGCATAATGTACCTACCTATATATTTATTCAAATAAAAATATATTATACATTGGCGGCGGTAATTGCTTGCCATAAGGCGATCCGTCTGCTCGTTTGCCTTCTATATCATAAAAAAAGTGACTGTAATAATTAATATTAAAATTGGGTTTTTAAAGAAACAAAATTTATTTTATATTAAAGTTTATCACAGAATGATAAAAAAACCCTAAGAAAACAAAGTACTAGTATTAAGACCGTGGGATGCTCAGATGCTACAGTTCCAGCTACACCATGTAAAAGGCAAAAAAACTCAAACGATATCCAAAAGAACTGCATACATAACGTTGAAATTATCAAAACCCTATAAAAACAGTAAAACACCCATTCCAAACTCCAAGGTTCAATATCTGTGATTTCGTCAAAACTTTTTGTCGAAGTTCTGAAAGTCATTGAACATTTTATTTATTCAATACGTCATGTGGGAATAACCCTTTGACAGCGACGAAAGTTTTTGGTTGGATTCGGCAATTGTCTACATTTATTTTCAGAGTTCCGTTCCCGGAGGGTGACAATCTGACAAAGGGTCCGTTTAGAAAACTTTAACGTCCGTCTATCTTTCAACAGGATCACAGACCAACTGAACAGGAGGAATTCCATAAATACACAATAAAACATGAAATATACGTGTACACAAAAAGGATGACTCACGCTAGACCGTTCTACAACGTTCGTACAAGTTCATATTAAACAAAAAATTGAAAAATATCAATAACGATGGGTCTTCTTTGGTGCGTCTTTAGGCGATTTCTAAATTTAAGAATGTGTCAGAAATAACAATTTGTGTGAAAAAAAAATATTCTGTGATTATTAAACATTTGAAATAGCCTGTTTCTAAAGGAATAAAGAATACCTACAAATAAAATAAAGTTAAAGATTCAACACGATGTAGCCCCTCTTACAAAAAGCGTAGTTTTTTGATCTTAAAAATAATAAATATTTGAAAACATAATAATACTTAAAAATTGTTTTAAAAATATCTTGTAACAGGATATAGGTACATGTGAATATTTACGAGTAAAATCACGTTGTAGCGTAGCTTCCGAAATAACCCTTCAAATGAATCTCTTTTGAAACGAGTTTCTTAGAGAAAAGCACTTTGTCAGGATTCAGATCCAAAAACTGATGACTGTTTGTAACTTATCCTAAAATACGCGTACACATCTCCAATCTAACATTGTCATGCACATTATAAGTACTACTAAAAACGGGGAATTAGGGAAACAAGAAAATTATTTAGGTACGTTAAATACCCTGTTTTAAGTTAGGAACAACGAGAATTCCTTAAACTACAGTCGGCAGCATTGCTGCAGCAGTAACGCCTACTCGTAATCCGAAAGTAACTATAAGACTCATTTCATAATGTATTTGATAACGGACATAAGAAACGAATAATAAATATAACGTTGCATCGTTGTTGCTGCCACTGTATCTGTCAATTTCTTGAACTGCTGCAGCAATGCTGCCGACTGCATATCGCTGCTGCAGTCTAATCCGAAAGTAGCCTTAAGACTCAACGACACGTTTCTGGAACGGCTTGAGGAAACATTTATTTGGATTTATGGAGATGAACGGCGGAATTAGGTTGAGTGTAAGCCTCCAATAATTTTTAGTGCTCAGTAAAGTAATGTTTTAGTGCTCGTATCTTCGTGATGTTCGTTCGTTCGTTCGTCCGAAAAAAACGTGCGACTTACGTCCAAAGTTTTTAGACTGCATTTTAAGTAATAATCTTGGAAGGTTATTGGTCCAATATTGGTTTGCATGGTGGCCATTTTTATGGTGTCAATCTATCCTATTTTGGATGATGTATGAAGTGAATAGGGGTCAACAACTCGACAAACGCAATAAAAGAAGTCAGAAACGAGACTGAAATCTCTCTCTCTGTGGTCGCTCCCTCATGACTGAGGATCGTGGTTATCGGTGGATGTGGATGCTCCACACCTGGTTTTTATGATCTGCCTCCAACGGTGGCTGTTCATCGCGTCTCTGACTCTACTGACTACTCGTACCTATGCTTGTCATCGCTTAAAATTTCATAAATCCGTACTTCAAATATATTTTTTTCTTCCGTCGCTTTCCACTGCCAATAAAAGTAACAAAAACCATTTGTTCTTCATCGCTATCCAAATCCATTTTATAACTCTCACGATTTACAAATGCCCCTTACGACGAAAAATTACATCAGTAAGTCGCACGATGTGATCCGTATAATGCGATGTGTGATATGCGGAACTGTGGACATATCGGCCATACGATGGCTGTAAATCACTTCTGTCTTACCGAAGTTCGTGACGTACTGCAAACGCGGTCACAGAGTATCTGAACACGCTAACTGCAAGACTTGGCAGTAAGGCCGCATCCCTATAAGCCCCATATTTAGCGTGAAAACTTAGCGTGGACTCTAATAGTTAAGTACAGGCTGTCCAGAGGCAGATTTCCAATTCCAAATTAAACTACATGACAAAGATCAAAAGTTGGGGGATTCCACCCAACACACACATACAGAAATTAATTGGTTTATTAGAAAACACAATTCCCCTAATGAGGGCGCCAAGGTCGACACAGCCTTAAAATACATACGTAACAATTTCTTGTCCTTACAATTTTCAACAGCAGAGTCCGATTACAAGAAATAATACGTCACAAACATTGTACTATTGCCAGACGCCGAACTCCATTTGAACGCAATTATTCTTAAAACCTTTTTATCCGTAAAAAATAGGTTACGAGCAAATCCAGGGTCAGGAAATTAGTTAAATTTGGCTCGCTCGGCGAACTGATTGTCTTTTATGAAAGCTTGGCCGGTTGCCTAATTCGTTGCCTTTTAAAATAAAAGTGTACAGCGGTTTACTGTAGTTTGGTATTTGCGAGTTTTTGTTAATTTTCATGTTTTTGAATTAATAATTTTTGGCCCAGTGGTTGACTGGTAGAGACCTCAAGGTATTAAGTCCGCCTTTTGTACTTTTTACTTGTTCTCGTGCAATAAAGTTTAAAATTAAAATAAACAAATAAAATAATGCTCGAATGTTAACGAAACGACATCATTTAAATTATTATTTTGATGCAGTGTACATTCGTATTGGCCTCAAGGTAAACACCTGATCTCGAAGCCAATTAAAAAATGTGTTATTAAAAATTCCATTGGTTTAAAATATTGCACAAGAAATACAAAAATAAAACTTTAATAATATTATATACTAAGCTTATAATATTATAGTAGTACTAATAGTACTACGTTTCAAGCAATTTATTCAAGTTAATTAAAGTATTATTTCAAGTTTCGTACGTGGACGGAGAGCAAAAGGATTAATTTTAGGGACCGGTTACCCTTTCCAGTTTTAATTACATGTTACTAAAGAAAAAAATAATATTAGAAAATTTGTCAACATTTTTAATAAATTCTTAGTAAGCTAACCCTTATACCTAGGGCACAGTGAATATATAGTGTGTAAATCCAATACGGGTGAATATTTAAACGGTGGTTAGCAAATACAACGAAAATAATTATTAACCATATAAAATAATTCATCCTGCAATGTAAAGCACCACACAACTTAGATATAATGTTTGCAGTAGGTACATATATACTTATAAGTATTTATAACACGCGGTCATGTCACTAAATAAATGTTTAATGATTCAAATAATTTTGATGTGTTTTTTGTGTTTTTGTGTTGTGAATTATTACATTTATAATTATTATTTCTGAAGAAAATATTATCTTGATCCTCTTTATATACCTAATTGGCATTATTAAGGACTAAGAGATTTATCGTTAAATTCGTTAAAGTCGGGTTATTCGATACAATAATGTATTGAATACGATACGGTCTACTGCCGTATTCGAACTTCAAGATATTCACAAGAGACGACACGTACTCGATCCATTCTAGATACGTTATAGTTTAGATATCAACTAGTTCTCTTTTGCAGCGCAATTCGGGCAACCAATGTCACTTTTACGTTAGATATAGAGTAAGATATCTATTAGATGTGAATTGGATCTCTAAGTCATATCCTGTGGAAATCGTTCAACAGTATCTCCAGAATCGCGCAAATGTCAAATTTGACAGGTTAGATCTTAAACATATCGTTATTGTATCTTGGTGATGTCTAAAATATGTCTAATAGAATATCCAAATCGGGCCCCTAGTCGTCTTAAACCAACAACAACAGTTTAGCAAAAACTAGTAAATATCCTCACACTCAACTATGATACAACTCAATTCATAAAACTTTCAAAAAACACTGCCAGCAAAAGCCGTAAACTAAAAATGTAAGCTCTGATATTCCAATCCTAGAAGAATGTTTCGTTAAACTTTTTCGAGCTATTTACAAGATTAACTTTCTACAGTTCAACCGCAAACTACAGATATATTTAATAACAGTAAAGACACCCAACGATCCTTACAGCGATCTCCTAAATAAAGATGTGGGTTTTCTACGGAGTTGCACTACTGTATTTTTACGTAACTGTGCCTGCGCGCTCCATCACCGCGTAGACCTCAGTCTTGCTACGCCAACCGCCTCGGCTGCTACGACGCGTAGCGGTCACGGATGGCCGATTGCTACGAATGCTACGAAACTACAACTTTAGCTCGACTCAGCTAAAAAGTGTGTGTTATTTAGTTAAAAATAGATTTTTAGTGCACTAATTTTAGTGTTTGTGTTTGGTGAGTGTGAACATGGACCGGTGTCCAAATTGCAAAAGCAACGAACGATGATCTTTATATTTTGCAGGTTAGTTGTTTTTTTTTTAATTAAGAGCAAATAGCCCGTAATGTCTCTTGACTGAGTAGATGGATGTAGCGTTAGTGCAAAAGGGTTTTGCAGGTCTGTTATTTGAAATTTAATTAACTCTTAAAGATTGTGTTTGAAGAGACTTTGGTATTAAATTTAGCAACGTTTTGTTCGTTTAGTTTTGTAGTTTTTCATTAATGTTTACCTAATATTGCATAATGGGAAATAATGCAGTGAATTTTAATCAATTGCTTAGTTCTCAATAAGTAACTTTATAATTAATAAATTTTGAAGGTTTGCTACAAGTATATACACCTCTTCAATTTCTGAACAATTTCGAATTTTTAAATAATTTAAGCATTTCCTTTTATTATTCAAAATTAATTACGACAACTAACTACGATAACATTATAAATGATAGGACCTAAACGTAATATACTGCCGTATTCGAACTTCAAGATATTCACAAGAGACGACACGTACTAGATCCATTCTAGATACGTTGTAGTTTAGGTATCAACTAGTTCTCTTTTGCAGCGCAATTCGCGCAACCAATGTCACTTTTACGTTAGATAGAGTAAGATATCTATTAGATGTGAATTGGATCTCTAAGTCATATCCTGTGGAAATCGTTCAAGGGTATCTCCAGAATCGCGCAAATGTCAAATTTGACAGGTTAGATCTTAAACATATCGTTATCGTATCTTGGTGATGTCTAAAAGATATCTAATAGATGGCTATTTCAAAATCCGAATCGGGCCCATAGACGATATTTACTATTCATTAGAACCTAATGAGGCTAAGTTGATATTGAATGATTATTTTCATTAATTTCCAATTATACATAACACAAAATTATTGCTACCTAAAAATAAAATATAATGTATAAAATGTAAAAACATTTTAAGATAAGACTCAAGAAAATAAATTCTCATCTTATTCCTCAGATTGCCATTTTTTTAAATAAAATTAACGACTAACGAGCAGACTAGTCTCAGAGGAAGCAGCTATCTAATATAGCAATATAGTTAATTGAAATAAGCAAAACCAGGGAGCCTAGCCAAGATGACAATCTTCTTCTTCCTCGCGTTTGTTCCGGCTTTTTGCCACGGCTCATGGGAGCCTGGGTCCGCTTGACAACTAATCCCAGGAATTGGAGTAGGCACTAGTTTTTACGAAAGCGACTGCCATCTGACCTTCCAACCCAGAGGGTAAACTAGGCCTTGTTGGGATTAGTCCGATTTCCTTCACCGAAAAGCAACTGGTAAATATCATAGGATATTTCGTAGGTGTACATAAGTTCCGAAAAACTCATTGGTACAAGCCGGGGTTTGAACCCGCGACCTCCGGATTGAAACGCATGCTCTTACCGCTAGGCTACCAGCGCTCTTCCACCAGAGCCAAAATGACAATCGTTGATAGAAAACGCCAATCAAAACTATGATGATGATGATGATGATATCCTGTTATCCCTCATCAGGGACATAGGGCTCTCAGAAGGGATTTCCATTCTTCGCGGTCCAGCGCGGCCTCTTCCAGCTCCGCCCAGCCGAGGCCAACTGATGCCGCCTCTTTTTCCACAAAACTATAATCAAAACTATAATGTATGGAAATAGTCACGTAACTTTTCGTTAAAATTATTTTTGTTAATTAAAAGACTACCTTATAAATAAACCTTATTATTCTATTAAAGAATATTTTGCAAATGCTTTAGATTAAAATGTATGATTTGTAATAAGAATACTTAGTTGACATCGATACTGTACTTACGTGTAATTCTGACTCTGACACAATTATATTATTATACTCTTTGCTCTGACATTTTATTAATCTGTAATTACTCGTACTATTGTTGTGATTGTTTCATTATACTTTTTGTTGAATTTATTGTGCACCATATAATTGTATTTGTATGCATTTAAGTATGTTTTATTGCAAATAAAGTGATTGATTGATTGATTGTAGCATCTGTCATCTCGATACATTTTTTCTTTTCGATTGACATTTTTTCGATGTACGATTATCAATTGGCTAGACCCCCAGGAGTCACTTAATTATGTCAACTATTGAGTATCTATTCTCTTCTTCTTCCTATTCTTTTCCCATTATTTGGGGTTGGCTCTCCTACTTATATTTTGCCAGGATTCACGCTCCTGGGTCGTCTCAGGTGTGATTTGGACTTCTTCCTACCTGAGTACTTATTGTCTTGCTGTGAATAATTTACTATTTGTAACGTCAATTTTACAGCATTCAGATCTCAAATAAGGCATCTGTAATTAATACATAACATTTAACGAGGTTACTAATTATCATATCTTCCTTCGTAGTTGTTCCTTGGAGTATGAGGATCGTGACTACATGCAATTGCTCAAGTCTTTATACAGCTAGGGTTTTTGACAAATGGATCGCCTGGTAGAATACATTTAGCAACCCTCTTATTGATTGTGGCTATTAATAGGTATATTGCTCTTTACATAATACAATTCAAGATTCAAGATATCCTTTATTCAAGTGGGCCTAGCAGCAAACACTTTCGAATAGTAACTTCCTTACAAATCTTAAATTTGAATTCGTATTATATTGGGTTCCTTGTACATAATTGTTAATAAAATTTCAGAGACTGTAGCTCAGGTCAATTTTATTATATTAGAGCAATAAAATGTATGTCGTAATTTATTCTTAAATGCTGAATCGCTATACAGATGTCAAATTTAAGAATTTTACAATAAGATACATAAATAACACGTCACACATAAATAACATTTTTCACACAGAAATTTTAAGTCGATAAATGTATCTATCCAGTGATAGAACTGTAAGCAAATGCTTGTTTTTTAACATAATTTGCAAAAAGTTCCTTAGAGACGTATTTATTATTGTTAATCTACACTATTTAAAAATCATAACCCATCCTTGTGTCGCATTCGGGTAAAAAGTACCAAGCTTTTCAATTAACTCTGTAAAGGCAAATTAATTTCGTAACTTCAGGCAGTTCTTTAACGTTCCATTACGTGGAACGACGTCTTTATTACCTACTAAGTTTGGACGTCATACTAAACCTATGAAGGTTTTTACGGCCGATAGGGTTGAAATACAGGCTTAATTGAAATAATCTAGACAGTGGAGTGTATAATAATGTTCTTTCCGCTGCTAATTGCAGTTTTGGCTATTTATTTTTATTAGTTTCGCTGGCGTGTTCAAGTGTATATCTTTACCACAAGCGTAATAAGCATTTATCGTAGTCGATGGACTTTTGCAATTTCATCAGTGTAACATGAATGTTGCCGACTCCTTTGAAAAATAATGTTTTTGCTGGGAGCTCATTTCAAAGCTCGCGAAGATCACGGGAGGAGATATATTATCTAAAACCGCAGTTACCGACTATTGATGTATCAGTACGGCTACCACCAGTTTTGACATTGACATAACGCTCACGTTTACGTAACTTACTTTCTATGCATCTCGCTCGTACTCGCATATGCGAGCAATAGTGGAAGCGAGATGTACAGAAAGTAAATTACGTAGACGTGAGCGTTATGTCAATGTTAAAACTGATGGTAGAGGCTCAGGGTGTGACGATGAACGCGCGTATTGCGGGCAAGCGGTTTGGTGGTAAAATACAGCGTTAAGTATAATTTTATCTATGATAAAAAAAAAAAAAAAAAAAAAAATGATAATTTTTTTTATCTATTATATATCACTATTCGCTAACAGATACACTGCCAAACATACTTCAGTATGGAAAAAATATAAAATAATATTTTTTGAAACAAATAAAAAATGTTAAAAAATTTCACAACTTGAAAACAAAAGGGTGATTTAAATTCTGTGGGTTTGGTTAGTTAACTAAAATGAAGTTTAACTCGTTTCAATTAATTTTGTAATCTGCCGTAAATGTGTTTTTCTGTAAGGATCAAATGTCTACAAAACTAACTACAAAGAACTAGTGAAAACGTGCTTGGAGAAAGTATTACGAACCTAAGTTTTAAACGATTTAAACTGAAATTTTACGAACAGTTTGCAAAGTTTCAAATGCAATTGAACTTGTTTTGACTAAAAAAGTAGTTAAACATGTTTAAAAAGTTTTAAGTAAGGAAACCACGTTTGCACTAAAAACGGAGTCAGATTATTTTCTATCAAGTTTAGTAGTTACTGTAATTAGGTTATTTTAGGTAAATTTATATCATAATAATTATCTCACACGACGTATGGTTCCAAGCACGGAAGAAAGAATGAGCGCGCCACGCTCTGACGGGAAACGGCATGTGCCTGGATTAGTATGGAAACCTATGTCGCCAAAACGCTGTCACAAAAATTGGCCATATTTTTCTTATTTCGAAAAGGATTATGAGCCCTCGCCCATCTCAATAATTTGAACTTTACAGCAAAGAAAATTATGTCGAAAATGCACTATGATTTTTATTTTTGTAAATTGACATTTATGCTCTATTGCTTTTACATTTGCATGGCTTTTCCAAGAGTGAATGCGATAGGATAAAATATTCGACTATGAGGTTGACACATGCGATAGGGATGTGCATGATTCGGTGTGATATCGATAAACGCTTATTAAAGATTAGTGTACACGTAAACTACTCAGGCTTTTTATACATATGTATTACTATATTTTCTGGCGACGATTAGGTCGATTAGGTACCTACTTACTTTTTAATAAAAAAATGCTCGTATTGAAAGTAATCAAGCCACCAACCACGCATATAACTGTAAGCGAGTATATAATAAAAACTGTTACTCCTTAGTACACCCCGCGTGATGTTCGCGTCCTCAGTTACGTGCTACATGTCGCGCAACCATCATCTTCCTTCTTCCTGGCGTTGTTCCGGCTATTTGCCACGGCCCGTGAGCCGGCCCGCGTCAGGCACGGAGCCTGGGGTCTGCTTGGAAACTTATCACAAGAATTGGCTTATGCACACTTTTGTACAAAAGAGACTGTCATCTGACCGTCCAACTCCGAGAGGAGACTTTACAGCCGTATTCGAACAATGAGATACGTCAAATACTAAATATTGAAACGATATGGGTCAAACAAGTGTCAAAAGTCTAGTCAAAGGTCGAATGTGAAGACCGCTTTAAGATTTGTCCAAGAGTGTGGAGCGAGCTTTAGACTGGCCAGCAAATACCCGGCAGTAAAATTATGTGACAGCTTAAAACTGACACCTTACCTACTCGTATTTAATATACAAAATTGACAAATATGTATCCATGGATGAAATACTATAAGAAAAACTTTAAATCAAATAATCCATTAAATAGCAATAAATAAGTAAGAACATATTTTGTACATAATATAAAATGTGCATAAGCGACGACTTTTTCGATATGATCATCCAGAGGCAAAACAAAAATAAATTATTAAGAACATGTATGAACATAAACAAATCGAACTGTGTATTTATACGAACATCTACATCGATAACATTTTTGATATGGTCCTCGCACTGTGGCTGAATAGCGCACCCGTACATGACTTTGACGCTAAGTAGATATCAATCTTATCTCATTTACATAAATTTGATTTTTGCACTAAACAATCCAAAAATCCTTGCGGAAACCGAAAATGTAAAAAATATTGAAATATTACTTGAAATAATACTTACCGATGATATGAAATGCCTCCATATACATTTATTGTTCGGCTAGCGTTTTTACACTCCAAAATGGAGCAGCGCGGCATATTTGTAATTATTTCTAATTTTTCCTGGAATCGTTTTCACATCTGACATCTCAAAAGCGCCATACTGAATTGACACACGACTGACAATAGTCTGTGGTGAAACTGAGTACAATAAGGCTTAATCATGCCACACGCTATAGATGTACGTTTCACTTCTATTACTTCTTTGTTTTGTGGTTCCAAGATATTATGTAAGACGCTTCATTTTATTTAGCACTATTTGTAGTTACATTTTTTTTTTGTCAGATGTAAAAATGACTGTACCAATTTCTCTTAGGCCTTCATACTCACTAAAAACGATGTACAGGATACACATAACATTGTCTAAGTCGTCTGTAACAGACGCAAAGGCCTATGATGATAAAGCATTGTCATAATATATTATATCAAGGTTATTTATTTTAAATAAATTTCAAAGATAAAATAATTTTATCACTAATTTTATCTTAATTCAGTCACCGTTCGAATGCAAATTACATCAGCATCACTGCTGCAGTAAAGTAAGACATTGCTGCCGTAAATGTCAAAAATCCGGACAACAACATTACATCAATGTTGACTTTTGCGGCAGTAATGTCACGCGGAAATACTGCTGCTGTAATAGTGGCGTACTGCCGTATTCGAACTTCAAGATATTCACAAGAGACGACACGTACTAGATACGTTATAGTTTAGATATCAACTAGTTCTCTTTTGCAGCGCAATTCGGGCAACCAATGTCACTTTTACGTTAGATAGAGTAAGATATCTATTAGATGTGAATTGGATCTCTAAGTAATATCCTGTGGAAATCGTTCAAGAGTATCTCTAGAATCGCGCAAATGTCAAGTTTGACAGGTTAGATCTAAACATATCGTTATCGTATCTTGGTGATGTCTAAAAGATGTCTAATAGATGTCTATTTCAAAATCCGAATCGGGCCGGTAGTCTGAATCTGAACGAAACCTTTACTTATCTCTGCATAGGTACTAAACTTGCATACAGCTTACTAAACTAATTATAACATACAACCTACTTTAGTTTACTTTTACTTAAAACCTCGAATAAATGTCAACTGATACCAAACTGATACGAAGCTTACAATTTTAAAAACGTGTAATTATTTGATCACATGTGTAACATGTTTCGGTTCACACGTGTAACAGGTTATCAATCGAACGCGTTGCCCGATGGGTACAATTAAACAATTAGGCACTTTCAATTGCTTAATTGTTTGGAAATCAATTAACATCGAAGGCTTGTTCATTTTTAGCCTTTAACATTTTTTTCTTTTTGGTACTGTTCCGATTTTTTGTAGGTAAAAAAAAAAAAAAAATTTAAAATTTAAACTGTTTATTATAAATAAATTTTTACAATATTTTTTATGTACTTAACCTAATCTACACTATAATAGATTATTAGCTAAGTGAGAGGTTTTCTTTTAGTTACATCATTGACGTTATTATTACTATATTTTAATCTAATTTATATAACATAATGTGTATGTATTTTATATTTACTTTTATAAAAGTCAAAGTGGTATAAAAGTCAGAATTAAACTGAAAACGCAGTCTCTATTTATTAATCATAATCATATCATAAATCTTTATTTGCAATAGATATAGTATTTTACAGATCTTAGGCTAGTATATACAGGTCCATATATCTAGACTTAAATAAGTCATGCAAATCTTACTTTTTTACTCGCTAAAATAACCTAGATGTTAAGTACTTACATTATTAAAATATTCAGTGGTACTATAAAAACATTTGTTAACCAGCCAAGTAAATAATTTGTACCTTAATATTTTGAGGGGCAGTTCTCTTAAATGCTCTGGTAAATGATTAAATATTTTAATGCACATGGCGTAACAATTTCTACCCCTCATTGCAGTGTGCATTTTTGGGAGCACGAGTCTATCCGGATATCGTGTGTTGATGTGTGTTACCTAATATTACACTCCTATGAATACATACTTAGATGAGATCGAAACACACGACAAATGCCAGAGTTAAGGCACTGACATATTCGCTAACGTCTGCGTATCTTACTTTCTATTTCTATACATTTCGCTGTCTCTAATAAACGGACATCGTAAATATTATAGCATTTTCGGTGCAGCGGAGTGGTGTTAACGGAATCGGTATAAACAATGTCAACCCTAATGATTAATTAGCGTTAATTACGTTAATATTAACCTTAATAAAATGCTATAAAATTTACGATGTCTGCTAATAATAGTAATAAAACAGTACGAGCGAGATGCAAAGAAAGTTAAGCTTCGCATACGGTATCTGTGTCGAACTTGTGGTCTATAGAATACGCTACATAAAGTAGCAACTGTCATTTGACCTTGAATATCAGTCTCATTTGGATTAGTCCTTTTTCTTACTGTTGTATTTGAAGTTTAGAACCCTTAATTACACCTCAGCTTTATTTTGAAATAAGTAATTTATCTTCAGACAGAGATCCAATAAATTAATCGAGAGTATTAGCCTCTAATCTAAACGTACTACCGTATTCGAACTTCAAGATATTCACAAGAGACGACACGTACACCTACTAGATCCATTCTACATACGTTATAGTTTAGATATCAACTAGTTCTCTTTTGCAGCGCAATTCGGGCGACCAATGTCATTTTTACGTTAGATAGAGTAAGATATCTATTAGATGTGAATTGGATCTCTAAGTCATATCCTGTGGAAATCGTTCAACAGTATCTCCAGAATCGCGCAAATGTCAAATTTGACAGGTTAGATCTTTAACATATCGTTATCGTATCTTGGTGATGTCTAAAAGATGTCTAATAGATGTCTATTTCAAAATCCGCATCAGGCCCAATGTCGCGTGATCATTGTTCTAGGTGGCCCTGTACCATCGCCCACAATGTTAACTGTACATCGGTGGGCCTTATGCCTTCTGTAATAAGGTCCACCGATGTGACTAATGTACAGTTAGGGCGATTGTGCACTACAATGAATTTTACTGTCCGGCAGTCTGAGTTTTCATGGTCCGATATGGCATGAAAAAAACGGATGATTGGCTTGTGCACTTGTCCGTCTTTTTACTCGCAGGTGCGGCGCAGTGGCATGAAAAAAAACGGATGATTGGCTTGTGCACTTGTCCGTCTTTTTACTCGCAGGTGCGGCATAGCTGTCATCTCGGACCGGAAAAAAACGGTCCGGAATGGGGAAAAGTAAAATGTCGGACGGTAAAATTACGTGTAGTGCACAAGCTACTATATACATTTAATGGCGTGCCATGTCGGACCGTAATAACTCGGACTGCCGGACAGTAAAATTCATTGTAGTGCACAATCGCCCTTAGGAGTGTTGCTGTTTGTACCAAATCTGTCCTAATCAAAACACGAAACCGAATATGCCCTTAAACGGATCCCAACTATTTTTGTTACTAATAGCAAAGACATATGTAACTTCGTATAAGATGAATAAAGTCTAAGGAAAAAACGTGCCTCGGAAATCAAGAAAAAGTCATTCTCGGATAGATGGCGCACACACCATTGGCCTATGGTCGGCTAGATGGCGTGACGACACCGTTTCATATTTAACAATTTTAACACATAGATATCAGTGAATGAACATGGGTCAAAATGATATAAAAATAATAAAATCATTTATCCATATATATACATTTTTATGATAATTTTATACGTTTTCATTTTGAGTTTTAGTCGTGTGTCAATAGATGGCAGTAAATTTACTGTGACTACATAATTTACTATGACCGGACCCCTCTATACTATCTATTCTCCTTGCTAATAGTCAGGAAATATAATACACTACCCAAAATGAGGCAAATACATGCCGACGCCCGCGATCAAGGGTATCAGTAGGTATCACTGGATTCAATATGGCGACGGTGTTAATAATAGAACATTGTTCGCTCCGAGCTCTGCAAAACTATTTCTATTTACGTGTACTACCTGTTAATAACCCGTGTAACATAAGGGAACAGGAACAGGTGATAGTGACAATCGGTGATCATTTATTATAAACGTGTTACGGAATGACAAATCAATTTGTAGTTTTTTGATCATCTATATAATCTGTTGATATAGTAGTGAAAAAAAAATAGTTATGAATTTTGTAGCATTAGTTTATAAGACTGTTAGCTTAACAGTACTGACGCGAAGCACATTTTACTTTTATTTTGACGCTTGGAGCCTTTAAACCTTCAAATCTTATTAAGTATAATAGTATTGTTACACTTACCCAAGTACATACTGGCTGTTTTATTTATGAAAATTGCTATGTAGTTTTCATGTCAATAATTGTAATGATGTCACTTCTGTAGACGTTGTAATGACTCGTGAAACAGCCCTTGAGCCCTGTATAGACAATAAAAAAAATTTTGGAATTTTCAATACTTTTCATGTTAAGTAGTCATAAAAATATTCTCCTACAACGTCGTCAATCTGAATCCATTTGCGTGTAACGTACATGTTCGTACGAGTAATATCAATGGGATAACGATGTGTGCTCTCAGCGTTGCTATTACCGTGCTTAATGATCGGCACCGGCGGGTAGTAATGGTTCCTATAGTGATGATGCTAGGGATGTAATGTCACAATGACTTGACAGCTAGTGATACTGATATACAGGGTGGAAAGATAAGTCGGGCCCTGGAGGGAAACTACCTTAAATCCTTAAGCTGGCTCATTTTACTTAAAGACATTCCTTTATTTTTACAAAGAAACATAACTGCATTCAAAGTATTTTTCTTTTTTTCTTCAATTTGGCTTGTCTAAAAAAATCTTGAGTTCTAAATATTAGATTTTATGGATATTTTGTACGACAGACGAGTATAAGACCTAATGTTTCTTGGAGAAATGTTATCATTAACATTAACTGGATCGACTAGTAGAATAAAATTGCGAGTTTTTATTTTTTGGAATTTTTTGTCAGTTCGAGTCCCGGGCGAGGCAAGCGAGTTTTAGAAAATCTATGAACGCAGTTTTGTTTCTTTAAAAAAATAAAGGAATGTCTCCTTTAAGTAAAATGCGCCAGCTTAAGGATTTAAGGTAGTTTCTCTCCAGGGCCCGACTTATCTTTCCACCCTGTATAACGTTGCAGCCAGTAATGCCTTTTACTTAATTATATAGGTACCGCTTGAATTCAGACTGCACCACCATTACTGCTGTAGTACAGGCAGCGCGACATTATTAATGTGAATATACGAGTAAATGTATAATAAAATCACCTTATTGAAGTTTCGTGCAGTAATGCAGTCGGCAGCAGTACTTCCGACTGCATTGCTGCTGAAAATATTAATATCGATATTGCTGCTCAGATTTGTGACATTTTCGGCAGCGATGAAGTTAGCAGCAAAGTCGCGCTGCAATGCTGCTGCAGTAATCCTCTCTATGGTACAAAAATGCCGATTTTAGTGTAGTCTGTAAGCCGAATTCTCCTCCGACGTCGTCAAACTGAATCCATTTGCGTGTAACGTACAGTCACCTGCAATAATATGTTAAACAACGCAGGCTGCATAAATATCTGACACGATCTTATTTAACACTTTAAACTCTCGCGTTTTGTACACATATTTAATTACACAAACGGGTCTACCGCGATATAATTTCATTTGTTTTTACCTTTAATTCCGACGTTTCAGCTGAGTTGCACCAGCTGTGGTCACGGAAAGACTGACGTCCCAACAAATGTCAACGGAGATATTAATAAAACACCACTAAACTACCCGAAATTAGTTTATAAAAATGTTCGGGGTAGACAAAGAAATTGCAGCTACCCGTTAAAGTTTAATGTTTATTGTCCACGGCACGACACGCAACACTCACAGTATCCGTACACTGGTCCGAAGATATATCCGCTGGTTTCAACAGTCAGTCTTTCCGTGACCACAGCTGGTGCAACTCAGCTGAAACGTCGGAATTAAAGGTAAAAACAAATGAAATTATATCGCGGTAGACCCGTTTGTGTAATTAAATACGATCTTATTTGTAGAGGCATATGAACGTGTCACATATTTTTGCGGCCTTCGAAGAGTAACATATTATTGAAGGTGACTGTACATGTTCGTACGAGTAATGTCGATGGGATAACGACTGTGCTCTCAGCGTTGCTGTTACCGTGCTTAATGATCAGCGCCGGCGGGTAGTAATGGTTGTGATCATGCTAGAGATGTTATTGCACTATGACTTTCAGCTGATCGTCGGGTGAAAATACAAATGTGCCATACGCTACTTAGATTGGTTTACAGGAGAGCGAAAAACCAAAAAAAAAATTTTCGAAAACTTTTATACTATATTCAACTTATCAATATTTTGAATATAGTGTTAATCGTGAAATAAAAGCATTTTTCTTAATTGCCATTTTCGTGTTTGATGAGTACTTAAATGTTAAACGTAGGTACTATGTATGACATGGATATGACACAAAGTTTTGGATATGTCACAATTTTTAGGGTTCCGTACCCAAAGGGTAAAACGGACCTTATTACTAAGACTCCGCTGTCCGTCCGTCCGTCCGTCCGTCTGTCTGTCACCAGGCTGTATCTCACGAACCGTGATAGCTAGACAGTTGAAATTTTCACAGATGATGTATTTCTGTTGCCGTTATAACGAAAAATACTAAAAACAGAATAAAATAAAGATTTAAGTGGCGCTCCCATACAACAAACGTGATTTTTGACCGAAGTTAAGCAACGTCGGGCGGGGTCAGTACTTGGATGGGTGACAGTTTTTTTTTGCCGTTTTTTGCATTATGGTACCGAACCCTTCGTGCGCGAGTCCGTCTCGCACTTGCCCGGTTTTTGTGATAATTTTCTGTTAACAGTGTAAAATTTACCAGGAATAAAACCCCTGATCTCCTGCTTAACAGGGTCACTACCGACTAGGCTAGGAGGCCTATTTAAGTTAGATACCTAAACTTAACTGTACGGCTACCACCAGTTTTGACATTGACATAACGCTCACGTTTACGTAACTTACTTTCTATGCATCTCGCTCGTACTCGCATATGCGAGCAATAGTGGAAGCGAGATGTACAGAAAGTAAATTACGTAGACGTGAGCGTTATGTCAATGTTAAAACTGATGGTAGAGGCTCTGGAGACTTATTAACGAACATTATCCCATCGTGTCAATGTGTCAGCATTTTATACCTACTGTAGGGTAGGTAATAAAACAATCCAGAAAGGAAACACGCTTTAAAATTAATATAAAACTATCGGCGCGGCGTGATTACAGTATGTATGTATAAAACTATCCGCTGCGCCATTCAGGCCTATTCGGATTTCGAGATAATCACAAGATCTTGAGACGATTTAGAGATCAACTAGATCTACATTAGATATCGACTAGATGTGACTTGGATATCTAAGTCATAACTTGTCGAAATCGTTCAAGAGGACCTCCAGAATCGGGGAAACGTCATATTTGACATATCTATCTCACAAATATCTTTAAATTATCCGTATCGTAACTTGTTGAAGTCTAGTAGAAATCTAATTCATTTTCCGAATCGAGCCGATTATGTCTATTTCAGTTTTTATGATAGACAAACTATTACCAATATTGAATATACTTATCTAGTAAAAATGGCTCATCTACCAAAATATTGTCACAAAATAAGCCTAAGCTTATAAGATTGATGGATCTTGCATAAGTACATTTGAACACCAAAATACACTCACGATTTTATTTTATTTTCAAGCAAAGTTTATTGAACTAAAAGCAAGCGTAAAAATATTAAAGGATACTTTGTACACTTTCATGCGGTATTTCTTAATAATAAAAGGTTGCTTTATATTGTATTTCTTGAATACCCTGATAACACAACTGGCACAACTTTCATTTTATTAAAATCAAAGATTTTAAACATTTAAAGAATGAACTTGAATATTTTACTTTGATTTACTTATTGAATTATAAGGGCAAGTTCCTATAAGAAGTTACTTTTTAGTTAGTGCAATGGAGTTATTGTAAGTAAACTAGGCCTTATTGGGATTATTCCGGTTTCCACCGAAATGCGACTGGTAAATATCAAAATATATACCATACACAAGTTCTGAAAAATTCATTGGTACGCGCACCGGGGCTTGAAACCGCCATCTTCGGATTGAAAGTCGCACGCTACCAACGCTTTTAAACATAATTATTTCAAAAAGTACAAACTACTCGTCATTAAGCTAAGTGGTAACACATGTAATGTTTTTTGGGTCATTAAACTTCCACAATACAATCACTTTCCTTGCTTATTGCTGTCTAAAGAGGAAAAAACTGTTCGGAGAAACTGGAAACCGCATTGTCACGGTCTAAGATTTTTTCATCAAAAGAAAAGGCATCCGTGGCAACATTTATAGCATCGATCGTAGCTATAAAAAGGTCGTTTGCCAACCAACCAGCCGGCTCGGCAGGGATCGTTAAAGCCAGGTACACTTATTAGAACAATTGCAAAATGCCTCCTTTAACGCGATCCCAACAATTTGGTGACTGAGGCTCGAGTACTTTTAAATCAAATTACGCAGGCCGTTGTTGTTTTTATTGGCCTTTTAATTTATTTTGGCACATTCAAATTGAATTTACTTTCTTGGTTGAGCTAATATTAAGTTTGAGCCGAGTTTAATTTAGTTGATAATTTTTTTTTTCATAATTTTTCAATATATTTTGGGGGAAGAAGAGTTTATTCTGTAGGTAAGAACATGATAAGCTAAATTTCACCTCATGTTCTAAAAATATTTCATTGAGTTAAAAAATACCTACGTATGGTCTTTACGCAACTCCGCGGTTAAATCCATACGTCATTTCTTTTTTGGTCCCGAATTGGGATTTTGTATTTATTTCACACAGAATGAGGAGCTCTTCAAACCAGCCAAATTTTGTCCAAATGTAAAATCGACGTCAAAATAAATGTAAACTTAACATTATGCGGTTAGGCGCCAAAGAAGGAATAATAAAATGTGTCTAAGAACTCCAAGAGATTAAATAGCGTTTCAATATGAAAAATCTGTCATTTCTTTTTTATTTTCTCATGCTTGCAATTTAGAGTTACTTGAGATATTTTTCGTTATAGATTGAACATCAAGACTTTATTTGTTAATAGTGATTTCTGAACCTTATAGGTACGTGTGATATAAAATATTACCATGGTGATTTTTTTTGTGAGAGTGCATTAGGTAGGTACTATAAGTAAATTGGTTTAAATTCTTTCGCTTTCTGAAGGACCAAAAAATGGGCGTTGTGCCATAATTTGTTTTTCCGTTTTGCCGTCTTGCCATAGTTGACGTTACATTTTAGGATACATACGTACATAAAAATAAAGGTTAAAATACACCGTCTGTTGACCTCGAAACTCGGATCCGATTCTGTAGATTTCCCCTGTGCCTTTAGGTGCGAACGACATCGTTGCCAATATGTAATAACACCGGTTTATGAATATATTGATGTACTAACACAATATCTGTCACACTGTGATGAGATGTTGATTTGGTAGTTGCAGGTAGCTTGCATGCATGAGCGGGTTATATCGCGTATTTTACATTCATTATACGCGATAATAATCGTTTTAATTCATGAATAACTATCGCGGTAACCGAAGATAATACTAAAAACAGTTTATGTTAGTCGTAAATTGCGATTTTTGAACGCATCTAAGAGGGTTTATGATGTGTGCAGATAAACATTATTGCTTGTTTTATTTAAAATATTATTTTTGTTACAAAAATGAATACAGATGTGTTTTCTATCGTATTTTCTCGGAAACGTTCGTTTTTGTCATGCTACTTCAGTCACATCAGCACTTTTTGTACCGAGACTGACTGAAACAGCAAGACACGTTCGTACGTATGTTTCTGTTAAAATACGATGGAAAATAATTATGCACTAGGTACATCTGTACTTCAGAAAATGCCCTGAGACGAGGACATGTGCATCGGGGCCAGTAGATTCCTATTGTTTGTCAATGACTTAACACAAGAGCTTGGATGCAAGCGTCATTCAATGCTGAATGGGGTTAGATAGATAAATAGATGTAGGTTAGCGCAGGATTAACTGATGGAGTGTATGTTTGCGTGAATCCATGACAGACTACAATGACACTTACACTTAAGGATAAATTGGAGTGTACGAAAGGGAAGCTATCAAGTATAATAAAAGTTTCATGAAAGCAAAAGAGACCAACTACAAATGAAAACAAACTAGACCATTTTGAGGCTACAGAAGTGTAAAACAGACGCTTGCAGGGACTTTACATGTCCAAATCTTATTAGTACTCGTTCTCTGCCAGTCGGGACCTTTTACATCTCCAAATTTAATGTATTATTAACCATAGAGACTATACATCTCTGTTATATTTTTTTAAGATTATTACAATGTAATTTTGGCTGTTGCATTAATAAATGTTGCTACGTAGAGTCTGGCTACTGAAATATTACACAAATGTTTGGCGGGAAATTCAAAAAATCTTGGGCTGGTCACACTTTGTGTAGTAGGAATTATAGTTTTGATACTAGAAAATAATTTTGATTTTCTGTGCACACGTAAGGTACCTAAGGATATAAGTTAAATATACGTTGACGTGCACTCAAAGTCAGCTCACATAATTTCTACCACTATGTAAAGTACAGTCAACGATAAACACATATGTTAACACTTTCTCACCATATAACATTGTAACAAGGCGAAAAATGAGATGTAGTGTAAATAAGACCTAGCTCGATAATACCGTAATATTAATCCATCACCAAATAAAAAACATAAGTACTATGCCAAATATGCTAAATGCTAAGTATCAAAATATTTATAGAGCACTAACCTCCTAATTTGTTTACATTTGTTTAGAAGTTGTAAATATTGCAGTTTTTCGTTATACAACGCTACACGTCGACTTCGCACATTGTCGTAATTATTTACGAGCTTAAATAATAGTTTGCGAACCTCACTAAGTATAGACATTATTAATATTATTTAAAATAAACCCCTTATAAACCGCAAACAATTTGAATGAATGACATAAATTGACAACTGACTTTTAGCTTTTTTTAAAAAACATAGACAATAAAATTGGTGATACAACAAAGAAATATCTGTCAACAATTTTTGGCTAGTCAGACTCTATTTTTCATGTCACTATAGGTAATTATGATGTCACTGTAAATGTTGTATTGATTTGTAATGGAGCCCTTGAAGCCGACTTGCAGAATAAGTTTTTTAATTTTAAATTTCTGAGACATCTTAGGTAGACATCAGGAACCTTTTCTATAAAAAATTCTTGGCATCCAATAAGGGCAACCCAATAAAATCAGGACAACTCAAAATCATATTTTTCGATATCCATATTCGTAATTTATTCGTCGTTTTCAGAGAATATGTGAGGTTTAACTTTATGTTTATGCGAGATCTACATCTAAACAAGTCACATTAGCCTTTCTCATTATCTAGCAAACACACCGATTAAACCCAGACAGCTCCCCCCATCGCTATCCATGCATTTGACAACAGGTTGACAACCGCATTACTGCATATTGTCCCCGCTATTCCATTTACTTCCAAACTCACAGGCCAATTCGAACGAACACTGACATCCGAATGATATTTGAATGATGTCATGTAGTTAACGTGTATTTCGCTCGTATTTGTTCGTATGTGCGACGATGTTTTCGTCATTTCTTTTTGTAGAACCAACTAGTCTCGTAAGCTTTTGGTTGGAGCCCTAGCAATACTTAGTCTAGATTCCGTGTGATTTTTTTTCATGGCATTTATCCTTGAATAAAATGTGTAAAATTTTGATATAAAAACTACAATTTTGCGTTAGCGTCTAATCGTCAACCCTATTACAAAGGCATAAGGTTCAAGATAGTGTGACCAATTTTAAATTACATTGTGACATCAAAATGATAATATTATCATTTGTGATTAGATACATGTCTAAATGATGTCAGTCGCGCCTGCGATTCGCTCGTACTGTCCGTACCTATATATACTTGCGCGAGCGAGACGCACGCACGGGCGACTGACATCATTTGGGTATCATTTTGATTTAAGTTTGAATTGGCCTCAGGGTTGCTGTTATTACAATGTACATTACATAAAAAATTAACATTACCGCGATGACAATGTGCATCGTCAGAAATGCATTACCTGTTGCGTGCGTCAGAGGTGAAAAGGGCGTATGTGCTTTTGTTCGGGTGCAGCCGACTAGTCGCATTGCTGCAGGAAACATCACATAGGTTATTTATTATCGAAACTTTATATTGACTTTTGCAGTACTAACGTAGTCGACAGCATTAACTGCAGAATTATTGCAGCGCGACATTACTGCCGATTCCATTACTACCGCAAATGTCAAAATCGATGTTGCTGCTTGGATTTTAGACATTTGTGGCAGCAATGCAGTCGGCAGTTATGTCGCGCTGCATTATTGCTGCAGTAATGCCGGTGACGGTGACATATGCAACTGAAACGTGGCCGCTTACTGTGTGCCTCATAAGAAGGCTCAAAGTCACCCAAAGGGCAATGGAGAGGGCTATGCTTGGAGTCTCTCTGCGTGATCGCATCAGAAATGAGGCCATCCGCAGCAGAACCAAAGTAACCGATATAGCCCTCCGAATCGCTAAACTTAAGTGGCAGTGGGCGGGGCACATTGCCCGTAGAACTGATGGCCGTTGGGGCGGAAAGGTTCTCGAGTGGCGACCTCGTACCGGAAGGCGCAACGTGGACTGACGACCTGGTAAAGGTCGCGGGAGTCCGCTGGATGCGGGTGGCGCAAGACCGGTCATTGTGGCACTCTTTGGGGGAGGCCTATGTCCAGCAGTGGACGTCCTCTGGCTGATATGATGATGATGAATGCCGGTGTAAACTGAAACCGAACGTAACTTCATAATGTTTAGGTTTTTATCTGCAATATTGAACTTCTATTAAAAGTTTTTAATTATATTTTTTATCTGGTGAAGCACTGGTTTGAATAACCACAAGGGTGGCCATCAATATAGCGATAGAGGAAAATATAAATAACTTCTAATCGATCACTCAATAAGTCTTCATTCAAGTTTCCTGGCAGCGTATTTCCATAAATAAATTATTCAATACCGAAGCGTTTAAAATTAGAAAATCAATGCCTTTCCACTTTTTAGTGAAAACGTAGTATTTCTCCAAAGTTGTGCGGGCTCGTCAAATATTAAGCGTCATGAATAATATAAGGAGCGGCGCAAGTAATCGACGACAGCCAAGCAAAAACGGGCCTCACGTGGGTTACCAGCCTTATCTAAAAGGACGTATGCGTCTATAAAATACTGGTATAGATACGACTTTTTAGCTAACCACTAAAATTATGTGCCGGATTTTTTGGCAGGGGGTACTAAATGTTGACTGTTTGCTCGAAATATAAACAGAGGTATGCAAGTAAATGAACCTTTTGCTATGTTAAGAGCCAACAGGAGTGGTCATTCCTCCATACAAACGTAGTCCTCGTTTTCCTCCGTGGTTTTTGAAGCTAGAGCAATGATTTTTTCAACACAGATTAATATTGTCAATATCTGTGTCGGACCGTTTTGCTTTTTTTGATATTTTTGTTTTTTTAAGGCGCTAGAGCCCTTCAAAAACGGCCAAAATGGCCTAATAGACTATGCCGCAATGAGAGGCGTGGTATTCAAAACTGATATCAATTAGCCAAAAAAGCAAAACGGTCCGACACAGATAATTTCATAATCATTTAGATTTCCAAATTTGGTTACGATTGGTTAAGTTTTGGGGGAGGAAAAAGAGGACTACGAAACCTCGATTTTTGTCATTTTTACGCAGGATTTTTCGCCTCAGCTGCAGTTGTCCCTATCGCATTAATTTTAGGGGCGGAGTCAAGTTTCTAAATACGTACACAGCCAGAAAAGTGATGGGCAATAGTCGACATTTATTGTCGATAATCTAGTGATGTAAGAAGTTATCGATAAACCGTCTTGTGTGAAAATATCTAGATCCTAAGATACAAGGGGTTTTGGGTTGAGAGTAGGGAACACATTTTTGTAGTTATGATATACAATCTATTATGAACTTTTTGATTCTAATATTTCAAATTAGAAATCAAAATCAAAAATATTTTATTGCATGGTTAAAATGGGTTAACAAAATTTTTAGGTACCTACAGGCACGCTTCGTAATTGTCGAGCAATTGAGGGTCCTAGCTGAATTGGTTGTTCCATACTTACTCGTGCTCTATGGAATGTCCAATTAAGCTAGAACCCTAAATGGCTCAACAATCACGGAGCGTGACAGTACTAATGATTCATGTTCTGTATAGCCTGCCCTACAATGGCGTTAATATTTGGTTGTCATGTCTATACTTCGTTTTTAAGCATTATTGAAAAAAAAAAATAGTAAATACTAATATTAACCACTAAGTACATAACTATTACAAAAAAAGCTAAATAATTATACGATTGCATGCTTAAAAAAGACACGTCACCTTCACTCTAATGCTAAACAAACGAAGAATAAGAACTAACAGCGATAAGACCGCCTGTTGCTACCTTTATCTACATTGTAAATCGGTTTTAGGGTTCCGTACCCAAAGGGTAAAACACGGGACCCTATTACTAAGATTCCGCTGTCCGTCCGTCCGTCTGTCACCAGGCTGTATCTCACGAACCGTGATAGCTAGACAGTTGAAATTTTCACAGATGATTTATTTCTGTTGCCGCTATAACAACAAATACTAAAAACAGGATAAAATAAAAATTTTAGTGGGGCCTCCCATACAACAAACGTGATTTTTGACCGAAGTTAAGCAACGTCGGGCGGGGTCAGTACTTGGATGGGTGACCGTTTTTATAAATAATGGTACGGAACCCTTCGTGTGCGAGTCCGACTTGCACTTCGCCGGTTTTTTTTAAATTTGTTTTTATGTTTGTGGTGTAATAAAGAATATTTTAGAGTCAGACCAAGAAAAGTCTACAGCAATTTTGATAGCACACGCAGTGCAAGTGTTATTTATATGTCATAATTTCATAGAAGCGACGTTTGAAATAATACTTGCACTGCGTGTTCTATCAAAATCGCTATAGATTTTTCTTGGCCTAACTCTACTTTAAATTACAAAGTAAGGCCTAAATTATAAAATAAGGCCCATCAATGTTTTTTTTTTGTGTTTATTAAACTTGATATTTTGTCTATAGTATTAGCGGACATGGCCTCAAAATTTAAACCCGCTTAAGAATCGGGCCTTATTTCGTGCATTATATACAATACTACCCATTTTTGTGTAGTCATTATTTATACTATAGAAGCATTGTTTGAGTAGCCAATTATTTAAACAGTATTTTTTTAAAGGGCAACGGTGGCAATATTTTAAGGTCTGGATAATAAGATACAGATCTTAATAAGGATATCAATGTAAGTGAATGTTACCATGACTACCAAACAAACAAATGTGATAGAATTTGCCAGCTGGCATTGTAACATTCAGACAGGTTACCTATGTACCTAATCTGAAATATGAATAAATTAGTAATATTTTAAACAGGAAAGTAAACCGAATTTTGGCCTTTTGCTGGACACAATCACAATAGTAATTTGTTTTACAAGAGGGCAAAGTTTATCGCCACCGGTTGATGCATTTGCAGCACCAATGGTAGAAAATGCAAGCTCATCATCAACTGCATAATCGACGTTTGATATGACTATTGAATCCGAGCTTTTTGATCATGAATCATGTTAAAACAAAATTTTAGAAGGTCGCAGAATAGTGGATTTAAAATATTTATTTTCTGTGATCTCAAATATCAGGCACGATCATACAAATTGTACATTTGCTGATCTTGCCTTTGTCATTGAAAGACGTAAGGGTTTACACAGAGAATATATATTTAAGTGTAATATGTGCAAAAAAAAGGAAACGATACACTCTGAAGACCCAAAAAGAAAATGTTAGTAAATACTGCTCCTCCCCATGGTTACTTGGTTCCTTATTCAACCTACCTGAAATTAAACGAGTAGGTTAGTAAATTATATCATTTTACATTATAAAGTTAAATGTTTAGGTATCTCAATCACTTACTCACTGGTGGACATGGACGCAAAATTTTTGCCCATCTACTTCTTCTTCTTCTTCTTCTTCTTTATTAGGGGCTATATAAGGCTCCAAAGCCTATGTATCACTGCGACCATTCCTGATCTATTGTGATCGCCACCTATTACAACTCTCGATCCAACCCTGCAACTTCGAATAGCTGCAGGATCCTTTTGGTCTCGAGAGACTTTACCTCCTCCGGGCGTAATATGTGTCCGCCCAGGATTAGGTCACGAGTACGCATTAGGCAAGGGCACTCTGTGAGGATGTGCAAGGGCGTCTCCTCCGCCTCCATGCAGAGTCTGCACCGCCCTATGTCACGTTTCCCCATGGTGCGCATGTGCTTATTTAGGCCGCAATGCCCGGTAAGCACCCTTACCAAGTTGCGCAGTTGGTTCCTAGACAGCGCTAAGGCGTTCGAGGACGCCTTTTTGCTGAAGGCCTTGATAAGCGCTTTGGAATGGTTCAAACCTGTTGTTTCTCTGCCCATCTACTTGTACTATCTTATAAAAAATGAAATTTTGAAAGTTAGCACGCTTAAAGTTCGTTTTTTTTGCATTAAGGTAACAGATTTTGACATGTCTTATTAAAAATTACCATTGAAAAATAAGTCATAGCAAATATGTTAGAATTATAAATCATATTAATCATAAATTAATGAGCAAGAGCACCCTAAACCGGCGAGCGTGTATGAGGAATGTTATGAATGTGAAGGAAGCGAAAGTGGTATGTCAGGATCGTAGCAAGTGGAAATCCGTGGTCTCTGCCTACCCCTCCGGGAAATAGGCGTGATTGTATGTATGTATGTATGTATGTATTAATCATATACTTTTTTATATTCTTTTGCTTTCATAAGTAATATAAACTAATTTTTGAAAGCATTTTTTAATAATTATTAATAAAAAGACACGTCATGATTGTTTACCTTCTTTCTAATGCTAAAAAATAACGAACTATAATAACCGGGCCTTATTTGGTACAGAACCTTGATTTGATAGGTACATCGGATATTCTGGGCCCCTGAGTTTGTTACGTAAAGGACAAAATGGTGACATGTGGTTAGAGCTGATACTGTTAAACTAGTGGTTCTGTGCGCTAAGTATAAAAAATAAGCTTCAGCGAACTCATTAAGCCTAGAAAAAACCCTACACCCTACTGCCACTTAAGTCAGTCTTGAGTCTTTGAATCAATTTCCGTAGTAGTACTACTACTACTAAGGTACTAGGAGGTAATAAGGCCTATAGTAGGTATAATAAGGCCTACCTGAAAAATAATGTTCTTACAACAGTGTAACCGTGTTAGTTATTTGAGTAACATATATGTAAAGTGATACAATTAAAAGCTAACAGCAAACCAGTACATAAATTATATCTTATGTACTTCTTATGAATTACACTCTTATAAAGGTTTCGGCTAATTACGCTTAATTACTTGAATAAAGGTAGATGAATTGCGTGCGGTCCAATAGGTAACCACAACTCACGGAGTCCAAAACAATAAGCTGATCAGCAAAGTCAAGTAAACAAAGCCAAGTCACAGTAGTAGAAAGATTATCGAGTTCCGTAAACGTAAGCCGGGTCAAAAAATTCAATCGCAACACAGTAAGTAATAAGTGAACGCCTCGTGGCAGTAACGCACGAAAAATAACATTGCAAATTGTCGGCAATGAGGCGCGCGCGGGTGCAAGCGTACGCATCTGTGTGCGTGCATTACACACACAAATACAGTCTCTCACGCCCCGTCAGAGCGACGGGTATATTCAGCTTGAAATCTCAAAATTGACTTTTAGCTCAGCTCCCGTTTCGTCTTAATGTTAGCCAACAATTGATGATGTGTGTGTGTAAACTGTTGAGATTTTGTTGAGTTAAGTAAGTACTGAATTTTGATAAACCTGGATTTGAGTTCTGGGGTGGAAACGTGCAGGAGAGAGGGGGTTTTTTTGGTGGACAATACTGTTTTAGTTTTTTATCATAGGTACAGTTTTTGAAATCGAAGCTTTGAAGAGAGGTATATTTAATTAGAAAATGATTTGATTATAGAAGTCCATTTGTTGAATATACTCAAAATAAGAAAATCATATTTACACAGATAGTTTTCTTTACTAAAAACAATTGTTTATTAAAGTATTTATAGTGGATATAACTATTCCAAACTATTAAGTAAAATGGTCCTCATCAAGTTAATGCAAATAAATATCCTGAGTTTAAGTTCTTATCTGATTGAAATAATAATAAAATTAATATGTCCAATGACGATAAGGTTATTGTGCATCATAATAATTAGGACACAAAATAACCTTTATTAAAGAACATTTCTCTCTAAATGGTCCGCTTATGTTTGTAATGGGCTAAAATAATGTTTTTTCCAGTAATTCGACGAACCATTTAGAGAGCCATAATTCGGTAATTTATTTTTATGTTATAGCTAAAGGATTACACAATTACAAGGGTAAATTGATAATTAAACATAGCTTTGGCATCTGCAGTATTACACCAGCATTAAATTATTACTCTCCGATCCTTTTACCACAATAAGGTACAAAAAGACAAAGATGGAAGAGATTGCTCTTTCGCGATAAGACCGCCTGTTGTCTGCCTCTCTTCTTCTTTGTTGCATCGCTCTTGACAGAGCGGTCGTGGTCACGTGGTGCTGTTGTCTGCCTCTATCTTTAAACAATTTTTTTTAGCTGTATGATTTACTGAATTCCTGGTTCCGGTACTGTATTTGTGTAGAAAACCAGTACCGGGAGCTCTCCCTAGCGTGAAGTAATAACCACGAGCGACCATATCTTATCAATATCAAAACTAGAAAATATGTTAAAATCTGAATACCCTCATTCCTCCACCATTAAATTACAGTATAAACTAAAACAGTTAAAGAGACATTTAATATTAATTCTACGTTTATGTCAATACCGAACTGGTGCAAACCTAAACACGCACAAACAAATGACGAGAAAGCTTACATGTATATATAGTTTGCTTATCGCGAGGTCCCTAAACTTTGGCACTTTAACTAAATTTACCTAGCATTACATAAACATATAGGTACTAGTAGGTATATTTACGAGGATGGAGCTAATATATAATAATGTTTTCAGGATTATGCACGTTCAAAACAATATCATTTACCTACATTTGGTTATAGCACATTACATTTTATTTATATTTAATTAAAAAAATTAGATTCCATATAATTGAGATAATAAATTGAAATAAAAAAAATCATCTAAACTTGAATTATCAAATTTGAGAACTAAACATTTAGAATTATGTATATTAAAATAAAACCAACTAACACAAGATAAAACAAAAACAATCACAAGTGTATTTAATAAAAAACTAACTTACGATAACTGACACAAAAAAACTAAAACACACGCAATATTAGTCTTAAAATTACAAATAAACTATAGACAAAAACAACCACACAATCACCCAAAATAATAATCCCCAGATCCCCAGATGATGTCCCCTAATTCGCTTTCCAACGGAAGAGTACCCATAATACGGGCTACATTCCCCACTGAATGGCATTATCCAATCATACAAACTCGTACTTATTACATAATCATTTCAAACATTTGGAGCATCCTCAAGCGCAATGAACACGTCCTTATCAATGTGTACGAGTGTATAACAAACGATCCCTAATTGTATTATGTCCCTCTATTACTTAAGTTTCTGAACAAGCGTTCCTTAATTTATTCAGAACGCCGGTTCTGTTGTAATAATTTGATATCGCTCCTTGAGAATCATATTCGTATTTACAATACAAAATTAAGAATCATTCAAAGGGACTTTTAGATTTTTCAAAGGTTGAATTTCGCAGCATACGATGCTATGGTTTTTAAAGAGTTATATTATGATTTTCATCTCATTTTGATACCTACGACCTTGAGGTGTGTCATTGAGAATCTCACGAGAACCAATAAGTGCAAGCTTTATGAGATCCGGATTACATTTCGTCAGGACCAATCAACGTGAGCCACTAACGCTGGTGCTTTCGGCGAATGTCGTATCAAAATAAGACAAGAACCAAAATGCTAAGACAGAATCGGGCTCATAGGTTATCTGGTTAGAGGAATGAAGAGGGTTATGTGATGACGAAGATAGGTATTGAGTTTGCTATGACATAAACTCGTAACAGATTAGTAGTCAATTTTATAGTGTACAAGAACACAATAATAGAAGTAACTTATAATTAGGAAAAGGTAGGTAAATGTAAAGGTTAACGGGATCTTTTCCAATTACTTTCGACCAGATAAGAGGAGAGAGAGAAGAAGAAAAATACCTACCTCCCTTTCCGTAGTCGGATAAACATGCCAATTTGAACATACACTGATATCAGAGTGATATAAAAAAACCGGACAAGTGCGAGTCGGACTCGCCCACCGAGGGTTCCGTACTTTTTAGTATTTGTTGTTATAGCGGCAACAGAAATACATCATCTGTGAAAATTTCAACTGCTAGACAGTTCGTCTCGTTCGGTTCGTGAGATAGGTACAGGCTGGTGACAGACGGACGGACAGCGGAGTCTTAGTAATAGGGTCTCGTTTTACCCTGTGGGTACGGAACCCTAAAAAAGATGTCATTTAATCATCGCACGTGTGGCTCGGCCAAATACATGTACAGTCACCAGCAATAATATGTTACACAACGTTTGTAGCGTAATAAGAGCGCGTCACATATTTTTGTGGCCTTCGTTGTGTAACATATTATTGCAGGTGACTGTACCTACGGACAAGTACGGACGAAATGCACTATAACTAAATGTCATCGTTTAGATATAATTCTGCTGTCAGCGTACATTCGGATTGGCCTGAAAAATAAAAGCAAAAATAGAAATCTCCGTATTTAACAAATCCGTTAAAAATTTAAGCCAAACTTACAGAATCCTATTTGCAGTTAAATCCTATTACCCGGAAAATGTCAACGTGGTTCATACGCGCATTTATTCCTTTATACGGGTACAATACACAATGTTATTTGAAAATGATTTTTAACCCAAGGGTATATAGTTATATTTGCAGTAAGTACAAAAAACGTTTGTTATCTATGTAACAAGTAATTATTGCTTACAGTATAAAATATACGTAACGGTATTTGACTAAAATGTTTGTTACATCTCAACTATTACTTAGTATACTTATCCAAATGAACTGCAAAGACCCTTTATCTCGGTAACGTGTGGAAGTCATCATCATCATCATCATCATCATCATCATCATCATCATCATATCAGCCAGAGGACGTCCACTGCTGGACATAGGCCTCCCCCAAAGAGTGCCACAATGACCGGTCTTGCGCCACCCGCATCCAGCGGTCTCCCGCGACCTTTACCAGGTCGTCAGTCCACCTTGTAGGGGGTCTACCCACGTTGCGCCTTCTGGTACGTGGTCGCCACTCGAGAGCTTTTCCGCCCGTCGGCCATCGATCATGTACCTACTCAGGTTTAAAGCTGTGAAAAGAATAAGTTGACGTAAAAAAAGTATATTTCGACACTCTTAAGGGAATCTAAATCTATACAGTACTTCCCGTTGACCTAGAACTAGGTTTTGTGCAAGTAATATCGTCTTACATTACACTAAACTGAAAATCATAAGTAGATTCCAAAAAAAGTAAGACAATGTTGCCACTTTTTACTAGCGCGTCTTGTATTTATGTAAAAATAAGTAAATTAAAGTACTTTTTTTTAATCGTATGAGTAAAATTACCAATATATCAATTATCTTAGCGTGTTTATCTATAAAAAATAATTGACTATTTTACAAACAAATTATTGCAGTGGCAACATTGACATACTTTTTTTGGAATCTAATTATGATTTTCAGTTTACAAGTACAGGGAATCGACTGAAAACTATAAATTTGTTAAAAATAAAATAAAGATGAAGTTTGTACGAATCCCTCGGTGGGCAAGTCCAACTTGCACTTGTCCGGTTTTATAAGCAGTCGGGTTTTTTGTTTTTATAATGATAATTTTATTACAAGTATTCGAAAATAATTTATTTTTTTAAATTTCTCATCGATATGAGCCATCTAAATCTTCAAAAGCGAAAGCGCCAGATTTTGGTGCCTGGAAGAGCTTTGTTTATATTTTTGACAAACAACAAAATCCCCGTTAATTATAAAAAATCCTCTGTATCCTATTGTTAACACAGCGGTTACTTAATTAAAATCAGTTGAAACAGTATAGCTTTTTCATTATTGGTTTAGAAAAGTAGGTTAATCAGGCTTGGCGCGCATTAGGGTTCTGTATTTTCCGGTCATTGTGTTTGATATTTGAGCTATGTTTTACATTGCGACAAATATTTATGAAAATAAAAATAATTATACTGTCAAAAGGTACCCTCCGTTCGGATACAGACTACACCAGCATTAGGTACTGCAGTAGAAGTATTTTGTATATGAATGAATGAAATCGTTCTTTTATGTATACAAACGTGAAATTGTTACAGTGTGTACTTTTGTAGGGTTTGGTACCCAAACGGTAAAAACGGGACCCCATTACTAAGACTCCACTGTCCGTCTGTCCGTCTGTCTGTCTGTCTGTCACCAGGCTGTATCTCATGAACTGTGTTAGCTAGACAGTTGAAATGTTCACATATGATATATTTCTGTTGCCGCTATAACAACAAATACTAAAGAGTACGGAACCCTCGATGGGCGAGTCCGACTCGCACTTGTCTTTGTTTATTATGTATTTGTTTAATATACTCCGACTTCACAAACCAACGATCACATCTCCCCCGAGAGAACCAAACTCATCTTTAGCCATTTCATCGTTACTCAATTTTACTGTTCGAACAAAAAAAAATACTGATCATGTATTTGAACACGTATTACAGCACCGATGGAATAAATTGGATTACGGATCGTAAGCACACAAATTTCAACCGTAAATTGGGCACAAAGGGGCTAATTTCATTTCCGCGACGTTTTCAGAAATTCTTTGTAAGCACTTGCCTCCTAATGAGTAACTGGCAACATTCTTTTGTAAAGGCTCCATTGTTTTTCAACAACGCAACAGAATTTACGTGTGACGTACCTCAAATTACTTTGTTTGAAAACTTTTCGGCAGGCTCGTGTCGTTTTTGATGTGTTTTTGAGCGTGTTTATTATTCGAGGCTGGATAAAGTAAAATGAACACATGTTTTTCTTTAAAGGCTTTCAGGTTAGTACCTATTCTCTCCAGTCTACAAAGCGAAATATATATCTCAAATAATATTTTTTAGGTAATTGTTTTATACTTATTTTTCAATTGTAGTAGAAAAGGGATAATGGCGTGGAAAAGATTAAGCTCCCAGTCAAGGGCAGCCGCTGCGCTTAATGATTTTATGTTTAGTTAATTTGCTTGGTCTCGATTTTGCATTTCAATGTCAAGGGTGCCAGTCGTTAGTGTTAATTAAACAAAGCTAAGGACGTTTAGTATATTAAAAGATAATTATGAATAAGTGTATTTTTAATTTGAAAAATGTTACTAAAAAAATAAGATTAATAGACCGGTACATTTAACTTGATTAGTCTCCCTTTTGTAATGTAAATCGTAACCTTCTTTGCCGATCCTGCTGCTGAAGACAGTACTTCATACTTTAGCTTTAGACTAATTGCAATTTACTAAAATAGATGTTATAAGAATATTTACGGTAAAATAGGTACTATGTACTCCTGGGATCAAACTAGAAGCGTCTTCTGCATTTACAGCAAACAGAAATCGTTCCTCTTAAATAGTACCAAAGTCTTAACTCCTTTAACCCAATTGCAACCTCGACTGGTAATTGCGGAGCATCACTTCTTTTAGTTCTTTTGTAGTTCTGTTGTTCTCGAGTTTCAAGATCTTTTTATTAGGGATTGTTTTTGTTTTTAGTGTTGGCGACTTCCTTTGATTTTCTTTGTCGAGTTTTGGTAGCTTTCTTGCTGCTAAAGTCAACTGTTATTGTCTTTAGAGAAAGTGTAGTTGTCATTCGTAAAAATGAACTGTTAAGTATGTTTAAAGCATGAAGTAATACCTGCCTAAGTAAAGTATAAGTTCATGTAAAGTTAAAGTTTTCATATTATTATTGTCATAATTGGCAGTTCATCTAACATCAGGCATTAAATTTTCTGTCAGCCATTTAACTTTAAAAATTTAAATGAATCTACTCACACAGAAAATGCAAACAAATTTGTTTAAACACACAATGAATCCATGTTCCAGTTATATTGAAGCTATGTTTGGTGTGTAATAAAGAGTTAGTTATAGTATTATATTAAACCCATGTGTTATCAAAAAGTTATGAAATACCTTATTTTACCCTATCACCAATTTCAACGGTATGGTTAATATATAAATTCAGACTCATATAAACATAATACTCAACTTCGCACTTTCAAAACTTTACAAGGTTACAGCGCTCAATAGAGCCTTTCAGCCCGTGAAAGCCTCCCTAATTTACTATTTCCGTTTCCGGCGTTAATCCGTCCGGTTAGAGCCCGCGCATATTTTTCGCCGATTCGATAACTTCGGCCGAAAATATGCTAATGTTATTCAACAAAACAAGCTCAGGATCCGGCGATTTGTTAAACATCTAAAAACAAGCTAAAATGTGTTAAGAATGTTTACTTTCTAAAATAAAGATAAAGCACTAAAACATAGTTGTCAAGCGGACCCCAGGCTCCCATGAGCCATGGCAAAATGCCGGGACAACGCGAGGAAGAAAAAAAAAATAAAATAAAAAACTTAAGACGAGGTATTTCTTTTATTATTAAAAATATAAGCCTTGGTGTTTATATTTTAATCAACAAGAATTTTAATTTTATATAAGGTTGCAAAAATTAGGACACGCAAATTTTCCGACTGATGAAACGTATCTCGGTTCATAACTTTATGTACTACATAGATTAATGTTTGACATAAAATATTTTCCGTACCTTACTCCAGAGTTGTGAATAGTTGTTTGTTGATAGTTTTTTTTTTAACGAGGAAAGTACTGTTGTAATTGTGGTCTTCAGCGAATAAGTAAAATCCGTTTTAAAATACGTTTCATGGCGTTATGTTGTGGTATCGTAATCTTACTAACAAACAATTTTTTTATGTGTTTTAGTATTCACTTGTAATTCGAAACTTTATATACTTTATATATTGAATTTTTACACGTTTATTACAGCTAATTTGCCTTATTTTTGCATAAGTCTTAGTAATTGCGTCTTTTGACGCTGATCAGGTACGAAACCCGAAGTATATATTACCAATTTTTCGGCCAATTTTTTGCCGAATCCTGTACGCACCTCCATTCACTAACGACTTCGTAACTCAACTTGACTGACGGGTGACTCGCCCGTTTTGCAGCGTTTGTGGGTTGCGCTAAAATGGCTGTTAAGGTGTTTCCTGTTCGGGAGGTCATTTGTATGGCCCAATGCGGTGTACCGCAGGGAGCTGTACTTGGCCCTATTGTTTAGACCTTAATCAGTAATAAACAAGTCGTCCAGTAGTATTATGTTTCGTGAAAATTGCTTATATTGTTTTATTAATTGCTAATATTAAATAAAAAACAGTGTTCCGTAAATGACAAATGTATAATTTGGAGGATTTGAAGTAAGTGGCATAATTGAGTTCAGTTTATAAAAGAAATCCTTATGAATTCGTGAATATTGAATTTAATATCTACAGTAAAGACACTCGCAGTATTTTAGGTTTATTTTTAATACCTACCACAAAATAAGTATTTAATCACCTAAAGACATTTTGTTTGACAAATGACTCAACAGTATTGCATCGGATTTCTTCATTTTCTTTGCAGTAACCTCGTCTTTCATGTTTTCTATATATTCTCTGTCGTATCGCTCTTGACAGAGCGGTCGTGGTCACGTTGAGGCGTCCGCGTCGGTAGTAGAGGCGGACACAGCTCTTCGCACGATCTCCCGCCATCTCTCCCTGTTGGCAGACTGTCTGGCACAGTCAGATACGCGGTTTCCCACTGCGGATTTTATTTGGTCAGTCCAGCGCATAGGTGATCTGCCGCGCGAATTGGTTCCCTCCACTCTTCCTTGTACGACCAGTCGCTCTATGGAGACGTTATCTCGCCTAGAGACATGGCCAAAGTACTGCAGTATGCGCGACTGTACTACGGTCGATAAACGCTGTGTGATGCCGAGCTCCTGGAGTATGGACAAATCCGTCCACGATATCCCAAGCATTTTCCTCCAGCACACATCTCCAGGGCATCTATCTTCCCCTTTTTCAACTCGCACACTGTCCACGTCTCTACGGCGTAAAGAAAAATGGGAAATACGAGTGTTCGCACGAGCCTGACCTTATTGGTTTTGGTAATGTTGCGATTCCTCCATACTTTCTTTAACTTCTCCATCGCAGTTCTGGTAATAGCCATGCGCCGTTTCACTTCATCTACGCAGCCGCCGTTGTTTGAGATTAAAGCCCCGAGGTAAACGTAGGTCTGAACCACGTTACAGTTCGCAATCTGTGTCACTTCGGGCGAATTGTCGTTGACGCGATCCACGATCATAATCTTGGTCTTTGATCGGTTTATTTTTAGCCCAAACGTAAGGTTTACGCGCTCCATTTTAAGAAGTAATTCCTCCATAAGGTCAGCGTTACTGGCAAATAAGGTGGTATCATCCGCGTATCTCAAGTTTGCAATTTTGTATCCACCAATCGCAACACCATCAGTCCAGTCTTCGAGAGTGATTCGAATTACAAGCTCGGTGTAGGCGTTAAAAAGTAAAGGCGAGATTATACATCCTTGTCGCACGCCCGCACTTGGATGGAAACTATCTGAGAGGAGGTCATCTGTCATGTTTTCTATACCTACTCATATTTCATGTGCGGTTTGGCTTCGTATTTTCAATTTCTTGTGAGCTTGGCGCGCTTTCATTTCCTTTTAATATCTGGATTCAGTGAAACATGAACTCAAAGTTTGTATATTCATTACCAATAAAAATAAATCAGATTTCATATTTTCATCAATTCCACGGAAGGCTTCGTAAAATTATTGTAAGAAGTAGACGACTAAAGAGGGGATTCGATAGCTTTTAGATAAGTGGAAATCAATAAATAACTCAAACAGTTGATTTTATAGTACCGTAAAACGGGGTGAGTAGGTTTCGCGGGGAGAGGTGGGTTATGAATGGGGAGAGAAGGTTTGAGAGGGGGGTGAGAAGGGATTTTAAGGCTACTGCTACAAAAATAATGTATTCCAATTTAAAATGGAGCTATAGTAATACGCATAATAAAAAAAAATCGATCCAACAATCTTCCAAAATCACCTTTGTATGAAAACTACTCTCACCCCAAATACGAGGCACTACGGGGTGAGGTGGGTTTTCCTCTTTATCGTCAAAGTTATGAAATGGAACTACCCAAAATAAAATAAAAACTAAAATACAAACGTCCGGAACACTTATTATATACACCATTCAGTTTTCATATGTAAAAATGAAATTTTATCGAGGTTTGAATTTCAGTTTTGACCCTACTCACCCCATTTTACGCTACCAGATTTTATTGGGAACTGACGTTAAAACATAAATAAGCAAATTTAATTCAGTAGTTATATATGGAATACTAGAAAAAGAACTAAAACTAAACATAGACAATAAAGCATTAAGCTTGAGGCATTAAGTTCGCCATTTGTACCTTTATGTATTGTGCAATAAAGATAAAAATAAATAAATAATAATACGTTTTGAATTTTGTGAAGATATAAAATTTTACATTAATCATCATCATTCAGCCTATATACGTCCCACTGCTGGGCACAGGCCTCCTCTCACTTGCAAGAGGGGTTAGGCTAATTTTACATTAAATTCGTAGATTACAAACTCAAATAATTATTAAAGATTCTATAGTTTTAAGGCGTACTGTTTAACCTGAGGTGGTTGGTAAGAATAACATATTGTAGTACATAAGTGGCACTCCTTACCGGTAATTAAATGCTAAATGTCTGTAAATGGGCATGTGCATTGGTAGGTCTTTGAGTTCGACTATCATTAGCCACGTACGATACGTAGCCGGTGTTTAGATAATAGTCTGTGGTAACTGAAACGTTAATAATTTAATGACGTAATAATTTCGTAATAGCTTGTCAATGGTTGGTTAATATTGGTTAATAGATCAAACGCAACGCCGTGGATTAATTATACCTAGTATCTAAGACTCTAAGAGCTAAGTGCAGATGTAGTGGATAATTGTTTTCCATCGTTTTTTCTCGGAAACGTTCGTATTCGTCATGCTACTTCAGTCAACCTCAGTAATTTTTGTACCGAGACTGACTGAAATAACAAGACACGTTCATACGTTTCAGTAGAAAGACGATGGAAAACAATTATGCACTTCATCTGTGTTTATTTAACTTAACTATTTTTTCTACTTCAGCACTTCTATTTGTCAATTAAATAATTGCCAGTGATATCTACGAGTATAAAAACTTCATTAGAAGCGCGGTGCGTGGAGCGAGCCGTTGCTTGTCTGTAGGATCATAATAACAGTGTTATAATAAAATATTTATACAATATAGTACAACTGATGTACTCTTTTTTTAATGCTAACTATTAAGCAAATAATGTACAAACCAAATTGATTTACTTTTGTATATGTACCCTATTAATTAAACTTAAACCTCAATCTAAAAGCGAAGTGCTGAGTTATTTTTACACTTGTTTAAAAATGACTGTCTTTATCCTTAAGTATAATTTATTCATTGCACGCGACCCGGAGCGTGACCACCAAGGTGTTGCCAATAATTGCTCTATTACTGGAAAATGATTTACTGAACTAACGGGGAAAAATGTGCAGTTTTTAGAATATTTCTTTGGCATAATGAACTATAAGTGTTTGACTTATGGCTTCCATTAGGTTCTATGATACGGCAAGGTATGATTATACCTATAAGCTTTTAATTAAGATATTTAATTGTAGGTTAGGTAGACTTTAATGAATGAATGAACTAAATTTCCTACTTTCCGTACTTGTACCGTAAATAACTAATGTTTATCGATCTACTAGTACAGGTCAGGCATAAATAGCCGCGAGGAATTCTAAGAAAAGTAGTTCAATAAGCATTGTAGTTCGAATCAAATACCTAGTGAAGATTACACCAGGGAGGCCAATTCCAACATAGATTGTGACATCAAAACGATACCTAAATGAGTCTCGCCGACTCATCATCTAACTAAATGTTTAGTCGGAGAGACGCAAGATAACTAAATAATAATATATCATTGCCCTGTTACTTTAAAAAAATAGCTCCAAGCTACCTGAAATTTTGAACGATCAAATGCAGGCTGGGACAAGGTTGTATTGCCTAGTTCAAGTTTGAAATAATTGCCTTAAGAATAAGTTACTTAATAAAGGAAAAAGTCACTGTCACTGACGAGACGAACTCACGACTCTGGGATACTAACTCACCGCTTTACCGAGCTACCGAGACTTACCCGTTGACAGTGAATATTTCCACCATTATCCCTCATATACGCCCGAGGGAGTCGCGAGTTCGAGTCTAGCCTAAGATAGTAAGTTTTTCCAATTTTCCTGCAGACTTTTTGCTTAATACTTGTGTATTAATGTAATAATTACGCGTTATTTAATACTTAATTATGTCAATTATGTGTTTTGTTGTCTTTATATGTAGGTAAATGGTATAAAGTATTAACATAAACTTAATTAAAATTAAAATCCCTTGGTAATAATTATTTCGCTCAATTACTTCCGTAGAAATATCTTTTAAAGTACCTTTAGTTACCTTTTCACAACTCGAATTCAAGTAATAACAAGTACTATCATTACAGGCCAATTCGAACCTGCCCCTGATACTTATATCAAACCGATATTTGAATCATATTGGAATCATATCAGTTAGCTGCCATTTGCGCGGGAGTCTCGCTCGCACTAATACATGTACGTACTGTACGTGTGTGTTCATTTCGCACTGACTTGTAACAAGTCAGTGCGAAATGAACACACGAATGATAGCTACCTGATATGATTAAAATATGATTCAAATATCGGTTCAGATGTCAAGAGCACGTTCGAATTGGCCTGTTATCCTAAATAAACCTAGAATTTTATAATAAGTCCAACCCGTCCTCGAAAACGCCCACGCGCAAGTGAGATTATATATTTATGCGAAGAACCTTTTTAGTAGGTTGAGCTATAGGGAACGCGTATAATTTAATTTTGATCCTGAAAGATTAGGTTAAAGCCGGTACAGTTACGTACTCAAGTTTAGCAGCAACTGAAAGTAGGTATAAGTAATACATTTTTAACGAGCGTTTTTTCACACACTGCTGAAATTATAATTAATAGTCTTAAATAACCCAAAAAAGAACTTATCACTGTTTACATTGTCTTGATATCATGGGTGTTTTTTTTTTAAGTAAAATGACGTTTTTGAACCAATCTGTTGAAACACTAGGCAGGTTATTCAACAAATTCAGTCAGTTGAATGTTACTATCCATTCAAATAAAATGTATTCAGTATGTTACAATAACTACGTCACACGCAGTGTTGCAAAAAGTTTCCTCATTTAATAGACTCGGCGAAGTCTTAAAATTAGAGTTCCTTTATATCTCTTTCACGCCATCCTTTCATAGCTGGAGTGTGAGCAAGCAAGCGTAATTTCGACGCGCTCTGACCCCTTTTGTCAACAGAAAGCCTTTTCATTCTTGCCGCTCCAATTCGCAGCGGATACGCCATTTCCCGTCCTTTTCCTTTTGATTAGTGGCAGTGGTAAAAGTGACAAAGATGCGACAAAGGTATCTCAAAGCGTGATAATTGCCACCTCTGGACAAGGCGTGGGCGCGGCGGTGTCTGGTTTCAATCAGCGAAAACGACAAAGGAAACTGACAGGCTGGTTGTGTGAATTAGAGGAGCAAAACCGGCAAAGAGCCGGCTGTGCAGAGTAAAGTTTCATAGCCGCATCCTAGCGGCTAAACGACCGCTCGATTTCGTGTATTTCATTCAATAATATCTCCACTACTAGGCTGTAGGTAGGCGACAGAACAAACCAACCTTTGTGCTGCGCGCGTGCTGGCAGCCTGGCCAGTATGGATGCCGCTGCCAGCGCGCGTCTTTTTGTTTATACGAGTATGTTGATAGTTTTTTCTTGTCAATGAGCCACAAATAGATTTATAATGCGCACATCATCTGTAGTGTTTTATATGTAAATAGCTTGTTGTTTATAAATATTATGTGTTTTTTCCCGTGCGATTGTGTAAATATGGTATTACAAATACTGTACAGTTAAAGTTTTTCGCGTTTCATTCACGTACATAGGCGTTTAAATTCTACTAATAGAATTGAAAACGTGTGGTCAATACCACTCGATTCCCAATTTCTATCGCTCGTATTTCATGATTGTGATCTTTAATAATTTATTCAAAAATAAAAAATATTCCTAATACCTAAATTAAACTACCTACCGTTGAAATGAATACGATACGTAATAAAATATGTTATAGCCAAACAAATTAATTATCAGGGAACTCGTCAATTCTCCGATTTCAAATTTGAAACGATTCCCTCGAGTAACATTCGTTAATCATAATTAATATTTCGCTTGCCGTGTTTATGTAGGTATCGTATTTTTAGGATTGATAAAATTCATACTCTAGTTATCACCAAACAACGGAATACCAGCTTGCGTTCTTTTATCGGTTTAAATTCTGAAAATTTTGAATAGGGAAGTTTCATCAATATGTTTTAATATTACAACCTTTAGGTCGGTCTATTGATTTTTCTTTTTAAGATACTTGTAAATTAGCCTTAATAAATTTTTAGTTATTTATGACAATCAAATGGCTTTATTTTAACCTATTTTGTTACAAGGCACAGTCAGTATCAATAGTAGCGGATGAAATTACGAATCAAAAGTATCTAAATTACTATATTCTAATAGCAAACAAACAAACAAACAAACAAAATTTACTTTATTCATGTAGGCCTAGCAACAAGCTCTTATGAATCGTAATTAATCTTAATCTAATTATCAAAGCAATTTAATGATGTTAATATTATTCCATAATAAAATTGGATTATTATACATATCAAATTTAACACTAAAAATTTCACAAAAGGATCGTCAAACATTAAAAAGATTGTATAAAAAAATACTAGTCTAGAATTTCTAGAATAAAATCTAAATGTCAAAAAAAAAGCATAAGTAACAAAAGAAGTAGATAGTATTACATCGGAATTAGCTTTACAAAAAGGATACGTATGTAATATTTATGTGTAAAATAATCAGAGAAGCTACCGCGAAACCCGAAATTCGCAAATTAGAGGGATCTTTCTCTTTTATTTACTCCAATGAAAGCGTAATTAGAGTGATAAACATGCCGGCAATTTGCATACTTCGATTTTCGTGGTTATAGCCCAGACTCTAGCAAGTACTTTAGAATGGAAGCTGTAAGTAAAACAGCACTTTTTTAACTATTAAAAATGGCAGATACTTTCAGCACGTTGTACTATTTTTTGCTAACCGTCCACATTGTTTTAGTTATGTAAAAAAAAAACATTCGCAAACTGTACAGGAATCCACAACTGAAAGCTTGTGAAAATTTCATAAGCTTTGTGGCAGTTACTAGCCTAAAACAAAGAGATACACGACCATTTCCATACTCGAATTGAAATATGACACAAATAAACAAAATGGCTTGATGTCCTCGAAATGGGCCCACAAATGTCAGCACAATATTTCACTGCCCGCGCTGGACTTTCACCCAAATGATGTACACAAATTTTACGAGGAAATTATTCTGATGATCATTGTTTCTTCGCTGGTTGCTATATATGTTTCGTAATTGAGTTTCCGCTTGCTATGCATTATTAAATTTGTCTCTTGCTGATTGGCATCGGATCAAATATCGATGTTGAATATGTTGTATGATTGTGGCTTCCACATTCTTCGAGAAAATATTGTGTATTTTTTTTAAGGACACTTTTACACAAATTGACCAAGCCCCACGGTAAGCTCGCGTTGTGGGTACTCAGACAACGATATATACAATATATAAATACCTACTTAAATACATAGAAAACAACCATGACTCAGGAACAAATATCTGTATCATCATACAAATAAATGCCCTTACCAGGATTCGAACCCGGGACCATCGGCTTCATAGGCAGGGTTACTACCCACTAGGCCAGACCGGTCGTCCGTTTATCTGATTGCGGGAAGGCAAGGATATGTTTGTGTCATCTGTTTCACTCATAGGGCTAGAACAGAAATTATGTTGAGTAAAACGCGTTAAGTTGAATTGCAACAACATTCAATTGACTTTATTTTATCAGCAATCCACGAACTTAATACAGTATTCATAAACCATGTTCACGCTCAAACAGTTATCTCCGATCTAGTACAAAGTAAAACTACGATACCGTAAAACCTCCCATATAGTCCAAAAGCGCCCAATAGGCCAAAAGCTCCCAAGCATTTTTCTTTGATATTTTTAAGTTATAATGCAAAATAGTTTTACCCCTATAAATGGAAAAAAAAAATACATTACCAAAAAGAACATCAGTATTGATACATAAATTATGAAGTTGCGGACCATAGTTGCAGTACTGGACTATAGTCGGGAGCTTCTACGGTACGCGAAAGGTTAGTCCATAAGCCAAACTCGAAGGGAAAAACTTCTGATGGCCGATAGTATTGATGAATCCTTCATTCATGACCTTTTTACGGCTATTCATCAAGACATGCCACTGTAAGGGAATAGAAAGAAAAGGTTTAATTATTCGTGTGGTCTGTAGATACGGAAAACTATTGGGGTGAGAACAATAGATCCTTCTTTCGATAAGGATCGCTTCTACATTGTTCGGTGTACGTGAATGTGGTACAAAAAATAAGACATAAATGGAGCGGATCTAAAGGGGCCCACTGATTAACAGTCCGCCGGACGGTATCGACCTGTCAGTTAGAACAAAAATTTGACAGTTCCGAACAACTGACAGGCCGATACCGTCCGGCGGACTGTTAATCAGTGGGCCGCTTAACAGTTATTCCGTAAGTACTTACTTTTTAGGGTTCCGTACCCAAAGGGTAAAAACGGGACCCTATTACTAAGACTCCGCTGTCCGTCTGTCCGTCTGTCGGTCACTCATGAACTGTGATAGCTAGGCAGTTGAAATTTTCACAGATGATGAATTTCTATTGCCGCTATAACAACAAATACTAAACACAGAATATAATAAATATTTAAGTGGGGTCCCATACAACAAACGTGTTTTTTTTACCGTTTTTTGCGTAATCGATTTTTGCTCCTCTATCGATTTCATAATAACTAATACCTGCATACTATTATACATACCTACAATCATAAAAATAACTACACTCGAAATTTTTCCTTTCAACCTGACAAACGCATGTCTCACATTTACAAAGCTTTTGTAACTCATAACAAAATACCTGAAGAGTATGTCATATATTACAAAAACGACATATGTCCATTGAAATATGAAGACACATTTGTCGTTCTAGTTACGCTGATGGGTGTAACTGATGGCGCTTCCTACTGAGGCCAATTCAATTTAAACAACTTGTTACGGTATTGGTGATTGAGGCCATTTCATACTTACACCCTGACATCAAAACGAAATCTAAATAATGTACTTATCCCATGCACCAATAAAAAATCATGTACAATATTGCCAAGACGAGACCAAAAAATAAATAGCTCGGACTATAAAATAAAAATAAATAAATATGGCTCGCACTGTCAAAATGTTATCTGATCTTATGTTTAGCCAAGATTTTTACTCTACACGCCCTTACTCCACAAGATCTTCACAAACTCTACACCTTACGGCCCGATTCGAACTTTAAGATACTTACGTCAAGTAATAGATCTAGAAACGATATAGATTAGATATGTCAGTGTCAAATGTGACGTTTCTTCAAACAAAAACGTCACTTTTGACACTGACACATCTAATCCATATCGTTTCTAGATCTATTATTTGACGTATTTTAAAGTTCGAAAATCGGTCATTTAGTCAAAATATGCGACTTGGCCGTTTCAGATATCGTTTTGATGTCAAGTGTAAGGTTGACGAAATATAAAGTGAGCCGATCTCTCGGACAAGTTGAACAAGATCGGCTAACTTTACATTGCGTCAACCTTACCTACGTCTGAATTATTGTCCTGGTTTTGATATTAGGTGCACGTTCGAATTGGCCTAACTTGTGTGCAACCCACACGGCTTTCACTTCATTCCGCATGCACCAATCAGCGTGAACGATCTTAACGTCGTATCTAAATTATATCAAAACCGTAACAAGTTATTCAATCTGAATCGGGCTCATGTCCGCCTCTCTCGCTTTTTGTTCGTCAGGTAATGACAACGAATGTATTATAACGCTCTGAGAATGACAGGTACTGTACTTGGTATCGTTTTGGGTCGTCCCATTCGCTTTTCGTCAAGTTCTTAAATTAGTCCTATTCTGAACACTGATTTAAACTTTCACGATTATTAAACATTATCCAAAACTACACAACGGGACTTAATCGCGTATTTAAGTTTTAAGATTTACCTCCGACGTTTCGAGGACGGCGTTGTCCCCGTGGTCTCGGAGAAGACTGGCTCAACTTGACATCAACATCTTCTAGACGCGCGAGTTTTTCGAACTACCCGCACTTGGTCTTGTTTATCAGTTTGAACGTTTTGCGCACTAGGGATGTTACTCTGTCTGTGTCTGTTAGTGTTGTGTGTCGACAGAGTAAGTCCTATTCTGCTTTTGTCACTACATTGAAACCCACCGACGATTGTGACGAATGTAGAATGAGTGACGAAAGCAGAATAGGACTAATTTAAGAACTTGACGAAAAACGAATGGGACGACCCAAGACGATACCCTGTACTTGAATGTGGGTGCGTTGTACTTGTTATGATAGGGCGGATCGATATGATCACATGAAGGCTGAAGTTATTTTTGTGCTTCCAATAATATGATGGTCAGTGACAAGGCGGGTCAGAAATATTAGATACACTACACTATCGCAGATTAAATAGTTCGTTTATTATTGCGGTAGGAAGCAATATCGTTTTGACAACAGCACGGCAGATATGTATCAAACTTTTACTAATCTACAACCTAACCAGTTTTCTTTATTATAAGGGCAACTTAATGAATTAGAGTTAGACGAAGATATATCTGAAAAGATTTTTATAGCATACGCAGTGCAAACGTTATATAAACGTCATAATTTCATAGAGGTTAGACGCCTTTGTAAGACAGAGGGAACATATTTCCCACCTAATTTTGAACTTTATTTCAAAGTGATAGAGTTCAATTTTGCATAATTTCCGACACTCTTATGCCTTATAAAGGGTTAAAACAACACTTGCACTGCGTGTGCTATCAAAATCGTTGGAAATTTATCTTGGTCTAATTCTAAATGCTTGGCTACTATAAAGAATAGTACTGAACATAAAGATTAATTAGATTAGTAAGTATTTAAGACGACGGTAGCGGTGGGTAAAATTTCAGATTCTGTCAATTTACCCCATTTCACACACAAGCGCACTTCACGCACACTACCTCACTTTACTGGGACAGGTCAGTGACCCATCATGTTTTTTTAAGATTGGACTTTTAGTTTAGTATTGACCACTAGCCTCCTTTGAGGGTAAAAGCGTACCATTGAAAGATGAAAGAGAAACAATGCATTTAGTCTTGGTTTCCTTGTCTGTTCATGTCACACGTATCTATTTAATTCATTTGATTGTTGACTGTTTTACTACCTAATATTGCTTTGTCGAGATACGCGTTTTGTACAATTAAAGCGAATAAAACAAGATGTCATTAAGTCAGATGTAAAATGTTATTTACTACTCTATACGGTTTTTCATAAGGTGCAAAATGCATTCAATGGAAATTTAAATAAATAAAGTTTCGGCAGGGTGGTAATTCCATTTTGGCGGATAAAGCGAAACAGAATAGTTATATCGAACCTGCTTACAAATTTTCACGAGAATCAGTTGAGAAATGTGATCTGCAAAGGAGAACATACAAAAGCATTTTTGCCCAAGCTGAAACGGAGACCTTTGCTAACGCTCGGCCAATGATGGTTTAGGTACACCTATAAAAAATGGTTGTCCCTGCTGTAATTTTAATATCTTTATATTTCAACCGGTATAGTTTTACCTTTAAAAATAATCGGTATCGCTAAACAATAGCGGTACCTTACTACTTATACGTTCACGAAATCGGTATCTGCATAACTTGATTTTTAGTAAACTAACCTGGAAAATAATCTCAAAATCACCGAAACATTTATGTACAGTCACCTGCAATAATATGTTACGTCATTAGCGCCAACTTTGCCTCCAGGGAAACTTTGCCCAAAACGACAATTTTAAACAAATTCGTTAATGAAGAAAAATTTATAATAGTTATGGCAACCCTGCTGTTTTTAGTAGAAAATAGGTTATATTTCTGACAAAACTATATACCAAACTTCTGCATAACTTGACTTGGGAATTTCGAGCGAGTTGTCTAATATAGGGTATATTTCGGCGGGCAAAAAATTTATAAATAATGAATGCAAGTAGAAAAAATTGAGAACCCTTTGTCAAATTTTTCCGGGTTTCAGTTATAACACATGAAGCATAGATTACATCTATTGAGATTTAAACTAAAAAGGCCTAAATACACAAAAGTTTTAGCGGTGGGCAAAGTAATCCGGTAATTTGGCATCCATACCAACATTGCCCACCACCAAAAACGGATTAGGGTTGTCACTTTCATCTAATTTACCCAACTTCGCAAGTAAAAGAAGGTTATGTTTGTACACTAAAATAAGTTTATGTATATAATAATATACTGTATTTAATTTGTCTTATTATCCTTTATTTAGATGTTTTATCCCGTTAACGAATGAAAAACACAGCAAAAATCATATTTTTGGCCATTAACCTATTGTAACAGATTTTCTCAAAAGTGACAACCCTAGCCTATGTAAAATGCTTAGGCGAGCCTTATTTGTAAATGGGTAAAAACGGGTAGGCAACATTGCCCAGCAAATTTATTTAAAAGTTTTTACACTTATCGCTAAGATATTAACAGGGAATGGTAGGATTGCCCAAAACCTTTAAGTGATCCTTAGACATCATCATCATACCAGCTGTATTTGAATACCAAATTGACGTGGGCAATGTTGGCGAAAACCCCGGATATCTTTGCCCGCCCTCTAAAACGCAAAAAAATGGGTAAAAACACGATAAAAAATGTTTTCTTCAAATAAACTGATGCGTTTGATCACAATGGACGTGCTGAGCAAAAAAAAATCATATATGATTTTTCTTTTTTGAGAAATTCGTGTTTTTTTTAAAAAAGCGGGCAAAGTTGGTGATAATGACGGTACCTACTCTTCGAAGGCCGCAAAAATATGTGACATGCTCTTATGCTTCTACAAATAAGATCGTGTCAGATATTTTTGCGGCCTTCGTTGTGTAACATAAATTGCAGGTGACTGTACATTTGGAATAATTATTTTATTTAGTTTCAACGAAAGTTTCTAGTTTAGTACGAAAATACATCAGATATGCAATATGCACAAAATGTAGACCTAATCGAAATAAAACATTGCTTTTTATAGTAAATTTATAAAACATTCGATACACAGGTATACATAACAATATCCAGGCCACAGCGCTATTGGCCTGTAAGCTTCATCTCGGTCTCCAAAGCCGCAAAAACTCGCTAGTACTTAGTGCTGGTGCCGTTATTTTTTCTTGAAGATTTTCAGAGAACAGCACGTACACACGCATTATACATATAGACGGAACGAACGGCATAATCACAATCATTTATTCGTCGCAATCCATGGTATTAATTACAGGTCTAGGTACAAGACTTTCAGTTATTACTTATACGAATTACATAACGCTTCCTGTTAATAGGCAATATTTTAAAATAAAAGTTCTATAATATAATACAAGATTACAAATGTCATCAAAATTCATTGACGTACAGAAGTCAAATACGTTTTTAAAATGACGCAAATGAATACCAGCATAATGAAAATGAATCCCAATCGGTAAAGATGAGTCTTTAAACTTTTTTCATTTTAAGCGAGTTTTGAAGGAACATAATACTTAAATTCGACTGTAATCGTATTGTTTTAAGATAGTTTACTGCGGTTTTCAACCATTATGACCACAGCACACACAAACACAACACAGCAAATCACATTTAAATGAGACGCGAGCTGATATTTATGTACCCTATTTTTTGAAATACAATTTATCTACTGGTATACTTTCTCGTGTGCGTATATGATTTAATGTCAATATAATTGTCAAAAGCAAGCAAATCAAGCTGTCATTTTCATTTGAAGAAGTATACGTGTGCTCCCGTGCAGCCCCAGCGGGCATCTGACTAGAAGAGGAATTTTGAGTGATGTCGTCAATGTATGGAAATTGTTCGAAAGTTTACATTTGAGATTGAATTTCTGTGTTGTTTTTTGTGAGTAAAAATATAAATCGATAATAAATTGGTAGTTGAATTATCTAGCTTTCAAAATCACACAATAATTCAATTACTGTCAAAGACAAAATTGTTTTGCTTCGGTCTCAAACGGAACTCCATATTTTGATTTTTTGATACTTTTAGTGTCGGTTTGTAGAGAATAACAGCAAATTAAAAATATAATGGCATGAAGAGTCGGTACACGGTTTCTTCGTGAACAAATTTACGTGTAATTTAATGCAATTATTAAACATTTATTGAACAAATTATGGTTACAAAGTGAGGTCTAAATCGAAAACGTCATATACCGGCCCCTTAAGATTTTTATTATTGTATACTGTGTGTTACTGACCATGGGTCTTTAAATCCAGGGCTCGATTCTACTCGCTAAACTGACCTACTTTTACTATGGCACCAACCCCGAAATCCTGAAAAAAAATTTTACTTTTTTATACATTTTGGCTGATCAGATGTCGACGTTTTCTATGGAAAAGCCAAAAATTTTTCCCCGATTTTAGGGTTTGTCCCATAGTAAAAGTAGCTCAGTTTAGCGAGTAAAATCAAGCCCTGGATTTAAAGCCCCATGGTCAGACACACCATGTATATATGTATGTTAGCTTGTAAGGTATGTATCTATGGGCCTTAGTTGCCTGAAAATAAATGCTTTGGTTGTTTGATTGGTTTGCTTGATCGATTCATAAAGACACACATTTTGCACCTATTATAATATTTACATATCCCGCTTTTATTATATCCCTTTTATATCCCGCCGTTTATTTTACTTTATTAATAATAATATTATGCTTGTTCGCTATCAAAATGCATTTGAAATCCTGTCGATTCCATCAGCCTTAAGGCTCAAAGCGATCACAATCTTCCACTCAATATCGGGTTAGACTCTGTGTTAATTCAGCTTCTAGTGCATCGCATGTTACGTAAGCTCTTTGACACTTAACATGATTAATTATCGTCGTATTCTGAATGTAAGGGAGGAATATACGTGAATTATACTCATATAGGTACCTATCTGATTATGGTATTAATTTAGTACTCCTTACCTATATAAATTTGTTCACAGGGCACTAATTAAATATCAATGTGGAAATAGAGATATGAAAATTGATTTAAACGCCTTATATGTAGTTGTGGTGTGAGAGCTCAACGAGGATGCGGAGTGTTAGGGTCGGCAACGTGCATGTGGCGCCTCTGGAGTTGAGGGCTTCCATAGGCAAAAGAAAATAAACGCTTAAATATTTGCAAAAGCTATAATATCTTTTCCGGACATTTTACTCCGTCGTCGCTTAGATAATAGAGTTAGACCAAGAAAAGTCTGCAGCGATATTGACAGCCCACGCAGTGCAAGTGTTATTTATTTATACGTCATAATTTCATAGAAGTTTGACATTTAAAATAACACTTGCACTGCGTTGGCTATCAAAATCTCTACAGACTTTTCTTGGTCTAACTCTATGTATATTATTGTGCCGTGGAGGCGTGAGGCGCCTATCATGATGTATTAATTATTTGACAGATGTCACACGGTTTATGCGGTCTCGCTTTACAACGCGTTGACAATAAGGATGATGACATATGTCAGAAATAATTAATAAAGACTCCTCGTGCCTCAGATGTCGTTCGATTCCGAAAATTATCCATTATTCTATTACCTATATTACGATATTAGAGTCCATTTTCTAAATTAACTAATATACCAAATTGATTCAGAACTACCAATGAAATACAACTTATTTAATGATAAAAATAATCCTCCAATACAAATCCATCTCTTTCACCACCAACGAACCAATTCGAACGTACACTGACATCAGAGTGATATCTGTATGATGTCAGTTAGTTATCGTGCATTTCGCTCGTACTTGTCCGTACATGTACGGGTGCGAGCGAGACGTACGGTAACTAAATGACATCATTGTATTGTTTAGTACATCTTGTATTGTATTTTTGATATGTTTATGTGACTGTTTGGCTTTCTCAATAAATAAAAAAAAAAAAAACTTTCAAGTATCATTCTGATATTTTTGTAGGTACGTTCGAATGAGCCTCCAATACCCTGGTTGTAATTAATCAAACCTAACCTTCTCCAGGTAATTAATATCGCACAAATTATTAATAATGTGTGTCAAAGGCGAGGCGTAATCGAGCCATTATGGAACCTTGCCGCTCTAACAAGCCGTCTGATATCGTTTACTAAGTTAATGAATAGGCAGAATTAGTTGAGGAGACAAGGTTCTATACGGGTCATTGAATGGGTTCGATTGTCAGTTACAGTAACGAGGAAATCGGCTTGAGAAATCAATAAGGGTCCAAGTCTTTAGGATGAATTGGATATAGGAGATAGCTACATATTAATGCAAAACAGAGGAAAAAATGTATATAAGTAGGTACATAAAAGTAGAAAAAGAAGAAAATAAATTTATTTAGGACGCTTACAGTACTGCAGCTTAAAACTAATACGACACTTTTATTAGTATAAAATATAATTGAATAGGTCTCGCCTCAGTTTGATGTCAAGTTACCTTTCAGGTATCTTGACGCTGGTCTTCCGACGAGACCCGTCCAAGCGATCGCGTCAGCACGTACCTTTATTCGGCTAGCATAGGTATACAATAAAAACGTTGGCAGGTAAGATGGATGCACCATTACTCACGCACTGGAACGGTCTACAATATGGCAGCAACAGATGTTTAGAAATGGTGCATCTAGATTGCCTAGATTATAGTTTGATGTGTTGTTTGTTATTTATTTTCATATGTTATGTGTCTCGTAAATTATAATTGTATGTCATTAACCTTTATTAAGTTTAAGATTTGTTGTAGGTACCTACTAACACTAGATATACAGTCATACCTATACAATTTCAGGCTTCAAATTGTCAAAAGTCATTGCATAATTATGCATACGTTGCGTACATGGGCTCAGTATATCCCTGGCTTAATCATAAAACTTCAAAAATTTTCAATTCAGTTCAAAGTCTGCTGACATTCACACAGGCGTCTCGCTCGCACTAATACAAGTGACGAACTAGTCAGAGTGAAATGAACGCGCGAATATAAGAATATGGTATGATTCCAATATCATTCTAACATCGGTTTGATGTCAAATGCACCTTCGAATTGGCCTGTGTATCAAAAACTGTATTCTTAATGTAACCAAGAAATATTGCTGAATAAGAATAACGCAATCAAATTACCTCGCATATGTTCCAATACTATCTGTACAAAAGCTTGTCTATATCCGGGGCATAAAAGACTCCTATGCTATAGTCACAAATACAGCTCACAATAGCATCCACAATTATATTCATTCCTATACATGTTTTGCATTCATCGTTGCTACGTTTTATTTCCTTGTCTGTGGTGTAAGTTATAGGATTATTTTAGTGAAAAGCTAGCTAGTTTATGGTTAGCTTGACTTATTACATCGCAGAAAAATAGTTCTTGATCAAGAAATACAAAATACTTTTAGATCTTTTTAATTTCGATATAAGAAAACTCAAAAATGTCTTCATCCAAGAAATAAAATGTTTCATTCTTGTATCAAATAAAAAAGTCAGTTTTGATTTGTATATCTTGACCCAAGTAATAAAATTTTGAGGATTTAATATTCTTGAACCGATAGATTATCAAAGTCCAAGGTACCTAGATCTATATCTTGGCCGCTCAAGATATAGTATCAGTTGAGACATATCTGGTTGTTCTTTCAAATATTTTTTTTTTTTTTTTTTGTGATAATTTAGCGTGAATAATACGGCATTTATTTTAAATACAAAATAATAGGTATAGAAGATACTAGTGTATGTACGGAAAGAGAAGAGTCGTGGAATGTATGGGGCCCAATACTTATACATTCCACGATTCTTCTCCTTCCGAACAGCCTCTAGTAGACATCAATTTGGTTGGCAGGGTTTCAGTTTCGAAACTAGTTAACAGTTACGCAATTCTTCATGTTCAGCGTCCTTATCTTTAGACCTTCAGTTATCGCTACATCCTATAACTCGCAAACCACATTCATTCGTTTATCTCCCATGACTCGGCAAATGTGCCAGTGAATGGCATTCAAGCTCGCGTCATCGTTACGCTGTCATTACCTGCAGAGCGGGAATGACTAACCGTAATGACGGAGACGGCGAATGAGCGTATCGCTCGAGAACAACATTCGAATTTTGGAAATACGATTTTGCTTGGAATAAATTTAAAAGTAAGACTTAAACTCACGTCCTAGATTCAGATTCAGAGGCCGTCTAACCCAGACAATAATTTTTCCACTTTTAAATTTATTCTAAGCTTAATATTGTACGGTGAGTTTCATCAGTGGTTACTCTCATAGAGTACGTCTGAATGTCTGTCAAGTTAAACCAGTTTGACAGCACTGGCTTCCCTCGAATGCGGATGACCCATATATATATCATCGTTGGCAGACGTTTCTGCTTGTTAAAAATTGAAATATGATTTTGATTTCTTAGAACTCGCAGCGCATCTTGCGCACTAATTTATAGATTCTTCGGCCAAATGTCAGATCAAGTGATCTATGCGGTAAGGTACTTTGTAACCGCCGCCGGCGTTGTCACTGGATTTGACATTTAACACATTCATTGCCACTAAGTGCTAGTTACGCTTGATTCTTACAGGAGTCTTCTTATATTCAGATGTTCTGTAACAAAGTGGCGCCCTCTCTTGTTTATTGAGATCAAATCAACAATAATGTGCAAATTCGAATCTACCCCCTCATCTGCGGCAATTGCGGCGTCACTCCATTTGATCGGGAAATTGCACTGAGTGCTTTTATGTTTATTCATGTCATGCTTGAGTGAAGTAGATATTTCTTACATAACGTATGTTTCGATCAATAGGAGATATTGTTTAAAAAAATTAAGAGTTGATTCTAGACAAACTATGAACGTACTATCGACATCGTTATTTATTTTATTAATAGTCTTTTAAAAAAAATAATGTGAGTTTAAAATTATACTAAGTAATTTCGTTGCACTGTCAAGACAATCGGCTCCCTAAGTTGAGGAGTGATTGAGATTACAATTAATATTAACATTTAATTATCAATTCAGTTATAAAACTGCCGTGAGACTCTAACATAAATATTAAAATGATTAAGTCGAATAAACGCTCGACATGTTTCGATACAATTTTAGTCGGTCAGGATTCAAATCGCTGAAGCCCCTAGAGAAAGGCCTCAAGATTTTTGGAAACCGTATTGTGATCTAAAAAGCGCTACGACATTTAAAAAACTCCATTCTCTGAACCTACTGCACCTTAACGCTCTGTGCATTTGTGTTTCATAATAGACGGAAAATGTAACACAATGCTACGTCTACATGCTCGATGAAGCATGGATTGTTAGAATTACATTCTAGTCTAACTCCTCTCTAAGTCCCGCTATCTGGAAACTTGGTTCTAACACTCCGTTGCGCCTTTATTAAGTTATACCGCGATCATGGCATAAGTTGGAGAAGCTGTGACTCTTAGCTTAGCTCATAATGAATACCTATCACTTAGATGGCAATCTGCATGCAAAATTAGAGGTTAAATCTTAAGACGAAATTGGAGGACTCGCGCGAAAACGCGTTTTCATACAAACGTAGTCCTCATTTTTATCTCTGGATATTAACATTATTGAATATATTTTGCTACAATTGGTTGTATATTAACCACAGCTATGCCCCTACTAATTTTGATACAATTGGTTGTACAACCACAGCTATGCCCCTACTTTTGATTTTTTTCGAACTGCAATTATTATAAAAGTTAGGAGCATTTCAAAATTTGTAAGAAATCTGTTTTTCGCTCCTAATTTTAAAAATAGTCAAATAGCCAGTTTATAGTTTAATTTTTTAATTGTAAGTGTTAGTTGTAATTTGTATCCTTTTTTGTAACTATCATAATAATTATTGAATAATATAAAAATTGACAACAAAGGGGCATAGCCGTGGTAAATATATTAATATAGTACATCAAATTATGTAAAAATATTTTTCATAATGTCACTCTCCAGAAATTTTTCCACAATATTTTCAAGGAAACGTACGAACGTGTCTTGCTATTTCAGTCAGTCACGGTACAAAAAATACTAAGGTTGACTGAAGTAGCGTGACAAAAACGAACGTTTCCGAGAAAACACGATGGAAAACTATCATGCACTACATCAGATTCTGTAGCTATGACTCGTAGTAAAATACATTTCCAATCCAATTTCTGTGCCCAAAACTTTCAGGACACAATGGACACAAACTAATGCTGAAATTAATGGATACCTTTTTGATGGCACTCGTGTGGAAGGGCAAGGCCGTTTATCTCCTATTTGACCCTCCATTAGGCGAGCCTAAACTGTTCAAGTATTTCGGAAAAGATGTAGGCGGAAATGAAGTAACGTACCTATTGATGGTGTTTTTTTTTTATCGATTAAAATCACTTGTGATACCAATGAAGGTAATTGCGCAGCAAGGGTTTATGGATGTTTTTCTCTAAATTAAGAAAAACCCAAGGTTAGCAAGGGTGTATAATATTATCATCGCTCGTTTCATGAATTTTTCGTTTATTTCTTTTTTCGTATCTGTATTAGCCACACGTTTTTCGGTCTTATTCGGTATCCGTCTTTGTCTTCCTTGGTCAAATACTGTAATTGGACTCTCCCTTAACACGGTTTTATCTCTTAATAAATCTTACTAATTTATCGTCACAGTCATTCGATAGAGTCTCATTCGTCGTTCGTCTCTTTTGTTTCTTATCTCACTAACTTATTGGCGAAAAAATCTGTTATAAGTTGGTGGTCATATTATCAATCTTTTACGTTTCTGATCGTATTCTGAGTTCCTCGTCTCATTCGCTCTTCTTTCATATTTATCACACCAAAATGATCACTAACAGACCTATTCGGATTTCGAGATAATCACAAGATCTTGAGACGATTTAGAGATCAACTAGATCTACATTAGATATCGACTAGATGTGACTTGGATATCTAAGTCATAACTTGTCGACATCGTGCAAGAGGACCTCTAGAATCGCGGAAACGTCAAATTTGACAAATCTATCTCACAAATATCTTTAAATTATCCGTATCGTAACTTGTTGAATTCTAGTAGAAATCTAACGGCCGTATTCGAACAATGAGATATGTCAAATACTAGATATTGAAACGATATGGATTGGATATGTCAGTGTCAAAATTGACGTTTCTTCAAACAAAAACGTCACTTTTGACACTTGTTTGACACTGACATATCCAATCCATATCATTTCAATATCTAGTATTTGACGTATCTCATTGTTCGAATACGGCTGTAATTCATTTTCCGAATCGAGCCGTAACTTTCAAATAATAGGTGTAGGCATACTTTATTTACTACATTATGTTCCTGGGAAATGTCTTAGAAGAACAGTCTAGAAGTTTTATATACATAACGTTTAAGAACGACTCACTTTAGAAAGGCCCGGGTCCGGGTCCAAGCCTCTCAGACAGCGTTTGAACCAAAAACATACCGTTTCTTTTAGTTCAATTTCCAACACGCTTATTTTAATATTTTTTTTAAATAGGTATATATTAGTGGAAAGTAAAAAGTAAAAAGAAAGTAGAAAGATATTACATGCCCACAAGCTGTTAACTATTGCCCACAGGAGAGAAAAATGTACTGTTCGCGATAACACACTAGTTTTCTCTCCTGTGGGCAATAGTTAACAGCTTGTGGGCATGTAAGCAATGATTTTATCATAGTTCTCTAAATAAAAGGAGGATCTTTTCACGTGGATAAGGGTTAAATAAGAAAATTAACCTTTATAGCCCTTAACTTTTGTGTATGTCTACGGGAAAGACATAACACAGTGATCTGTTTGACCCAATTTATACAGTCGTCGACATAAGCGCTGGTGGCCTAGCGGTAAGAGCGTGCGACTTTCAATCTGGAGGTCGCGGGTTCAAACCCCGGCTCGTACCAATGAGTTTTTCGGAACTTATGTACGAAATATCATTTGATATTTACCAGTTGCTTTTCGGTGAAGGAAAACATCGTGAGGAAACCGGACTAATCCCTATAAGGCCTATTAGTTTCCCCTCTGGGTTGGAAGGTCAGATGGCAGTCACTTTCGTAAAAACTAGTGCGTACGTCAATTCTCGGGATTAGTTGTCAAGCGGACCCCAGGCTCCCATGAGCCGTGGCAAAATGCCGGGACCACGCGAGGAAGAAGAAAAGAGACAGTCGTCGACATAAATTTAGCCACGCAGCACAAAGAAACATTTTTGTATTGAAAGACAAAAGTACTAAATAAAAGATCAAACAAGTTTCAGAAGTACTGAAGTTACAGATTTTTAACGGTATCGTCTAGGGTCGTCCCATTCGTTTTTTGTCAAGTTCTTAAATTAGTCCCATTCTGCTTTCGTCACCCATTCTACATTCGTCAAGTTCATCGGTGGTCTTTTTCATATTTGGTTATGTTTGGTTGTTTGCCTTTTTCTTATTTCGGCTTATTCCGGTATTCGTCATCATCTTCTTTGGGCATGTTCGATGTTAGTCCATTTCTTTTTTTAGTCTCATTCGTTATTCGTCCTATCATCTTTGGACTTATTCTAATTTCGTATTTTACTTATTTAGGCTCTTTTGAAATTTGGACACATTCTCTATTTGTCCCGTTAAATATTCGTCCCGTTCGATATTCGTCCTATTCGATATTCGTTCCATTCACTATTTGTCTCGTTTTTTGTTTTGATTCCATAAACAATAATCCTTATACTTAAATATTAATTAAATTTATCCTAAACAATACACATGTAGGGGAGATTAGTCCAAAACGGGGACACGGGGCTTACTCCGTCGTGCCGTGCCTGGTCTTAAACCAGGGCACGGTAGTATGGCTACTTGGATAGTTTCAGACTGATTAAAGCTTTGGTAACTGCTGTTAACCTTCTTCAGGGCGACTTCTATGACACTCACGGGAGGGAAGGGATAATGAAATTGATAACCACACTGGGAAAAAGACAATCAACAAATATGGCCAAAGATGACAAAGACTACCAGCGAACGTGACGAATGAAGAATATGACAGAATACAGAATAAGACAAATTAAGAACTTGTCAATAACCGAATGGGACCAACAACGAACGTGTCGATGAAAAAATGACGAATAATGGATGAGACTGAAAACGAGATACACTAACATCGAACATGCCCAAACAAGATAATGACGAATACCGGAATGGGTCGGAATAAGAAAAAGGCAAACAACAAATATGACCAAAGATGATTAAGCCCACCGACGAACGTGACGAATGTAGAATAGGGTACCCCAAGTAACAATTTGTGGTTCTATATTAGTCGATAGAACGTTTCCCAAATACCACCTAAGGTCCTATAAAAGACCAAAGAAGATTGTATAAAGCCGAAATGGCGCATCTTATGTGCCATTCAGTGATATAGTAGACCTGTAGCAGTGTCAGTCGTGACGTTTTAGGTCTATAAAAGTGATGTGATGATCACTTTTGTGCTAATTTGTTGTCAGTAACGCCATTATATGTAGTGTTAATTTATACTATAGTGGCATTTGAGATTCCATTATAGTGCTTGTTTTATACTATAGTAGTATTTGAAATTGTATTATAGTGCTTTTTTATACTATTGTAGAATTCATAGTTCCTTTACTACGAAATTTGCTGTCAAGTTTTCCATCAACTGTTGTGAGTGGTTTTGTTGTGTGTTTACTTCACAAAAACGGTACTAAGTAAAATGGTGATAAGTAAAGACTTTATATTAATATGCGCCATTTAGATGTCGAATAATTCGGTCCTTAGTGCAAAAAGTATATGGGACGGAAGTTTTACCGTTAGAATAGTATTAGTTTAATGAGGAATTTTAAATGCCCCCTAGATTTATTTATGTTTTTAATAAAATAATTTAATAAAATATTATGATATTCACCATAGTTACTACTATACAGCCAAGAAGTAAATCCGACGCTTTTATAGGCTAACTATAGAACTTACGACGAAATATTCACCGCCATCATGATTAAAAAGGGGTTCCAGGGTTCCAAAAGAATTTTGCTGTGACCCAGTTACACCTACAAACTCTTTAGAAAGATATAGGATTTTTATTTTATTTAGATATAGTCATTACTGTTGTTTCCTTTTTCAGTGTGATTGGTAAAAAAAATGTGCTAATAATGGATGTCGATAAATATCTAAACCGTCACGATTTTATGCTTGTATTAAATCATTGATGATAAATCTCACCTACAGTCACTAATATCACTGGGGTCTTTTTTATCAATTCATTAAAATATAAAAATATTTTGTACGGAACCACATTATGTGGCTTAGGCCTGAACTTATATAAGCAAGATATAAGTAGCCATTACAGATCAAATTTATCATTTACAAGTAGTCGTTTTCTACCTTTATGTATCTAACTCGGTTTATAAAAGACATAAAAACTCAGCTATAACGCTGTTGTCTTTTAAAAGAAAAAACAAAACCACTATACAACAGTTTTGTGATATAAAAGAGTCATTGTGACGTTTACAGCGATGAGATATAATAGGGATTTAAAAACTACTAAAGCGCTTTTTAACACTATAAATATGTCCCAAAAACGCTACTATAGAGCAAAACAGTTCTATAATAGTGTTCATATGACTACTAAAGTATTATGTACTATAGCAGTGATCTCTAAAGCCACTATATCCTAAAATCGTTGTATAGTTGGGTTTTTGTCACTGTTAAAACACAAAACTATAGCGGCTTGCAGGGAACCTTAATAGCGCAAACTACTAAAGTATTATGTACTATAGCAGTGATCTCTAAAGCCACTATATCCTAAAATCGTTGTATAGTTGGGTTTTTGTCACTGTTAAAACACAAAACTATAGCGGCTTGGCAGGGAACCTTAATAGCGCAAATTAGTTGCATAAAAGTGATTCCAAATACTATTATACAGTAATATTGCTCTATAGTAGTTATATTTGAACCTGTTATAGTACACGCCTATAACGGCTCTATAAAATGATGAAATAAACCTTTACATCAATTGCTTATAGAATATATTAGCTGTATAAGCCTATAGAGCAAAAAGGTGTTGCCAAGCGCTTTTATACGACAGGTGGTCACCTCTGAAACCTTAATACGACGTCTATACAAGCTTTTAGCGATAAAAACTAAAATTATACGACTAAAATGTTACTTGGGCGTGGCCCAAAAAACATTTTTTTTTATTTTCCTACGGGGCACCCCCTTATTTTGTTACACTTATTATGCTGATAAAATACACCAAGTTTCGTAATTTTATCTCAACTATAAGGGGGTGCTCATCACTTTGAAAATTTTCAAAGTTGTATAAATACCAAAAAAAAAAACCGGGCAAGTGCGAGTCGGACCCGCGCACGAAGGGTTCTGTACCATTATGCAAAAAAAAAACAAAAAAATAGCAAAAAAAAACGGTCACCCATCCAAATACTGACCACTCCCGACGTTGCTTAACTTTGGTCAAAAATCACGTTTGTTGTATGGGAGCCCCATTTAAATCTTTATTTTATTCTGTTTTTAGTATTTGTTGTTATAGCGGCAACAGAAATACATCATCTGTGAAAATTTCAACTGTCTAGCTATCACGGTTCGTGAGATACAGCCTGGTGACAGACGGACGGACGGACGGACGGACGGACAGCGAAGTCTTAGTAATAGGGTCCCGTTTTACCCTTTGGGTACGGAACCCTAAAAAGTATTTATTATTCAGAATTTTATTTAAGTATCTGGTTTCACACTATTTGCACATGTGATTTATAAGTTTTTAAGTAGAAAAACATTTTTATTTCTATTTTTTATAATTTTTCAAAAGTAAGATTTTTTGAATTTCACCTAAAAAAATCATAAAAAATAGAAATAAAAATATTTTTTTACTTAATAACTTTTAAGTCACACTTTCAAATAATGTGAAAACCACTACTTACATAAAAATCTAAAAAATAATAACTTGATTTTTTTGGATTTCATACAACTTTGAAAAATTTCAAAGTGTTTGAGCATCCCCTTGTAGTTGAGATAAGATTACAAAACTTGGCGTATTTTGTCAACATAACAAGTGTAACAAAATGAGGGGGTGCCGCTTCTTCTAACTAAAGTTTAAATTTTTCCCATACAAACGTGAACCACCCTAATGTAGAATGGGTGACTAAAGCAGAATTGGACTAATTTAAGAACTTGGCAAAAAACGAATGGGACGACCCTAGACGATACCTTTTTAACGATGTTATATATCAGCTGTTTTCAAAGATACTCGTTATAACTTCAAAGCTTATTTGTCTCATTAAATTATAAACGGAGATTCTACCCCAATAAGGCCAATTCAAACCTAGACTGACATCAGTACGGATATGATGGTCGTTCTTGTCAACGTGACAGCGTGATAAAACGGTGTCCGTTGCTTTCTATTCCACGGTGTTAAAAAGTGACAGTTATTTTATCACGTGGATAAAGATGGATAAAGCTGTCCATAATATTATACGCCGGCAGAATGAGATTTGAATCATTTTATTTGGTGCATCTCGCTCGGGCCAGTGCATGTAGGTACGGACGTCGGACAATTAGTACCTACGAGCGAAATGCAGATTAATAACAAATAAGTAAATTCAAATTAAAAGACATAAAATTGCGCAAAGTGGAGGAAAGCAAGCAGGAAAGCGGACCCTGGCAAAGGCCGGAATATTGCTAGGTAGAAGAAGAAAAGACATAACAACAACTTATCCGTTTCAAAAATACTACTTATAATGGTTCCAAATTGTTTAAGGAATCTATAATTGTGAAGGTACCTACATTCAGTAAAACTATTTACCTAACAACCCTGCATAATATAAATATGTATTTGCTACATTATATTTTGATACATAATATTTGCATGCATACAGTCGTGGTGAGGTATTTACCTAAGTTTGAGGTACTTACTCGGTCTATAAGAAACTACCATAACATATCAAATTAATTAGTAATATAATTCCAATGCGTCATCAAATGTGAGAATATTCTATTTCCTCATTTCACATACCCACAAAATGAGGAAATGCTCCATCAAATAACCGAATAAAATGGGCGTCCCATGGGAAAAGGCATATTTGTTTTTCCTCTCATATTTTTGCCATTTCTTGTAAAAATAAAAAGAATTACGGTATATCGAAAAGTCATTTATTATTTAAACATATTTTCCCGTTAACATCACATTTCATCATATGAATGAAATAAAATAGGATCGTAAATGCGTCCTTTGCGTAGGCGTGCGTATAGTAGAAATATTTGTATAATATAACGCTTTAAAAAATGTTGCTGATTTTTATTACTTTGTCGTTTTTTTTCTCGATAGATTTCGAAAAAAAATGGTGGATAGATACCTAATATTCTCTATTCTGTACAATATAAGCGTAATTTCACCGTAATATGTCCTAAAAATCTTCCAGTAACTTACGAAAAAGTATGGTATTTTTCGTACCTTGTCACAGTACTATTTTTTAGACTATAATAATCAACAATAAAATCATAATCAGCCCAATTATAGAGTAGGTATTTAATTTTAAAAACTAGCAAATATTTTACAATGTTTTTTATCAAATTAGGCTTTGACCGGTTGTTAGATTCCATAAAAAAGTCCCATTATCGAGAGCGCCATCTACGTTAAGTTTCTAACGTATCCCATAAAATGTTACTATTTGTTTTATTTGGTTGGCACTACACATAAACGCTTCAACATATAAATGCAACGATTGACTTCGATCCAACAATAACTTTGAGCACCACAATAACCATTCCTGGCCCCAATAACCCGTCTGACCTTCCCAAACTTCGTCATCAATATTACAAGCATTATAGCCCATAAACAGGCATGTGCGTATAAAACTGCAATCAAATAGCGATCGGTGGCCGTTGCGGGCAAATGACTGCGGACGGAACGACCAGCCATTGACTGACGGGCTATGGCCCGGTTCACTAAATTACGTTGGAAGTTTGAGATACACAGGGGAAAATTATACGATATCTATAAAAAAACCGGACAAGTGCGAGTCGGACTCGCCCACCGAGGGTTGCGTACTTTTTAGTATTTGTTATTATAGCGGCAACAGAATATATCATCTGGGAAAATTTCAACAGCTACCACGATTCATGAGATACAGCCTGGTGACAGACAGACAGATGGACAGACAGACAGAAGGATAGACGGACAGCGTCAGTGTGTAAACCCTTTGGATACGGAACCCTTAAAAGGTATTTTTTTTAATAAAAATTTTGCTTGTCAGCGGCAAATAAGCATGCTTGCTTACCGGTTGCCGTAACTATAGACTGCAACTGATAAGTGATAACAATTCCAGACTGGCAGATACATTTGGAGCTTTGTTTCATCTGCTACTGATGAAGCTGACTGTACTACTGACAATAACCGCGACACATACTCTCCAAAAAAGCGTTATAAACATTTATCAATAACATAATGTTTTTTTTTGTTACAGGTATTACACGGCATTTGTTACTATCGGTTATTCCTAACTTTGAAGCAAAGAGGTACCTAGATTTATAATGTATAACCTAATACACTTTAAGGAGCTAAGTGAAACAAACGTACCACTTGATTCCTGACCCAGTGTGAAACCTATTCTCATTTACTTACGTAATTGGCAATACATTAATTAAAAAAGTAAAATTATTATGACACTTACATACTATAAAACTTTATATGTTAGGTAAAAAATCAGTTTGTTCGATTGTATAGTCGCCAACAGATATATCGGAGCGGCTAAGGTGTTCATCATATTTGAACACGCACTATTATATAACGCTTTGACAATAGAGGAGCGTTCAGATATTTGTGAGCACCTCGACCGCTCTGATATATGTGATGGCGACTATACAATCGAACAAACTGATATTATGTAAGTACATTCAAAGCTTATTCATCATCAATTTCTTTAAAACTACTCATAACTCAAGTATATAGTACTTGTTTTCCAATTTACCACATTTTCAACTCTCGCACTACCTATAATAAATCATCAAATATAAAAATGTGGAAAAGAAACCAGTTGAAATATAACAAGGGGTTCTATATTACATGAATTAGGGAACAATAAAAACCAACTTTGTCGGCCTTGCGCGGTAATATGCATTTTATGGGTAAGTGTGAGTTATGGCTGTACTTATCTCCGTGTAGGCATATTTTAGAAGCTTTTTGACCAATTTCGGGGAGTTTGTGGAAGCTAAGATTTTTTTGCGATTTCGCAATATTAAAAGATTGTACATTAACGCATTCTCTGCCAGCGGGAGTTTCACGCTACGCGTGTAGACTATTTCTTTATTTTTCCGCTATGTAGCGAAACGCGTCTAAACAGTGAACCCGCCTGGCGGGTCGCTGGCAGTGAATGCGTTAAGAGATTGTTATAATATGATTTAATGTGATACTTATTTCGTTAGAAAGCGTTTCCCGTGCTAGAATATAACATCTTAATTTTTTTTTACAAATACCATAATGACCACTTCGTATAAATATGTAGGTATAAAAAAATCACATAATTACATTTACGTACATTTCACAGACAGATCGAAATCATTAAGATCATACATATAAATTATTTTAAGCCTTATCTTTGAAGAAATAAGAGAAAGTTACTATTCAAAGCTGATGTGAGGTCCGATTTTAGTACACTTGCTTTTGGTAATAGGTATTAGCTAGTGTAGTTAGGTATACTAACTACACTATGACCGTAGACCGTAGCCGCCCTCACACTGAAAGAACGATGTACTACTATGAAATTAACTTGCATAGACTTAGGGTCCTAAGCAGCTTTCTCTGTATACTCTTCATGAGTAATTTACCTTTTGTTTTTTTCTGCAATTGCAAACCTAAATAGATACCTTCATCCAGCTCCTAGTATACCCCTTTCGGCCCTTTGGAAGGGCGTACTTATGTAAGATAGTCGTCCGTGCTAATGACCGGCCGTCGTTACGGCCCGCGGGCGGAGTAGCGATACGAGCAATCAACGTGGACGTATACTATTATTATTATTTATTTATTTATTAACATAAAAGTATACAGCTTATACAAATACAATGTCCCACAAAACAGTTTACACGGTTTGACTGTGGGATCTTGCAGTCTCTTCTGCAGTCTGCAAGTAGGAACTAGAGTTAATTTAATTTTAAACTAGATTCAGATATGTTTGTTGGACAGTAACGGCCCGATTCGAATAAAAGTGTCAAAAGTGAAGTTTCTTCGAACAAAAAAGTCACTTTTCACACTGACATATCTAATCCATATCGTATCTAGCCGTAATATTTGACCTATCTTAAAGTTCGAATCGGGCCGTAAGTACCTATCTCGAATGTTGTACTGCCATCTCGCCGAAATATTTTTCGCCTAATTTCACTTCCCAACCAACTTATTGCAGTACTTTTAGTTGGCAAACCATGCTTAGCATATTATTATTTAGCATAATTTTTATTTGATCACAATTTTATTTAGCAGATGTTCATTTTACCACGATTTATTTAGAAAAATAGTCACTAAGCAAATGTTTTATTATACCTAACTATTTATTGTTAAATAATGTTTGCCCAAATTGAAACTTTGCATACTTTTTATTTGATCACAATTATATTTAGCATTTTTTTTTAGACCCGTAAAACGAAACTGTTCCCAGAGATAGGTAGGTTATGGTTATTTTTTTATGACCCTAAAAACGAAACTGCTCCCAGAGATAGCTAGGTTAGGGTTATTTTTTTATGACCCTAAAAACGAAACTGCTCCCAGAGATAGGTAGGTTATGGTTATTTTTTTATGACCCTAAAAACGAAACTGCTCCCAGAGATAGGTAGGTTATGGTTATTTTTTTTATGACCCGTAAAACTAAACTGCTCCCAGAGATAGGTAGGTTAGGGTTTTTTTTTATGACCCGTAAAACGAAACTGCTCCCAGAGATAGGTAGGTTAGGGTTATTTTTTTTTATGGCCCGTAAAACGAAACTGCTCCCAGAGATAGGTAGGTTATTTACAATATTAGGCGAAAAGTAAGTTATGCCTATCAATACATTCGACATAACAATAAAAGACATTTTGAAACATGACCAACTAAATATTATGCCATACAATAATATTGTAAATAATTATTTGCGACATGTTATATATGCGAAACATTGGTTTGCTATCTGATAGTTTTGCCAAATGATACTATGGGAAAAATAGTTTGGGAAGTAATAATTTGCCATACAATTTTCGGCCACATATTAGTAAACCATCTCGAATAATACGTTGGCCATACACTAATATTAATGCAATTAAAAAATAAGTTTTTTATACAATACGCCTCTCAAGCCTAAGTCTATCTTTTTATTTCCCTCCTACGCTTCTAAGATACAAAAGTCCCTGACAATTGTCAGTCCACATGGCACAATGAACGAACTTGATATTCCGGATGATATTTCATTTCATTACGCTGCCGCGTCGTTAGCAGAATCCTTTTAGGAAATTGCGGTATAAAAAGAATAAGTTGATTACGGGATAGATATACGTAAAACGTATGCTTGGTAAAAGTAAATTTATGTAGCTTTTGTTTAGGTTCAATTTACATTTGGCTTTTAGGCATTGTGGCGGCGTTGACGTATTTAGATTGCTTTCGAGCTGAAGAGCGGAAGATATTCTTGGGAATTAATGGCTGCCGTAAGCGGTTAAGTGAGTGGTAAATAAGTACGAGCTAAAAGAAGTAGTAAATTGTGGCTTTTAGTGCCTATAAGGGAGGTTTAAATATTAATGTGTCACTTGGAATAACACAGATTAAAATATTTTCTTAGAATTTAATTTAATTTGTTCTTAGAATACAAAGTTATATAATAATCTTAGTGGTTTACAAATCGCAAAAGGCTAACTCAAAATTATTCCCCATGACGTTCACAAGGCTTCATAATACACTTCCCTTTACCACTTTACGAGCTCTTGTCTAGGAAGAACTATTTAGGTCATAAAAATCTGTTACTACCTAACTATGTATGGTCCACTAATAAAGCTCATAAGAGAGTTTAATAACAGTCACCTAGATAGCTTAATATCCTTTAATAGCGGTATACCAGCTCCTTAAAACTCTAGAACCTCGTAAAGCTTATGATATAAAACCTGTTTGCCCTCATGATGGCAACGATGACCTAAATGGAAGGACTTAAATTAGCTGCGTAATTTTATGGTGTAACTGACCGCTTTTAAAAGGTCGTATAGCCGTCGTTTAAAGACTATTTATGCATCGTTTTTGGCGACAGTAAAGTTTTATAAGTTCTCATGGTATTAAAATGGTTGAAATGACTTTACGCCCTTTAAAGCCAATCAGGATGTATTGTGTTAAATGAAAACGAGTTTTATGTCCTTGAAAATTAGCAGTGGGCTAGTGTTCATATTGCTACCAAATGAACAGTTTCATAAATTTTATAATAAAATTTATCGTAGTAAGATTAGGTACCAAATGAATTTCCAATTTTTAAGTCATTTTATACTTAGCTTCAATATAAAATTTATTTATACCAACGCTACAAGATGATGACACACTTTACTAATCCAAACATAATATCTAAACATAATGCCTGAATACCAGTCACTCAAATGTATTGTAGGTAAGTGTGTGCCAAATGATAGTCAATTAGTTAGTTGAAGATTTTGACATCATAACTTTTTTAAATATACAGATCCATGAAATGAATTACGATGTCATTTCCCATTCGTCTACTTACTAAAAATTCTATATTTGCCAAATAAAAACCATGATACGTCTACTTTTCTGTAAGCTTCTGACATCGTGGTCTTGACTTAAACCCATAAATCGATTACATCCGATTATTTTACGTCCCTTTACGACGAAATATAATAAAAATATCAAAATATCCCCTACACGTGTCGGCGTATAGTCTCACGAATGCTTTGGCTTTGGGAGAATAAACTTTATTTATTAGGCCTAGGGGCTATTTAGGTGTATTGAGTTTGTATCGATGCCTGAAAGCATTTGATTTACGAAGGGTCGTAAAAATGTGACAAAACTGTACCAGCCTGGGACAGATACGATGTTATGGGCGTATGTCGCTTGATCTATTGCTTCGGTGTTTAAATATATCTGTAACTGTCTCGCTTACAAAATAAGGTCAAATGTTATTACGAGAATATAGCTTGAATAAAGTGATTATTTGTAGGTGCAAGTAATAAGAACATTCCTACTTATATAGTTAACGAAAACTTAGGAATTTTGATCTGCAAAATGCTGCAGGGTAATCGCTGTACACCGGTTTCAGGTGTGTGTGGGTCTTTCCTAAGATTCCTCAGACTTCATGTGAATTTTAGCAGCCAAACTTGCGAAGTATGTGGGATTCCATTTTGCCAATAATACCCTACTTAAACTCCTGTTACTTCATGGTGTTACAAATTAAACAATTTTTTTAGCTTTGCTTCATCAAAAGTCAAGACCTATTTCACGATATAACTGACTTGATCAAAAATTTGTTGTGGTTTATTGGAGTTTTGTTATAATATTCAATATGTTTTATATTTGCTGGATATTGTCGCAAATATTCTAGAAAATTAAGCTTCAAAATAACTTTTGAAGTAAGATGTTCACTTCTAGTTTTCTTCGTCAAAAGATTTTATTAATCAAAATATCCCGATTTCTAGGATCCATCCGTGGGGAGTCAATAGCTAATAAGCTATGATTGCCTACACAAGTCCCAGAAGTAATAAATCAAATTATATCGAGTTGGCTCATGGAAAATAATTATATTACACGGTTCAAACAGTAACTTAAAGTACGAGTAATACGTGAATTAATTTTGTACATCGTAGAGAGGTAATATAATTTTGTAGATTGTAAACAATATTTCTATCGTACTGTGCTTTTATGTCAAGACTGTTTTTAAGAAAAATATTTTTAATCTACTTAATTGAACTTATGCCTTCCATGTGATGCTGCTTTTGAATGACTTTTCGAAATTCTGACGTAATGAGGCTCGCTTATCTGACAGTTTGTTTAAGTTTTATGGAAAATATGGAATTTTCGACCGCGTTTCTAGATTTGGTACGGTACCTACTTAAAATGCACGTTGTGTTTTCGCAAGTAAATTATGAAACATTTTTATTTTATGATGCCGAAGCACTACGTATTAGGACGTTTTTACTTACTTACGAATGTATTGTTTATTTTATTATATTTACATAAAGACGAAAATAATATCACAACTTGACATTCAACTGCATTACCTATATGCTCGTAATAATTAAACTTATATATCGGGTGGAACAGAACGAAGGACTTTTACGCAACCGGGGAATTGTTTAGGCTACGTACTTTATTTTTCACTTATTAATCACGTTAATATTTCTAACCGTTTTAGAGATACAGTTTGTTAAACATTAGTGCATAAATCTGTATGTTACAACCCTAGCAAGTAGATCCTATTGTATGACATGACATGTGTCAATTTAAAATGTAAATATCTTTGTAGGGTTGTCACTGATATAAAAATATTTCATTTTAGTGATTTTGTTTTACTTGTTACTTCAGCTTTACGGTTATAATAACTCGATTTTAGATAACATTATGAATGAATGAATGAATGAATGAATGAATGAATGAATGAATGAATGACTGAAATTAATTTATTCCAGAATGTGAATCCATATGTGATTAAAACATTTAAAACTAATTACATAATAAAATATGATGATTAAATTTCTATTTTTAATTATCCTTTCAGCTCAGTCTCTAGAAATGTTTCACCCTGTATACCTACCCAAGTAGCATGGAAGTGTCGGCAACATCAATATAGCAGTCAATTAAGAACTTAGAATGATTTAAGGGACGTATAAGAGTGTCAGAAAAGATTTAAGCTGTATAAAAGGTACTTTACAGACATTATACAGCTCAAGCTGTATAAAATCATTATAAAGGATACTGCGGAAGCATGGGGTGCTTTATCAGAATATAAAAAATCTACTATAAAACTAAAAGTGTTGTGAGAGACTACAAGCTAATTCTATCGTAAAAGCTGTATACAGGCTGTATTGTAGTAACACTTGGCACTTTTAGCTGTACAAAAGTATCTGTCAACTCCGTTTTAAAACATTAAGTGTTGTGAAACACTACAAGCTAATTTTATCGTAAAAGCTGTATACAGGCTGTATTGTAGTATCACTTGGCACTTGTAGCTGTACAAATGTATCTGTCAACCCCGTTTTAAAGCTATTTCTTATGGCGTAATCTTACTCTCATATAAGAATAGTAGTTGTATAACTTCTGTCTGTAAGGGTATTATAAAACCAAATGAATAAATGGCAGCTATAGTACAGCTTTTTTCTGTATTACTGATAGAGTCGCTTATAACAATCTTTAGGCGTAATTTTACACTCGTATAAGTATAGTAGTGTAATGATTTCTGAAAATAAGTGTATTATAAAACTAAAGGAATATATGACAGTTACAGTACAGGTTTTTTATTTGTTATACGGATCTCTAAAGAGAATTATAACTTATGTACGGAGAACCAAAATACAGCCAAACGAATACAAATATTCTATTATAAAGCTGTTTTAATTACAAAAGCTGTAAAAGACACTCCATTTATTACACAGCACAGCTACTAAGATTATAATGCTCTCCAACTATCCTGTAGGCTGTTTAAAAATTGTCGCCATTTTACAATAAAAAAAAAACGTATTTGTAAATATAATTAAAGAAATACTTGCTAATATTTAGCAGACTAACGCCGTGTTATGATTACCAGCTAAAATAAATTGTTTAGTCTTAGAATTAATATTTATAAATATTTTTGATACTCTAACCTTAAAAACAAACAGTAACTTTACCGATTTTTGATATTTTCCTTATGGTTTCTCTTTGTTATTTTGCAGGCGCGTAAATATTTTGCCAGAAAAGATACACAGGTTCACAATAAATAATAATCCGCACTTACCAATAATGTAATATTCCATTCAAGTCCTGTATAATATTTACTTTTACTTTTACCATCCACTATAACACTTTATTGTCGCCATTACTATATTACGAATGAACAAGATTAAGACATTTTAGTTTCTTAAATGATTATTATTCTCTTGTAATTCTTTCTTATAACTCATTTAAAACTTATATTCTTATATCGTACTTATAAGAGATTATCTGTAGTGTTAAGGTTTCCTGTTACACCGAAATATAGCTGTAATGCAGCTATTATGCAGCTTATGTATTGCTTATACAGCTACTCTACAGCTCTAATAACGCCAAAGGCTGTATAATTTGGGCCCTTTTTTTACTTATAAGGGTTGTATAAGCGCTTATACAGCCTTTGTACAGCCTAACTGTACAGCTTATAGTATACAAATAAACTTTAATACAGCTTATATACAGCTTGCAATGCTACTTGGGTAGCATCTGGTGGTGGCGCAAGTTTTAAACACGCTTTTGCCAACCTTCTGACCTTGCCTGACTTTTTGCCTTGAAATTTTTTCTTATAACTGTTGGATAGTCCTAAGCCTAAACTTGTGACGAGGGTTCACGCTCCGGGCAAAGCCAAAGTTAGTGCAGTCTTACTCATTTTGACGGGCACACCTGCAAGTAAAACGGGTATGTACATTATACCTATATATACGAGTATTATGTGCCAGCTTAGTTATGTAAATATTGTAAATTGTTTTCAAGCACTTCATTTTTCAAACGTTTTGCATCAGTAATTCAAGGGGACTGGAACAAAACTATTATACTTACATACCGTAAACCGGGGTTACTTTGATTTGAGGGTCGACTTTGATAACGACTTCCCTCCGCTACTAAAGTGCTTGTTTTGACGAGTTGGAAAATAACTTCGCAGTATTTTTTTCTTTATTGGCAACACTGATAGTTGCTTCATCGCCCAGTAACCGGATGTGAGTGTAATATTATTATTTCGTCTTGAAAAAAAATATTAATGGCGGATACGCATTTCTTTCTGGTTTTATTGGTTGAAAAACTTTAACTGTATTTGTGTCAATAATTAAATACATGTAATTTTATAGTGTCTTAGGTTAATCAGTGTTTATTCGTGAGTTTATAAAAAAATACCTGAATTCGACAACCTACACATGTGCACATAGCCGGGGAATCCATGAGTCGGGGTGTCTTTGATCACTTATACGTGGTGAAATTGATCAAAATATTAAAGTAACACCATGAATTGTTTTGGCAACCTACGATTTTTTTATGTATCTTTTTCAATAATAAATATGTATCGTCTGAGTCAGTGGAAGAGGTAGAGGTTGTAGAATTATAAATTTGTATGTAAATGTTGATCTCCGGAACTGCTCATCTGATTTTAAACATTCTTTTACCCATTTCTATTGTATGGTATTAACTTTCTGTGTGGAAATTGGCTATATTTAATACTGCGTCTTTGCTTTAGGTGTTTTATTATACGTGCGTAAGGCCACCAGCCCACCAGGGTATTAATTAATTCTACTATTAATAAATATGCATTGTTTTTTTTTATAGAAACAATGCCAGAGATTACAAAAAAATATCGGGTAACGAGACTACAAAAAATACCAAGAAGAACAACTCAATGAGCACGCCACACCTAGTGGCGGGCACAAGATCTATTCGTGCCGCGTCGAAAGCATACAATTTTTTTTATAGAACATACAATAAGTATGAAGGCAACATATCAAAAACCCGAGTGCACATACCAAATTTACTGAAACCTTAAAGCTTGCAATTCAAAAATCAGTTGCTAAGTGAGATAATAAGTTAAAATCCTACGTTATTTATAGTAGATAATGTAATAAGCGCTTCAAGTTATTAATTTGTATCATTTGGTATGTTATCAAAGTAACCCCACACCTTAAAAATATAAATAACTTAAAAAATACTTAACCGATTTTTATTTTTTTATTTTTTACGGGCTTTTTAGCGGGTCTACTTTAGATTGTCAGCAAAAAAATTAGTGGTTTCAAAGTAACCCCATTCTCAATATAACTTTGATCGCGTTGTTTTTATTTATTTATGAAAAAAATATAAGTCCTCATTTTTTTTTATTTGGCAGGCGGAAAGAAGAGAAAAAACCGATTATTATATTTTTATTTCATATTTTTACGTATATTAGGATCGTCAAAAAATGGTGCCAAACTCTAAAATTGATCAAAGTAACCCCGGTTTACGGTACATAATGTAACTATAATTATCAAAGTAATTAACGGGAGAGGGAAACCGAGGAAAAGGTGGATGGACTGTGTGAGAGATGATATGAAATGAACGCAAGTGAATGATGAGATGACGGGCGAGAGAGAGGTACCTCTGGAAGAAAAAGACATGCTGCGCCGACCCCAAATGAATGGGATAAGGGCAAGCGAATGATTATGATCAAAGTCCATCACCATCTAATGTAATGTATTTGAGAAGATTAAAAGTAGATCGCCTTTTACTTATATACAAGTAAGTATCTATACAATTTGGTGATACATGACATGCCGTCTTTGTTTTTAATATTCTGTGTATTATCTGCAATCGCTTTTACATAATATTTTGTAGGTACTCACTCTCGATAGTTCATAAATCCTGCCGATTTTTCTCTTTATTCCAGTAATAAGGAAAGACTGACTGGGTGATGGATGGTCGGCTGTAAAACAAAAGTTTTTTTCCGAGACTTTTTGCGGATAAACACGGCCTGGATTTGTGAGCGCTATTTAATGATGCTGTCAAAATATTTAGGCTACAGATTTACAGACGATTTATTTTTAATTTTTTTTGTGGATTAAGGTTTAGGAAATTTGATTAACCTAGATCTAAAATAAATAGAAATAGGTAAGCGAGTGCCTTACACTTGCTGCAAGAGTTGTTCCAGTTGATGATCCTCGAAATGGATCGAACATAAGATATGTACACTGCCATTCAAAAGTGCATGGACATGTTTCAACCGTCATATTAAGGCATTACGGTCGACATCTATCCATGCACTTTTGAACGCCACTGTACATGCGCATTGTAATCTACTAAAATTAATTAAAGACCCCGTTTTAAAGCTTATCGTGTCATCTTCATGACATTCATCATGCAACTAAGGCATTTCTAACAATCTAACATACTACTTACAACACAATAATTTTTCAATAATAAAAAATAATTGGCTCCAGAAGTAGGGTTTTAAAGTCCTCATTTCATTCTACAAGAAGCTTTGGGTTATTTTCATTATTAGTTAGCAAATATTAATTTATTGTATATATATGTTAGTTTGTAAGGTATGTATCTATGGGCCTTAGTAGCCTGAAATTAAATGCTTTTCATTTCATTCATTTCATTTCATTAATCACGATTACTCCGAAGTTACGAAAGATTGTAACGATAATGAATCGAAAGCCTTTCTCAAAGCGACTACAATAGTCTAATCACCGACCAAACTATTTCAAATCCTCATCGTATCTGCTTCTAATGCAAATGTCCTGGTTAAGCATAAATTCCGTTCGGTCTGATTGTTTTCGAGAGATAAATTTTAATGGCTGCGACACAATAGGCAATTAACAGGATTCAAATCACAATCGGTGTTAATTCTTTTGCATTATTCTGGTTACGGCCGATTATAGTGTATTTTAACAGTTCAGTGGTCAATTGGTGGCCATTACCCTTTTTTATAAGGCTAGTCGTTATACCTACCCACGACTTCGTTACCTTTTACCAACGAATTCTTAAAATGTTCGTAAATTTAAAGGTTCTATAGATGCAATAACAGTTATAAGGACACATAAGAGTATTACATAAACAAATTAGGCTGGTTCACGTTTGTATGGGAAAAATTCAAACTCTCTCCAGAAGAAGCGATACCCAATTTTGTTACACTTATGTTGATAAAATACGTCAAGTTTTGTAACCTTATCTCAACTACAAGGACCCTCTTCTAGCTCACCTTTTTCTATATATAGTGTATTTCCACATAAGAAACATAAACCTATTTTTGCAACAGTGCTTTCAAACTACGTAAGAAAACAAAACTGGGAAAGATGTCTCGATCTAATCCAGTGTTGTGTCTGGGGACCACGACCGAAGTTAGAACTCGGAACTCAAACATCCGACTTAAGAACTAGTAACGTGATTAGTGGTACCGAAACTCATCGACACGGGAATGCTCCCAAGGATTTTTGCTGCTACTGTGTGTCTGAAACTCTTGCCAACAATTATTTAATGAAATGAAAAACATTTATTTTCTGCCAACTGATATTAGGCCCACAGATAAACCTTTGAACTAGCAACCTTAACAAATTGTATAAACCGATGTCAATCCCAATGAAAAAATTAACGATGATCAAACTCTGGCCAACATGGAATTTCGAAACCACATCTTTGGATTGCCGGTCCAACGCGTTGCCAATTCCGCTAGCTGACCATCCGTCATCCAACGCGAATTTGGCCATTGCAACTGTGACAACGTCATTCGCGACATCTGCACTTTAAGACGGAAAATAATATTAACATTTAGCAAATATAATCTTTAAAATAAATAAAAAAAAACAGTTGTCTGCGATACATTTTGAGCCCCGCAGTGTCTGGGAGCCGGCCGCGGAACCGGCGGCGCAACTTGACACCCTTCGGCCTAAACTCCTGATTGGTGACGGTGTCTAGATGTTCAGTCGGATCCTTCACCACAAAATAATTTAAATTCATATTGTGTCAAGATTCTAAGTCTGAAGTTAAGGCTTGTAGAGTTAGAAGCTTGGCTCTACATGAGATCTGATAACTTTTTGACAGTGCGAGCCATATGGCCTCATCTTGGCAACATTTTACATGAAAACGTTTTTGGTGGGATTAATATTTAACTTAGTAGGGCTGATCCTAGTCACGTGTCATGAATCACTCTGTATGTATGTGCGGGATATTTACAGGCTGGATTCAAGGGAACAATGAATTACTATTACTTGACTTCACAAACTGCACAAATAATATTACACATAATATTAATTTTAACTTTCATTACAGTTTTAAATTAATTATATCGCGTTAGACCCGTTTGTGCAATTAAATATGTGCACATAATATTACTGTAATGTCAAATGTAATTAAAATTGCTCCATGATTTTACAAAATTAATTTCTACTTCAAATTCAGAATAATGAAACGTTAAACATTTTATGAATGCCTTTGTTTGATCTAATTGAAATATTCGTATATGCACTCAATTTAATTCAGTGAGCATTGTTATGTTTGTTAAGTTATATCATATTTACAATAATATAATGTAAAATATACTTAACTTGTGATGGTTGGATGCTGGTATTTTAACAATCTCAAAAAATGCAAAAATTGACGTGAGTTTATGATTCCGATTTTGAGAATGGATAGAATACTCTATTCAACACACTCACCCGTAATGTGGAACTTATTGAACCGTTTTGAGGCTCGTAATCCTAGATATTAAACTCCTGTGCTTTTTTCTTTATAACTATCGAACTTGTGCGGTAATGTAAGTGGACACTTTTTTAACAATTACCTTAGTATGAAACACTAATTGTGTGCTTGGTTAACACACACCGACTTTCTTATTTCGCACAATATCGTCTCGAGTGTCATGACCAACGTACCACACTTGTATCATAATGTACCTACTATTATTGCACACCTCAGTCAAAGATACAGCTACAGGAGAAACAATAATAGATTAAAGATAGAAGAAAACAATAGGCGGTCTTATTGCTGAAGAGCGATCCCTTCCAGTCAACCTTAATCTACATATTTATGTAGGTATTCATTAAACTGAAGAGATATTTTTATACCGAGGCCTTAAGTTTTAAAAAGAAGATAACCTACTTGTATTTCTCACATTAAAAAGTTACCTCTAAGTCACCAAGTTTTTACTAAGCTTTCATCTATCCTACAAAAATATCAGAAGCTAGGTATATTTAATAACAAAGGCTTCATGTTAGCTAATAGTATGAAGAGCAGAATTTCCTGTCAGAAGTATACTAAAGAAATTCCAGCCAATATTTAACTTATACCTTATTGTATTTTTTTAATTACCTAGAGACCGCTATATAATAGTAATGGACCCTACATATACTTGATCAAGCAGATCTTGTCAGTAGAAAAAGGCGGCAAATTTGAAAAATGTAGGCGCGAAGGGATATCGTCCCATAGAAAATTTGAATTTCGCGCCTTTTTTTACTGACAAGATTTGCTTGACCGTCTATAGTAATTGGCCTTTCCTAACAAATCATGCAGAAACAACCCAAAAGAAATCTTATTGTTAAGAGTGGCCAATTACTACGTAGTCGCCAATAACTATAGCAGTCACCCTAGTTCATTTTTCATTCAGTGATTATTAATTATTTTCTGTATAATATTTACTATGTTGTTTCTATTATAATCACTACAACGTGTCGAGTTTCATAACTATTTTAATTAAACATCCGATTAAAATTAATTGTAATGCTGTTTGTACATTAAATTTTCGGAGAATTCCAATTCACGCTAAACTCCTAACATCTGATTAATTTTAAGCCGACGGTGGTCTCGTTATAATGTCAGGTGATAGTTAATTTCAATCCAAACTAACGAGTATAAAACCGCTGCACTGCCGCTAAATATTTTATGTAACAATTTAAGAGTGTGTGTGTGTATGTGTGTGTGTGTGTGTGTGTGTGTGTGTGTTTGTGTAAACGCTGGTGGCCTAGATATGTACGAAATATCATTTGATATTTACCAATTGCTTTTCAGTGAAGGAAAACATCGAGAGGAAATCGGGCTAATCCCATTAAGGCCTAGTTTCGCCTCTGGGTTGGAAGGTCAGATGGCAGTCACTTTCGTAAAATCTAGCACCTACGTCAGTTATTAGGATTATTTCAAGCGGAGAGGATTCCAGGCTCCCATGAGCCGTCGCAAAAAATGCCGGGATAACGCGAGGAAGAAGAAGACAATAACGCTACGTCTTACAAATGCGAACAACGCGAGAACGCGGCACGGCGCGGCGCAGCGCGGCTAACAGGCCTATTCGGATTTCGAGATAATCACAAGATCTTGAGACGATTTAGAGATCAACTAGATCTACATTAGATATCGACTAGATGTGACTTGGATATCTAAGTCATAACTTGTCGAAATCGTTCAAGAGGACCTCCAGAATCGCGGAAACGTCAAATTTGACATATCTATCTTACAAATATCTTTAAATTATCCGTATCGTAACTTGTTGAAGTCTAGTAGAAATCTCATTCATTTTCCGAATCGAGCCGTAAATCAATCCTTTGATGCCCATAGAAGTGTCCTACGTAAGCGATCTTGTTGCACGCGAATGTCGGGCGGCGCGGCGGCGGCGCGGCGAGACGCGGCACGGAAAAAACAAACCATTGTTGCATATGGAAGCGTCCTAGGTGAGCGATTTTGACGCGATGGCGAAGCGGCGCGGCGGCGGCGCGGCGCGGCGCGGAACGGGCGCGATCAATCCATTTGATTTTTAGACGCGAATATGATGCGGCTAGAGGCGTGGCGTATATAGAATTACCGGCTTTGATTTGATTAGTCGACTCCCGTTTGATTTCTTTATAGGTTTTCCTGTAATGTATAGGCACAAAACTAAAAAATATTCAAATTCGCAGAAATTGGCATAAAAGACTTAACTCCAGTAGCGTCTATGGCACTTACGACTATTCTGAGTTCGCTGTAATAAAGATTCGGCAAAGTAATTATTTTAATTTTTTTTAATCTAATTGCGAAGTCTACAGCTCACAGAAAAGAGCAACTACATACTTTCGTTTTTAACCGCCTTAAAAAAAAGGAGGTTCTTAGTTTGACCCGTATGTATGTATAATGTCCGTGATTTTGATGCGGTCTTCAGTGGGATTGAGAGTGCGAGTGCGAGTGCGAGTGGGAGAGGGAGTGGGAGTGCGAGTGCGAGTGGGAGTGCGTCCCTGTATTACGTGAGCGCAGCAAGTTCAACCGATCGTCATAATGAAACAAAAATAATTAAAACGAAATAAAACAGTAAAAAAATAAATAAATCAATTTAAATAAACAAACATAAAAGCAAAATAACTTAATATAATTTCTTTAAAAAAACCGGCCAAGTGCGAGTCAGACTCGCGTTTCTAGGGTTCCGTACATAATTCCGACTCACGCTTGACTTCACATTTCTAATAGGTTTTCCTGTCATCTCTACCTTTAGGTAAAGAACTATTTTGTATATTTTTTTTCAAAATTATAGACCCAGTAGTTTTGGAGGTAAAAGGGGGGAATGGTCATTTTTTGGTTATTTTCTTATACAACTTCGAACCTATGTATTTTAAAATTATAAAAAAAACATGTCCATCTTTAGGTTACTAATGTTCATATGTGTACCAAACATACATACATCGATAATTGAGTTTATCGATATAGGAACTCCTTAGCTGTCAAAAATAAATTCTGCCCCATAGAATCCTATGTCTGATTATGAGTAAACTATGTCTTTTTGTGCAAGTAAGTGCAGCGATCTTCGTTGTCTAAAATTTTGGTTTACTGGCATTTTGATTTGGCACCGCCTTCAAAAACTAAGTACACAATTACTCGGGTGGTTATTAATTTGCTTATTGTTAGGTATTAACCCCTGGAGCGCCCCAGAATTACCGTAGTATGGAACTCCTATACTAGTTACCAGCACACGTTTTGGTAGAAATTGGCTTTACGACGGGATAGGGACTGGACAAGGATAGGGGTGGGGTCTGGGTATATAAAAAAATAATTTTGTGCTTTTCAGTGGGTTGGGTTTTTGAAAGTACCTCAAAAGGAAAATCGGAACCCTTATAGGATCACTCGTGCGTCTGTCTGTCTGTCCGTCTGTCACAGCCCATTTTCTCGGAAACTACTGGACCAATTAAGTTGAAATTTGGTACACATATGTACATTAGTAACCTAAAGATGGACATGTTTTTTTTTATAATTTTAAAATACATAGGTTGGTTCGAAGTTATATAAGAAAATAACCAAAAAATGACCATTCCCCCCTTTTATCTCCAAAACTACTGGGCCTAAAATTTTGAAAAAAATATATACAAAATAGTTATTTACCTATAGGTATAGATGATAGGAAAACCTATTAGAAATGTGAATGTGTGTGTGTGTGTATCCTAGAGGAGCTGAAGATCACCACACGGCTCTCTACAAAATGTCAAGAACGCGCGCTCAGCTTCTTTGGTCATATCATGCGGTCTAAAAAGCACGACCTAGAAAGGCAGATTATCTTGGGCCAAATAGAGGGCAAGCGAGCGCGAGGAAAAGCACCCACGAGATGGTCTGATGTTGTGAAGAGGGTGGTTGGCGGCAACATGCAGTGCGTGACCCATATGGCCTATGATCGCAGACTGTGGAGACGTAGCATACATGGTCGCGATCCTCAGCAATGAGGGACCGAGGAAGAAGATTAGAAATGTGAAGTCAAGCGTGAGTCGGAATTATGTACGGAACCCTAGAAACGCGAGTCTGACTCGTACTTGGCCGGTACACATATGTACATTAGTAACCTAAAGATGTATGTTTCTCTCATGTACTAAGTGATCGCTCCAAGTTTTGTTTGTAAAAATATTTTTTTATTCAAAGTATTACCATGAAACAAACTAATAACTAAGTCCCCGTTTTCTTTATTTTGAAGGGAGTTTTGAAACATCACTTATCGTATTTTTTTAAAATCTAGCGGTCATATAAAATAGGCTTTGTGTAAAATTTATCATAGACCCCGAAATAATATACATTTACAAACGAAACTGGAGGCGGTCACTAGTATTAGGGAAAAGTATCCATAATTGAGTTTATTGATATAGGAACTCCTTAGCTGTCAATAAATTCTGCCCCATAGAATCCTATGTCTGCTCATAATTTAAATACGATTTTTCTAATAAACCGTGTCTGCGTGCGGCCATGGCGATCGTGGAGTGATCGTGGAGTCGGACAAGGCCGCCGCGCCGCGCCGCGCTCATGTGTGAGTAGGACACACCTATACGTATCAACGTTTTGTTTCTTCCTCGCCGCGCCGCGCCGCGCCGCTTTGCGTCTAAATCGCTCATGTGTGAGTAGGATACCACTATACGTATCAACATTTTGTTTCTTCCACGCCGCGCCGCCGCCGCGCCGCGTCGCTTCGCGGTCGCGTGTTGTTCGCCTACGTAAGACGTAGTGTAATAAGAGTGTGCTACGTGTGAAACCTTTATACCTGTAAAATAAGGTAGTATACTCGATGGATACTTTTTTAATTTATTTAAATTAATTTATATAAATCAGCATTAATATAATCATAATCATATAATATAATCATAATCTTTATTGTTTGTGAGAAATGGGTTACATTGCCAGTAATTACTATTGTAACAATATTTCATGGACTCACCAAAACTCTACCTTTACAGGTGTACAAACAAATATTTCCTATGTTACCTACATAACAAATGATGTCAAGTATTAATACAATCATAAATGACAATCTTAAAGTCTTATTAACAACTCATGCAATAATAAAATGAAATAAAATAAAATACAAATAAAGTCGATGTCATACACAATCAAATCCCATTAAATCATTATTTAAAAATTCATTAATACTATAAAAACATCTCTGTATTAGTCAAGCATGGACTTGTGATTTAAATATATTCAAATTATTTATTCTTAAAAATGTCAGGTAATTTATTATAAATACGAATACACATAATATACGAGTTTCTTGAGGAAAGTGCCAAATTAACAGAAGGTTTATGTAAAGTAAACTTATATTGTGTCCTTGTCGCGCGTAGACACATTGTTTGAAACTCCACAAACAAGTATTTATACTTGTGTACAAAAACACACACTTCGAAAATGTACATGCTAGGAAAAGTGAGTATGTTGTTTTCTATAAAATGAGTACGACATGAGCCCATATAGTGTATGGCAAATATGGCTCTTATACAACGCTTCTGTATTATAAATATTGCGTCTTTGTCAATACAGTTTCCCCAAACTACAAGTCCATATCGCAAGAGAGAATTTACGTAGCCATTATAAACAAGTAGCGCTGCTTGGGTCGAAACAGTTTGGCTAATTCGTCTAAGTGCAAAAATAAAACTATTTAGTTTGGATCCTACATTAGCAGCATGTACCGTCCAATTACAGTGGCTGTCAATCATTATGCCTAAAAACCTTGTATTTTGCACCTCTTTTACAGGCTCGTTATCTAAAGTTATATGCAGTTTCTGTGTGTTGCCTCTTGCTGTACTGAACTGGATATAAGTAGACTTATTTACATTTACTTTTAAGTTATTTCGTTTTAACCATTCTACAGTGCTTATCAGTGCTGTATTTAAGTCATCGTTATAAGTTGAATACATTTTTACATTTTACAATAATAGATGTATCATCTGCGTACAGTAGACAATCATGACTGGGCAAGCATTTTGGCAAATCATTTATGTATAATAAGAATAGCAGAGGTCCCAAAATACTGCCTTGCGGTACTACATAATTATTATACATTAAAGATGACTTGTAAGAATTTAGAGTTTTAGATTTTTGGCAATATTTTAGGGTCTTGACACATTGATTTCTGTCACTGGGGTATGTCTTAATCCAATCAAGAGCAGGCCCACGTATACCATATCTGTATAGTTTAATCGCCATGCGTTTATGACAAACAAAATCGAAAGCTTTGCTCATGTCTAAAAACAAAACTGTTATAGGAATCTTATTATCGATTGCATTTAACACATGTTTTACAAGTTTAAATGTCGCCAATGTAGTACATCTCAATTTGCGAAACATGCTGCTCTTCTGTAATTATATCACAGCGTTCTAAAAAGTTTAATAATCGGCTAAACATCACTTTCTCATAGATTTTTGCGAACACAGATATCAATGTAACTGGCCTATAGTTTTCTAGATCCGTCTTAGGTCCTTTCTTATGAAGGGGCTTTACCACCGATTGCTTTAAAATATCTGGAAAAACACCTTGCAGTAAAGAGAGATTTATTGCATGTAATAGAGGTTTTTCAAGAATATGCATACACATTTTGATTATATCCGTTCTAACTCCATCATGCCCTACCGACTTCGAGTTTTTTAGTAACTTGACTAGCTTGTTGAGTTCATATGCGCTTACTGGATTAAGATAAATAGTAGAAGTTCTATTCGTTATATCGATATCGTCTGTAGAAACAGTAGAAACATTATCGCGAACTACGCTAATAAAATAATTATTAAAACAATCAGCAATATTTTGGGGATCCTGAATGATTTTATTGTGAAGTGCCAATTTGTCTACTGATGTGCTGCAACAATCCGTTCTTGATGACGTTCCATGCTGCCTTACACTTATTACTACTGTTGTCAATATATCTTAAATTATTAGATTTTTGATGATTAAGAACGCATTTTTTAAGAAGACGACAGACGTTTATAATACAATTTAGTATCATGACAAGTTCTACTACGCAAGTATAGTTGGCGTTTATGTTTGCAGCAATTTCGTAGGCCTCTCGTTATATTTTTAGACTTAAGTGAATTGTTCTTAATTTTTACTTTAATCACTGAGAAACAAAGGTTGTAAAAAAGTAGAAAAATGTTACTAAATGTACTAAAAGCTTTGTTGGCGTCATTTTCGTTTACAACATCATTAAACGATAAGCTCGTCAAACATTGTAAAAATGTTAGCTGATTGTCATGGCTAAAATCTCTTCTGTATACATACCACCATTTGGCAGGACATGGAGACCGTTTCTTTACCGGTACTTGACATGATTGCGCTGTGTGATCAGATAGACCTAAATCGTGTACGATAGCATTCCCACTGTTAGTATTTGAAGCTATGTGGTCAATACAAGTTTCTGAATACTATGAAGTATCTGAACAAATTAAATTATTTTTCAGAAAATATTTTAATTTGTTTTTATCAAGTAGAAACACTACTATATAAATTATAAACTGAAATAAATGTCATATACTAAGAAAAAGTGACCAAGGCCTCCAGTGCCCCAGGCTGGAATCGAACCAGCGTCCTCTGGCACCTGCCGCGATAGCAGAGGACGCTGGTTCGATTCCAGCCTGGGGCACTGGAGGCCTTGGTCACTTTTTCTTAGTATATGACATTTATTTCAGTTTATAATTTATATAGTAGTGTTTCTACTTGATAAAAACAAATTAAAATATTTTCTGAAAAATAATTTAATTTGTTCAGATACTTCATAGTATTGATTGGCAGCGCCATCTCTCTCGCTAGCTCGGTATCATCATGAGAATGATCCAGATAGAAGGTTCGAACCATACTGTTCTACCTTAGAGATGGCTAGGGGGCGCCACAAGCCTTCAGTAGGAAGTGCATATACTTGGAAAATTTGACTAATGTCGCTGTGGCCCGGTGGCCGAGTGGTTCAGGCACCTGCCGCGATAGCAGAGGACGCTGGTTCGATTCCAGCCTGGGGCACTGGAGGCCTTGGTCACTTTTTCTTAGTATATGACATTTATTTCAGTTTATAAGTTTCTGAATGTTCAGTTATTCTAGTCGGACAGTTAGTCAGAAGTTCCAAATTATAATTATTTAATATCTGTCTGAACTCATTTGCTATAGATGATGCCTTCATAGTATCGATATTGAAATCGCCACATAAAACATACTTTCTCCTTTTATTTGAGCAAATAGTATCGAGCAGTTCTTCAAGTTTTTGGAAAAATATCGATTCTGTTGATGTTGGCGTTTTGTTTGTATAAATACATATAATTACTATGTTATACTGTGTCAGTGTAGTGGCACAGCATTCAAAATATGTGACTGAGACAGCAAGTTGACCTCTGTCATAGGCGTAAAATTTATATTATTTTGAACAAGTATCGCCACACCACCCCTTTTTGTATTCTTCCGAGAAAAGCTGGCGGCTATCTGAAAGTCTTGTATTTTTAAATTACGTTCTGAACCTCTAAGAATATTAGTTTCACTCAAGCAAATTACATCAACTTGTGTAGGTACCATTATTTAAAAGTTCATCTATAGCGATACTAAATAGCTCTTGTTTATTTAGTGCACCTGAAATATTTTGATGCAAGACCCCAATGCTAGGAGTTTTGGCTTCGGTTACACGATTATATTCAAGATTTATTTTTAAGTATACAGCCGCCACACTATAAATAGAAATCTTATTCAATCTTACCTTTACTATAATATATAAAAATGGCGTTATTCATAAACGCGTTTCTGGCCTGAATCAGCTATGAATCGTTTGACTTTTTCTGTCATTTCGACTTATGTATTTGAAAGAAAGGGATAAAACATAATTTAACTAAAAAAGGCCGGTAAAGTTTTATGAATAAGGGGGTAAGTATATGAACGGGTCTCTCTGTATCAAAACTTCCTTAAACACTGACTTTATTGCTTTTGTGAAAACTTCCTGTAACAAGTAATAAAATATCGGCTCAGCACACTCAGGATCTGAAAGTCTTCAGATCTAAAGGCATCTCAAGATTTACAACGAGATATATACATCGTTGAGTCGTAAATCGGATCCCGGAGATCATATGTTACAATATTCGATACGAAATCCTGTAGGGTACAATTTATACGACTTCTATATGTAATTTACCTATTGAAGTCATATAAATTTCAATTAAGTCACTGGTGATTCAGGATAAACGCAGGTCAAACGTGATGTGCTAAAATGCGAAAATTCGCTTTTATTAATCGTTGCATTTTTAACGTGATAACGTCTTGTAAATCGATGAACACCGGTAGCATGCACGAAAAAGTGTCACGTTGTGGACAGATCTCCATGGTAACGTTACGGCCAAAGTATGCAATTTTTCATCAATGTTTTCTTATGACGTTATCACGCAAAATTATCGTCCGTAAACCGACTCTACAGACAACCATATTTTTTTTTCTACAGTAATTTATTTGTCTAATGAACAACTGCCAGACGCCCGGACTAGAGGGGTTTAGACGTTTTTAAATATAATATATACCTACAATTCTTTTGTGCAATATTATTGTCCATTTTAATGTTTCTAAGAAACCTTATAAAGATGATACAGCCAGCCTTTGAACTTTTCAAACATGCCACTGTTTGTGAGACGTGTCAAACAATACTGCTTGTCTTCCACAAAATTGTCTTGGGTTATTTCAATCTCTTGACAATGGGGTGATTCCTTCACATTCTCAAAATTGTTTTAAATTTATTTCTTCACTGCTCTTTGCTGACAGCAAGTGCCTTGTTGTTGCCGTTACTTGTAGTTGAAAATTCCAAAAAATATAAAGTGAAAAAAAAGACCTATAAATTTACTATCACATAATAAGCTAACTGAGTAAAAACGTCTGTATAAAATTAACATCTTGACGTTTCCTACAGCAATTCAGTCGGCAGCATTACTGCAGCAGTATTGCAGCGGGACATTACTGCCGCAAATGTGAAAATCGATGTTACTGCCCGGGTTTATGACATTTTCAGTCGGCAGCAATGTCGCGCCGCATTAGGGTAACATTCCATTTCTGACCGCAGCTGCACTACTAGTACGAAACGAGTCGGTGTTATTGTCAGTTTCCATAGTAAAATGAATGGTAGTGCTGCTGTCGTTGGAAATGGATTGTCACCTTTACAGTAGCAGTAAATAATACTGGTGTAGTTTTAACCCAAACGGTACCTTAACTGTAGCGCTGTATCGTCTTCGCTGTAGCAGGAACTTTGCAGCAGTAATGCTGCTGCAGTCGCCAGCCGACTGTCACATTTATTTAAAATGTAAATTATCCTAAAAATATAAGTAGGTATAAATATAATATACCTACATACCACAACGTTTATCACGTTTCTATGACACTTCTAGCGAAGGCATTTAAGCATGAATTGTTCCAATATGTTCAGTTTCAATTTTCTGGCTCAGAGACTCTTTAGATGTTCCACTTGGCACAGTTCATGTACAAAACATGTTGAAACGAAATCAACCCTTAACCTAAAGGAATAAGAACCACTTATTGGAGCAATATTTACAGCGTCTTTTGTTGAATACGAGGGAACAGTTTATTGTTAATATTTAGTCCATGAAACTGAAATGATACGGATGACAATAGTTGAAGTAAAAGGTTAGAAGTGAGATGGGTAGGTATCCTCTATTAATGTTTAAGTGAAAGATGGGTAACATGATGTAGGTAGTACAAAACCATAGTGCCATTTCGTGGCACTTTATTCCTTCTGTTTTTGTTATAAATGTAATCGGTCTCGTTTGTGTTTACGAATAATAAAAATATTGTATCCTATAAATATTTGGCAAAATAGAGTGAAGACATTAGACTCCATTACATTACAGTCATCTTGATAAATAGTCCCACGAAATGTTTCTGTTTATAAACAAAATATAGTTTCTATATTAAAACGATTTTTTTTAACTCAGTTGCATGTAAGAAGTATTTTTTTTAAGATTGATCGATTTAAAATATGACTATGTTGCGAGGAAACTTCAAGAATTTTTAGACAGTTATGGCGTTATTCACAATCGTCTGTCGAATCTAACGAACCGTAGATAATCGTTTTTCCCTATTCGTCATTTTCACTTTTTTGTTTGTTAGAAAAATACGAATTTGACCAAAGTTTGTAAGATGTTGCTAAGTCTTATGAACAACGTTTTTTATAAATCCATTAAGTTAACCAATCTAATACCTACTGAATGGATTTATAAAAAAATATAAGATAAGATTTTTTTTCATTGAAATGATCTGCAAATCCGTTGTCATTTATACCAATAAAATAAATTAGGCCAAATTCATTAAGAAGCTACTCTGAATCCGAATGCTAATAAACGAGGAGAGTCCGATACAGAAAACAAAAGAAACTTGTGATAATCTGCAAAATTAATACATTTCTATGCGAATACATTCCGAACCATGAACGGCAGCCATCTTGAATTATCATAGAAATCTCGCGACCTTATGCGTCACCGATCCGAATAACTGTGCTAAAACAGAACCTGTATCTATACTAAAACGAATGGTTTACAAAAAGCTGTTGTATGCATTTCCTCAGGCTCAGTACAGATACAGATATAGCTACTTCAGCCAACCTCAGTACTTTTTGTACCGAAACTGAATGAAAGAGCAAGACACGTTAGTACGTTTCCATGAAAATACGATGGAAAATAATTATGAACTACATCTGTATACGTTATTGCACATCAAAAGAGGAATAACGGTACAGTTCAAACCATGGCAACATCGAATTTGTCATTTGCGGCAGCATTGCAGTCGGCAGTAATATTGCCTCGCAATACTGCAGCAGTAATGCTGGTACAGTTTGAAACTGAACGGTACCTTAAATAAAACATAATGCAAGTTAAAAGTCCGTTATTGAGTTTTCAAGAAAAACGTATAAATACCAAAATTATATTTTGTAATCCGTTGAATGTTGGACAAAACTTGCAACATTTGATGAACCTCGAACAAAGCGGAAACCATTTTCCCTCACCCTAACGATCAATCGATGAACATAGACTACTTCACAAGGACTGTGCATTATAAAGTGGATAATAAGATTCACAGTCGCCCCACATAACAGTTTGAGTATATAGTCTGAGGAATTTTGAACTAAGGTAGCATTATGAAGTTGACACTGTGTTGTGATGATCTGTCTGGCTTAGTTGGTGGTTGTCTGCCTCTACCATTATTCAATTATTTTTCTTTAAGCTGTATATTTTACTGAGGTGTGCCAATAAAGAGTATTGTAACTAGATAAGATAGATAAGCCGATGATCCTTACCATTAAAAGCTCGAAATTGTTTTTGTACGGTATATTTATTATTACCGTATGTTTTCAGTAAAAAGGCAGTTTTTTTAGCGATTTTGAGGGTGGCCCCATATTTAAAATTGTTCAATATGACCTACATGTTACCCCTAAAAGTATGGATACACATAAAATACACTGTATGCACCATCTACATAGAAAGACATTTATGTCGATGACTTTGGAAGTTAACGTCGTTAATAATAAATAATTTCCCAGTAGGATCTCAACAGAAGTGATCATTTGCGACAGGGGAAATCAGCCGGAATAAATATACACGTGACATGAAATCTGAAGGCTTAGCGCCGAAATAGCATTTATTTTCAGATGATCACATATTTTCTTGAATCTACTCGAGTATAAATACTCACGAGTATGCCAAAATAATCTAACGGCTCGATTCGGGAAATGAATTAGAGATTCACTAGATATGAAATAGTAAAGATATGTGACGTTCCACGGCAAAAGGTTCCACGGAAAATTCGAGACTAACTTCAAAGTTGAAACTCATTCCTTAATAAATTTAAGTATATTGAATACGACGTTCCTTACAGATAAAGTTTTAATGAACCGAACCACATTTAATTTTCCATTAATTAAAGCTATGCAGTCGTGTTCAAAGTTCGTTAGTTCTATCTTATTCCCAGGTGCATGTGTTGAAAGTTCTGCATGTGATCATGTAATTTTGATATTCATTCGAACACTAGGTTTGATAAAAGTTCTGCTTTTGAAAATTTAGATTTAAAAATGTATTATAAATCATCAGTTTGATTTTAACCTTTTGCATGGCTTGTTGTATAATGTCCTAGACAATTGGGATCGTAATTTACAATTTAAAGGAGTGTAATGGATTTTATGGAATAACCCATTGGAGTTATTCGGTAGATGAGCATTCCTTAAAAAAAACGGTACCTACACTATTTTTCGATCAAAAATCAGTAAGTACCTATTATTCGTCAGAGTCAGGTTAACAACTTTATTCTCAATGACGCATTGTGTTAAAATTATTTCCAAAAACTCTAATTAGGTACCAGGGTACCACACTGTGCACTGCCGCTTCATAAAACATGCTGTTACATTATTTCAAAGGATTAAAGTTTAGAATTGTATGTAGAACCTTACTTACATAATTAAATTTATTCGGATATCGGCACAGATATTTCCACTAATGGCTAATACCGTTCGGGTTGAATAAATGGCTTATAATATCACAAACTGCATGTCGGTTAAGACCTTCCGCTTTTGGTCGTAATAAATAATTTCGCTACACGAGCGTTCAGAGTCCCGATAACTCCGATAGGGAAGTTTGTGTATCATTGAAAATGTACAATTTGTGTTCGTTATTTACTGCTTTTATCTGGTAGGGATAAATCCCTAAGTGACTTTATCCTGATTAGAATAAGACCGGCAGGGCTCGGAAACCGTTTTATTTTTCAAACCGGTTTCGTTCATTCACTCGGGAACGAAAAGGATTTGGTTTCCGTTTGCGGTTACCGGTTAAAGAAATGTTCTTTTGAGATAACGGATTTTGTCAAATACGTTCTCATTTCGTTCGTGAGGAACGAAATTAACCGGTTATATTGAAAATATCGAAGCTAGAAAACGAGTATTTCCTGTTTCTTTCACATATGACAACGAGTTTAACCGAGAGTCTCCTAGAAATTAGAGTAACCGGTATTATGTCGTTCCCCGCGAACCATAAAATTCTCTTCCCTGTTTTTACCGGTTAGAATATACAACAAATTATTTTACTTCGCGTTCCATCAATTAACCGGTTTTTATAACTCAATAATATGACGGTTTTGGGACGATATTACCAGATACTTCAATACCGGTTCCGTGCCCTGAAAAGATAAAAAAGATAAAAAATAGTTTATTCAAGTAGGCATATTACAATGCGCTTATGAACGGCAGCTGCTGGCTGAGGAGCGGTATTCTGATTTTAATATACGTGTTGGGTTCCCTTTTGCACATTTTGATTATCTTTAAGCGTAAGCGTCATTCACACAAAAACATATAACACCACTCTGTTGCATGATTAAAATGGCATCGAAGACAAAAATTCACAGATTTCGTGCCTCACACGACTATCGAGCACATTGGAAATGAATCTACGGAATTCGAAAAAATATTGTCGCTGAGCGACGAGAAAGTCTGGATAAGGAAAAAGTTACAAAATAAAACTACAACGTTGAATGATAATTATTTTATTCTTAGACTAACACAAGTATCCTGGACATAACGCATGTGAACAAACAAATTGCAAAATTTCCACACGCGTATCCAAGTTTGAATAATTGTCGCCGTGGCGCATAAGTATAGGTACATATTTCATTTTTCGATTAATAAGCAGGATATACTAATGTTCAAAGTACAAGAAAATTATTACACGGCAAATCCGTAGTCAACTCGAGAAGTGGTGATCGGCAGCGGCGCCAGCGGCCCATTTGCTGCAAGATATGAAATTGTCTTGACAGCAGTTTGACGCGACGAGAGATGACCATAACAGCGTTTGTCTATGTTGCACCAAACCTGAGTTCCAATAGGTACTACCAGGGTTCAGCATCAGCTATCTTGGGTAATGCTCATCATGAGGAATCGGGTGTCCAAAACAGCGTGTGCCTATGTTGCACCAAACCTGAGTTCCGCTAGGTACCACAAGCGTTCAGCATCAGCTCTATCTTGGGTACTACTCTCCTAAGTGCTCATCGAGACGAGTCCGATGACCAAAACAGCGTGTGTTTATGTTGTATTAAACCCGAGCTCCACTAGGTACTGCCAGGGTTCTCCCTCTCCCTCTCCCTCTCCCTCTCCCTCTCCCTCTCCCTCTCCCTCTCCCTCTCCCTCTCCCTCTCCCTCTCCCTCTCCCTCTCCCCTCCCTCTCCCTCTCCCTCTCACCTCTCCCTCTCCCTCTCCCCTCTCCCTCTCCCTCCCTCTCCCTCTCCCTCTCCCTCTCCCTCTCCCTCTCCTCTCCCTTCCTCTCCTCCTCCCTCTCCCTCTCCCTCTCCCTCTCCCTCTCCTCTCCCTCTCCCTCTCCCTCTCCCTCTCCCTCTCCCTCTCCCTCTCCCTCTCCCTCCTCCCTCTCCCTCTCCCCTCTCCTCTCCTCTCCCTCTCCCTCTCCCTCATCCCTCTCCCTCTCCCTCTCCCTCTCCCTCTCCCTCTCCTCTCCCTCTCCCTTCCCTCTCCCTCTCCCTCTCCCTCTCCCTCTCCCTCTCCCTCTCCCATCTCCCTCTCCCTCTCCCTCTCCCTCCTCTCCTCTCCCTCTCCCTCTCCCTCTCCCTCCTCCCTCTCCCTCCCTCTCCCTCTCCCTCTCCCTCTCCCTCTCCCTCTCCCTCTCCCTCTCCCTCTCCCTCTCCCTCTCCCTCTCCTCTCCCTCTCCCTCTCCCTCTCCCTCTCCCTCTCCCTCTCCCTCTCCCTCTCCCTCTCCCCTCTCCCTCTCCCTCTCCCCTCTCCCTCTCCCTCTCCCTCTCCCTCTCCCTCTCTCCTCTCCCTCTCCCTCTCCCTCTCCCTCTCTCTCCCTCTCCCTCCTCCCTCTCCCTCTCCCTCTCCCCTCTCCCTCTCCCTCTTCCCTCTCCCTCTCCTCTCCCTCTCCCTCTCCCTCTCCCTCTCCTCCTCCCTCTCCCTCTCCCTCTCCCTCTCCCTCATCCCTCTCCCTCTCCCTCTCCCTCTCCCTCTCCCTCTCCCTCTCCCTCTCCCTCTCCCTCTCCCTCTCCCTCTCCCTCTCCCCTCTCCTCTCCTCTCCCTCTCCCTCTCCCTCTCCCTCTCCCTCTCCCTCTCCCTCTCCCTCTCCCTCCTCCCTCTCCCTCTCCTCTCCCTCTCCCTCTCCCTCTCCCTCTCCCTCTCCCTCTCCCTCTCCCTCTCCCTCTCCCTCTCCCTCTCCCTCTCCCTCTCCCTCTCCCTCTCCCTCTCCCTCTCCCTCTCCCTCTCCCTCTCCCTCTCCTCTCCCTCTCCCTCTCCCCTCTCCCTCTCCCTCTCCCTCTCCCTCTCCCTCTCCCTCTCCCTCTCTTCCCTCTCCCTCTCCCTCTCCCTCCTCCCCTCTCCCTCTCCCTCTCCCTCTCCCTCTCCCTCTATTTCTATTTACACCACCACAAGAATGCATAGATTGTCGAATAGTGCGTTATCTACGCCCGTCTCAAACAGGATAGGAGGAGTTAGACCAAGAAAAATCTGCAGCGATTTTGAAAGCCCACGCAGTGCAAGTGTTATTCTGCCGTCATAATCCCGATAATTTACAACAAACACCGATAACGAACTCTGCGAAACATGAAGTCATAAATGTCCTGTGAAAAATGTCGTTCCTGACTTTTTGACTATTTTAAGGTTAAGCTACAGGGCAAACCCTTAACCCGATCGTCTTTGTTTTAGGCTCAAATTGTAGCTGACTAATTGTCCAGAGCCGTTTTTCTCAAATTTTTGATATCATTCTTCGTTTCCAAATTATCGAGCACCAAAATCAAAATTCGGAAAAAATTGAATTTTATTTTCACTATTCGACCATAACTTTTTTTGTTTTTGAACTTTCTCGAATAATTATTTTTGCACCTTACAGCTCTCGTGATTATGCGTCTTTTGAGCCTATTTTTTAATATCATATCTTCACAACTTTCCGAGATATAAGGGGATCGCACTTTTTCGTGAAATCGGACCGTATACTGGAGCGAACGAAAAGACATTTCCAATGTCAAAAGCTTCATTAAGTCTGCAACGAACAGCCAGTTTGTTAGCTTTAAGAGCCAGAGGCGTGAAATCAGGCCACTACTTACTTAAAGCTGATATTAAGCTTCTAATGCGATTATAAACTGTGTCTAATACTTTGCGCCAAAATTTGTTTTAAGTATGCTGTTGTACATCATGTTGTGTACAACATATAAGTGAACTTAAATGAGGTTGTGTTATAGTTTTCTTATAATTATAAAAACTGTTGGAGCAAAATTACCCAGAATACCCAGAGGGACTTAAAAAATAGAAAAAAAAAACCGGGCAAGTGCGAGTCGGACTCGCGCACGACGGGTTCCGTACCATAATGCAAAAAACGGCAAAAAAAACGATCACCCATCCAAGTAGGTACTGACCCCGCCCGACGTTGCTTAACTTCAACTTAAATCTTTATTTTATTCTGTTTTTAGTATTTGTTGTTATAGCGGCAACAGAAATACATCATCTGTGAAAATTTCAACTGTCTAGCTATCACGGTTCGTGAGATACAGCCTGGTGACAGACAGACGGACGGACGGACGGACGGACGGACGGACGGACAGCGGAGTCTTAGTAATAGGGTCCCGTTTTACCCTTTTGGTACGGAACCCTAAAAAAATGGATACACTCGACTAAATCACTGACTATTACTCGTTCTCGACTAAATTACTAGTGTAGTCCAAACAAGCCTTATGAGACAAACGCGCGGCATTTCCCAAGATGACAGTTGCGGCGCGTAGAACCGAGATTACCCTCTAAATCAGACATAAATTCCCCGAATCGTGTGCTTCACCCTCGGGGTTGCCAGATCTAACCGTGAAATACCCATTTCAATGTAGCAAATCTATTTCGGTGCGTGCGGCTTGTGCTGATTATTGTTACGTGAGACATACTCGTATGTTATTGGGTAAATGGTGGTGGATTTTTAGAGGTTCTTCTTTATTTAGTAGTGGAAGTGTTTTTTGACGTTCATGAGAGTAACATATAAAAGATATCGGATTAAAATTCAAAGTGGCGAACTCGTCTCGAGGTTTTTATTTTATTTTATGCTCATTAATGTTTGTTTAAAGTTTAATATTAATAGCTTATTATGCAGTGAACTAAGTGGAGTTGTGCAGCTAATGAAGATTTAATCTAACAACGCGCAATTTTTTTAAGTGGGTGTGTGTGCAGAAATGAAGAATTAATCTTAAAAAATATAATTAAACCTCTCTTAGCCTTAAAATAATTAGTAAGATACTTACGAGAACAGAAATGAGTTTTTCTCACTCTAAAGCACTAAGTGTAAACCTTTTGCAAAGCCGAGCACGAAAAAAACTTTTAATTTCCTCTCTCACAATACGGTGTTTATCCACAAAATGTTCCTCAAAGCCCCTTTGCTTAAGTTTTACGCATTTAAACATTTCCAACTTGCTTAAGCATGTATATTATTGTATGTGTTTATTCATGTACTACTTTTTCTAAACGCATTGCTATGTTCAAGAAAATGAAGCTTACAGAACCGCCTATTGTTACCTGGTTCTATTTTTCCTTTAAAATTTCTTTGTAGTTTTACATGTATGTAAAATGTATAATTATTGGTGAAATAAAGAATATTTACTTACTTAATTACATGTACCGTATATAGAATAACCATAATTATTATTATGCTAAATATTGCTTAGTTAGAAAAAAAAAAATACCAAATTGCTGTCTTATTTCTTGATTAATTACTTTAATTAGCTAAAGCTAGCTTAGTTACGGGAAAAGAATTCAATCCACTATCATTTGTACTTATACTATTTTCAATTTCCCACGGAAAACAAATTACGATGTTGAGTCTACTTTTTCGCTGAAAAAAAAGAACACTCTTGAAACTAAAAACGACTTTAACGAAATAACCTAATTTTACATTGCACACAATGCTTTACTATCTCAAACGTTTTAAAATTCTATACCCATTCCCGCAAACCGCCAAAGAATGGAAGGCACCTGCATAAGGCGTTTTCGCTTAATCTTTCCTCGTTTGAGATGTTTTGGAAACCTCCTTATCGCCAGGATTCTCTGTTGAAAAACGCCCTTTGTACGAGCCAGCCATATTTTTTATAGATAACGACAGTTTTGGGCATGGCAACGTTTTTCAATGGCTTATAAGAATGGAATACTTTTTACGTATTACTGGCATTATGCTGCAGGTTTATTTCGGGTGGATTTTGATGTTTTCTTACGAGTTTATTATCCTTTGTTGTTCTAAGTGCTTCAGAAATGTTATGTTAATAGTTTAAGATATTTCACAGAGAGAATACCTTCGCTTTCTGAATAATAACATTAATAACGTCGGAATATTCAGCTCACGACTTAAATTACAAGTGACGCTGAGGGACTTTATTTTGTAGGTTCTCGAAGTTTTCGATCATTAAAACATGGTAATAGAATTAGTTTTATGACAATGACAAATAAGCTTTAAAAATTCCCAAATGTTTATAAAATACTTCTTCTTCTTTTATAACACTAAGTGGATTTATAACGCGCCAGCGTAAGCAGTTACCAAGTGCTTTGCGTAAAGAAAAATTCCTAAACTTTTTAATGAACGACATATTAACAGATTAGTTATATAGAAAAAGCTGTCGGTGATAGATCTTTATGTAATTTTGTCTATAGTACATTATTGCTGAGGGATGGAAAGAAAGGCATTTTCTGACGAGGTACCTAACTGCCATCCTAGAATTTATCACTTCATGATTTATGGTTAGGTTGGGATTGACTTTTTAAAGATGTGGCCAACCTTCGAGCAACACCGGCTTCCGACACATCGGAAGGGAGGGGCCCAAGCGATATCTCACAGTACAAATCTTTCTGCCATTTTTCGCGGGGGGAAAGGTTAGTGATGGGTCAAATCGAAAAATTTTCAAACCGAATAAGTCGACTCCGATTTAAACCCAAATCGGTTTGCAAACCGATTTGGCCGAGTCGATTTAACTTCTAGTTTTTAATTATCAGTAGTTCAAACCGCTCCGTAGTCGCTTGGTTTTGAGTTGAAGAAATCGAATTGTCAATTTTACGGTTTGTTCGACCCTTAGAATAACACGAGAGCAAAAACTTTGACTTAAAACTTTTGTAATATTTTTTTACTTTCCGTTGCGCGGTAGACCAAATTTTCATTAATTGCTAAAGATAAAACGGGAAAGCACTGTCCGAGCAAGCAGGAAAGAGCGTGCGGTCTCTTGCGATTGCGTGAGTCATTGCCGCGAATTCGTGCAGTTAGCAAATCGACGCGGCGCAAAACTGGCAAACCGATCCAAGTTCCAAGTATACCGCCAAATCGATCTCTTTAAGCCTATGCGAAATTGAACCTTACTACTTGAACAATAAGTTTCATTTTACTTTACCTGTAGATACCAAGTTTCGACTTGACTCGACTCAATAATGGCGGCAATGTGCATGATGGCAACATTTTTCTTCGTGGTTTGAAGTCGATTCGTGTACATTTTATGCCTCAATATGTCAAAGGAAAGTGACCCAGCAACAAATCGGAAAGGGTGCGCTTAGAGCGGGTGAACGTATCTTAAGTCGATTTAGTCGACTTCAGACCTAAATCGGTTTGAACCGATTTGTGAAGTCGAATCGTAACATCGCTAGGAAAGGTGCACACAGTCGCAGGAGTTTCGTTTTGGACGCCGTCCCGAGTGGTCGTGCCCAGAGCAAACAAATAAGCCTCATAAACACCCAGCAAAACAATAGCACCCATCGCCAGATGGTCGAGCTATCGCCGCGCCGTCTCGCGCTAACCATATAGTGTCCGCGACGCTTACTTACCCAATTCCAGAATTCCGTGAAAGTGACTATAGTTTCATCTATTAGTGCATCCTAATTATATAACATTCAAGTGAAGTGCGTTAATCTGTGTGCGGCCCGTGCCTACGCAAGCCAACCGCGACGATCGTTGCTGCATCAGCGGCCCAACGTCGCGACTCTGTGACTGCCCTGTTCCCGCCTACCCCACGGCCAAATCTGGTGAGATCTCTCCAAATCTGTCTGCTCAAAGGCTATATCTCGCAACTAAACGTATAAAACACTACAATTAAACTTAGGACACAATTTATTATAAAATTGCAATTTATTTCAGTTAAACACCTAATTTCATATTCTAATCTTGTGGCGACGCATTATTTTGCTAGCCAAGCTTCTACGTAAGGAAGGCAGCCCACTTACCTACTACATACTTAGATCATTTCAGTTAATTACCTACTCTCATCTAATCTGGTATTTACGCCAATTTTTTTTTTTTTTAACTCTAATATTATCTAAATATTCATTAACATTCCAGTGCTTTAAGACTAGTCGCTCCCAGGCCCGCAACTAATTAACCCATATTGTACAAGGCACGTGTAGCGCCTTCAACGAATACGATTATATTTTACTTGTCAAGTTAACCCAACCACATGTTCATATTAGTTATATAAGTACCCAGTTTAGTAACATCTATATAACCCTACCACCTACGAGTCAGTGTTGGGCCCCAGAGTTATTGTATTGTTTCAGGTAAGAAAAGCAGATCACATAGCATATTATAGTTATATAACTAGTATCATCCATTCGCACCATACTACCTACCTACATACCCACGAACCAGTTTCACGTCAAGAGGGCCACGAACCCCTAACGCGATCATTTCATCATAAGTTGGGCGGGTAGATCACATAGATCATCTCAATCATCTAGCTACTAAACCTAGTTTCATCTAATCTCTTGTACTGTCGTCCATTTTGTTAGCATTAAGTTACTTACATATGCCAGTGTTGGCTTCCTTCACTAGTACACTGTAACAGGTCGCGAAGGCAGACCGCATAGGTTATTTCAAATAGACACGTAGTTTAATCTAATCTTATAGACACGCCTTATATTGTTAGCCCTAATTTGCACAGTGGAACGCTAGTGCACTAGGTTAAGCAGGCCGATCCCCTAGCTAGTTATCTCTAGGTCTAGTTCCAGCTAATCGTGGAGTGAAGCCGAATTTCCACCCTTGATTTATTTACTGACACAATTTAGCACCATGGCTTAGCATTAAGTAATATCTTGATTCAGGTATCTTCGGTGGACAGAATAAGTATACACGTGGCTAGCACATAACGAAGGATTACATGGCAATATTGTATTCCAAAAATCCCCGAATACCCACATCTGGCACACGAAACAAAGGGGCTTTATCCGGTACTGTCTTGACAGGTCGGGGGCAATATAAAGCATTGTGCATATCCCATGGAACAAGCCAATAAAAATCCTGTAGTTACAAGAAAAGCCGGCTAGCTAACAAAGACAAATTACTTTTAAGAACCCAAACGCAATCTATTTCAAAAGAGCACACATGTGCCGGAGTTCATGGTATTTCCGTAAAACACGGTAATAAACAAGAGTTTCCTTACGCAAGACCCTATTGATGCAGGGTTGCTTGCCTGCTCATCGGTGCTATTGTCTCTACAGAACGCCAGCCGTAGTAGTAATTAAGCGGACGGTATTTGAATCTCGGGTCTTCAAACAACGAACTATTACAGCCAATAAAATAAAGAACCGACAATATAGATACCCTTAGATATTTCGTTCTATTGCTTCGCCGATTAACCAGCCTCACCACAGGTGGTCCGTTCGTCATTGAGCACTAGTTGTCTCATATAATCAGCACTATATCGCCTAAAACAATAAGGCCTACTGTATCTACCAACAGATCATAATGGAAATATACCCAATTCCTAAAGACGGCAATTGCCTATACAGAGCCATAGCAGACCAACTAAACGTTGTACCGGACAAGAACTATGATCATCACGAAATCCGGGAGGTGCTCGCTACCCATGTATACACCGAAAGAGGGGATAGCCGAATTCAACTAGCACTCAACGGTAGTGTATCGGACTACAATAGGACTACCAATAACTCATGGCCCCCTTGCGCCGAACTCATAGAGGAATATATTCAAAATCAGTTCAAAGACGGATTTTGGGGAGGCGAGGAAATGATAATAGCTGCCACAAGTTGTTTCATGGTAAACATATACGTCCACATGGACCAACAACCACCCCTATACTATAGAGCCCCCATTTACGAAGCCTACAAAATGGGCACCTTACATCTGTTCTACAACAACCAACACTACGACTCAGTACGCCATCAGAACCCAATAACGGATACAGCTAACGTAACGAAACTAAAAGCGAGACAAGTTATGTCAAGCGAGACATCCAGTACGCTACCTGACATAACAGAAAAGCGGTGCACCGACCAGTTAGGGCCCTGCTCACCAATAAGTACGCAAACGCCCCCTCACATTTCGCTGAACAGCTCGTGCAACAGTTACAAAAACGTCGATTCGACCGGGCAACGGCTATTAAGACCCACCCCTCAACAACCGTTGCACCTTGGCGGAGTACAAATAAAGCCAATAGGAACAATACGCTACCTGGGTACATACATAACCGCGACACACGATAGGCGCGCCGCAATTAAAACTAGATGCGATAAGGCCATAAGAAATGCGAAAATCCTCAATACCTTTATTCAAAAGTACAAAATAGATTGGAAAATAGCGAAACTACTATACAAAATGGTTATCGCGCCATCTATGACCTATGGCCTTAATGCAATGGCCCTTACGAGTGGCAATAGATCACGACTAAGAAAGTATGAAAGGCACATACTTAAAGGAATGCTAGGGGTTTCCAACAACCCTCCGAAACAAAAAATGTAGGAACTCCTTGAGGGAAAGACTATCACAAAGATAATTAAAGTGCGCAGGCTCTCCTACTATGAACACATACTCAGGCGGCCAAAACCACACCTCCTACATGCAGCCTTGGAATATAGGGAAAACAAAAGAAAGATAGGTAGACCTATCTTCACATGGATTGACTCACACAACCACGACATAACCCGCTACACCACTAAGAACCAATCCTATTGGGAATCCATAGCTCAGGATAGAGACTTAATCAAGAAAAAAGTAGCTGAGGTTTACGACCAACCAGAGACAGACACAGAATCCGAGCCTGACGAGAACGACAGTCCAGTGATAACACAACCTACGTGATAAACCCTATACTGGAGAAAGCCCTGCCGCTTTACAAAAATATTAAATATTGAAGACAACTTAATCGCAGTCACTGTCCTTTCGTATATATTTACACTAAATATTTATCTATCTTCCATATACACTGGGCACGATGCTAGTATTCGGTCTGGTTCTTCCACTCCCGTCAATCCCAATCCTTCTGACTGCACACGCCCCACACTCCCCACCTGTATTATTGGCTCACCGGTGTCTCGGGCAGGAGGGTCTGTTGAGCATTCCGGGGCGGCAGATGATGGGAGGAGTACACGAGTAGGCCCGAATATACGTCCCGGCTCGGAACAGGTTTGTCTGGACGGAGGTCGTTAGCACCCCCTAGCATACGCCTCTGACCGACGGCCTGTATCGTCCCAGCGCGTGCGTTTGAGCAAGCTCGATGAGCCTCTCCGTCCCTCCCTCTCCTTGGTGACCAACGCCTCTGCGTCCTTGCTGCAGTAACTGCTGGCTGGTGTAGTCAACGAACGGAACGGAACGGAACGGGGGAAAGGTGCACACAGTCGCACTTCTCACACACTTACATTCAAAATCCAATCTGTAATGACGACACAAATACATAGAAAATGACACACGTCAAAGACAAATCTTGCAAACCTCGATCTCTTTTTGTGTACGGACGAGTGACAAGTCTCACAACACTCACACTAACACATTTTCGTTGAAGTATGTTATTGTATTCAGAGAGATGAGAAGTCGGATTTGTCGCTCAACCGATCCGCAATTTGTACTGAGCGAGCAAAATCGATAAATCCAACAATTACATGAGACTAAAATATAATAATTGTGTTTGAATGTAATTAAACGTATGATATGTAAAAAATTTGATGTCCCCGACCTCTTTTTATAACAAAAAACCGAGCAAACAGGCATTTTTGTGCAGCAGTCTGGACTCGGTCTAGTGAAAAATCCAAGTGCAACTAGTTTTATTACCCGCGCTAGATTAGATTGACGCGCTAATCTTGTATCTCGGCAGAGGGGAAATAGTGCGAATGCCGCCTCCCTTCCGTGTTGCTCGAAGTGGCCAACCGATCATCTCATGAGATGATTGCCACATTATGAAATTATCAATTCTAAGATCTGGCCTCGACATTTATACTAAATAGGACAAAATAATCATCAGATAAATTCGCACATCTATCATTCGCCAACATTCTACTTGAATAACAAATTAATCCGGTATCAGACGATTGGAATTTTAATTCGGTTGCAAACTTCAGCTTCCAACTCTAGGTAGTCTTTCAGCAAGCTTGCTAGCTTTGACATGTAATACCTAAAATGGAATGCTAGTAGATACCTAGAATCCTATGCTTATTACGAGTATATAGCTGAGGCGTTTCGAGTTTTCCATGAAACTAAATGAAACTGTTTTGAAACTATCTGCTTGCCACAGGGAAACGCCAAAGCAAGATCGTCTTATGGCGGGATTCCACCAGTGTGCAGCACAAGCATTTTTGTACTGCATAAATATTCTTGTGTCGCTTCCGCCTTTACCTAACGAAACGAAAATGCGTTCAGGTAATGAAACGTCAGGTACGTTTTTACGTTTCGGAATTCTGTTTTCCATTGATGCATTGCGATTTACGACCTTTGCGTAGCGTGGGAGTGAAAAGATCGTTTAACGTTGACTCCTTGTCACAGTTTTTATAAAAACAATTTCTCTCACACCGATGTATGGGTGCTCGCACTGATATATTTGATGAAATAGAGAGGGAATGCGATCGAGGTCAAGCAGTCGCTAACGTAAATGTCAAATTCCAACTCGTGGTAACCGTGCAGGGTGCAGGTAACTAGAAACTAACTAGTTTACACTCTCTGGACTGCATAGCTTCTAGAAGCCAACATTGTTAATAATGTTCTGTGCCATCCGTATAAATGCCTGAGTGAGGTTATAATACACGTATTATTACAAGACGAGTCACATTATTCAAATAATCGTTTGAAATAGAGAATCACTCTTATCACAGATTATAGAATTAACAGTAATGTTACATTAAATTTAATGTTAATCTTTTACCTTAAAACGACCAATAATTATGATATTTGGAGGTTTTTGGGGGCGAAAAATCGATCTACCTAGGTCGTATCTGTGGGAAAACGCGCAATTTTGAGTTTTGTCATCCAGGTACTAGTAGAGTAGTAGGTAGAAGTGGTTAGTCCACAATTATTTAAATTGTTTTATAAGGTGAAAATTTGTTTATTCAAAATTACTTTCTATAATAGTGGTACCCTCTCGCGCATGAGAGGAGGCCTGTGCCCAGCAGTGGGACGTATATAGGCTGAAATTAATATAATATTTTTCATTGTTTTATCAGAAGTTTTACATAAATACATTTTGTCTCATTGGCCTTCTGAGATCTATACGTACTGCTACGCAAAGGCCTTCCATCTTTATCTTTAGTTCAAACACATTCAAATCCCGTGCATATTACAAGCTTTTATTGAACTTGGAATGTTTGCTACTAATATTTTAAATATTTTCATTACATTAAAAATGGCCTACTGCTACCAAATCAAACTGCGCGCGGCACGCGTGTCTCCCGCGGGTTATAAATCCCGTTCCGCTCGGAATAATGATGGCGCGACGCCGAACTATTACGTAAAACAAGGATTTGATGGCCGCGGGGGCTCCAAGGAGGCTTACGAGTACATCTACTCATCGCAGCTTTGCGAACGTCAGTGGGAAATTATTTGTGACCTAGTTTTGCCGCTGATTTTTTGGGGTAACATAGGTACGAGTCATGGGAACAACACTTATCTGACGTAAACTAAATGCCGTTGAAACCGTCACTCATTTTATCAAGACAATTGATAGAAATACCTATAAATAGTTTATTCGTGGCAAAGAAATAACAGATAAAAAAGAGGAACTAAGAAAAAAAAACAACGGGTTGCACTACGGGAGTGCCGGCAGAAGTGAAAACTCAATGACTAGTGCAAAATGTCTGCGTTATTTCGTCGCATTACTTGAAACCCCTAAGCACATCACTGTTAGTACTCGAGTTATATTAGTACCAGTTAGAGGGAAACTCACTTTAAATCAATAAAGAAAAACTCAATGACATTGTAACAGTTTTCGATCAGGTCGCGTGCCCGTCTTACGTCTTACGAATCTTACGGTCACGTGACACCTGTTACGAGTTTAACATTTTTTCCCCATCACAAAAAGTGCACAGCGCCGCTAAAGAAGTTTTCACAGTTTTCACTTCAAAAAAACTTACACATAACATCACAACACATATCATTACATACCTAACATAACAAGTAATATTAGCCACGAAATGGGTTCCGACTCAGCATGGTGTTAGCCTGGATGGGCCACCACTGCGCTGGTCTAGGTAGCTAGGTAGGCTGGTAGGTAGGTGGTCTGGTCTGGTAATAGGTCTGATATAGGTCTGGTCTGGTCTGGTATAGCAGCGGTAACACTACGCTGCAACAGTAATTCATCTGCTTAATGCTTACGGTTGGGTTTACGTAATAAATTTTGCGGCATAAACAGTTCGTCAATGTCTTTTGAGCGTAAGTGTACAACCATCTAATATTACGTTCAAAGCGTCCCAACTGCTAAGAAAACCCTCCATATTCCTACATAATACATTGTATTAATCGTCCCAAAAATGCCAGTTTAACGTCAGATCGTCACGCGATATAGTCGTTTTGAGGATGAAGCGTTTCCAATACGCTTTTTTGAGCAACTAGCTAGGCTTTAGGCCGTCAAGTTGTGTACTTTATCGAGAAATTGATGGGCTTTTATAACATTTAATAGTTATGGGAGGCATTAAGGTTTATAATATTGCGACAATACGTGTCTGAAGAATTTTCGAATGCAACCATTTCACGCGTCTGGCGTGTTTATTGAAAGAAACCGCGACCAATCTCCAGTGGCTTGAATTGATGCTACAATAAAATAAGTATTGGTTTTAAATAAAGATGACCTAAGAGTGCTGTCGGTACCTAAGAGTATTTTTAAGTTGCATGCTGGTTACGACAGCATTTCTGCAAGAAATGTCAATTATCAAAGTAGAAATTGACATTTAGTCAGCGACAATGCTGCAGACAGCAATTCTGCAGGAAACATCCAATTTAATATCAATGTCCTTGATTAAATGACCTAGGGGCCAATTTGATCGTGCACCTAGGATCAAAGCGATATTTAAATCATAATAATATTGGAATCATATCAGACGCTATTCGCGCGGGCGTCTCGTTCGCACTATAGTTCATTTTTTTAGCATTAGAAAGAAGGTAATCAATCTTGACATGTATTTTAATTGAAAAACAAGAAGCAGAAGAATATAAATGATCGTATTAGATTCATAATTGTTACATAATTGCCGTGACTTATTTTTAAAACGTGTTTTTCAATATTAAAGGACACATCAAGATTGTTTACCTTTTTTCTCTTCTTCTTTCTCGCGTTATCCCGGCATTTTGCCACGGCTCACATAGGAGTCTGGGGTCCGCTTGACAACTAATCCCATGATTTGACGTAGGCACTAGTTTTTACGAAAGCGACTGCCATCTGACCTTCCAACCCAGAGGGGAAACTAGGCCTTATTGGGATTAGTCCGGTTTCCTCACGATGTTTTCCTTCACCGAAAAGCGACTAGTAAATAGTCCACCAGCACTTTTTCTGTGCGCGCTGTTTACCTTTTTTCTAATGCTAAAAAAAACGAACTATAAAATATGTACAGACAAGTCAGAGCAAAATGGTCGCGCAAATGGCAACTATGTGATATGATTCCAATTTTATTCAAATATCGGTTTGATGTAAGGTGCAGGTTCGAATTGGCCTGCTATTCTTACTGTAATATTACACAATATAACCCTCCAGAGGTACATTAATTTTAAATTAATTTATTTCACTGTCGTTGAGTCGTAAAAGCGCGTCTAAAAATTAAATTACTCCCAAAAGACGTATTTTTCTAATTACCTACAAATAGCAATTAATCCCAACCTAATTACTTTAACGATGAAACTTATTTCGTTAATTACATTCACACTTGACCGCGAAATCCCATCAAATCCGCAGCAAAATGGTAGGGTAGTAAAAAGATGTGATAAAATCCGAAATTCCGCTTACTTGATTAGGGCCGAGGTTGTTTTAAGCTGCTTTCTTCATAATTCATAAGATTTCTCAAGAGAAAGCTCTGGACTTACACGACATGCTCTTTGGAGATAACGGTTTTCTCTTTTGAAAACGAAATTGTTTTCAGAAAATTTTAAACATACCTTAAGTTATTTGTTATTTCGCATTATTCCTGAATATTTTTACGTCGATATCAACTCGGTACCAATTTTGGTTCGGTACGTTCTTTAGACTCCTCGTAGACGGTAACCAAGCGGGTTTTCAAGGTTTCGTACTTTTTAGTTTCAGGTGGTTTTAGTAAAATGTCGCTTACTTCGTCCAAATCCTGACATTCTAGTTTTGCTATTGCAAGTTCGTACATTGCCTGGTCGCCTTTCTTGAGGGGGGCGACGATGGATTCAAATTGCACAAACCAAAGTCTTATTTGGTCGGGCCATATTGGCGGAATACGAATGTTGGTCGCGATACCTGAGAGCTCTAGCAACGGGCTCGAAACTGCAGGTTGGAACTATTCGGTCGTTTCGTTATCAGACATGTTTTTGGAAGGCTGGGTGCTGCTCTGAATGCCACCACCACTTTAGGGCCCAAGATTAAAACATGCTAATTCTTATGAAATATAGTTTTATTTCTTCATGACAGTAATGTGATGACAATTGCGAAGACTTTTCTTCCCGCGCAGACAACTCTGCGCGGGAATGTGCGCAGCAGCTACACCTACATATAAATGTTTTTAAATTTTAATTCCAATAGCATTGTCTGAATTATTCCTTCACTTAATTTTTCTTTTTCAATTATTCGCAGTCCATCCATCTTGTTATATATCCGTAAATACGAAACTAACTTATTTCTTTACCTGATACTTTTCAAGGCTAAAGTACCTAGTAAACTTAGAAAGCTTGAGCCCTAGGGATACACAATGTTTTTTTTTAATCCTCCCACTCTGAACTAACACATGTAGACAGAATTCCACGCGGGCTGAGCCGCAAACCTAGTCTCGATGCTATAAATAAAATTGATCTTATAAAATAGGTTACCTTTGAACCTCATCAGGTTATTTCTGATAATACTCCAGTTATTTTACGGACCAGTATGGCGAATTGGAAATAATTTATGATAGCTGATAATTTTAGTTAAACGGACTACTATTTTAATAACTATGTGTCGTTTCCAAGCAAAAGGTCCCACTTTGTCACTTGCCGAGGACGCTTTGATAGGTTAAATATTTGTATACCGGGTGTGGCCTGTAATACGAGCAAAAAATTAAACTGTAGGCTGTACTCCTCATACTGACCAACATTTGTTCAGCAATTTTAAAAATAACTTGTGGTTTGATTTTTAATACACTTTAAAATTTATTCTAAGACGCAATGTATTGCATATTTTGTTATGTTTAAGGCGTGATAAGCAACGTCAATCACAATGATATAGCGTGGCGATGGGGTCCGTTGAAGATAATATTTATTTTGTATGAAAAATAGGGACTCTAAATACTTCATAATTTTTAAAAGTAGTTGAACAAAAGTGTCACCGTTTGAGGAGTACAATCTATGTTTTAATTATTTGCTCGTGTTACAGGCCACACCGTGTATACAAGCATATAACTATTCTGGGTCATTTAGTACGCATCTAAACAAAGGTCTACTTATTATATGTACTAAGTATTTGTTTCTAACGCATTTATTAAGACAAGTATCACTCGCGCCGTAAGTTTGTAGATTTATTCACTTTACTTCTGGGTAGAACTTTTGTAGGTGCATTTATACTAAAAATATCCGTAAATATCTTATTACAATTATAGGTAAAGAAATCTGGCAATTATAAGTATAATGTTTTGCTCAACTGTATCTTTTCTAGGCTATAACACATTTTCCTGCTGCTAAAAATAACAAAATCTATTGTGATACACTTTTCATCCGAGAATAAGTCCACTAAGCCTCATCGAACCCACTCGATACTACATCGGAACCACGAAAGGGCTATCCAATTTTCAATTTCAAGCAATTTCAAGTAATTTCAAGCGGCTCTCGTAACTGGGAAAACATTTCATTTATGTAAGTACTATTGATTGAGACGACTCAGCTCCGTTAGATCGTTTCGCTTAACCCTCAAGTTCTGGGTATAAAAGGTAGTAACTGATGCTAATTTGCTGTCATTTCCGACCATTTGCGTCAAGAATATTGGGATTCCAGAACTTGAGAACAGGATATATTGTTTGAGTCCTTATCGGCTTGATGGATTTGAATGTTTCAATATTTGATTTGGGAAAATGGAGTTATGCGACCTGGTTTGATAAATAGGTATTAAATTTGTATTTGTGTCGAAGCTTTCGCTGACTAATCAGTATCGTATAGTAGAGCTTTTTAAGAAAGAACACATGTACGGCCAAAAGAAAGTAATCTGTATATTTTGCTAAAATTTTGTTACTAAAACCTATAAAGATTTTAAGTTAATTGCTGCTTTTCTCGTATACACAAATTCTTAAATAAAATAAAATACGGTGAGGTCTTATCTGGATAACACTAGGCGTAATTGACTAATTATGTAACATTATAGTAATGCCACCTGGATGACCTGCACCTAACATGAACCATGGTCTAATAAAACATGGTCTTCCATTCCCAGAGTGACACGGGCCTACGTCACAATAACATTGCCACTTTATTTCAACATAACATGTTACATGTTACATGGGTACATTATACCTATGGTTAATAAGTTAAAATATTTCTTTATAATTTTATAATTTTCATATACGAGTATATGTATTTTAGCTTAAATTTTACAATAGCACGTCATTTTTAATTACTCGTTAGCAATATCTTCCGATTCACGAAAGAAATTTCAGACTTTCGGGTAATTTTGTTTATACTACTGGCAACACAGGATAGCGATTTGACAATTCGGATCTAGATAACTTCATGCCCTGACCGTCATCCTTGTCGAACGCGTGTTAATTGTTATTTCCTTCTCGCTCAGTGTCAGCAGTCGCAGTGTTTTCCAAACTTTTCACGTCGTAAGCTTGGTAATTAATGTGTAACTGTGAATTAGTTTTTTAAACGTTTGTCTTGTATAGATAAATAAAGTTTAATTTAATACATTAGATTTGTTTTATTTTACTATGTTTCTACATGAATAACTTAAAATTAATGCCGTTAAAATAATTTTCACCGTTGGTTAAAATTCTCCCACATTTTAAAGTTTGAGAACCTGTAATTAAACAGCATGATGACGTAGGCGCGTGTCAGTTAGGTCATACGCGAATCTCGGAATGGAGTACCAGGCGGAGTATATTATTATACCATGACATGAACTAAATAATTGTTTAATAATTAGGAACCTACATAAAAATCGTTTACGTCAATTGAAGTTTTTCCTTACGATTTTATAAATTATCTTTTCATCGATAAGCTTATAAAGTGAATAAAATTACACATTTTATACAATCCAGTGGTGCTCACACATTGCCTGATATAAAATGTTATATCCTCGTAAAGCCCAGCCATACAAATGCAAAACCCAAAATTTGGCAATGAAATTTGAACCTACAGTGCAGGTAATAGGGTTGGTTTATATTTGTTTGAATATTTAACGAAACAAAAGAAATGAAACTCTGTTCCAATTGAATATGGTTTAAATTTCATCGAACTGAAGAAGTAGGTAGTATAGGTAGGACCTTGGGCCTTAGGAGGGATATAAAATCGTGTGACAGGCATAACATAATAAAACACTATCAATACTTTCATACTGTCCCTGTCACACGTTGTTATATAACATTTTACAACAGCTAATGTGAGCACCACAAGACAAAAACGCATTTTTGGAAGACACGGTATTGATTCAGATCCAGATAATAATAAGATTAAATTCAGCACCAAAGAATTATCCATTATGCATACCTAGTTAATTAATTGGTTATCAAATAATGGAAATGGATCGAAAGATAGTTATATACCTAACCTAATTGGAAAAGATAAACCTATTAAATGGGAACCCTCTGGCGGCTATTTGGCACTCAAGTTGTCGAAACTTGTATAGATGCAAATGGTCCAATAAACTTCGAAACCGATCTAGCCCATGTCAGACTTAATCTGAGAATAGATTTAGGTATTGCCTGGGGTGTTGTGGGTAATTTGGGTGTCCAAAACTAGTAAGTGCTCAATAAGTACTAGTGGGGAGACACCCCTGCCTTCGGACATTCTCGGCCCCGTTCGGCTCAGCATTACTCCGAGCATTAGTATTAGATTGTACTCATAATTTACAAAGCTTTCGAGTAAATAGTGGTACTTAAAAAAAACGATTAACTTGAAATGCTTTTTTATGTGATAGTCATCAAACGAGCAGACGAGTCGCCTGGTGGGAAGCGGTCATCAATGCCCGTGGGCATAATGCATTATGCCTCGGCCACATAAAAGCGATTTTGGTACGCCTCTGGTTATAATAATATGTCGAAAACATTCATTAGGTATGAACATTAAATAAATAATTTTAGCATTCGTTTCTACTACATATTTTATTTTTACTTGTACAGCGAGCTCCACAAGTGCATATTATTTTCTTTATGAATGGCATTATTATTCCAAGGAGCTATATGCTCAATTGAGTTATTTCAATATAAGTATAATTATGTAGAATTGTAGATCATCAAATCAAACTTAACAAGCTTATTGAAAAACAAAACAACACATCACATTCTTTGTATCAAACATGACATACTCAATTTCGAACTGAATACAAGCAAACGAAAAAGCTTCAAAAATCGGATACTTCGCCATCAAGCGGGTAATGGCTACAAACACTAACGGAGTGTACAAAAGCTAGTGTGTCGTGCATCGTGCATTACCGAGTCACTTTGCTCACAAACGGCAACACGGGTAAATGTAACTGATACTGACGGGCGTTTGTGATCGGATACTGTACTTGAATTATGTATTCTGCTTTTGAAGCCTTTAGCAATTCGTTTCTTTATTAACCGGTTTTATGACGCTTGAAGAGCCTTTACATCTCCAAATTTAATGTATTAATAACGATAGAGACTACACCTGTTTTAGCATGATGTATTTATATAATGTTTTCCCACTGTAAATATTGTATTGAGTTGTAAACAAAGTATTGAGGCCTACTTGCAGACAAACGTTCTGAATGTTGGCATTTGCATTAAAAAAAACATTCATTTTATAAAAGATGACTACATTTACATGACTTCAAAATATCTCGTTACGGTTATAATCTATTTTAATGAGTGTTCATTAAAACTTCTTTCATTCGAGAGTTTTGCCCGCGACGCGCAGCCGTTTCTATCATTTTTCATTTTACTTTTAGTACTAACTGTAAGACACTGAACTATTAAATTTGTAAGACTTTATCTATAAGTTCAGCCGATGCTAAAACAGGGAACATTCAAATTTATACCTACTGCACGATCGTTACTGCTGCATTGCTGCCGATTGCATTCCTGCTGCGAATGTCGAAATCTGGGTGTCAGCATTGATTTTGACTCAGCAGCAATATCACGCTGCTGTATTGCAACAGTAGTGAGGAAACGTCAAATTTAATGTAAATGTCTTAATAAAATTACCTTTTTAAGCGTTATGGGCAGTTACCCGTGTCAACGGTTAGTTATTTCAACAGGTATTAAGTAAAATTAAAAAAATAAACAACATTAAACTTTATCATATTGTAGTAACTAAATAACAAATACAATAAAAATGAACTATTACCTCGGTCAGGAGAGAGGCTAGGCTGGTTATAATTTGAACACAATGTATCTGTTAAAAAACGAAGAGCGTGTGTAGATAATTTTGATCACCTTGTCCTCTTAGTAACTTCTGTTACTAACTGTACATACATTGACATAAAAAGGAAATGTAAATTGATATCTCACTTCCGTACACGGCGAGAAGAAGTTGGTAACTGGCGGCAAAAAATAGAAGAAATTTGAACCTTACGTTATTCTATTTTAGGTTCAAATTTCTTCAATTCTATATCTCGATTTATCAAGTTAACCACCGTGCGTGTACCGACTTACCCATAACGACTATAATGGTTGACATTTCCTGAATAAATAAATGTATTACCTTTCTTTACTCTCACTGAGACTCAACAAACAGTAGTGTACACGAGTAGGTATTATGTTTAGTGCACAAATACAGATAGTATAGGTACTATGTAGATATAGGTATACCAAAGATTTTCTTTAGCATTAGTGCTCCTTACGAAGCTTGGTTCACAAAACATAAAGATAGTTTATTTTTAAATTCGGCATACGTATTATAATGTACTTTTATAAACGTCATATGGGTTGAAAATTAAACACTAATGGAATCACATCGGTATCTGTCCTTTTAGGAATTTTTCTCGGACATTTTTAGATGTTTGTTTTATGACGACATTACTGCATTGGTGCCGCAAATGTCAGAAATTCGGGCAGCAATATCAGTCATTTTGTAACTACAGTCGGCAGTAATATCGAACTACAATACTGCTGATGTAGTTTGAATCCAACCGGTACTTTTATTTTGCGTTTATAATACGTTCAACACAGCAATTGTAACCAAGTTTGTTTCCAGTAACCTCGTTTTAAAATTCATTGTTTTCCGACGCTCCACCAAATGTAGTCAATATCTAGGGCACAATAACGATACGGGTAACGTAAAACCGAGCATTGATGTACATATTAATGGAGTTTTTATTTTTACTGTATTTCTTTACGTGCTAATGGATATTACGGAGTGTATTTTTATTACAGGCGTAAAATTGTTTATATAATTACCAGTAACGTAAGACAGAAGCTTTATATCCGCTATAAAAATCTCTTAACGTTGTAAGTACCTACTGACTGATAATATCCATATTCAAATCCAGGCTGTGAAAAAAAAATGTCTCTTGTACATGCTCGAATCTGGATGACATTCCGTGGCCACTTTGCCTGCTACAAAATACTTTCCCATCTTCTTCATCTTTTTCATCGTATCTACGCAAAAACTACTATTTAAAACCATGTTTTTTCAAACGGTACAACAATGAATTTTTAATTTTACGAAGATAAAAAAAGAAAAAAAAGGAAGAAGAAAGAGAAAAAAGCATGATAAGGAGCATTCCACGAAATTGTCCACCGTTGTCCCGTACAAACGCATTTTTTTTAAGGTTTGCAGGTAGGTACCTCCAGGAGTTTTATTTATGTTACAATGGATGTGAAAAATGCTCAGTAAAATAATCATCGACTTGAAACATTGAAAGAATGTAGGTAGGTAATATACGAAATAAAATGTTTGTACCTACGGGAAAGGCTCATTGAGTGCCCCTAAATATGAAAATTGTATGAACGATTTTCAATACAATTTAATTTCACGCCTTTTGTTACTGACAAATAGGTTTGCCAACTAGCGCTAAAAGAACCTAAATTACTTTCTGCGCAGGAATTTCGCAGTGTTTCTAAGGGATTTAACTAAATTCAACGCCTGGAAGCCACGAACAAAAGCGAGTATGAAATAAATTATGAAAGCGGCAGAGTACGCCAGAAGTGCAAATGCTCTGTACCGAGTTTACGTTATTTTCACAAAGTATCCTTGTCAGTACATACATTTTAGAGTAACCTTCCTGCTAGAACAAAACTCGGAATCTGAGCTCAAATTTTATTAATTTAATTAAATTAATCTTACATAATTGGACATGATATAAGTTCATAAGAAAATTCTCGTATTTTCAGACCTTTTAAATGTGAACCTACGGACAAATTAATTCGGAAAATGAACTTAATCCTAAGTAGATAAGGTTTAAGTTTCAATACCGTGAAATAAATAAGAGATTGCAAAAGTTATTGTACTGCAGTTTAATTTCGAGTCAAGATTTAAGAGTGGAAATCAGAGATTTAGTGTCTGAGGGTTATTAAGGAAAATGCGAAAAGTTGGAATTGTTTAAATTCAATTACTCAAGGATGTAAAAACGGAAGAAATATAATGTATATTTCTTTGTAAAGTATTATTACATTTTTCGTGCTTTTTGAAATAGGGCACATTCTTACTGATGTTTTAATTACATCACTGTGTTTTGCGTCAACATGTTCAGTTATTACACGGACATTTGAATTGTATTTTTTTACATCATCATCTTCTAATAGCTTGTAAAAATGCTCCATCTTTCGCTCCAAAGTCGTCAACGTCCGCTAAGCTGAAATGGGAGCAATGGGACGGCACATCTGCCGTATGCCTAACGAACTGTAGGCGAAGAAAACTATCAATGGACACCAAATATAGTGCGGCTGCGACAGCACGGCAGAACCGAATGAGATGGCTGCACGACCTTGACGTCTTTCGAAAAGATATGCCTAATATATCAATAGAAAGAGAGGCGTGGAAGAAAGAAAGGGGGACCTTTTTCCAACAATGGGACACAGCAAACAAATAAATCAATAATTATAGAAACGATAATCTTCGGTAATCTTGTAAATACGCGTTATAAACAAAGGAAAATCTCAGTAAACGTCGAAGCGAGCAAAAATTTGAATTTCAATTTGAGATTTTATCGCGTAATTGTAGGTTGTTCATCCGAATTTTATTCAGAATATTTTAACTTTTATTTTCTAGATCGCATTTTATGGGTGAAAAAGAGGCAAATTTATTTACACTTATTTATTGGATAGGTACTTATTCGAACGCGATTAATAAAATATAATGAAAGGTTTTGTTATGAAATTCCAATTATTAGGTAATTTAAATAGCTAAAGTTTAATATACCCGTTATAAATTATTACCTACACATGTTATTGAAAACATTCCAACATTTTAATGTAACACAAAATTACCTAGAGTTCTCGTAATTACGAATACTGAACAATGATATCGGTAAAACATAAGTAGCATTTGGAACAAAGCACTCAAAATTATACAATTTATGTATTTATAACGAAAATATATGACATTTATTACAATTATTTACTTTTGCCTTTCAATTATTTTAACAATAACTCGAAGTAAATATTTATCAAATTAAATCGTTATTTACATACTTTGAATTTGATAGTTCATTAATTACTAGAAACTTTCGGGTCCTTATTGTGTTCTGTTAGTTAATCCTTTTTTAAGTAGGTACTTAAATTATATTCCAATTGCCAACTGTCTGTTACAAAACTCAAACTTATTTGAATTCTATATTATCAACTAAAATGTATTTATATCATTCATACATTTTATTTATCAATTTATGCAATTACACTAATCAGATCAACATTTTTTTATACCGTTTCATTATCATATTTTGTCCTTAAAACACAGAAAGTATATTTTTAACGAGCCTATAAAACATCTCTACTGCTGGGCTAAGGCCTTCCCCCTAGATTTCTAATCTTTCCGATTAACTGCAGCATCCGTCCAGTCCAAACAGCAAGTATAAATAATAATGAATAATAATTATCGCCGTTAAATATGACCATACTTTGTGTACAAATACCTAATACTTTGTGTATAAATACCTAAGAGAATATCCGACCACCATCATTAGATCTCTCTTCGTACCACGCCCGCTTCTCAACCATTCCTTAATTGATCCTGACACGGTGCAAGTAACTTTGGTTGGTTATATTTCTAGTTGCCATGGGAAATTATCCAAGCAATTACTTAGCCGGATCGTGTATTGTTCGGGATAGATTCTATCCAGGATAAATCGGGGATATTGTTGCTTTAGGGAATTAGTGAAAACTGAGAAGGTCAAAGTCTAAGCTTACGATGGTTTAGGGTTGTAAATTGCTGTAAGATAATTTGCTTATGCCGAAGGTGTTGCTTTGAACAGACTGAATAATTAAAACCAATTTTCCAACTTATACACGATGATTTTTAATCGGTGATATAGCCCAAATTAAACTTATTAGGCTAGCTCTCACGCAATTATCTCATTGTTTAAGTAATTAAAAGTTAAAACATAATTAAAACTAATAACCACTAAATACATGGTTATCCTATACGAAGTAACTACGATGCGTCAAGTGCCATCGATATGAAGAAAGGCACCACCGAAGGTGCACGAATCTGCTTCTCGAGATGTGAAGCTACCCCGCGCCGAAAAAGGTTTCCCGCAGGCGTCGAAGGAGAGGCGGCCGCGCAAGGCGCCTCGCAAGAGCCAGTGTGGCACAGCGGAGCCAGGTATTGCATCTGGACTTAGGGCTGCCACGCCGAATACGGCGCTATACGTATCGCGCCTGCATGTTTCCGCCACGGCAGACGATGTGGTGGAATATCTTCGCAAGAAGACCCGTTACGAGTTGAAAGTGTTCCAGCTGCGATCGCGACATTACGTGCACTTCAGCTCGTTTGTGGTGCGCGTGCCGCGGCCGCTGCTGGAAGCCATCGCGAGCACGGACTTCTGGCCGAAGGGTGTGATATTTCGGCGGTTCCGTGGGAATCTGCCGAATCCTACACCAGAGCAAGTGACGCCGCAACAGAAAACTGCGTCACGAAAATGATTTTTTAGTATTTAAGTTTTTTATTATTGTATATATATGTTAGTTTGTAAGGTATGTATCTATGGGCCTTAGTAGCCTGAAAATAAATGCTTTGATTGATTGATTGATTGATTGATATGGCGGGATCACAAAACAAAGAAGTAATAGAAGTGGAACGTACATCTATAGCGTGTGGCATGATTAAGCCTTATTGTACTCAGTTTCACCACAGACTATTGTCAGTCGTGTGTCAATTCAGTATGGCGCTTTTGAGATGTCAGATGTGAAAACGATTCCAGGAAAAATTAGAAATAATTACAAATATGCCGCGCTGCTCCATTTTGAAGTGTAAAAACACTAGCCGAACAAAAAATGTTAGATATGGAGGCATTTCATATCATCGGTAAGTATTATTTCAAGTAATATATCAATATTTTTTACATTTTCGGTTTCCGCAAGGATTTTTGGATTGTTTAGTGCAAAAATCAAATTTATGTAAATGGGATAAAGTTGATATCTACTTAGCGTCAAAGTCATGTACGGGTGCGTTATTCAGCCACAGTGCGAGGACCATATCAAAAATGTTATCGATGTCGATGTTCGTATAAATACACAGTTCGGTTTGTTTATGTTCATATATGTTCTTAATAATTTATTTTTGTTTTGCCTCTGGATGATCATATCGAAAAAGTCGTCACTTATGCATATTTTATATTATGTACAAAATATGTTCTTACTTATTTATTGCTATTCAATGGATTATTTGATTTAAAGTTTTTCTTATAGTATTGCATCCATGGATACATATTAGTCAATTTTGTATATTAAATACGAGTAGGTAAGGTGTCAGTTTTAAGCTGTCACATAATTTTACTGCCGGGTATTTGCTGGCCAGTCTAAAGCCAGCTCCACACTCTTGGACAAATCTTAAAGCGATATTCACACTCGACCTTTGACTAGACTTTTGACACTTGTTTGACCCATATCGTTTCAATATTTAGTATTTGACGTGTCTCATTGTTCGAATACGGCTGTAAAGTCTCCTCTCGGAGTTGGACGGTCAGATGACAGTCTCTTTTGTAAAAAATAGTGCATAAGCCAATTCTTGTGATAAGTTTCTAAGCAAACCCCAGGCTCCGTGCCTAACGCGGGCCGGCTCACGGGCCGTGGCAAATAGCCGGAACAACGCTAGGAAGAAGGAAGATGATGGTTGCGCGACATACATGTAAATGTAGCACGTAATTGAGGACGCGGACATCACGCGGGGTGTGCTAAGGAGTTAACAGTTTTTATTGTATACTCGCTTACAGTTATATACGTGGTTGGTGGCTTGATTACTTTCAATACGAGCATTTTTTTTATTAAAAAGTAAGTAGGTACCTAATCGTCGCCAGAAAATATAGTAATACATATGTATAAAAAACCTGAGTAGTTTACGTGTACACTAATCATTAATAAGCGTTTATCGATATCATAGCGAATCATGCACATCCCTATCGCATGTGTCAACCTCATAGTCGAATATTTTATCCTATCGCATTCACTCTTGGAAAAGCCATGCAAGTGTATAAGCAATAGAGCATAAATGTCAATTTACAAAAATAAAAATCGTAGTGCAATTTCGACATAATTTTCTTTGCTGTAAAGTTCAAATTATTGAGATGGGCGAGGGCTCATAATCCTTTTCGAAATAAGAAAATATGGCCAATTTTTGTGACAGCGTTTTGGTGACATAGGTTTCCATACTAATCCAGGCACATGCCGTTTCCCGTCAGAGCGCGGCGCGCTCATTCTTTCTTCCGTGGGCGGGATTTTTGACGGATCTATGACTTTCTTTATGCATATGACAATGACAAGTTATTACTCATAAATTATCAATTGCCATTAAGTTTGTAAAGAGGCTATAACTCATAGATACCGATGACACAGAGTGATAAGGATTTTAGGATAAAATTGATCTCAAAATAAAATTATGATAAAAAAACAAGTTTCTTTCCATGTAATTACGACTTAACGTGATCTACATCAATTACTGAGTTAGAAAAAAAATGTTCCTGATCACCGATTAAAAATCATCGTGTATATTATATCTGAGATAATGCCTGTACATGGCAAAGGTATATGGATGACCGCTCTGATACCGCCTTTCCATACAAACGTAGTCCCCATTTTTCTCCCTTGATTTTAACAGTTTTGTAAAGCTCGATTCGAAGATTAAAACTGGTTACAGTTTTGATATTATTTTGATACGATCTTGAAGATCGCTCACGCCGATAATGATCATCATCATCATCATCATCGTCATCATCATCATTCTGGCCTTCAGTCGCCCACTGCTGAGCATAGGCCTCTCTTCGTGTACGCCACTTATCACGGTCCTGGGCTAGTCTCATCCAAAATAAAATAATACACGCCGATACGGCCGATAATGATAATACACGCGAAGTGAGAATTGTGCATTAGATGCACGCCATCGATCGTTAAGGTCGTATCAAAACCAGTTAAAACCCGAAACAAGTTATTAAGTTTGAATCAGGTTCCTAATGTGATCTTTAGTCCCAAGTCGGCTGTGTGACTGAAATGCTTTGTGTTTTGTTTCAGATTATGAGGCGTCGCATACGCGGCCTCGCCCGGGCGCCATGTGGAGCGCATGCGTGATCCTACTCGCACAGATAGTTGTATGCCAGTTTGCTACAGGTAACTAAACATAATTATTATTATGACGACTGGTCTGGTCTAGTGGGTTGTGACCCTGCCTATGAAGCCGATATGGTTCATATTATCATATCATAAAAGGTCACTACGGTACGGCGTACGGCTCGATTCGGGAAATGAATTAGATTTCTACTAGACTTAAACAAGTTACGATACGGATAACTTTAAATTATCCGTATCGTAACTTGTAAGATAGATATGTTTCCGCGATTCTGGAGGTCCTCTTGAACGATTTCGACAAGTTATGACTTCTAGATATCCAAGTCACATCTAGTCGATATCCAATGTAGATCTAGTTGATCTCTAAATCGTCTCAAGATCTTGTGATTATCACGAAATCCGGATAGGCCTGTTAGGCCTTTAAACGTGGTACGAAAATGAAATTTGATCCGAGCTTAAAAATTATTGACATGAAAGTTTACTTCTCTAAGTTGAACTGAGTTGTTTGGGGCGACCAAGAAGTAAAGCAATGGCAGAAAATAATGCACAATATTTTTTAATGTTACAATTTTAATATTCTTTTACGCTAAATAAGTTTTAATACTGTGCACGGCTTATGTATTAGTCACTGTCTTGATAATCATCAAAGATTAGTTTAATTTTTGTTTAATTAGTTTAAAGTACCGTAAAATGGGGTGAGTTGGCTGAAATTTGACTTTCAAACCTCGATAAAATTTTATTTTTAGGTACATTTGAAAACTGAATGGTGTATATAATAAGTGGTTCGGACGTTTGTATTTTAGTTTGTATTTTATTTTGGGTAGTTCAATTTCATAACTTTGACGATAAAGAGGAAAACCCACCTCACCCCGTAGTGCCTCGTATTTGGGGTGAAAGGGTTTTTCATACAAAGGTGATTTTGGAAGATTGTTGTATAGATTTTTTTTTATAATGAATATTACTATAGCTCCATTTTAAATTGGAATACATTATTTTTGTAGCAGTAGGCTTAAAAACCCACCTCACCCCCCTCTCAATCCTTCTCTCCCCATTCATAACCCATAGCTCCCCGCGAAACCTACTCACCCCGGTGGTTTACGGTACCTAAGTATTATTCCAAGCCTCAAGTAATTCTAGTCTTTGTCTCGGTAATCTACTTTCATTTATTTCTTAGAAGAAAATAAAGAACAAAATTTAATTTCCAACTTTTTGATACTTAACGTTAACAGAAGGCGATACCTTACCAGTTTTAATACTAATGGCTTCTGCTATTCACTAATACTAGATAATGAAATTCACTTAATTTAAATTTATTTTCTTTTCACGTTTCACAATAAGTTCTATAGGTACAGCCATGGACTTGAATTGTTGAGCCATTTACATCGGACGTTTCATACCGTTAGTATTGACAGCCAAATTAGCTTGAACCTCAGATGGATCAATAATTAAAGTTTGTGACCGTACATCAAACAAGGTGCACAATATTATACATATCGGGGCGTGACTCCAGAAGGACGTATTGCAGCATTATAGTTCATTATTTTAGACGCCTGTATACAATTGATTAGCAATGTTTGGCTACTAGCAATGTTTGCTGTTTGGAAGTTGTAACGAAATTCATAACATAGAGAGTAACGCCGTCTATTGGCGTATTGTTGAACTAAGATGACAGGTAGAAGGCTTTGGAACGTCAAGAGGTTTCTCTTGGGTGAACGTAGGCACGAATTGGCATTTTTGTCGTTATGTTGGTAGACTGGTCAAGCAGGTTGACCAACTTGACGTTGAGGCGGGAGCACTGGAGCAGCGAGGCTCCGCCGCTGTGGCTTCTGGATCGGACCGCGCTAGAGATCGGACGTACTCGTTAGCCAACCTCGTGTAATATGGCGATTGTCCACTTTTAGTGTTTAGCAGTAACACTTTGGTTTACTGCGACATAAACGCGTATTGCTTGTGTCAGCGCAACCTAACGTGTATATATAGGCAGGCATTTAGAGAATATACGTTCTTATACTATCACACATAAGGTGTTTCAATACATACTCCCTGCTACTGCTCGAAACAACATAACAAGTCCTATCTTGTTATTTGATGGCGACCCAGACCAGCGAACCAACGAACTAATACTCAAGAAAGAAGAAAAAATCTACCAAGACTACAACCCAGATAACCAATCACACTTTCAACGCAAGAATCCACGCAGTCAGAACCAACCACCATTAAGAACCAAGAAAAAAGAAGAACCACCCAACATCAAAAAACGGAAACCAAGTTAAGAAGAGAAATCAAGAAGAGCGAAGATCGAAGAGCGTTGTCCAGGGTTTCCCGGCTCGCAAACCAAGAGGTGTCCAGGGTTATCCCGGCCCACCATAATCATCGGAAGCAGAGCCAGCCAGCCATATGAAGCGTCAAGCGAGTGCCACGTGGAGGTGCCAGCTCGCCAGGCCGCGTCAACAGCTGCCAAGAATGCCGGTCGCGAACTCGCACCGGACCGGACGAAGACGAAGCCGAGGACGGCCAGCCACGCAGCAATAGGATGTAAATCCTACGTGTAATTTAGTATTTTATTTAATTTTCTCTAAAAGCCAGCATTTTATTTTTCCAATTCAGTAGCAGTCATATTTAAATCATTCATAATTATTAAAGGTTGTCGCTAAACTCAATTTCGTTTCGAGCATAAATAATTTTCATAAGAAGTCATATTATAATATAAAAATTAAGTGTCGAATAGTGTCCTCAATTATGTATGTTGCAATTTGCAGCGCGTGCCACACGTTGTGCGCACGTCGACAGAAAACTTAACTAGGCCGCGAGACTTTGCCGCGAGTTAGAATATTTTAATAAGCGATGAATGAAATTTGATACATCGCATAACGATTAAGTAATAAACAACTCAATTCAATAAAATTATTTAATTGTTTTTGAGTAATGATTAATACTTTAGCTACGTGTCGGACTGATCACCTGATATACAGCGAAAGTTTGATTTATTACATAATTTTTTTTTGAATTTTGGAAGTTAAATAAAAGTGTTTATTTTATAAAAAACCTTACAGTACGGTACAAGTTTGAGAAGTTTTAAGGAGTTTAATAGGCACATTCGTACAATGTGACCTTATAGCTAGAGCACTAGTCCTTCGTACTTGATCATAGTGTGATATACAGTATCCTCCGTGAAAGTTGTAGGAGACTTTTAAGTCTTAATGTATTTGTGTCTCTAGGTACAGGCAGAGCCGTACAGCCTGGCCTGATATGCCGCTATTATTGTGTTTTAGGGTGACCATGCCCTCGGGTAGCCAATCCCACGTGTAGTTATGAAGTTCGGGTACGCACGGGAGCGTAGCCCATGATGTATTGATTATAGGGTGACCATGCCCTGGGTAACCATTCCCATTAATTATGTTAGGAGCTTAGGACTCCGTCTTAATACGGCATTAGTTATTTTTATTGCGAGATTTATAGGGTACCGTAACTATAAACAGCGAGAGTAAATATTTTAAAGTTGAATACCAAATGTTTTTAAATGTTTTAAAGTTGAATAGTAAATGTTTTAAAGATGAAGAGTAGGTAAATGTTTTTAAAGAACGATATTTATATTTTATGAGAAAAGGAAGTAAATTAATATTTTAACGTTTTTTTTTTTTTTTTTTATATTATAGGACATTTTTACACAAATTGACTAAGCCCCACAGTAAGCTCAAGAAGGCTTGTGTTGTGGGTACTCAGACAACGTTATATATAATATATAAATACTTAAATACATAGAAAACAACCATGACTCGGGAACAAATATCTGTATCATCATACAAATAAATGCCCTTACCAGGATTCGAACCCGGGACCATCAGCTTCATAGGCAGGGTCACTACCCACTAGGCCAGACCGGTCGTCAAAGAGTCGGTCGGTCGGTCGTTTGAGAGATGATAACATTTTAAGTGAAGATAATATTTTCTTATTAAAAGATAACGATATTTTTTTACAAGGACTACGACATTAATACGACACATAAAGTCAAGCTAAATAAAGATTGTTTGCATTATACCTATATAATTTATTAACATTTTTTTTTATTGATTTCAGAAAAAATTGTAAACAAGTAACATGCGTTTAAATTTTTTCTTCTGCCACCCCGGCGGTGAGAGGAACGTTCGGGGGAGGTGTAATATGGCGATTGTCCACTTTTAGTGTTTAGCAGTAACACTTTGGTTTACTGCGACATAAACGCGTATTGCTTGTGTCAGCGCAACCTAACGTGTATATATAGGCAGGCATTTAGAGAATATACGTTCTTATACTATCACACATAAGGTGTTTGACTTCTACTCCCATCACCCGCTCGAAACTATAAACAACAAGTACTATATCTTGTTATTTGACTCGTGCCTAACTCGCCACGTTCCTGAAGGCTTATACCTGAAGGATTATTCTGAAAGCTTATTAGAATCCAACGTTCTTTATCCATTTAGCTAAGTGTTATTTTGATTTCTTATGTTTCATTACAAGCTTACTTTTGTAAAATAAAGAGAAGAAGTGTTGTTTTGAAAAGATGTGTCCCGCCGAGTTTGTTGCCGGTCCCAAATAGGGCTAAATCTTCTCGGGTCAGAGGTGTACGGTTGGAGCCGGCCTAGCTTGACTTGAATAAAGACTTGAACGATTCTATGTGACCCTTTTATTTGAGTGCATCCCAATAGCGACGAGATATTTTATCATTTAGTACTGAGATAAAGTAGGCACTAGTATGGTTAACGAGTTCGAATGTTTATTTCATGCACTGGTAGCATACTAATTTAGCTGTGAAGTAATACATTGAGGTACTATGCCCACTGCCGTCGCCCAAGCCTCCGTCATACATATACTTAATTACTTACACGTAATTAACATCACTATTGGAGACTTCTGGTGGCATCTGGTGATTATTTTTTTTACAAAAAACAGGACTTAACATAACAATCCAAATGCCATAGTTTCAGAATCTTTACTAATAGTTTCACGTTAGAATACAGTGCTAATTGACAGCTCAAAATTACTATTAATGATAAAACAAATATTTACCTGTAACTGTAGGCAAGTTCCCTTGATATCTCGAGGATTCCACAATCAGATTCTAAGTTGATGACACTATTGATTAACTGTGACTACTGTGTAGTGTTGTAACACTTTCTAACAAAAACAAACTTTTGACAACTCGGCGACATAAAAAGTCCCTTATAATTGAGCGAAAATTTTAATGTTAAAAGATAAACTCACTATAGCCTTTTCTCTTTCAGATAACCCTACAACACTAACAACAGAAGAGCAAACGGTCTCATCATTCTACCCTCTCAGTTCAGTACAATCCCCTGCCCCAATAATGCTGCGCCTGGGCAAGTCCACCATCGACAGCACTAAATCTTTCAAAGTACCTCAGCCATCTCCACAGCCCACAACCCAGTCGAGCTCAGACCGGCCGGCAGCTTTAGGCAAAGTTGTGGTGCCCCACGTCGTGTCAGTATCGAGGAACACGTACTTCGACCACGATCGGAGATACGGGCCGACGTTTGAAGATGTTCCTGATGGAAATGTTACGAAAATAACTGTGCAGTTGGGGGAGGATGCGCATTTGAACTGCAGGATCAGTCTGCTTCAGGATAAAACGGTGAGTGACCCTATTGAACACGAGATGGTTTCAGACAGGCAGAATTCGTAGCTACCATAATGGTTTGCTATATAATTATGTGATAGCTATGTGATGAATTGATGGTGTCACGGCGGAAATGTCACATTTTGTTAATCGACTCCAAGACGATAAGTCGAAATACGGCACGATAACATGTCAAAATTCTACAGTTCGAAAACGACAATGTCATTTGTACCAAAAGTCCAAACAAATTATTTTAAATCAAGTTAAGTTTCAATATAATTGCTCTGAGGTCATCCCCTCATTAATGGCGCCCAACGTGGGGCCATAGTTTAAAATTTATTTTTAGAACTCAAAGACTAGCACCATTTACACGTGATGGAGTTTATTCTAGTTGTCATGACTTCGTGTAGACTAGATTGTAGCAAATACATCTAAACCTATTTCGTCTATGAAGATAGTAGAATTTACTATTTCACACTTCTTCTTTTTCACTTCTTAATAATTGTCTTCACCATTTCAAATATAAAACAGCGCTTGTTTTTCATTTTCTGCATTCTCTAGTTTATTTATCTATCTGTCTATCATTATACTGTAATATTTTTTCTCCTCGTTTACGTTTATTTCCCTAGGTTATATTAGCGCCTTGGTTCGCTATAAATAATTATTTCTTTCGTATTTGATACACTTTATTTTTTATTTTACTATCAAATCTCTTTTATTTATGTTATTTTTAATAAAAGGAATTTTACATAAACAAAAAGACATAACACTCATCTGTAACAAAAATACATGCTGAAATATGTACTGTTTTGGACCTACTCACAGAAAAAGATGTTTGTAACTAGTTAATGTATAATCCTATGTCCATATAAACGTAGGAGGGACCTTGTGTGTACAACGACACAAACATCAACATCCAATAAACCAAACTTTGACCTCACGTATTCGTACACGTATGGGAATCGCACTTATGGCTTTCTTTCTGTTACGAAGTAAAAGTCCATAAACACCAATTGGATTTTGGTCTCTAGGGCACGACGTCTCTTCACACCCCTTGTATTGACGCAAATGTTTCCCATAAGTTTTTGTTTTCATTTATGTTACGTACTTAGATGTCGAAAAGCATGTACACTACACATGCATGCATGTTCACTACAATAAAAATATCATACCATAGTCTAGAAGAATGTTTCATGCCGCTGAATTTAGTTTCACAGAATACTTATTGTGTCTTTAATCTTACAGTAAATTATTCATATTTTTTAAAAGGGACCTCATGTTTATTTTTTGAGTTAGTTAATTTATGTTTCAACTAAAGTTCGCGTTAATAATACTTTTTAACAAATGAATAATTTGTAAATTTATTTAAAACTAAAATATGATTAATCTTATGTGTCCATAATAATTTAGAAACTACTTAAAAAAAAACCAGACAAGTGCGAGTCGGACTCGCCCACCGAGGGTTCCGTACTTTTTAGTATTTGTTGTTTTAGCGGCAACAGAAATACATCATCTATGAAAATTTCAACTGCCTAGCTATCACGGTTCATGAGATACAGCCTGGTGACAGACGGACGGACAGACGGACAGCGGAGTCTTAGTAATAGGGTCCCGTTTTTACCCTTTGGGTACGGAACCGTAAAAACGCTTGTTAGGATGTCGCCGTCGACGAATACGTCTGGGAGGACATCATCATCAGTTGATTTGGAATTAATTTTATAAAAAAAAATGTATCAGAAATAACATGAAAATCGTAATATCTAATCTTAATAAACTATTAAAAACGAAAGCAACTAACATAACTTCAAATCTATTTACACTACATTCCCTTATCGCATGTTAATTTAATCGTTATAATGAAATTTAGCTATAGGTACGTTCAAATTTGCACGCCAAACGGTGAACTATTTGCACGACATAATTATTAGTTATATTAGAAATTTTCCACAAATTGACATCCATTGTGCTTGTATAGATTGCACGAAATAATGTCAAGTTACTCGTAATTAAACTTTATTCCGTATAAAATATGCTTGAATTTGAGTTCCAAAATCAAATTCTAACCACGGCTCCATGTTGGGCGCCATATATTATATGAGTGTGTAACTATGTAAGAAACAAAGTACCTAACTTATGCTACAAAGTATGATACTAAAATCACTTAAAATTATTATAATTTTAATATGAAAGTTAACCATTTATACTTTCTTACTTTTTTTATTGTAACAAATAAGACGTAAAAGTATAAACGGGCGTGTTTATCAGCTAAGATAAAGAGACTATGGGAGAGATAAAACTTCGCTCATTCAAGTCCACTTTGTTATTTGACAATGTATAAACCTTATTTCAAAGCCATGAGGTCCATAGTGGTGTGTTTTGGTGTTACTACACACAAAGGTTTTGACCTCATAAAGCGCGCGGGTAATTTGGTTGGTTGACCGTTAATGTAGTTAGTTGCAAAATGTTATTGTGCGATATCATTATTGATCTTCATTGTAAAAACAAAAAAGATTGGTTAGTGTGATTAGAGATAAAAGCGTCCTAGTAAAATTTATGTAATATAAATATTTTCAATGTACCATGATTTCTGAAGTATGACACTTAGATATACGGCTCGATTCGGAAAATGAATTAGATTTCTACTAGACTTCAACAAGTTACGATACGGATAAATTAAAGATATTTGTAAGATAGATATGTCAAATTTGACGTTTCCGCGATTCTGGAGGTCCTCTTGAACGATTTCGACAAGTTATGAATTAGATATCCAAGTCACATCTAGTCGATATCTAATGTAGATCTAGTTGATCTCTAAATCGTCTCAAGATCTTGTGATTATCTCGAAATCCGAATAGGCCTGTTAGTGATGATGTGGTGGTTGAGAATATCCAGTGGATTTGTTCTTTCAATTCTTTGTTCAATTGATTAAAGATACAGGTACAAAATTAAAGATAAAGTTTAATAAATCAGAACAAAATGTCTGTCAGCCGTATACTTGTATATTTTGCATGCCTCTAACGACACCAAGTCTTGGAAACTTGCAAAATTAGCCGAATTGTAACACAAAAGGCAAAAGTTTAAGTTATCCGCAGTACAGTAACAACTTGGAATTTGTCAAAACTTGAGCCAGATCTGAGCGAAAACTTCGCGTCTTATAATTATTAAAGTTGATAATAATCTTAAATTGTGTTGCGGTTAAGCGTTTTTGCAACAACATTTATATTGTGAATAATTTAATGCCTAGCTAAAAAATTGCAAATCAAAAATGTTTATTTTTATTTCTGTTTTATGTCTCATTGTTATTCATAATTGTTGTACTACTGATTATATACAGTGTGGAAAGATAAGTCGGGCCCTGGAGGGAAACTACCTTAAATCCTTTATCTGACTCGTTTTACTTAAATAAATAAATAAATAATAATAAATAATAAATAAATAACGACAGACGAGTGTAAGACCTAATGTTTCTTGGAGAAATGTTATCATTAACATTAACTGTATCGACTAGTAGAATAAAATTGCGAGTGTTTATTTTTTGGAAATTTTAGTCGGTTCGAGTCCCGGGCGAGGCAAGCAAGTTTTAGAAAATTTTTCAATGCAGTTTTGTTTTTTTTTTTAAATAAAGGAATGTCTCCTTTAAGTAAAATGAGCCAGCTTAAGGATTTAAGGTAGTTTCCCTCCAGGGCCCGACTTATCTTTCCACACTGTATATTTCAAATTATCTAGCGTAACTGGCCAACTTAAACATTGACTGACGTGATGATTAAGAAGCTTATTATTTCTCGTAAATGTTTTTTTTTATAGGGAATATTACGCAACACTCTGCGTAGAGGGCGTCACAAGCGCTATCACAGGGCCTACCGCGAAACACGAAAATCGAAAGTACGGTTTCTGCCTCTCTATCACTCTTGCCTGTTCGATCGATAGAGAGGTAGATACCGAAATTTCGTATTTCGCGCACAAAACAAATCGCTGCCTTGATGCATCAATGTCATTGTGAAAACTTGTCATAAAACTTTTAATTTTTAACAAGCAGAAACGTCTGCGAACGATGCTATTAAGCTTAGAATAACTTTAAAAGTGGAAAAATTACTGTCTTGGGTGAGACTTGAACTCACGGCCTCTGGATCGATACTCCAGCGCCCTGCCATCTGAGCCACTAAGACCTCATCCATAGCCAGCAAATCTGTCATAAAACTGTTTAAGGCCGAGTTTGTATAAGTTACTCTATGGTTTACTAAACAATATAGTGCTGCACTCTGGCGGCAGAACATTGCAGAAATACTCCCTATTACTGAAACTCCCGGTTTCATCTTTGTTCTGATCAATCGCGAAAATTAATCATCGGCCGTGATTGATCACGCACACACAAATACATCGGATTACTATGGATCTCGATATCATTTAATCATGCCGGATCATGTTGCGATGACGGATGCTCGCACAATGGATATTTGACGTTTCTACTTTATTTTCTGGATGTGGATAAAATAATTTCCTTTATCATCTGACTAATTTTAATTTCATTCCAAATTATTTAATTTATTTACGGATACACTGACCACGCTATGTTTCAATCGAGTGCTTCGTAGAGTGCAACCTAGGCACGTGTATTTTTTCGAGAGGACATCGTTATGATTTAGCTGACAAGTTGGTTAAATTGTAACATCAACATTGAAATTTCCATTGAAGCATTTTTCATGTTATTGGTTAATTTAGGTTTAAATACCAAATGTTTCTTATGACACCAAAATTGTACTGATACAATTAAAAAATTGAGGGTCATTTAAATCGTTACTATGCTAGTAGTAGTAAGTCATATTTATTTTAACAGTTTTGAATGATTCACGGTTATTTTCGCTACAAAACAAAACAATACAAAAGGTAATCACGGTCCATATCCCGGTCGATATATGTATAAGCATATTTATTTTATTTCAGGTATACATAGGTATTTTTTTAAATAATCAATGGAAAAATAATAGCATAAAACTTAGACAAATTAAAAAATATATATTCAGAGCCTAATTTGCTTTTTATTTATTTATTTATTTAAACTTTATGGCACAAAAGAAAAACTTAATGTACAAAAGGCGAACTTAATGCCATGAGGCACTTTTTCTTTTTTCTATTAAGATTGATAGCCATTACTTACGTTAACAGAAAGTTACCCTCGTGAATGTTTAGTCACTAGTTAGTTAGTTTCTTGCGAACTCCCGAATTAATAATATACCGAATTAATGGGGGCCGATTCCGATTAATCAATTTGTTAATAATGTTGATTTCCTTTTACGATCTTGGTGAATGTTTCGCACAATTTTCATTGCTGTTCGCATGCACCAATTGTGAGCGATCTTGAACCTCCGAAGTCCCTGCGTACAATTATTTGTACATATTCCAATATCTATTTTGAACTTTTATTGTGTAACTAAGGGTTCCAATTTCAAAAACAAAACAATCGTTACTGGGTCTCAGGAGGTTAAGGTATCAAACAAAAACAAAACCATTAAAAATTGTTTAATTCCAAAATTGGCCTTCTCAACAAATTGACGAAAATAAACTTCTTACAAACACATCGTTCCCAACTAGTTCAGAATTCTCTAGCGGCGGAGAAAGCCTCTTTGTTTCTGGATCCTTTTGTTATAGCGATTAAGCAAATCACCCCCATTGTTTAAGAAATATTAACGTTAGCGAAGTTTGGTTGTGAATTCTTTTGGTCTTACTTATGTATACATTTTTGTCAAGCTTACACCTTTGCTTGTAATATTTAAGTGACAAAATGAACAAAAAAAGAGTAGACAATAAAAATAGAGTGAAAGATAAAGTAGAAAGACAGCGAGGATACCCTAGTATGTTTTATAAAAACTATTAAAAACGATTATGTCACTTTATACACGATAATCGATTTTAATTGGTTCTGCTAGAAAAGTATGGAAATATAAATTTTGGGAGGGCTTTATTACCTACGTTTAAACCAGTAAGTAGAAGTTAACGATACTTCCTTAACAATTTCTTAATGTATCGAAGCCGATACTTTTCATCCACTACATTTACGGCAAAATTTCACATTCACCAAAAGTCAACATCTCTCTCTGGTCGGTCCCTCATTACTGAGGATCGTGGTCACTGGAACCCCTCAAATAAACAATCTGTCTCCATCGGTTGCGGTCCAAAGTAGCCCTCACTACTTGATGTAGCTTGGAAGTGGCGGTGGCTTCCTTTATTTGGTCAGACCAACGTGTTGGCGATCGGCCTCGTGTTCTCTTGCCTTCGGTATTGCCAACAATGACCAATTTTTCCAGATTGCTACCCTCTCTTCGCATGATGTGACCGAAATATGACAGTATGCGTTGCAGACATATGGTGGACAGCCAAGTCTTGATGCCAAGTTGTGAGAGAATAGACACATTTGTGCGTTTTGCCGTCCACGGTATTCGTAGCATTCGCCTCCAGCACCACATTTCGAACGCATCTATTCTCTGCCTCTCTCTTGATCGGATTGTCCACGTCTCTACTCCATAGAGAAAGATAGGCATTATTAAGGCTCTGACTAAGCGAATTTTGGTCTTATAGCTTATACCAGATATTCTGAAGGCGTGTCAAGTGCGTGAAAAGTCAACATGCATTGTATTAAAATCATAGTTTATTTATTTTCTACCAAATGTCTAATGATAAATACAGTTCAATGGACCTTTATAAAAAATAAATTTATTCTCTAATCTAATACTTTACTATGAACGACTCTCGACGACAAATCGTTTATGACATCGACAGTAATAAGATTTCAGACGTGACGTGACTTCACTGCTTAGTCACTTGACGGGATCAAAAGATTTATGTGGTATCGCAGGTTTATTGCATCTCATGAATAATGCTTTGAATGAATTATTTCTAGATTTTGCAAGTCAATCACTTGTTGTTTTGCATTCCAAACATCTTTTTTCTACTCGTCGACTTTAATGGTTGAATTGACGTATACCAAACTGTAATCGCATACTTTTCACTGTTGTTTCTCGACTCAATTATAAGGTATTGTATACAATAGTGGTATGATAGTCAAGCTTTACAATCTCGTACCTTAATTAGGCAAGAATTCAGCAAGCTCCGAACCTAAACACGATACTCGACTGAAAAGCCCTCTATTATAACACTTCTTCTTCCTCGCGTTATCACGGCAGTTTGCCACGGCTCATGATAGCCTGGGGTCCGCTTGACAACTAATCCCATGATTTGACGTAGGCACTAGTTTTTACGGAAGCGACTGCCATCTGACCTTCCAACCCAGAGGGGAAACTAGGCCTTATTGGGATTAGCCTGGTTTCCTCACGATGTTTTCCTCACCGAAAAGCGACTGGTAAATATCAACTGATATTTCGTACATAAGTTCCGAAAAACTCATTGGTACGAGCCGGGGTTTGAACCCGCGACCTCCGGATTGAAAGTCGCACGCTCTTACCGCTACTAGGCCACCAGCGCTTTTTTCACTCTCTATTATAACACGATTGTATAAAATACTTTTTTTTTATCCGCTACTACTTACTAGTAACTTTAAACGGCTGCACATCCCTATATTCACAAGTATAAATCAACTCTACAACAACTAATTAACCTATTTAAGCGCTAAGCGAAGGCAGAAACTCATTATAGACCAATAGTGGGACCGGATTTTTGCACTAAAAGTTTTGATAATTCTAAAGATGAAAAAGTAATACTTATCTGACATGGGACATATTTTTAAGCATATTTGTAAAATATGACGAAAAGTTAGAACGAGCGTTAGATATAAATTAGGTATTTATATATTTTTAGTAATGATTTTTTAATATTGAATTAAAGTGCAATGTTTAAGTTCCATCGTTTATAATATGTATGACGCTTTATAATGTAAAATTATTAGAATTTTTTTTAACGTGCTTCTTAGTCAAACTACAAATTAGCTTATTATTTTGTCGATATTGAATTAAAGTTTAATAAATCCACAACAACATATCTAAATTCTTAAGTTAATAGGCAAGCTAAAAATTTAGAAGAATAAGATATATGCTTTAGAAGTAATAAGCGTTTTTTGTCCTATAATATCTAATATTGAATTAGAGTCTGTAAAAATAAGTCTCTTACTATAAAATAATATACGCAGCCATATTATGGAAAATAAGAAATTTCGGTGTGTAGCTTGCATTGTAATAGTAAAATATATTTAAAAAGGCGCGAAATTCATACATACGCCGCGCTGGTCCGTCAGTGTCGCCGGCGCGGCGCCCGAGACCCTATCATAGCCCACCTATACCTCGCCCCTCGCCTCGCCCCACCTGCCGCTCACAGCACTGTCTGTCTTTTCTTATCATTCATTTGTTTGTTTACTGTGGACATATATAAATTAGATGCGGACATTACGTGAAATTAAAGGGGTCCCTTTGTTTCCCATAAAGTTTTAAGTCATAATGTATTGTTTGTCATATAAGAACCTTCGGGCTCTCGAATTAAGGTTTATTTTTGAATGGCCTTAGTAGCAGTGTGATAGCGTTGACTCGGCTCGGAGAGTTGGCGAATTGGCGATTCATTCGCCGAGTTAGCGGATCGGATACCAAGTTATCAGTTAGTTTAGTGGCCGAGTTGATTAGGAAGAACGTACATGATATTCACAACTATTTTTTACCATAGTTTGTCAAAGGACTGTCTCATTTCAAACATAGAGAGAATCATCATACTATCTTTGACTTACACTAGTACTAGCACCCAAAAGAAAAGGATGAATATAGTTTTTTGTTTTTATTTACTGACAAATTGGTTTGACCGACTATACCTATTTCTGGTTCCTATTGTCATGTCCTGTCCTATTCAACGTCAATATCATATTATGTATATTATAAACCAACTGCTCAATATTACACGTATACATATTGAATATACAATAAGGTAAGTGACCTCACCTTATTGTATATTCCGTGTCGGCCGTATATGCCTATATACGTCCCACCTTAAATTAAAATGTTTTTTTTTTTAATAAACAGGATATTAAGTATGAAAAACTCACTCAGATAGGTATCTTATTTATTGAAGTTTCTTCATTATACCAAAATAGTTATAAAAATATTACGATACTCTTGGAAAATATACCTTTTATAAAAGTCCTATTGTGGGCCTTATTGAACACTAGCAGGGTATTACTTAATCCCGCAAAAAATAATAATTTTGACAGTAGACAATAACAGATTTTATTGTTTTTAACTTAAGAGTTATACATATACAAATAACAATATTTGGTACTTCACAACAAGAGGATATTTATAATAAGTTAATAATAATTCTTTTGGGCCTTATTAACTAAAGATATAAAAATTGTCTAGTTTACGCGAAAATAGTAGGTAACTAAAGTCACTAAACATAAAGCTTTATTATTATTATGTTTTAACATCTGGGGGCACGGCAGTGCCCCCGCCAAGACGAGCAAAGCGCAAGGGCACTATCTACCTTTTCTCGAAGCGCTTCGTCGTTTTTTGGAACCCTCATAACTTGGGGTTGGATTATACTAGACAAACAAAGTTCTCGGACTTATTAAGCATATCAATTGCATAGCTCTTATACTTTAGATTTTATTCATATCTAAAAACTTCGATTTCGTCACTGACTCACTCACTTGATGATTATCAATACCTTTAGGGTACTTCCTGAAGTCCTCTAAGAAGCTGAAATTTGATATGTAAGATAGTTTTAGTACACAAACAACAAATAAATTCAAAAACTTGAATTTTTTAATCCCTAAGGGGATGATGAGGGGGTTTAATCTTGTATGGGGAATCAATAATCGCTGAACCGATTTAGTTGAAATTTGGTATGTAGATAGGTATTGTTATGGGGAAGGATATAAAATAGATTTCAACCTCAAAGTTTACCCTTACGGGCTGAAGGCAGATTTCAACCCCAAAGTTTACCCTTACGGGGTGAAGGGTTTATATGGGGAATCAGTAAGAAGTACATTGTGTAACAGATGCCCCCAGATACTTATTTCAGGATTTTTAATAGTAAATCACCCCCAAACCTTTAAATTAGGGGATGGAAGATTGTCATAAGCAACTTACAAAAAGAAGTGAAATCCCACCAAAAACATTTTGATGTAAAATGTTGCCCAGACGGAACCATAAGGCTCGCACTGTCAAAAAGTTATCAGATCTCTTGCCAAGCTTCTAACTCTACAAGCCCTAACTTCACTAGCTCTACACCTTAGTCAAAGTATGTGGCTCGGCCGTTTCGTTTCTACAAGAACTATTGTATGTATAATAAAAAAACCGCCCAAGTGCAAGTCGGACTCGCGTTCCAAGGGTTCCGTACATTACACAATTTTTAACAATATGTTTTTTTAGTGAAAAGTGAGTAAAATGTCTTTTAAAAACCCGTAGGGATCGGATCAAAAACTAAGTACTTAAGTCCGACTCACGCCACAGATTATACAATAGTTCTTACGAACAGATACTTATCTCTCAAACAAAACGCATGTACCTACCGTTTTGATACCTACACAAAAATACAATGGAGTAACCTTCAACGCGCCGCTCCCCGCACCGCGCGCACCGGCACAACGCTAGGGTTGCTGACGCTTAGAAATGATAAATAAATACCCACTTAAACAGAGGAGTGAAATAAAAGGAAAGCTAAATCTTAAATTATACCTAATATTCCGATTATGCTTTAGTGTTCGCGAAATAGTCATTTTAAAAGGTCATATGTCCCTGCAGTAACCGCAGTGTTTAAGTACGCCGTTTTATAAACCGCGCAATAATCCCAGCAAGAATTAGTTTTAAAACTTCGTGTAATTTAAAACCAGATAGAGATTAATGTTACATAGTAAAGAAAAATAATAGAAACCCCATGAATAAAGGTAATTAATTATAAGTTAACCAGAGCAAAAATGAGTAGGCACTTTCCGGTGTAAACTTACTGTCGTTAAAATAAACATTTACCAAAATAAATTAAAAATTTACTACCTATTTCAAATAGATATCTATATCTAAATCTATACAGTTGTCACACATATTAAACATTACATGTTTAATTCAAGAAATTCAATAGTAGGTAGGTACCTACTACCCGCGCGATCCGAACTTTAAGATATCGCGCCGTTAGACTTCACTAGATATGAAATAGTAAAGATATGTGACGTTCCACGGCAAAAGGTACCTTATGGCGGCTGGCGCTTACGCTTATTATTATCGCCACTCCAATATTCAGTCGGGGCAATGGTACCTTTTGCCGTGGAACGTCACATATCTTTACTATTTCTTATCTAGTGCATCTCTAATTCATTTCCCGAATCCCGCCGTCCGTGTAACTATCGTAAAAATTGTCAGTGCGGCGCGCGGTGACGTGCGTACGTGAGCGCGTGTGGCAACCAACTGGCTTGCTTTTCTACCGTGAACGGGAGCAGATTCGTAGGTATTAATCCGAGCTCGCGCAGAGAGTTCCATAGGCCTGCTCACGCTTAGCTCCACATTTCTAATAGGTTTTCCTGTCATCTTTAGGTAAAGAGCTAATATGTGTATTTTTTTTCATAATAATAAGACCCAGTAGTTTCGGAGATAAGGGTAATGTTAATTTTTTGCCTGTTTTCTTAAATAACTTCTAAACTATTTATTTTAAAATTATGAAAAAAATATATTTGAGATTCTAATTCTAAAATGAGCCCCTTCATTTGATATATAACAAAGATATAGTTTTTTTTCTTCTATTTATCATTCATCTCAAAAGTGACCCCTTTATTTAAATTTATATTACATATTTACTTTACATGTATGTCTTTGGGTTATAGACAAGTTTCAACTTATTAGTCCAGTAGTTTCGGAGCAAATAGGCTGTGACAGACGGACAGCCAGACACACGAGTGATCCTATAAGGGTTCAGTTTTATTCCTTTTGAGGTACGGAACCCTAAAAATAATGATTATAATAAGTTTTTCACCTTATGCCCATGTGGCGGTAGCAAAACAGCCAAGCCACATATTTTGACTAAGGTGTAGAGTTAGTGAAGGGGCTTGTAGAGTTTGAAGCTTGGCTCGACAAGAGATCTGATAACTTTTTAACAGTGCGAGTCTTAGGCTTATGGTTTCGTCTTAGCAACATTTTACATGAAAATGTTTTTGGTGGGATAATTTTTTACAGTATAAATATTTATTCGTAACAGTTAGTATTATCTTTTAACATGATTTTTACTGTACATCTGGGCCCTATTTCACCAACGTGACAGGTGCGACATTTGTCGACATCACTGTTACTGACGTCACAGGCCTTTATAGGCTACGGTAACCGCTTACCATCAGACGAGCGGTGTGGTTGTTTGCCACCAACCAGTGTTGGGCGTAATTAATTACTCGTGTAATTTAATGACATGTAATTAATTACTCGTGTAATTTAATTACATGTAATTAATTACTCGTGTAATTTAATTACATGTAATTAATTACTCGTCTAATTTAATTACATGTAATTAAAATGTTTGTAATTTAATTACATAAAATTTAATTACATGTAATTAATTTTTCTGTGTAATTTGCAATTGTGATTACATTAATTAGTAATTAAATTACTCAATTACTTTTCATTTACCTTTTTAATAATATGCAAATATGAACAAATTTACTTGTAGTAATTATAAAGAAAAACTTTTATGAATTCCATTATACGCTGGATAACGTTATAACATATTTTTTATCCCTGGAATCATACCTTTACAGGGTACTATGTGACAAACCACGTTGAATATGGCGGTCGGCGCTTACGTCGCGTAGCACCGCATTAGTTTGCACGATGCACATCCCTGGTGCGCCGGGTGCGGGCCAGCCCCAACCCTATCCTGTGTGTGATAGCGGACAGACTTGACTGCCCGTATATGAGACACTGCTGCGAAATGCATGTTTCCAGCAGTGTATATATATTGTAATAGTTAATTAGGTACTAACATTAGGAACGTAAGTCTACTAACAAATCTGTATGAGTCCATAGTTGCTCGAAATAAATATTTTTCATTTCATTTTCATTTCATTAGTATTAGGGCGCCGGTAATAATGACGTAAGCGCCGACCTAAGGTGCCTTTCGGGTTGGACTGTAGCAAAGGGGGGGCTGGGACTTGGACAATTGTCACAAGAAATACGACAGTTGTCACGAAATTCCGACACAGAACTCATTTACTGTCATGAATTACCGAAAGTTCTTTGAAATCTTGTGTCATTGTCATTATTATCATCATAAACATCACAAGAAAGATACCTGTTTTTTGCCGATATAATAAAGTTTTTTTTTAATAATACAATGATAGTGACAAACAGGAATAAGGCCCGTCCGATGGTAAGCTATAACCGTAGCCCATGGATGCCTGTGACGTCAGCAACAATGTCACGTTGGTGAAATAGGGCCCTGGTGCTACATTACGACACCGGTGCTATAATAAGCACATTAAAACACTCCCTTTGGCCGTGTTTTAAAATTCGTCATTCGTTGCAAAATTTCAATTTTTCGCACTTCTATCGTAAATAACTACCTATGTATTAATAAAAAAAGTTACCTATATAAGTAAGTAGTTACTGCCTTTAAAAAGTATAAGTGTCTAAATGTTATTAGACTTTTTGATTCTTTAAAACGTCTTTAGGTCAATAAAGCAAGTGAAAAATTATTAGAGTTAGACCAAGAAAAGTCTGCAGCGATTTGGACAGCCCACGCAGTGAAGGTGTTATTTATAAGTCATAATTTCATAAAAGTTTCTTCAAATCGGCCTTATTAATGAGAGATTAAAAATATTCAAAATTATCTAAAAATATTTTAATCTATTATTTCATCTCATACGTTCAATAAGGCCCGGGACTGGACCTTTTTACCTGCACTGACAGTGGATCTTCTTAGCAACAAGTACAAATTCAGAATAATAGGGAGCAACTGCTATTTTTGAATGCTGGGCCTCATATGCCTGCACCTCACCTACCTTATTTATTTGTTTTACAAGGGGAAAATTTGTTGATTAATCATGCTAATATTGATACCCAAACAAGCGAAACATTCTAAAATTGAACCACAAGCGTAGCGAGTGGTTCGTAAAGTTGAACCTCGAGCGTAGTGAAGGTTTCAAGGGACGAGGGTTAAATAAAATTTTCACTACATCAGCTCGTAAAGGCCCTCTTGATTGTTCGAAACGGATAAGAAGAGTGGCATTTAATTTGATGCAAATTTTGAGTTGTTTCCGTAGGTATACTCGTAAAGCTCAGTTGGTTGGTAAAATTGACTTTAAAATGATAAATATTGAATAACGTTAGTTTGAAATTGATTTAAATGATAAAGTAAATATTATCGGAGATATATATATCGGATATCGCTCTTAAACAAAAAATATATGTCGCTAGTCATTTATAACCTAAAAGCGCCAAATTACGCAAAATTATATTGAAATGACACCTGTCTATTGAATTTGAAGAATACTTTAACAAGGGTGGTTATCTGTATGACAATGCACCTAAAATAATTTTCAAATGTATCTATTATTTCTATACTTAACACGATAACGAATTCTACGTAAACCAAACCGCGGGCAATCCCTAGTACATATAGAAATAAATAAGTGTAGGTAAGTTTCCATTAGTGTACCTACTATTAACAATATAACTATTTACCATTGATAATAATTTTATAAACGTTTTGCGTTTTTTTTACGGGCACCGCGCTAATCGCTAGCCCGCCACCGTCGATCGCTGCCTCCTGCCACGGCGCACAACGCGGCGCGCGAAAACGCCGCGCGTTTGAAATGTAACTCAATATAAGCGCGGAATGCATACTTACGTATCAGTATTTAGTGTCGCCGTGATTTTATATTTCTAATATTTTGTGTGGGAACTAAGATCTTTATTATGACCGTGTAATATTAACTCTACAAACTTTAATTCAATATTGGCTATACTGCTTAACCAGAAATCAATATCTAGACAAGCACATTGTCTACATTTCTAATTTTTTACAAGTATACTAAGTTGATAGATAATATCGTAATTTTACAATATCAGCTACTTTAATTCTTTATTGACAAAGTAATTCGTGTTTTTACGTTCACCAGAAAGCAGCTGTTCCAGATTTCTAAAAACCGAATATTGTGAATAAATTAAAGTGTTATTGAACATGTTACAGTTTTTTGTAACTTTAATTTTATATTTACATAGTTATTTAGCAAAATTGAAATATTTAAATATGGCCGAACGCTCCACCTATAATTTTCTAATATTTTACATAAATGTTATTTAACATGCATGCAATAACATATCAAAAAAGAAAAAACTTTAATGTTATCAAAACCCATTTTTGTTCCACCGCTGGTCTATTATGGAAGGCTTAAACAAAAACGTTTACTGAGCATGGAAATACCGACGTTATATTTTTAGCAGTGATGAAAATATTGTCATTTTACTTACCCATTATATTAGTGAATACACTGCAAAATATCATGTTCTGGGCGCTTTAGTAAGACGCGCCGGAAAGATAGGTATACATTTTCATACAAAGTTGGTCCGCTAATAATACAGTAAAATTATACATTTTGCGTTTGCGTCAAATCCGGTAGTTCTGATTTTTTGCAGACTTGTTTATGATGTTGGCCCAATGAATAATCCAAGTTTGTGACCTCGAGCACCGAACGCAACTTTGTCAAAAATCGAATAAACCGCTTTTTTTTTAGATTTGGGCGATTATAACCCTAAAGTACTAGTTTTTGATAGTAACTTCCTAGGGCGTTTTTAAAGTAGACTAAATTTGCTACAATAAGACACTAGAATTGTCTCTGTACATCTAATATTTTCCGAGATAAAGCCTTTCAAAATGTATATTTTTTTCGAACTTGTATTCGTAGGCTAAGTAAGTGCAGTGAGTATACATTTTGTCTCAGGCGATGCCGGTTGGCACAATTGTTTCTAAGGTCAATCAAAGCTGATTTGGCCCGGTAGCCACAAGATCGTACCGCACCCCCGCCCCCTCGCCCCCCCAAAACAGGGTTGACAAAGTTGCGTTCGGCGCTCGAAGTCACAAACTTGCATTATTCATTGGGCCAACATCATAAACAAGTCTGCAAAAAATCAGAACTACCGGATTTGACGCAAAAGAGCCAGGTTACAAAATTCGACAAAGTTACTGGATTATAAAGTTACCCTGTTATAATCATGCCGCCGTACGTCAGTCATATTCCTTCATGCCGCCGCCGCCGCACAGCACTACCACCTACGTGTGTTGTACATTAAACTTTTAGGTTATTATTGCTTTTTTTTAAAATCGTGGATATTCACGCGCATTTTGTTGTTGAGAAAAGCACTACCTATAGTGTAAATAACATTATTTGCGGTATTTGACGTCTGTCACTCACAACAGCAATACTACGTAAAATGTTTTGCACATCGAAATCACAAAGGAAAACAACTGCACTGCGAACGTTTACGTTCTACGTCTTTTTTTTTTAATTTTAGGGTTGGCCGGACACCACCGTTATGAATCGGTAGTCGTCTAAGTAAATCGATATGAATTTTTCATTTTTCTTTTAATAAAAATAAGGAAAAGGTGGATAATTAACTGTAAATATGGATATATTTATCGTCACTTAACAGACAACAAATTTGACACAGAAATAACATAAATAAACTTTAAAATAGATCCCCAGTTAGTTTCAATTTTGACAATGGGTGCGACCTACTCGGTCGGTGTATTAAATACACCGACCAGCCGGTAGCTTGCGGGAAATCCATATAATTCTAGCTTTATTTAAATCTCAAATAAAAATTCATTATACGTCACAATTCGATACCTCAGTCTACGTGCCATCCAATCGTAATCGCTTGCTGTGACAATCGATTTGCGTTAGCTACATCTCTATATACGTCAGTCATAATGTGTCAAATACCGCAAATAATGTTATTTACACTATAAAGATATCGGCAAGAATAATATATTGTCAGCCTATCTATATTATTTATTGCATAATCTTTAACTATTTGGTCGTCAATCACGACAACGACAATACTTTATAAAGACCTAATATTCAGTTAGATTAAATCCTTTATTTAATTAAACAGATGTTGAATTTTGAATTAAAAAGTTAGATAACTTAGAAATTGCAAATAGAAACTTGTAAGATTATTAAGCCCAATATGATTTAAGCTAAACCGGGTGTTAATAATATTACCCTATTCTAAAATTTCTAAAGCCATTTCGAGTGATATTCATCGGTGCAAATAATATTTCTTCAACTATACCACCAGGTATCCTGGGTCCGGCGCAGAGGCAGAGATGAGATGCCGGAGCTCCTCACAGTCGGCGCAGTGACATACGCGGCGGACGACCGCGTCTCCGTGGCCAAGCGGTATCCTGGCAACTGGCGGCTCCTTATTAGGGAGGTGAAGCCGGCAGATGAGGGAGTGTACGAGTGCCAGATATCCACGCACCCGCCAAGAGTCAGCAGGACCTATTTGCATGTTAACAGTGAGTATTTATTGTCTCTCATCTTGACACAATATATTATAACAATAAATCAATCTATATCGAAAGCGATTCTAACGAACCCAAAGTGTAGTAATTCAAACCAACTGAGCCGCTCCGCCGCAATATTTAGTGCCATGTGGATCTTAGGGTGGTATTAGACTTGTCCAATTTCTTTGGCCAATGTCAGTGTGTCTCACGCTCTCATTAAGCAAAATGTGAGACGCAATACACATTAGACAAAGACATTGAATAGGTGGAATACCACCCTTACGTACCGTAAAAACAAAAAACAAAATTATTTTGATCCACATCCACTTTGGATCACAGTTGTAATGTCGGAACATTACAACTGTGATCCAAAGGTTCAATACGTAACAAGTATGAAATCCAATGTTCTTTTTGGCTGTGGCTTATTTTTTCTTGTACTTATGAAACTATTTTGCCTTAGAAATAAGGCTTTCAAATAATGGTTACATCTAAACGATGTTGGAGTAAGCTTTGGGAGATTTTAGGCTGTTGGGTGGTTTCAAGATACCTAACTTTACAACTTACGAGAGTACAAAGTTATAACGAAGTTGCAACTTCTTAATTTCTCTCCACTCGTAGGTAGCTTAAGAATGCTTTTAAAATAGGTTCACCTTCATCAAATTATAAACAAAATTTTATAGACGACCCAATATTTAAAATAATATTTGTTATTAAGACCGTTGAGTACGTTCTTAATCATAAATATTTCAAATTGAATAAAAATCATAAATACTTTAACAGTCAAAACAGCTAATGAATATTTCAACAATGAAAATATTTTCGAAGCCACCGATAACAATAACGCGAAGCATTTCGCATTTTTCTTTTCAAAATATTTATGTAAAAATGATTGACGTAGACCTAGAAGGAAAATATTCGCAATAAGGTGAAGTATTCTAGTCAGGCGTGACTTAAATTCGTTATGCCAAAGGAGCAACGTTGCCGTTTCCGAGATAATCATCTTGACATAAGCCAATTTTCGTCTGAAGGCAACATTTTTACGGTCGCTACCCAATGAATGCCAAGAATATCGTAAAACCGTCTTTGCTAAATGTCCGAATGAGAATTCCTCTACGCGATTGCTGTAGACGCTCAATTCTATTTTGCTTTCGATAATTTCTGACATTGTAAACATTGTAAATGGTCTTAAGTACCATTAATTTTTATTATCTCGGAGCCCCGCGAAGCGTCCGTCCGTCTAGTTAAGTTGTGCGGGAAATGTTTGTGGAAAAGAAACACTTAGTGTGATGGGACCATAGTAAAAATAAATTACCCGTAATCCCTCTGGAGAGCACTGTTTAGATCTGTGGGACAACGGGTAAAAAAAAATACCCATGGACCCACTATGGGTCAAAGCAATGGGATCATTCATTCATTCAAACCATGGTCATCCTCAGACAACCATCATGTTTACGTTGACACTATTGAGCCCACTAACAATTTGCCTTCGGCAATTTACAAACGTGAAATCGTTTGTAAATTGACGACGCCGTTTGTAAACGGCGGATTCTTACAAAATGCCTGCGACAGAGACAGGAGGTGGCCATAAATTGGTGGATACAATTTTTCCTACTATCTATAAAGACTTATGTTACGGCAAAAGTCACTAATAATAAAAATGAGCCAAGTTTGGTCTACATATTATTATCTTAAGGGTATTGAGATTTGCCCATTTGCCCAAAGTTGCTTTATTTTTTTTTCGATGCCATTAATGACTTGTGTGATACCAGATTAAACATAGTACAGACCTGGTAACCAGACCGACTTTTAATACTTTTTTGGGTAGGCACATGTTAAAAACCAAACGACCCTTATTTAATGTCAGGCAGAATGGAGCAGTTAAATGAGTTAATGTCGACAAAGCACTCATAAAAAAAACTCAATCAATTCAAGTAGGTAGGTACAATTTGTTGAACGGACTACTGTAAAAGCGGGCGGAGCGGCGGAAAGCGCCGAAATTCTAAAACGTAACAAATATAAGAGCCTCGGTAGAGAGTACCATTTTGTACCATTTGGAGTTGAAACTCTAGGTCCATGGGGTCCCAGCGCGCATAAGTTGTTCGCAGAAATCGCGAAGCGTCTGGTTGACGTAACTGGTGACCGAAGAGCTGGCGGCTACCTCGCACAACGTATCAGCATTGCGATACAGCGAGGAAATGCCGCCAGCATCCTTGGTACAATGCCTCAAGGGCCTATTTTAGATTTAAGCTAGTTATTAATTTCGTTTAGTAGTACCACTGTATATATATTGTATGTAAATAAAAATTATTATTTGTTGAAACGAGTTTTGATTACCTACATTCGAAAGCGACTTCGTTAAAGCTATAGAAAAACAGCTTCAGGCTGTTCATGCTATTAAAAACAATGTAGAGTGTGAAAGCGAATAAAAAACTGAAACAGTGCAGTTTCAGAATAAATCACATCTGAATATTTTAAAAGGTTTTAATGTGAAATCATAAAGTTAATATTCAAAATGATTTAATGTTTAATCGTAAAGCTTTTGTTATTGTTGAATGTTAAGGAATTTTTCATGGCCCTTTGTGTAAGTAGGTACAATAAAATAATTAATAAAGACAAAATGGGTTACTTTATCGCATAATGAAGCCCAGATTACCCAGAACGTCCATGGAACTCGAGTCCTACCGACTTTCCTAATATCAAATTACAAGCTTGACTCCTTATTCTACTACTGGGCCACCCCACACTAGCGTCTCCCGAGCGTCGGCGTCTAGTCGGCGCTATGGAAAATGGCGTCGGTGCTCAGTTGCGCTGACGTTGCGTCGAATTGACTAGACACCGACGCTCGGGGGACGCTAGTGTGGGGTAGCCTTAAAGATGCCGGTAAAATTCTTCTCTTCTTCTTCTTCTTCTTCTCAGCATATTTGCGTCCACTGCTGAACATATGCCTCTTTCATGGATTTCCATGTTGTTCTGTATGCGGCGGTTCTATGCCAGGTCGGCCCTGCCGTCTTTCTAATGTCGTCCGACCATCTGGCTCGTGGTTTTCCGTCCCTCCGAATTCCCACTTCCGACTTTCCGGTAAAATTACTCCGGCTTAACTCTCGTGAATATGTTTGCCGCATAAGCTAGCCATACACGTACGGATTTGCCCGCCGGATCTGCCTGAAAGATGTGCTGACGGGCACATCCGTCAATGTGTGGCGAGAAATAGACACAGATTTGTCCGCCGGATGTCTGTCCGCTGTCCGTGCTAAAAACCAACGGTCAGGATGTGCCCGTCAGACACATCTTTAAGGCAGACCCGGCGGGCAAATCCGTACGTGTATGGCTAGCTATAGCCTACTAACTAGTACTGCTACCGGCATTGGAAGTTGAAACATAAATTAGTCCAACAATTTATATTTGTATTTCGTGCTACAAACTTATAATAATTTGGAATGAATAATTCGTAAAAAGCTTTACATTAAAATATTACTTACAACTATATTCTATATTAAATTACAGTGAAACTTGGTTAAGTGGGACCTGGATAAGTGAGAAACCTCTATAGCTGGGACTCATGGTGCGGTCCCGGCACTTTGGCACTGAATTACCTCTGTTAGTGAGATAAAACAGACCTCTATAACTGAGATTAGTTGTTTCGATTTTATAGTCAAATTTACCTCTATTACTGAGACAGAGAGGGTATTTTACCTCTTTTACTGAGACTATATTTGAAAGATTACATTTGCATCATTGTTTTTTTAGAATGTTATAGGAATTGACCTCTGTATCTGAGGTAACGTCAATATATGACCTCTCTAACTTGGACTTTATTGAAGATCTTGGAACTAACCAAAAATCCGCATTCGGTTAATTGTGTCTAAACGACTTTTTATTTATAGTTAGTTTGAGTAAGTAGTTAAAACTATCGAAACGAAAAACCAAAAATTAATTTTCATTTATTAAATTCTAAGATGCAATGAAGTCCGTTTTAAATTTAATTTAACAAAATCCATCCTTTGTAGAAATACAAATAATTCAAAGTTAATTCTAATTAAATTTCGACACACTTAAAAAAACTATTCAAGAGCAAGGATTATTTTACCTTTGTTTATTGTTGATGACTACAACTCATACATAATGTTGACAAAATACCTTAATTACCACCTCTATAACTGAAATAACCTCTTTTCTCACCTCTATTAATGGAACACTCTATAAATGAGACAGAAATTTATTTATACCTGGCTAACTGAGACCCTGTGTAAGTGGAATACCTCTTTAAGTGAGACAAATTTGCTCGTCCCTTGAGATCCCACTTATCCAGGTTTCACTGTAATTACAAATACTTTAAAAATATTTTACCAATTATTTAAACCAACTTTAGCTTTACTGTCAAACACAATTGCCTAATTCCATTAAAAACATCTTAATAAAACAGTCAATACAATGAAACAAAGCAATTAAACACAGAGTAAATAAATAAATTACCGAACAAAATTTAATCCTGTTAATTCGATAACACTGTTCAACAGACTGGAGCGACCCTTGGGACTTTTAAGTACCTACAGAAAAGTTGTGAGAGACTCAAATTTTCTAATATCATACCTTTCTCTACCTACACGCTAAGATAAAATTACAAGTAATTTGTTTTTAATAAGATCACTTAAAGTAATTTAAAGGATGGGCATAAAAGGCCCCGTTAAAAAAGTTGGAGTCTGAAACCTAAAGGAAAAAAAAAAAGGATAACGAGACTTAATTACTGCTTAAAGATTTTACGGTTTTTTTATTACCCACGCTCAGCTCCTAAAAAGGTTTCTTTTAGCTAAATATTATTGAAGCCTGCCAATTACAAGTCAATTAAAAAAAATACAGTCAGCTTAAGAAGTTTACTTTACTAAGAGCGGATTTTCCTAAGTATTTAATGAATTGGTACTAACAGCAGAAAATTAACTCCACGGTTCTGAGTTCTGAAGAACAATTATATCGACTATTCGATAGCGTAACTTCGTATGTATGAGAGCGGCTTTTTGGCTTAGGGTTCGTGAGACTCAACTCTCCGATAATTATGTGCTTATTTTTCTATCGGCGTTTACCGCTAAACCATTGTTTTCTTGACTACGCTACGGCCCCAGGTTAAACAACATTTATAATACAAATACAAAGTTCTTTATTTCTTTTAAATATACATAGATATTATTACACATCGGTAACTCGTGGCAGGTAGCACTTAAAAGATTAGTGATGAGGACACATCGGTAACTCGTGGCATTTAGGTAGCAGGCACAGACTAGTGATGTGACAATGTTCTTCCTATACGAGTCGAGAAAAAGAAACCACTAAAAAAAGGAAATTAATTAAAGTAATATTTTAAGTGCTACCTAAATGCCACGAGTTACCGATGTATAGATATTATAAATGTGTATAAATACACGATTTCATACAATAGCTATAATATTTTTCAATACAAAACAATTTTGCGATGTTTGGCATTTTTAGGTTATAAATTATATGGCTATGACATCTATCATCGTACCCTTCCAGTTTGGAAAATATTATAGCAGTGCATTATAAAACCCTTTTTCTAATAGTACTTAAAACAAAACTTATGTTACTCCCACAGCTCCACAAGTGTGGGTTGTCGACGAGGCCGGTAACCCGCTCCTAGAGAAGTTTTACGAGGCCGAATCCACTTTGGCACTGGTCTGCCGAGCGAGACACGTGGATACCCCAGCGGTGCTCATCTGGCTGCACGAGGGGAGGGCCCTGAATGCTGATACTACTAGAGGAGGGATCAGGTAAGATATAGTAATTTAAATTGTATTTTTCTTAATAAAATTACTCGTAATGCATGTTGATTATAAGATGTAATAATGTTTTGAAAAGATGTGTCTCGCCGAGTTTGTTGCCCGTCCCATATTGGGATACCCTCCTCCAATTGAGGGGGGATTTAAATCTTCTCGGGGCAGAGGTGCACGGTTGGAGCCGGTAAAGGTTTATTTGACGTTCATAAGCGCATTGTAATATGCCTACTTGAATAAACTATTTTTTATCTTTATCTTTATCTTATCGATACAATTTGCTTACTCTGAAAACAAATTAATACCTACTGTTTTGAAATTAATGTAGTATCAATTTATTAGCACAAGGGGTAAACAACAAATGTCATGTGCTCCCTTGTTCCCCAAGAACTATTATTTGCTCAGCTATCGCGCGTACCAATCTACCAATGCTTCCCACCGCTCCACTTATCTCGGGTGTACGTATTATCTCCCCAATTAAATTTGTCTCTCATCTTACTGAAACTGCCTAAAACCATTAAGCGGGTTTTCCACCGCGAGCGGAGCGGACTCATTAAGGACTCAGTTTAACTCGCAAGACTAAACTACGTACTTGTGTTTCCACCAACAAATAGTCGAGCGGAAATGACAAAATGAGCAAAAAGAGTTGAAATGAGCTCGCTCAGCTCGTGAGAGCGGAGCGGTGTCATTACGGAGTCCGGTCAACTCGCAATGGTAAATTACATAGGCGCGTTTCCACAGGGAAAGAGGTGAGCGGAGCGAGTCAACTAGTTAAAATGAGACCGCTGCGTCAAGGTCCGGCCGACTAGTTTGAAAAGGACTCGTTGCTGTCTTCTTGAAATTGTTCTCTGGTAAACCCTGTAATAGTTCTTAAATTTTTCTTCGTCTAAATCGTTGAATAGCCTATATTCCCCCTTCAGTGTTCTTTCTCGAATGTGCTGGCATAACCAAAATCTTCGTTTGGCGCGCTTGTTTCTCTGTTTTGTATACAACAACAATATGTATTTTTTCTTCTTGTATAAAAACTCGTAATCGCTATCACTTGATTCCGTATCGCACTACATCATGTTCAAACACGACCACACGCAACCAGTTCAAAACTTCAACTGAACTCGCTCTCTGTGGAAATCGACTATTCATTTTATATTTCTCATTTTCCGTTCAGCCCGCTCCGCTCATTCCTCTTTTTCATTTCTCTTTTGCGGTGGGAATCAAACAACTAAACTCTTTGTTGGTGGAAACGCAAACCTATTTTTTAACAACCAAGTCCGCTCCGCTTAGCCATCTCTCGCTCATTACTCGTTTGCGGTGGAAAACCCGCTTGCGCCAACCGCAACATATCTTTACTATTTCATATCTAGTGAAACTCTAATTCATTTCCCGAATCGCGCCGAACCAAGTTGCGCAGTGCGGGGTTGATCTTAGTACCTAGGTTATAGTACTATTTCATATTTTTTGCGGGGTTGATCTTAGTACTATTTCATATCTAGTGAATCTCTAATTCATTTCCCGAATCGCGCCGTACCAAGTTGCGCAGTGCGGGGTTGATCTTAGTACCTAAAGGTTATTTCATATTGATTTGTGTATTTTTACGGCATATGTAATTATGTTTTATAATTTATAACGTGTAAATTGGTTTTACTAATAAATAACTTATGACTTATGACTTATGACTTAACTTCCCTAACATTACTCGGTCCATTTAATGTTCCAAAAATTTTAAATATCGGTCATAATCTGGTACACAAAGGGCTGGCTGTGAGCCAATCTATCTCCACTATCGCGTTAACCGGGGTTTATAGAGCGCAATGGAGACTTCCGTGATATACGATTGTACAAATGTACCGAATGTCAGATCAATAGCGCGGTAGCGGAATGAGACTACGCATCAAAATGATCTTATACTAGCTTCTGACTACGACTTCGTTTTGGTGGGATGATGATGATGATTGAAGGCTCCTTCATACTGACGGAAGCGTTTCGGAATGGTCGCGGAGCGCGAGTCGGGCCGCACTAGCGCATTTTCAATGTGCCTATACTTATGTACGGCAGAAGTAATGGAATCTGTCCGGAACCGTCGGCGTCCGCGAGGAGCCAACCGGCTGGAGCCCGTACAAAATGTGAAAAATACTTAAGGAATCTAAGGATCAATTCATAACTGTCAAAAAATGTTTACGTTACTCCGAAAATAATGAAAGTTTTTGGAATTTGAGTTGAAAACATATGGAGCACATTAATTTATTTAGAGTTCATAACATCGGGATGTAGGTATTTTTAATTCATTATACGCGATATAAACCTTTTACCTACATAGTTTTATTTCATAAGGTACTTAGGTGTTGAGAACTGTCAGTCACATTTCTAAGTAGTACCCTCTCAATGTGCTTTTTCCGCCGAGAAATCTAAGACTAAAATATCAAATTATACGAGTATTCTGTGGGTGAATTTCAAGGAACATTCAAGTGTAAACTTGATTTATTACCACTTTCAAAGTTGAAAGAATCGTTAGGCTGCTCCTTTCAACTGAAATGTTAGTAATAAATATCTATTTTCTTATTATTCATTTTGTGAACATGTAACGGCACCGAGGAGACTGCATATGAAAAGAAAATGTTACCGTAGAGAATCAGTTACCATAAATAGTTTGTCTATTCTGAGACAAATTTTATATAAAGTAAGGAGGCTAAGCATGAAGAATATCGTACATTGACCCGTCCTATTTCCTATCATTGACCTATCTCTATTGCACGCAAATAATTGCTGTCCCGCCCATGATGTCGGCGGTAAATGACACTGTGCCAGCGAGGCAGCAATATAATTATGCGCGTGTAATACAGATAGGAACAGGCAAATCAATGTACGAGATTCTTCGTATTTAGCGTCCTTATTTTACCAAGAATATTTACATTTCAATTTGTTTGTTAAACCCTCTGGGCATTATTATTTTTTTCTAAATTGGGTAACAAAATCATGCATATATGATGATCAGAAATGGTCTCGTGTTTATTTAAATAAATTGTATTATCGTCGGGTGACAAGCAAAACTCACTAAGTACTATCAAAAAATTAAAGTAACAATGCACTTTATTACACTTGCAACACGGTTTATTGTCCAATAATTTCAATGATGTGTTAGTGACTTTTGCTTGTCACCCGACGTTATAATGTTTATTTTTTTGGAATAATATCAATAACCCAACGCTTTAGGCTGTGAGTTGTATTTAAGTATCTAAATAACTGAACCGAAGCCTGATTCAGATTTAACATTTTGGTTTTGATCTTATTTTGATACGACCTTGAAGATCGCTCACGCTGATTGGTGCATGCGAAATGAAGAGAGAGTCGTGCGTGAGATGCGCGCTAATCACCAAGACGATCGTCAAGGTCATATCAAAACTATTTCAAACCGTAGCAAGTTGTTAAGGGGCTACCCGAGGTTTTCATCGATTTTTGACAAGTTACGAATCGTATCTCCTTTTTTTGCACTACAGATACAATTCTACAGATAGAATTATGAGACAAACGGTTATCGGTTCTTCAATCTTTTATCTCCGGTTTTGTCTACCGGATTTTGAAAGAAATGAATACTTACTTATATTTTTATGAATTTTTTAAACACTGTCTAAAAAAACACTTGTTTCGTATCTAGTTTGCTGTGAAGGATCTTACATGTACGAAATCTACATATTAGGGTTCGTGTTTGACGTCTTTAAAATTTTAATTTTAAAGACGTCAAACACGTAAAGTAAAAAGTTTTAATTTTAAACTAATTAACACAAAAGTTATGGCCAGAAAACTAGTTTTTAGCCTAAAATTGTTCAACTTTGATGCCAAATATCTCAAAGACTTTGAAGTAAATATGGGATACTATATTGCTTAAAGTCGTTGCTGTTAATATGATAAGCTACAAAAAACATTAGAAAACTAAGGGATTCAGATCGAAGGTCATTGGCGTGGGGTAGCCCCTTAAATCTGAATTCTGCTCCTGTTTTTTATATTTCTAGAGATAATGGTGTTTTCTGTGACACTGGTATTATATTACACACAAAAATGTCATTGACACCCAAGCTAATCAATCGGCCTGTCAGAGTGAAACCTAGCCGTAAATAAGCTCGAGTGTCCCTAAAGGGACCCAAGTCTAGAGACATCTCGGTCGTTGACCTTTCAGATACGTTGATTTATCAGAAATTGAAGTATCTTGCCACTTTAGTTCGAAAGCTTTTGAATATGTTTCGGTATGATAATATGGTTAATCGATGCGGCGTAAAAAATTGCACCAGAACAATATAAGAACATTAAAACTTGTTTAATAGAATTGATCCAGAGAGAAAATTATATTGAATAAATTAAAGAAAAGGTTAAGACGAAACAGGAGGTGAGTTTTAAATATTTTAGGTAAATATACCCGTCTCGCTAACGGAAGCGGCACCTAAAAGTAGTGCGATAAGGACAAGGCGAAAAATCCTGCGTAAAAATCTCAAAAATCGAGGTTTCGTACTCTGTTTCCTCCTCCAAAACTTAACCAATCGTAACCAAATTTGGAAGTCTAAATGATTATGAAATTATCTGTGTCGGACCGTTTTGCTTTTTTGGCTAATTGATATCAGTTTTGAATGCCACGCCTCTCATTGCGGCATAGTCAATTAGGCCATTTAGGCCATTTTTGAAGGGCTCTAGCGCCTTAAAAAACAAAAAAAGCAAAACGGTCCGACACAGATATTGAAAATATTAATCTGTGTTGAAAAAATCATTGCTCTAGCTTCAAAAACCACGGAGGAAAACGAGGAGTACGTTTGTATGGAGAAATGACCACTCCCGTTGGCTCTTAACTATACTTATGAACTACATAAACAAATATATGTATTATGTATAAGCTATCGCATATAAAATACCATAAACGATAAATAAATTATTGATGAAATCTCGTTTTAGCAAATGCTTACGTAACAGCCGCGCGAAATATAACTTACTTGGAGCTTGTCTGTCATTTTATCCAGTTTAATATTAGACAGTACCTAAACGTTTATTTATATAATCTTCCCACGAATGTTAAGCCTACAGCCCTTTTCCAAATAGAAACGAGCCCTTTAGCAGTTCTTTTGATACCCTTTTCGTTAGAAATAAGTCTGAAAATATTTCCCAAATAAAATACATTTGTGTTTGACACTTCCCCTAATTCGTTACATGACTGACAGCCCAATCGTACAGAAGATACTTTGTCTGGCAATATAGTTGATTAAATTCTTTGCTCAGTTCTTTTACTCGGAATAACAGGCTCCAATTTCACCTCGGTGACAGGTGCGACAATTGTAAAACATCACTGTTGCTGACGTCACAGGCATCCATGGGCTACGGTTACCGCTTACCATCGGGCGGGCCGTATTCCTGTTTGCCACCATCATTGTTTTATTAAAAAAAACTTTATTAAGTATATCGGAAAAAAAGAGATATTTCTCTTGCTAAGTTTATGACAATTGTCACAAGAAACACTACAATTGTCACGAAATTCCGACATATAACTCATTACCTGTCAAGAATTACCTACAATTCTTCTAAATCTTGACAATTGTCAGAAACTTCGCAAAAGAAATATCTGTTTTTTTCCGATAGAATAAAGTTTTTTTAAATAATACAATGATGGTGGCGAACAGGAATACGGCCCGCCCGATGGTAAGCGGTAACCGTAGCCCATGGATGCCTGTGACGTCAGCAACAGTGATTTTACAATTGTCGCACCTGTCACCGTGATGAAATTGGGGCCTGATCGTATTTTTGGATATGCTTTAGACACTGAATAGTTACACAAAGGGAATTTTAAAATAAAAGCATTGTAAGTATAAATAAGGTGCCAGTCTCTTCTTCTCTTCTAAGTCGGCCCCTCACTGCTGAGGATCGTGACTCCGCTTACTAATTTTTCCTATGGCAGCTCTCCACTTCTCCCTGTCGGTTGCTTTGTGGAAAGCATTGCTTAGGGTCTCCCCAGATATATCGACGCGCATTCGGCAAAAGCCGATAGGAAAAAGCTTTATGTCCACGCAATAAGAGCGAAAAAGTCGTCGTTCGGCTCGGCTCGCATCGGCCGGCGCCTGCCGACGCGTCGACGGCTTTTTCGCTCTTATTGCGTGGACATAAAGCTTTTTCCTATCGGCTTTTGCCGAATGCGCGTCGATATATCTGGGGAGACCCTTAGTGTGATGTCCATCTGGGCGGATATTTGGTCACACCATCTCGTTGGACTTGGTCCTCTAGGCCGTCTGCCGTCCACCTTTCCCAGCACCACAAGTCTCTCCAAGTTGTCAGGGTCTCTGCGAGGTGCCAGTACCCCTAGTGTTTTCATTCGATTACGTGACGTGACGTACGCGTCTGCGTTAAGTCTCATTTTTATGGGACTTTGAATTTCCAAAACGTCCCGCTTAGCACGCTATTCAAAATCCCAGTTATATTAAATCGTCAGTTATTGGGATTAGTCCTCTTTCCTTACAACATTTTCCTTAACAGAAAAACTGCTGATAAATTATAAAAAAGATACTTCGTGCATATAAAAAAAAGGGCTCGAGCACACGACCAGTTTCGTACAGTCAGCAACAAAAATAGCTGATGAGACTACACGTCAAAAGTATCTACCGTTCTATAGATTAAGTTGTTACAAAATGAGATATGTATGTATGTACATGTAAAAAATTTGAACTGCGGCAGATACTTTTGATGTGGTATTTGATTCACTGCTATTGATGCGGACTTTAGGTTACACCCGTAATATCAGGGCCGTAATATGATATTATGATCAGATCTCATGCAACGTTTATATCCACAGCGTCAAGACCGAGCAAGTCCCAGGCGGCGCGGACAGCCTGCTTCGCCTCGCACGAGTGAACAGCAGCGACGCCGGGAACTACACGTGCGCCGTGCGAGGAGCTCGCCCTCACACCGTATCCGTGCACGTGCTCAATGGTACGGTCTAAGTCACAGCGTCAAGATCTAGCAAGTCCTAGGCGGCGCGGACAGCCTGCTTCGCCTCGCACGAGTGAACAGCAGCGACGCCGGGAACTACACGCGCGCCGTGCGAGGAGCTCGCCCTCACACCGTGTCCGTGCACGTGCTCAATGGTACGGTCTAACTCACAGCGTCAAGATCTAGCAAGTCCTAGGCGGCGCGGACAGCCTGCTTCGCCTCGCACGAGTGAACAGTAGTTACGCCGGGAAATACACGTGCGCCGTGCGAGGAGCTCGCCCTCACACCGTGTCCGTGCACGTGCTCAATGGTACGGTCTAACTCACAGCGTCAAGACCTAGCAAATCTTAGGCGGCGCGGACAGCCTGCTTCGCCTCGCACGAGTGAACAGTAGTGACGCCGGGAACTACACGTGCGCCGTGCGAGGAGCTCGCCCCCACACCGTGTCCGAGCACGTGCTCAATGGTATCTCACTCACTCATATAGCGCCAGAACGAGACACACAACACAAGCACCGCAGGGCAACTAGATTAAGTACCTGCCTCACCTGCCTGTTCCTATCACACGCGCATAATTATATTGCTGTCCTGCTCATGATGCCGGCGTTCAATACTAATGTGCGAGCGGGAGCAATATAATTTCACAAGTGCGTTCTATATAGATTGGCGGGTCAAAACACGAAATTCTTCTTGCTTAGCGTCCTAACTTTAGAACGAGAAGCTTATTAAACATACATTAACAGTAAATATAACACCTTATTAAATTCAAAACTTCCGCATACAAACTTCAAAACTTCCACGTTTAAATAACCGTGCAATATGAACATGTCGAAATCGTTTACCATTAACCCATTACGACGCGAACTTGTTCTAACTTGTTAACTAGGAGTGCAGTTCGAATAGGTTTCAGGAAAATTCAATATTAGCAAAATAAACGCCGCCGACAGACGATGGCAAAAACCCTGGTAACCTACGTGTATTCGGTCAGTCAGTTAATCAATCATATTTTTTTTAAATACGAGTATATTACTACGTTTGATTGATATTTGCATTAGTTATGAGCTGTAATTTATTCCATAATTTCATACCTAACTTCTAAATAACGATGCATTCCACTCTATATTCTATCGTCATTAAATTAAGGTATAAACTTGCAAGCTGGCTAAAATGAAATTCAAGTTGCACTCAATGTTATGCTGCAAGCATCGTTGAGCGGTAGTGGTCAGTTTCCTCCTGCAATTTGTATAAACTGACGATCGCGTACTGTTCCGGCTTGCTAACATAGCAGAAACAATCCATAGTAACAAAGATAACTAAACCCCGACAAGATTATTTTTGGCATTGAGATAGATTTAGACCAAGAAAAGTCTGCAATGATTTTGATAGCATACGCATTAGGTAATCGAAATGATAAAAGTAAAAATAATGACATTATTTTTGATTCTTGGTTCTTTAATGTTGCATTACTGAATTAAATTTTTACCCACCTAATTTATAGTAAATTTAGCCGCCGCTAAGACGTTCCTGTGAGAGCGGTGGTGGCCGAGTGGATATGACGTCCGACTTTCAATCCGGAGGTCGCGGGTTCAAATCCTGGCTCGTACCAATAAGTTTTTCGGAACTTATGTACGAAATATCATTTGATATTTACCACTAGCTTTTCGGTGAAGGAAAACATCGTGAGGAAACCTGCATACATCTGCGAAGGAATTCAAAGGTGTATGTGAAGTCCCCAATCCGCATTGGGCTAGCGTGGGGACTATAGCCCAAGCCCTCTCGCGCATGAGAGGAGGCCTGTGCCCAGCAGTGGGACGTATATAGGCTGAAATGATGATGATGAATGATGAAGACGTTCCTGTAGGTACCGACTCATAAGCTCCGCATCGATTTTATGCGGATGCGGATGTTGAAAATAATGCGGAAGTTCCGCGGTTGCGGATGCGGATGCGAACATCCGCAACATCCCTGGTTTTAGGTATAAGTAGTACCTAGTTATTTGGCCACGGCCACTAGTTACTAAGATGCGTCGGTAGTAATAACTTAGAAAGAGGGATAATTTTGAAAATCGGCAATATCTACTAAACTTTGGCAACACTTCCACTGCTGCAACGGTTACCAAAGCTTGCTGTTGCTACAGTAGACAGTCGATTCGAGTCGATGTTTGCAATTTTCAAAATTACCCCGCATTCGAAGTTACCCCAATACACCTTATCCTTTATAAATGTATCATTTCCTTTTTCTAGCACAATTTACCTTGTTCCAGAAGAAAGCCTAGCCGAGCTGCACGCCGGCTCAGCACACCACCCGGTCTCCGCAACCATAATAACGGTAGCGTTAATAACGTTAACCGTTATAACGTACGACATAACGTCGTTAACGCCGTTGCTCGTCGCATCAGTAGTCTACGCGACCAAGGGCCCATCGAACGAAAATGTTATGGTACTACCCACGTGATAAATAATATTGTGTAAATAAATTAAGAGATTATTTAATAAATAATATAATTAACGGTTACGGGGAAATAAAATTTCATTATAATTATGTTCTGTTGTTTCATTTTAGTGTGGTTACCTAATAACTTAATAACTTATGTTTGGGTAGGTTATTAGAAAGTACGGGTAGGTCAATCAAATTAGATTAAAAAAAAAGCGTTTTGTGGAATTAATTCCCAGCAAGCTGGAAATCATTTTATTACCTTAATTTGGTCCTGAGTGCGTGTAATGTAATCCGAGTTTGGGCAATCCCAGGAGGATTGCATATATTTTGGGAGCCTATAATTTTTTCCTTGGATTGCCAAACCATTATACATAAAAGGAACCCACCATCAATTACTTTAGTTTTTTTAATTGAGATTAAGTAATGGCTTATTATTTTTTGGGTAGCAAAAATAATAAACAGCAGCATTTATTTGGAATGTAATAATATAATTTGGTAAGCAGTTACTTTATTCCTGTATTCTAGTACCTACTAAAAGCAAAGTATAAATTAGCATTACAGATAAGGAAGCGAAAATTCCATTGGTAGACCACATTTTACAAAAATAAAAATATAATTTCTATATTTTTCTGTACCTAATTGCAACGCTTACTCCGCTCTCAAGCCACTCCGCTCATTCGCTCAATAACTGAATGCTCACAAACTCGACTACTAGCGTGTAAATTAAATTCAAAATGTAAATTTAGTAAACCGTAATACTGTGCTGCATAATTAATTGAGTTTTTTTACAGAATGGTGGGTTTGAGTTGCTAATTAAATGAAACGTGAGTATTTAGTTTATTGCTAAATATTTGGGACAAAAAAAATACATTTGTGAAAAATGTTGGTGTTTATTAAAAAAAAGTCTTTATACAATAAAATAATCTTAGCTAATAAATACAAAGTTGAGAACTTGATGCTAATTTTGCGCCGATTTGAACAGAACAAAGTGAAATAGTGTCATTACAAACGTCATATTTTTCTAGAATATTGAAGTTATTGATGTCATTCCTGCAGTTTGTCATTGCAAATGCCAAGCAGAGTTAGATTGGTCCGACTCTAACATTATTACACGATTTTTTGAACTCATGTGACTTTCATTGAGATTTTATCGTATTCCAAGTACAAGTGATAGCAGTTCTAACAATATAATAATATATCATTTAAAAACAGGCGATAAAATACCCTAGGTAGGTACCTATGTACCATATATTATTACAACACCTTATAGGTATGTATTTGTATTTTTATAATTACCAAAATGAAAAGGACGAGTTTCGACAGTTGGTATGTTTTAGGTAAGTACGTGAATTTATGCTATGAATTGTACACAAAGCGCATATTCATGATTGTGATTACCTTATTTAAAGCTGAATGAACGATCACAAGATCACAGCAAGACTAAATCCTCAGCACAAACAGCATTCTAAATAATAAACGAAGCTACCTCAACTGCATGAAAACGGGAGTAAATTCGCTCCGTACTTCGACTAATAATGTTTATGGTACCAACCTAATGTCGCGGAGTATTGTGCAAAGTAGCTGGAATCAGGTGGTCCATACAAAGATTTAATTAGGTTCTGTATTAATTTTAATCATATTTATCTTCTCCACATAGATTACTTCAAATAAAAACTCACTGGATGTCACTATTAACGCTGACAGAGTCGCTAAATTTATCATTACATCTTATAAAACAAAGTCCCCTGCCGCGTCTGTCTGTTTGTTGTTTGAACGGTTCCTCATGCGGTTTTCACCTATCAATAGAGTAATTTTTCAGGAACGTTTAAGTACAAAATGTGTTACAGTTCTCCCGTGCGAAGCCGGGGCGGGTCGCTAGTCAACTGTTAAACATGATTAATACTTATGATTAATAATTATCACTCGTTCACTCCTAAACTATTTGTGACTACACAAGAACAGAGACCTACGCAGCTATACGTTTTTTTACGCTCTGGTTTGCGTAAAATCTTATCCACCATGTCTAGCCTAAAATAACGTATAAGCCAAAAACTAGGCTAAAAATACGTAAAAGACGCTATACGCGCTTTAAGATTAGGATCTTTAGCAAAATTTTAGATCTGATACTAGTCTAAAAAATCGTAAAATATTTTTTTTTGTTTAAATGTCTCATACGTCATTTAAGCCTAGTATCACTTAACTTTTTTACGTCACCATAATAGTCTTTAGAAACGTATAAATGTTATACGTTCTTCTTATTTTGTATGGACGTCGTATTAAACGCAAACAAACTTTTATAAAGGTTGAAAGTGCGTCTAACTAGTCTATAACGCAGTATATGCTCCAACCTTCGTCATGCTCCCCGCGCGCCGAAAGACACCCTTATGCTAAGTAAAAGCCGTCAGCCGCAAGCGCAGGCTTGTGGCTGCCGGTATGCGAGCGGAGGTGGCATTTTGCGCGCGAAATATTGACCGAACGCCAAAGTAAGAAAAATACTTTACTATTGCATTACCATCATATGTTATCAATAATATGTAGTGTTTACAATTAGTACCTTCGAGTATTATCATTTTTATCAAGGTATATACTTTAAAATTGCCTCGCAAATACTTACGCTCGACAGCAAATACGTCTTTCTAGCGTAGTTTGTGATGGTGAAATTGTTCATACGTACTTTTCTACAGCAAACGTTGTTTAAGTTTTATTTTTTCATTCGACGGTTTAACTGCTTTTATTTAAATAAAATCAAGTTTATATTAGAGCTAATTGTATCGGGTTTAATTCCCTATAAGCCAAGTAGGTATTTGACATTACGAAGAGTTTAAATCTTAATGAAAAATGTTTTAAAGGGAAATTTAATGAGAATTCTTATGGACAGAATAACATTTTCCGCCTAAGTATTTAGATAACCAGGACAAAGGACCATGGGCATCTTTGTATGGAACCTGGGTCCATCCAAAAACCAACTGAGAGTTATATATATATACATATATATATATATTAGGCCATTAAATACCTAAGTGGGTTTTATCTAGTTCATATCGCACCATGGGCCCCAAGCAATGCCTCAAGCGGAATTGAATTATTTTTATTGTAGTTTGTCAATATCTAACCACTCACTTGATTTTGGTAGCCTAGTAAGTCACCTGACGTCACTCTTATTATCTAGGCAATAGATTTCGATAAGAAATATCGTAAATTAATTACTGCAAATTATATTACGTTTTATTTATCATAGTATTTATATATTACAGTATTATCTATTACGTTTTATAAAAAAACATTATGTATCTTAAAATAAGTTGGTATATTTGTGTATTAGGTAATAGTTGTATGTTAAAATAGTAAAAGCTATGAGTTAATTTGTAATCTAATAGAAAAATAATTTTATTAAAAATTGAATCTGATTTTTAATTACAACCGCTCAAAGGCGTTTTAGAATTAAATAAATGACAGAGTATGTGCAGGAATTAATACGAGTTTAATTTTATTGCTAATGTAGACTACATAGCTCGCTAACGTCTTACCGTGCGATGAAACTCTCGATGATTCGATGCCTATTGATAACAAATTAAAATAACTATTAGAGATGCCACGAATTCGGTAAAACATTATGTATTATTTTGAGTTACGTGTATGCGAAAACTGGTCACCTACAAAGATAAATGGTTGCTAAGATTTAAGTCAGCAGCAAGCTGGGTTCTCCATACAAAAGTAGTTACACTCTCATTTTAAAACGATTAGCTAGATTGCTCTAAAACTTTGTACTCACTAAAGGATAAGGTATATCTATGCCTGTAATTGATGTGTAGCTTCAGATACCATAGTTAAAAAAATACAGCGAATATAAGTTTTTCATACAAAACTTTATTTCCTCTATTTCATTAGTTTTGTTGGAATATAAACTAATTAGGTACTGGTATAGATATACCTCGTGTTATTGTATGTGCAATTTATTACAATCCAACACGTTGTTTTAAAATGAGTACGAATCTCCGTTTTTATGGGAAGTAAAAATTCGGCTGAGCTTATTGCGGACTCTTTTAAGTTTCGTTGCTCATGCTCATTAGAAGTACATGTAATGTCATTAGTAGAGTCGAGTAAATCTAGCCTATGATACACATAAAATCAGAAAGACCGTACACATTAAAAAATTGTTACATATTATGGGATTATTCCCACTAGTTAGGTATCTACCACCAAGTTGTTACCAGTGGTAACTACTAGGAATTTATTTCCCACCTTTCTTCCCAGTAGCTACCACCAACTTGGTTTTGTGGTAACTACTGGGAATTTTTTTTCCAGTAGTTACCACTGGTAAAAGGTGGGATTTTTTTCCTAGTAGTTACCACCAACATTTTTTTACAGTACAGTTTAAATGTCTTTTATTATATACTATACTACTAGGCTATTATTAAAAAAACGAGGTCCAGCGATTACTTTTTGGATTATAATCTTAATTACCATACAAAATTAACACATAAATAGGGTTATTCCCACTAGGTACCATCAAGTTGTTACAGTTCAATAGTAATAAAAACAGTATAAGTAGAATACTATAAAAATAGAGGCTTTATTGAACCCTAACAAAATTGTAGTGGTATTTGGTAACTAATATCCCACCTTTTACCAGTGGTAACTACTGGGAAACAAATCCCATTAGTTACCACTGGTAACAACTTGATGGTAACTAGTGGGAATAACCCAATTTATGTGTTAATTTTTTATGGTAATTAAGATTATAATCCAAAAAGTAATCGCTGGATCTCGTTTTTTTAATAATAGCCTAGTAGTATGGCGTTTTTTGTCGTATATAAATAAACATTTAAACTACGTGACTGTTTTTTATTCCCATTTCTTCCATAAATACTAATCTATAAAACCGTATATTCGTTGTTTTTGGTGGTATAGGTTTTTTTACACTAGCACGCTAGTCAAAAATCTGGACAAAATCTTATTTTTTCCTAGTATACTAACCAAAAAGGCCGAATAGCTGCTATAAGGTCTTTTAACTTAGGATTTCAAGTGCGAATTATACATTGTTACTAAGCAAAAAGGCAGCATGTGACATATACGGCGTTTTTACCTAGTTTCTACTTCGTAACTAAGTTAGAACGCCGCATAACGCATGTTTACCGCCTTCTTGACAAGTACGACCTACACATTTTTAAGCTTAATACTAATCTAAAGTGTTTATTATAAAATAAAATAAAACTGAGCTGTTTAGAAACATAGGTACTATAAATACCTAAAATAAGTACATATACATACCTACCACATACAAAAAGAAAAAATGGAAAAAGTTTTTCCGTTTCGTAGAAATTCAAGAAAGATGTTTGGGTTGGTTTTTTGCGATTATCTCGAAACTAGTTTTTGTCGAAAAACTGCCTTTTAGACTAGGACGGCAGAATAACCAATGACAAAAAGAGCAACCTTTTGTAGACCAGCCGGCAGTGACGAAGCCTCTTAAGATGAAGTCACGAACTGAAATCAGAGTGAGGAGGGAATTATTGTGTTACCGCATTTGTATTCTACGCGGCGACACAGGTGACATGAACGCGGTGTTTAAGGGGCATGGCACACTGCGTCCAATTCGATCGTCGCCACAGAATAAATAATAGTACTAGGTAAAGAAGGTTCACTCTCTAAAACGCGTCTCTAAAATTCATGGCGTATACGCGTTTAAGTTGCGAGAATCACGCTCCGCTTCTATGGTTTGATGTCAAAACAACATCAACTCATGGCGCAAAATACTGGTTATATGTGCCGCTTCTATACTTTAGTAATAATATTTCAATGACCTGTACGGTTACCATCAGTTTGTCACTGACATAAACGCCGTCGAGAACGTAATTTACTTTCTATACATCCCGTTTGCACTAATATGCGAGTGCGAGCGAGATATATAGAAAGTAAATTACGTTCTCGACGGCGTTTATGTCAGTGACAAACTGATGGTAACCGTACTGATCCTTTACTTTGACCGGGAGACAGGTTAATATTTCTTTTCCAACTATTATTTTAAAGTGATTCTGCTCATAATCCAATTTTAAATATAGGCAACGGTCAAAAGGATCTATCTGTCTGTAATTTTGGTAATTAGATTGAGCCTATACATATTTAATGCTCTGAGTTCGAACGATCGTGTAGAATAGTCATACATAGATAATAATAAAGTAGGTAGTTAGTAGTAAAGCTTGAATAAAAAATAACGTAATGGTATGACATTTCGGGTATTAAGGCCTTAATTTCCTTTACACTACAATTATAGTTAGATATTTTACCTTTATATTAGTTACTGATGTTTTTTAACGTATTGGCTCGCCTTCCCTGTGGGATAAGTCAGTGAAGCCGAGAGGGTAATGTAGGTGGTGGGCATCCCTCCGTCCCAGGCGCTGTAATGTAACACTATTACACTGTTACACTATAAATCGTCTGCAATAGATGCAAAGGCCAATGATGATGATGATATTTTTTTTGTATATTAAGTTTTATAGTCACACAAACGTAGCCGCCGCGAACTAGATTTCAATGCTAGAAATTGTATACAAAAAAAAATTGAGCGGGTAAACCTTTTACATAAAAAACTTCCACGCGCTCTTTTTTATTTGTTTTACAATTATTAGCTACAAAAACTAACGGCCGTATTCGAACAATGAGATACGTCAAATACTAGATATTGAAACGATATGGATTGGATATGTCAGTGTCAAACAAGTGTCAAGTGTGACGTTTTTGTTTGAAGAAACGTCAATTTTGACACTGGTTCAATTGGCGTAAAGGACAAAATGCCACTTTTCAGGAGACGCGAAAAACTGCGATTTTTTGTTTAATGTTGATATATATTTTTTGTTTATCGAGCTATATTTTTGATGTGTATTAGAAAAGTACTCAAAATGTTAGTCTCTTTAACCTAAATTAGCGATCATATCTATAAATTAAATAGGAAAGAAGTTAACGTCCTTTAAAATTGGTCAAATACACTATGAATGTCCTTTACGACCATGACATTTTTGATACTTTAGTGAATCTTGTTTAGTAAGGGGTCGTAAGTGACATACTCAGACTTTTTTATTCTGAATTCGGGGTGTATTCGTTACCAACCACGGTACACATGTTAACTGTTTTCAGCATAGTTTACAGTTACGGAGCTTAAAAATTTATCGAACGATAGTTAATTATGTTAGGTATATCCCGATTATAGTTGTAATTAATATTTTTATGACAATATAGTAATAATAAAGAAAACAATATTTTTAACCAAATATATAAGCTAATATTCGGGAATTAGGGTAAAGTAAATGTCCCAGTTCCTAACACCAGCCGCCTTATATTATAACAGTCTAATTAAGACAGATAAGATCATAATAAGACTAAGATAAGACATCTAGATAAGACTATAATTCTTTAAAGTAAGTTATAATAAGTAATAATATTGTTTCAATATGTCAAGATGTCTTATTTCAAAATACGATACAAGAAGATATTAAATTGAAAAAACTATTAATTCCTATTTAAGTAGTAATTTCTGTATTATTTAGTCCCCGTTACCTTTAGCTGCAATAATTTCTAATTTAAAACACTTAAAAATATCTTCTTGTAAAACGATTATGAAATAATTAAGTAAACGAATTAATAAAATGCGATTTGGTCATTAAGTATTAATTACTTCTTCGTCCAGATACGTTTCAAACTTTCTAAAGTGCTTGAAACGAAGTTTTTTTTCTTTATTTCAACGAGTTATTGTAGCCGAGCTCAGGCAATGACAGAAATAATTAAATTACACACAAACAACCACTTCCACTGCTCAGGGATGAATAATAACAGGCATAACATAACCCTGCGCCCGGTCAAGCTGCATGTCCGATAAGAATCGGGATAGCGAGGCGATGGGCAGTCACTGATATACACCGGTCTCGTTTTCCTAATCAATAAAAAATGCGAATCGGAAAGGTACTGAGTGTATTATATACAGGCTAGTACGTTGTCGCAGGACTATAAGAGATTACACTGCGAGTAAAATAACGATAGTTGCTGAATAAACCTGAGCTGAGCTTTCTTATTTGAAGGGCATTATAGACCTTTACGCCCATGAATAAAGATAACTGCGGAAAAAACTCTTAGCGTAAATGCTTTCAAATTTAAGGACAAACATTACGTTATAGTAATAAAGGTCCCAGGAAACGATTTATTTGATATTATACACCGCTACGTCCATGTTATTTGTTTAGAATTTAGAGTTTAGAAACTAATTTGTGGTAGTAAAAGACACAAATATTAGAAAAGTCCTTTACAACCTAGTTCGCTTCATATACTTATGGTAAAATCATTTTTAGGGCGGGTTGTAAAGGGCAATTAAAATAATATCAATACTAAAATATGTCCTTTATGACTATCTTGACCATACGCTATTAAAAATTATCAAGACAAATGAAGGGCTTAAAGGACGACAAAAGTCATATGAGTCATTTACAACAATATTTATATTTAGCGGTAACCTTTACGATAACATCTTTGAACATGTAATTTATAACTGGTCATTTACGCCCCCCGAGCTAAGCTGTTTTTGCAAAATCATAGTAAAAAATTGGGTCGTAAAGGCATCTTTTTAAGAGATATCGAAATTTTAACTATACAGAACGAAAGCCCTTGGAATTCTGAACAAAACTGTATATAAACTGAAATAAATGTCATATACTAAGAAAAAGTGACCAGGCACCTGCCGCGATAGCAGAGGACGCTGGTTCGATTCCAGCCTGGGGCACTGGAGGCCTTGGTCACTTTTTCTTAGTATATGACATTTATTTCAGTTTATAATTTATATAGTAGTGTTTCTACTTGATAAAAACAAATTAAAATATTTTCTGAAAAATAATTTAATTTGTTCAAATACTTCATAGTAAAACTGTATATATAACTCATTTTCGCCAAAATGTCCTTTACACCAATTGAACCCAAAGGTATCGATGTAAGTAAGTAAGCGGGAGACTCTCCCATCAGCATAAATTAATCCTTAATTTGAAAATAAACACATAAAAAAAATTAAAATAGTTGGTTGGTACACAGTGTACCTAAATGGGTGGCTTGAAATTATAATAAACATAGTACACCCTATTTTGAAACAAATCAACTGTTGAAATAATTTTCTATGGTTAGAAACATAATAAAAAACAAATTAAAAACTTACAAACAAAAAAATTCGTCCCATATCCTGTTCGTTTGGTAGGCTGGATTACCCCTTTGGAGAGCATTATGCTCATCCGCTAAAATATTTTGTAAAATAAAGTAGGTATATAGCATTCAATTAATTTTATTCATTCACTTACTCATTTTCATTTTCCATTATTTCTTAGAACTGCAGTAAGTACGCACTAGCCTATAATGATTAAATGCAGTTTCTTACTAAAGCAACTAACAAATACAGAAGGTTTTATTGCGCTATTCGCTACTACTAAAGCCATAGCAACTAAGTGGGCTCAACACAATGCTTTGATGCTCGCTATGGTAGCCAACCTCTTGTAGTGTGGTGCAAGTAGAAGCGATAGGCGATTCTCGTACTAAATATAATCTGCAATCTTCAAGATTGCCTGCCAAAAGTGCACCCAAAATCGAATTGATATCAAGTGCCATTGTTGGAAGAATCACGCAAAAAGAGGAGTGTTATACGTTTGATACCAATGTCTGTCTGTGTGTCTGGTTTTGGCATTGTAGACCGAGTTCGATGAGGTTTTTTTTTACATTAAAGTGAGTTTCCTTGCGTTGGTTCTTAGTAATTATGTTTGATAAAAATCGATCCGGCAGTTTAAAGAGCTGATAACTCTTTTCCAAATTGATGGCAAGAGATTTTTGCCATAAAATGGTTACAAATTTTATGATAAGCTTAAAATTTTAATTTAATAGTTATTTTGCAAATCGTTTGTGCCTTAAGGCGTCTCCATTTCTCCTCTACTGTGTACTTTACAGTAAATTTAAGGCTTACTTCACAGACCAAGGCATTCTCGTGTTTCGCTGTCAACATAAATTGGCTTTATACTGATTTCGATGTAATATTTAGTTTCGGATTATTCGTGGATATTACTCGTGAGAAATTCATACCAGCGTCTTGTGTTTCTATTAGAGCGTGGAACTAAGCTATAGTTTAAACTTAAACAGATATACCTAATATTTCAATAAATCTTTGTGAGATTAGCGGCCCGATTCTAACTTTAAGATACGTCAATCAATAGATCTAATAACGATATGAATTAGATATGTCAGTGTCAAATGTGACGTTTCTTCAAACAAATACGTCACTTTTGACACCGACACCTCTAATCCATATCGTTTCTAGACCTATTAATTGACTTATCTTAAAGTTCGAATCGGGCAGTATGAAAACGAATTAGAGATTCACTAGATATGAAATACTAAAGATAATATCATGTGCATCTCTAATTAATTTCCCGAATCGCGCCGTTAGATCATTTTATAACCGGAGTCGCCTTTAAGAGCTTACTCCTATGCCGAAAACCTTGCACAATGTGCATACTTATTGTATGGACTGACGCTTATATCTGACATGGCTATGTACGTTATCACTCCAGTCCAGTTACTAAATGTAAATGCTCTAAGGATTAGGGCCACGCCCCATCGATATAATGATTATGCCAAGGACAAGGTTGGAGAACATACGAAATATGAAGTAAGAATACATAAAATAAATTTAGCCTCCTAAGGCCCTGACATTCAAATGAAAATCCCAAAATTTGCCACTGTAATTTGAACCTATAGTACAAGGAATAGAGTTGACTTTTATTTGTTTGATAATTTAACAAAACAAAAGAAATGCAACTTTGTTCCAATTGAATACGGTTTAAATATCGGGAATTAATTAAATGATTTGCAAAGAAAAATATCCATTAAATGATTTGGTTGGACAGCATACAAAAATTTTGCTGGCAATAAATAAAAATCGAGCTGCAACTCTTGTTCAGCAAACAATTCACAAACGGTCAACATTATAACCAGTGACCGTACATTTTCCAGCATTTTTGGTGCAGCAGAGTGGTGTTAACGGAATTGGTATAGATAATTTCAACTGAAATGGTAAATTAAGGTTAATATTAAGGTAATTAACGCTAATCAATCATTATGGTTGAAATTATTTATAACAATTCCGTTAACACCACCCGCTGCACCAAAAATGCTGGAAAATGTACGATCTCTGATTATAACCAATATCGATCTGCTTCTGGTAAAAAATAGTAATTAGAGCTACAACATGATTACTTGTGGTCAGCAAGATTTAAGAACTGGTGAGCACAAGGCAAATGCCAAAATTCTAATTTATCTCGAAACCAACAGTTAATTTAAAAAGTAAAAGACGAAAGTCAATAGAAACCGCAACTTCGAATACCTACTAAATTTTTTTGAACTAAATAATGAATTTGTTGAAATACATAGATCTTACTTGAAGCATTTGACAAGACACAGAAATTTAATAACAGATACGTTACTTTTTATTTATTCTAAATACATTGAAGTGCATATAACCATGCCACGCCATGCCACAGCAGCGTTTCGGGGAAGTTTTCGCTATGCCGCGTCGAAAGTCTGGAACAATATACCTCCGCCTTTGAGAAACCTGCAAAGTATTCATAGCTTTAAGTCAAAGATTAAACTGTATTTACTTAATCACCAACGTAGCCAAGAAGCCTACAGACTTGATACCAGCTGCCTGTAGTTTGTAATTTTACTTATGCTTACCTCAAGTGTTTTGTTCCTTTGGCCTGACAAGGGTTCATCATTCCTTTACGCCATACTTAGTAGAGTGCTGTTATGTTAGTATTTCGTACATTTTCGTAAATTCGTCATCCTACAATGCTGTTTTGCTAATAAGCTAATCTTACAAGATTTTTTAACGTAGATTTCATGAACGCTCGATATTGGTTTGGTCTGACATTGTGACATTGCTTTTTAGTTAGTGTAGCCACCGTTGGCGCTAATAGTATATACAGCTGTAATGCTCAGCCAAGATATGGTCGGACCGGATCGATACAGCGATTTAGAGCACGATGCTTGTTTTTGTATTAATTAATCTTAATTGTAAATAGTCGTTATGTTGTATCTTCTTGCTGTGTAACTTTTTTTCTTATTTAACTAACTGTTTACTGTATGTTATTTCTGTCTTTTTTCTTCTTGTCTGTTACCTTCCGTGATTCTTCTCACTTGATGGTCTCATCGGAAGATCAGCGCTGGAAGCCACCAGCAACATGCTGAGATGGGGCCATTTCGTGGCACTTTAATCTTATTTTGTGTTTTCTTTTATACTATGTACTGTTCCGATTGTTTGTGCTTACGAATAAATCTATTCTATTCTATTCTATTCTATAACTGCAAGGTTCGCAGAGTTGGGCAAACGTAAAGAAAACGGAGTGCTGTTTATAAAATGAGAAGTTAAAAAGGTTATGGAACTTAGCATTGGTATCAGACAATAACAGCAAAAAGTCAAGACACATACTTAACCCGTCGATCGCCCACCTTACAATAAATTGATGCCAAGCAATTTGACCCATATTGATCTGTAATAGTACAATAGTACAGTCGCGCATACTGCAGTACTTTGGCCATGTCTCTAGGCGAGATAACGGCTCCATAGAGCGACTGGTCGTACAAGGAAGAGTGGAGGGAACCAGATCGCGCGGCAGATCACCTGTAATATGGCGATTGTCCACTTTTAGTGTTTAGCAGTAACGCTTTGATTTACTGCGACATAAACGCGTATTGCTTGTGTCAGCGCAACCTAACGTGTATATATAGGCAGGCATTTAGAGAATATACGTTCTTATACTATCACACATAAGGTGTTTGACTTCTACTCCCATCACCCGCTCGAAACAACATAACAAGATCTCTCCTGTTATTTGATGGCGACCCAGACCAGCGAACCAAGGAACTAACACTCAAGAAGGAAAATCTACCAAAGAACCAACGCAGTCAAGATCAACCCAGAATATCAATCACACTTTCAACGCAAGAATCCACGCAGTCAGAACCAACCACCATTAAGAACCAAGAAAAAAGAAGAACCACCCAACATCAAAAAACGGAAACCAAGTTAAGAAGAGAAATCAAGAAGAGCGAAGATCGAAGAGCGTTGTCCAGGGTTTCCCGGCTCGCAAACCAAGAGGTGTCCAGGGTTATCCCGGCCCACCATAATCATCGAAAGCAGAGCCAGCCAGCCATATGAAGCGTCAAGCGAGTGCCACGTTGAGGTGCCAGCTCGCCAGGCCGCGCCAACAGCTGCCAAGAATGCCGGTCGCGAACTCGCACCGGACCGGACGAAGACGAAGCCGAGGACGGCCAGCCACGCAGCAATAGGATGTAAATCCTACGTGTAATTTAGTATTTTATTTTATTTTCTCTAAAAGCCAGCATTTTTTCCAATTCAGTAGCAGTCATATTTAAATAATTCATAATTATTAACGGTTGTCGCTAAACTCAATTTCGTTTCGAGCATAAATAATTTTCATAAGTCATACTATAATATAAAAATTAAAAGTGTCGAATAGTGTCCTCAATAATGTATGTTGCAATTTGCAGCGCGTGCCACACGTTGTGCGCACGTCGACAGAAAACTTAACTAGGCCGCGAGACTTCGCCGCGAGTTAGAATATTTCAATAAGCGATGAATGAAATTTGATACATCGCATGACGATTAAGTAATTAACAACTCAATTCAATAAAGTTATTTAATTGATTTTGAGTAATGATTAATACTTTAGCTACGTGTCGGACTGATCACCTGATATACAGCGAAAGTTTGATTTAACACATCATATTTTTTTTGGAATTTTGGAAGTTAAATAATCGTTTTTATTTTATAGAAAGCTTACAGTATGGTACAAGTTTGAGAAGTTTTAAGGAGTTTAGGCACATTTATTTATAAAATGTGACCTTATAGCTAGAGCACTAGTCCTTCGTACTTGATCATAGTGTGATATACAGTATCCTCCGTGAAAGTTGTAGGAGACTTATTGTCTTAATGTATTTGTGTCTCTAGGTACAGGCAGAGCCGTACAGCCTGGCCTGATATGCCGCTATTATTGTGTTTTAGGGTGACCATGCCCTCGGGTAACCAATCCCACATATAGTTATGAAGTTCGGGTACGCACGAGAGCGTAGCCCATGAAGTATTGATTAAAGGGTGACCATGCCCTAGGTGTTTATTGAAGAATTGCTATGGATAGCATTGATAGGTGAAGGGTGCGCACAGAGGCGCAACCCAGTTATGTCCTAGATCATAGTCGACCTTATAGGTGTCCGTGAAAGGCTTAACATTTAATACGGCATTAGTTTATTTTATTATCAGAATTATGGGAGATACCATAACTGTAAACAGCGATAGTAGTAAAATGTTTTAAAGTTGAATAGTAAATGTCTTAAAGATGAAGAATAGGTAAATGTTTTTAAAGAAGAAGATTTATATTTTATGAGAAAAGAAAGTAAATTAATATTTTAACGTTTGAGAGATGATAACATTTTAAGTGAAGATAATATTTTCTTATTAAAAGATAACGATATTTTTTTTACAAGGACTACGACATTAATACGACACATAAAGTCAAGCTAAATAATGGATTGTTTGCATTATACCTATATAATTTATTAACATTTTTTATTATTGATTTCAGAAAAAATTGTAAACAAGTAATATGCGTTTAAATTTTTTCTTCTGCCACCCCGGCGGTGAGAGGAACTTTCGGGGGAGGTGTAATATGGCGATTGTCCACTTTTAGTGTTTAGCAGTAACGCTTTGGTTTACTGCGACATAAACGCGTATTGCTTGTGTCAGCGCAACCTAACGTGTATATATAGGCAGGCATTTAGAGAATATACGTTCTTATACTATCACACATAAGGTGTTTGACTTCTACTCCCATCACCCGCTCGAAACCATAAACAACAAGTACTATATCTTGTTATTTGACACCTAAGTGCTGGACTGACCAAATAAAATCCGCAGTGGGAAACCGCGTAGGTATCTGACTGTGCCGGACAGTCTGCCAACAGGGAGAGATGGCGGGAGATCGTGCGAAGAGCTGTGTCCGCCTCTACTACCGATGCGGACGCCCTCAACGTGACCACGACCGCTCTGTCAAGAGCGATACGACGGAGAAGAAGATCTGTAATAACACATGTCTGATACCGAGTCGCCACGACCCAAATTGAGTTATTATCACACGTGTGATCTAGGGCGCTCCACGGGTTAAAAGCAGGCGCTCGATATAATATGTCGCTAATACATATACTAATAATTATCAGACTAGGTACCTATTGTATACTTATGTGTCAGTGTGCAGTGGAAATTGATTAATCCTTGTTTCTATTTTGCACTAATTGGCTAGTTTAGTTGTTATTCCTTTCATTAAGCACCACAAACATGCCAAAATACATAATTAGTGGTAAATAAATACCACTAATTACAATATATTAATATGTAGACATTCTCAAAACATTAGGTGTAAGTCGTTCACGAATCTTTACTTAATACTTTAATACATAACTACAAACACTGTTTTATCTGTTCCGCCGTCTGTGTCACAGCCCTTGACGTAGGTCCCATCTTGTCGATAACGGTTCAATTTTGATTTAGCCAAAATACATAACTAGTGGTAAATACCACTAATTACAATATATTATGTAGACATTCTCAAAACATTAGGTGTAAGTCGTTCACGAACCTTCACTTAATAACTACAAACTCTGATTTATTGTTCCGCCGTCTGTGTCACAGCCCTTGACGTAGGTCACGACTTGTCGATAAGGGTTCAATCTACATTTAGCCAAAATACATAACTAGTGGTAAATACCACTAATTACAATATATTATGTAGACATTCTCAAAACATTAGGTGTAAGTCGTTCACGAACCTTCACTTAATAACTACAAACACTGATTTGACGCCCTTGACGTAGGTCACGTCTTGTTGATAACGGTTCAATCTACATTTAGGGAACTCGGCAATCATTAGCAAGGGTTCTGCACAGTTCCCATTAATTTTCATATTACAATCTAGTTGGAGCAACATTGTAAATATGTAGATAACAAAGATGTATATAGAGTTAGACGAAGAAAAGTCTGCAGCGATTTTGATAGACCACGCAGTGCGAGTGCTATTCTAAACGTCAAATTTCTGTGAAATTATGATGTAAAATATGTTACCTACACTGCGTAGGCTATCAAAATCGCTGCACACTTTTCTTGGTCTAACTATACCTTAATATTATTATTAAGTATGTATAGTTGTATGAAACAAAACTATTTTACCGGATTATATCGCAAATAATTAATATAAAATACAGTCAAATGTAAAAATATACTCAAAAATATGTCCCATAGTTCTTAATTTGCTGATAAGAGCTATGGGACATATTTTTGAGATGATTTGTGCACCCATATTTTTACACTTGACTGTACATCCCGACGTATCGAATCCTTTACAGCGTTATTAGACAGCAGTTGTGGTTGATATTAAGAAATATCCTAACTTAACGGCCGGCACAGACGGATTGCGACCCGACTGCAACTTGTATGGGAACTGCAAGCCACAGTAGGCGGTCTTAAATAGGGAAGATGACATTACTCTACCAGCTTAGGATCCAGTAGTCCATCTGAATAAAGGAACAAGCAAGACATAGGAACGTGAATCTGAGACCATTGTCTTGAGAGTGCAACGGTCAATTCGTAAAAACTCGCCTCATCACAAAGTTGATGTGACTGGACAATAGGTATACATACTACTAAATAATACTAGACGGAGAGCTAGCTACGGAAATAGGTTTGCAATTTATAGAGCAACGAAATCCCTCTAGTTGGTATGCCATACTATCATGATTAATTAATCTGGGCGCCTGGGAGCTGTTCAGCGGTGGGTGTGAAAGGTGTCAAATAAATTGGAGGTGTATAATTTATAGAGCTCTGAGTTTGGTGTCATATAATAGCTAATTATGTATTTAATTTTAATAAAACATTGCCAGGCATCTGAATTGGGGGAAAAGTAGTGCCAGGTGACGTGCCAAGTCTTTTCTTTCAAATGCAAAGTGCCATCTCATTTACTGGGTCAAATTTTATCGTGTTTCGTTACCCAAAGGGTGAAAACGGGATCTTATTACTATAAGGTCCCGTTTTCGGTCCCCTCTATAAATAGCACACCTTCAATTGTTTTTACAACCCCTTTGTTGCCCAACCACTGTCACACCCACCACTGAACAGCTGCCAGGCGCCCGGATTAATTAATAATGATAGTATGGCACACTACCTAGAGGGATTTCGTTGCTCTATAAATTGCAAACCTTTTTCCGTAGCTAACTCTTAGACCATAACAAGCGGTATTGTTGATTTGACTTGACCACTTGTCATTTGTCACTGATGACCTTCCTTTCTTTACCTGAATGATGAGGATTGTGGATCGCCGCAGATACCGCTGAAATCGGAATTTGAAGAACGAACTTGGAATATTCGAGTGACAGGGACGAATACAGTAAATTTTTGAAATTTCAGCCGTATTTCCGTTCCGCCAGCGATTCCGATTCTCGGCAGCTCTGACAATTTTGAATTGAGTGGGCTATGGATTTTCTGTCCTTACACATTGGGCTTTTCCCTCTTGTTCTCTGACAATTTTGAATTGAGTGGGCTATGGATTTTCTGTCCTTACACATTGGGCTTTTCCCTCTTGTTCTATAATGACAATAAGTTTTGGACATTACCGTTGGCTACAGATGACAGGTTTTTAGAGGTTTTCATCTATTTGCGGGCTATGTAGCCAATTTTGAGTAACGCTGCTGCTGGCGCAATCTGAATGTCACCTTAACCTAGGAAACGACGCTGACACAACCACACTACCCGGCCTAACTCAACCCACGAAATAAGTCATGGTCATCACTTTTTTTTCTGAAGCCTTTCTTAATATGACGTATTTTCTTCTTGGAGTGTCGGTTATCGTCAATCTTCCATGACATGTCCTCAGTGACATGAGAAGTGCTAGCGCGACAAATATCATTTTGTCACAACTGTCAGCTCAGCTGTCGTGTGGGGATACATTTTGTCGAATTAAGAGAGAAGGATATAAGGTTGGAAGGTTTATTGGAAAAACGCATTCACTGAATGAACTCTTAGATTTACTATTTTATACTAATTGGCCATTCAGCGTGGTAACGCTGCGAGTGTGATGAAGATATTTGAGCTAGGTACGATTCGTGACGGTTATTTTTATTTAGGTTAAAAAATAAAAACTATTTATTTTAAGGTTGGATTTTAAAAATACATTTTGAGTATAGAAGGAATACAATTTGAACATCTTAAAGACAACTTACAAAAATTGCAAAAATCTTACCCTAAACTAAAAACTAACAAACACAAAGACTATTTACAAAAATCGCCCCGCGCCCCTCCAGATGCAAAGGAGCCCATCACGCTCAACGCGTTACCACGTTGAACCGCGATGGACAACCTTTGATTATTTAAAAGATGATAAAGCCTGTTGCGGATATCATCATTGGTTTGTTTGAGACGAAGCAAGTTGCTGATTTGCATTTGGCCACCTGACGAAATTTTGTTTTGTTTATTGAAATTTTGAATTAAACATTGGTTTCTAATGGTACTTCGCTGACATGTTTCAGAGTGAAAGCACATAAAAAGTTCCATCCAGAAAACCTATTCCGGGGCCCAGGTGCGCTGCCGTAGCTCGATACGGCCGGCAATTTGTTCATTGCGATACACTGTGGGCTGCGGATTATGCGGATCATGCGGCTCATATATTGAAGGTTGTTGAGAATAAAAAGCCTTTCGGTCGATCACCTGGGGGACTAGCCAAGATGACAATCTTTGATAGAAAATGCTAATCGAAACTTAATAATAATGTATGGAAATATTCAACTGTAACGGCCGCTAATATGAACCCAAATGTACGGATAGCGGACTGATAAATACGAAAAGCTGTATCCAAGACTGTGGGAATGTGGGTAGGGGAGACCGAGCTGAGCTGTGACAGAGGAGAGTTGTGACATCGTTGATTTGTTGGAATTTATTAACTAAAAACAAGGTCGCAATATCGCGCGTTTGTTAGTTCAAGTTACGAGCTAACAAACGCACACTGTTGCGAGCTCGCTAACAGTCATTAGATTCCAAAAAATCGACAATGTCACAACTAATCTCGGTCTCCCCTACAAACAGTGGTATAGTTTTTGTTACTCCTTAGGTGTAGGTTAACTGGAATAGATCCCTCTTAGGGATAAGTTTGCCTATACTACATATTTATGTTTTATCTGATGTACCATTATTCCTTTCTATTCGTACAATAAAGTGTCTACTTACTTACTTAAGTGATTATATCTCAGAATATACTGTTACATAAACAAATTTATGCAATGACATAATATTTCTGAATTCAATACTTCCAATGACAATCAAAATCATTCCGATTTTGGTCGCACTTTTGATATATGACAGGCAATGTTGTACATTCTATGCCTGTGGTTTGTATTCGCCATCCTTTTGTTCTGTCATACTCTAAATGTCAAACTTAAAAATATCGCTACAGTTTCGAAACACGAAAAATGTAGCAGAAGCATTTAATTTTTGTCGTAGAGTCGTTTATCAAATGTAACAATCGACACGAATAAAACAGAAACTAAAATGTAACTGCTGTTGTGATACCGAAACTATACAAAATAAATTACCCTGCTGTGTTATTCCATTAGTTTTGGTGTAAAATAAATAAATGGACCGGCTGTTCGCTATAAAATTTATACAAAGCTGATGTTAAGAGTCTGCAGCAAGCTCGGTTCTCCATACAAACGTATTTACGCTGTCATTTTGATATGGCTAGATACTAGCTAGATTGCTCTGAAACTTTGTACTTACAATAGGATAAGGTATATCTAAACTTTCACGATTATTAAACATTATTAAACTGCGCAACGGGACTTAATCGCGTATTTAAGTTTTAAGATTTACCTCCGACGTTTCGAGGACGGCGTTGTCCCCGTGGTCTCGGAGAAGAACGCCGTCGGAGGTAAATCTTAAAACTTAAATACACGATTAAGTCCCGTTGTGCAGTTTGATATGGTATATCTAGTCCTGTAATTAGTTTATGTAGCTTCAGATAACATAGTTAAAAAAATACAGCGAATATAATTTTTTCATACAAAACTTATTTTTGCTCTATTTCGTTTGTTTTATAAACTAATTACAGGCATAGAGATATATACCTCGTGTCATTGTATGTGCATAGTTACATTACAATCCAATGCGTAGTATTAAAATGAGAACGAAGCTCAGTTTGTATGGGAAAGTGAAATTAGTCCGAGCTTGCTGTGGACTCTTAAGACACAAATCCGCCCCCTAAAAGCGCGCATTACAATTTCTAGCAACAAAAACTAGTACCAGTACCCCTAGTGTCATTTTCATTCGGTATCGTGACGTGACGTACGCGTTTGCGTTAAGTGTCATTTTGTATGCGATTTTGAGTTTCCATAACATCCCGCTTGGCGCGCTGTTCAAAATCCCATACAAAACTAGACATTACGCAAACGCGAACGCTTGTCACGGTATCGAATAAATTTTACACTAGGGTTTCAGACATACATAGATAATTATAATAATTATGTGAATGTTCATGTAAAATTTCATGTTATTTCAGAAAGTCATTTGAAAATGAGAGCGAAATTTCGATTGTATGGCGAGGTTTGTGTCATTTTTAGGGTTCCGTACCCAAAGGGTAAAACGGGAGCCTATTACTAAGACCGCTGTCCGTTCGTCCGTCCGTCCGTCCGTCCATCCGTCTGTCACCAGGCTGTATCTCACGAACCGTGATAGCTACACAGTTATAATTTTCACAGATGATGTATTTCTGTTGCCGCTATAACAACAAATACTAAAAACAGAATAAAATAAAGATTTAAGTGGGGCTCCCATACAACAAACGTGATTTTTGAACGAAGTTAAGCAACGTCGGGCGGGGTCTGTACTTGGATGGGAGACCTTTCGTTTTTTTTTTGCCGTTTTTTGCATTATGGTACGGAACCCTTCGTGCGCACCGGTTTTTTTACTTTTGTTTTTTTGTGTTCATTCGTTTCTCAATCATTAGAACATTTCTTGTCTACAATAATATACCTCTTAGTAAATGTCGCTATAATGAATATTCTGTAGTGTAGCATAATGGCATGCTTTGTGCATAATAACGAGAATATTATGCCGCATAATTCACAAGTGCTTGCTCCCGAAACTGCGCGATCGACTTAGCTGATAATAAGCTTTATTAAATTCAGAATAGTTATTAATTTCGTAGTTGTAGGAGAGCGTACATGAACTCTAGGGGGCAGCATGGGAGCCGTCAAATTGTGGCGAGACGTAAATGTGAAGTTTATGCTTCCGACGTCGCCCAAAAGATGGCAGAACCTTCTATGCACAACAAACGTACGAGAACGGTTAGGTAGATGGTAGCACTTGCTTTGGAAATGTACCTACATGTTTGTGTTTTACGATTCAGGCCACAAGATGGCAGACCTTCCAACGCGCACGATCCCTATTATAGTAGTCTGGTCGCCTAGCGTCGTGACATCGAAAACATCGTTCGAGTACTAGACTAATCCTATGGCTTAGTTTCCTCTGGGTTGGAAGGTCATGTGGCAGTCTATGAGTATGTCTAATTTTGGGATTAGATTGCGGACCCCAGGCTCCCAAGTGAGCCGTAGCAATAATGCTGGGACAGCGCTAGGAGGATAATGACAGTATAATTATTGATTAATTGCGAGTCATAATTATGAGGGTGTAGAATAGAATACGGGTTATTTTTTTAATAAAGTATACTATAAATCTGATACTTTAAATTAATAATAACTTATTGTTATTGCTCCTAATTTTAAATGCGTAATTGCGTATATTAAAAAGATGCAATACAAATTCTAAACCAACATTTATTTCTAACTTAAACATTTTTAATAAAAAAGGAAACCTAGAGTAATATCCTAACAAACACTCCTGAAGTAAAACAAAAAAAACTTAAAATAAACTAATGTAAGCAATCTACGAAACTCAGGGTTCACCAAAGTTTGTATTAGAACAATATACCTAGATTGGTAACAGACGCAGAATGTCCAAAGTTAGCAGAAAATACCCAATAATGCCAGAGAGTTTCGGAGGCCAATTCGGACTTACATTGTGACATCAAAATGATGTCAATCAAGTGGCGAGGCCTAAAGCTGGATCGGGCGCACCCGAGCTGCATACATCGCCATTGTTACACTGGCTAATAATAATTACATTACAGTAGATCGGTACTACTTAAGGTACAGGGCTAGCGTATCTTATTTGAAATGTTTGTAATTTTTTTGGCAGTTGTGTAAAAGTCTGTGACAACCCTACTGTGTTCTTGTGCGCTGTCGGCATTTACACAAACATCAAAGGCGTCGGTCCACTGTTACTTTTTACACTGTGGTTACGGTTTAATGATAATACCGTTGTTTCGCTCGTTAAACACATCATTTTCTGCTCTTGTTCGCTAACTAGCAAAAAGGGATACAACTTTCCTCGTTGTTGCGGAAGCAATGAATGATGTAATGTGCTGTTTTGTGTAGAGCTGAGGAAAAGGACATTCGCTTAATGATAGTTATTGTGTTGCGTACCTTTAAGTGTAAAATTGACAAAGGACGGTGTCACGTTAAATACAATATGTAATTACATAAAACTTAAAAATAAATTGATCCTTCATCATCATCATCATCTTGACGACCAGTCTGGCCTAGTGGGTAGTGACCCTGCCTGTGAAGCCGATGGTCCTGGGTTCGAATCCCAGTAAGGGCATTTATTTGTGTGATGACACAGATATTTGTTCCTGAGTCATGGGTGTTTTCTATGTATTTAAGTATTTATATATTATATATATCGTTGTCTGAGTACCCACAACACAAGCCTTCTTGAGCTTACTGTGGGACTTAGTCAATCTGTGTAAGAATGTCCTATAATATTTATTTATTTATCTTAGCCATAAGACGTCCACTGCTGAACATACTGCCCTCTTAAAGCAATTGGCGGTAACTCATTTTGAGACATTTCGAGATATTTGAGAAAACGTGAAAATTGATTTCGAGTCACCATAGAGTATTAATTTTAACTGCGACAGAATTTTCATATAATCGTGTGTCTTTTTTATTATATATAGGGTTGTTTTCATAAAAATATTATTTTGTTGTCGTTTATTTGAGATACCGCTATTACGCTACGTATTATTAGGTTTTATTTCTTAGTTGTCGCTGTTTCCCTTAGCGTCGGTATATAAAGCTCCCTACAAAAGTAAGTGTATATATTTTGGCTGCAAATGAATATGAATTGCATACAAAAACATATTGATATATTGTAATAATATATTTAATAGTCGAAGATAGAAATTGTAACTTAAATTTAAAGAAAATAAATCATTTTATATGTTTTTGTTGACATGAAACTATGCGCTGGATACAGGTAATTCGTACAAAAATTTCATTCTATTGGATGGTATTATATTTTTCATTGATTTTATTATATTGCGCTTTTTATTTTTGAATATACCTGCAGGCTTATCCTTTTTCTTTGGAGGTGGGAGCACTTTTGATTTTAATATCTCTATTATCTTGCTTTAGTTTTTTGTGAAGTTTTAATTTTTTCTCTGAGCAGTTTATTTTTCCTGGCCAACTCCATTAACATTTTTATTTTTCTGATAGACATAGTAAATCTGAAATATATTTTTTTTTCAATAATTTGGCCCGAAAATCGCAACGTAAGAGTTATGTAAGGTCGTGTGCGTCTAGATAAAATATAATATACATATCTATTAAGGATGACTCAAGCTAGACCGGGCGGGGGCCGGGGCGGAGCTTCCGGCGCTTCGTTTTGTATAAATAAATTAATATTTATTTATTTATTAAATCTTTATTGCACAAAAGAAAACCTTATAGTACAAAAGGCGGATTTAATGCCATAAGGCATTCTCTACCAGTCAACCTTAAGGCTAAGCAGAGAGATAGAATACTGCGTAATTAGCACAAAAAACGAAATACTTATTGGTAGATATTAAGACATCCTTTAATTTTAATTTTTAACTTCATTTCAAATATCTGTTTTTGACGAAGAGTATTTCGTACTCATACCCATAACGAATAATATTAACCTATATAAAATATACGAAACTCACTAAACACCTAACATTCCGATTGTATTTATGTATTTGTAATCCATTGAAATTAAATCAAGTGCTAATTATAAAAAAATGACTCTTACCTTAAATCTGTTCAATTAAGCTGGTCACTTCACTCTTTAATCTACTTTTTTAGGCATTAATGGTAATTTCAAAGAATTATGCAAATATTTCTCCTCGCTGTGTTAACAACAATTCGTAATGACAAGGAGTTACTAGATAGGTAGGTACTAATTGCACGAAGGACAGGTAGGTATCTTGCGTACAGAATACTTAGCGATTTGGCCGTAACTAAAGATACGGTCAATCGCCTTCTAATAGTTCGTCTAAAAAAATAGTTTTTTGTAGCAGTTTGGCAGTAATTGACTATATACCTTAGGAATATTAGACTACTGCTAAATGGCTTCGAAAACCGTGGGAAAATTGAGATATGCAAAATATTCTTAGGGGTTTTTAGTCATGTTACAGATAAAATACGACTATTTTGTTTCGTACACTTTATGTAGAATGTTTAAAGGTAGATGATGGTATAACTAACTCAAAAATGCTTTTTTTTGAGATACCGCCAATTGCTTTAAGAGGGCAGCATAGGCCTCCCCCTTAATTGATTCTTACAACAACTTAATTATAAACTAAATAAAACTAAGCTATAACACAAAAACCTTAATTTTGAATCTTTGATGTCTTGTATTTTATTATAATTTTTTTTGTTTGCAAATATTGTGATTTTGTTCATTTACTACCTATTTAACTAGATTTTGGTTACAACATAACTGTGTGACCTTATTGTGCCCAATGTTATTCATACCTAACATAATATTATTATAACTACCTACATACCTAGATATACTAAATCATAAGTGCTTGTTGCTAGGCCTACACGAATAAAGTATACCTATTTGAATTGAATTGAATTGAAGAGGTATATTCTCTAAAACTCGATTTAGAAGTAAATTACTTTTTATCTTATTTATTTACATTATATTAGCATATTGTATGTCAAAACAGCTTCCAAATTCTCCTATTCTCGTTACCTCACATGTCATATGCTAACAAGTCAGTTATCTGCTCTGCCGGTTCGAGGCTCATTGAAAAGTGCTCGAAGTAAAAACCACTTAGCATTTCGGGTTAACGATTCACATTTAAAATCGTATAGGTAAGTAATTAATAAAAATGTTCAGTACAGAATTGTGTGTTTAAATTAGAATGCTTAAAAGAGGCTTAAAATCCAGACTTACATTTATATATAAATGTACCTACGCTTTAATATTTTTCGTGAATCGCGAACTTCCTACAAATGGTAGGCATAAAATGTTAGACAGAATATTATAGCCATAATTAAAATACAAGTGCTTCGATATACACGCATCAGCTCTAAGAGCTGCTAGTGTATCAAATAAAATAATAATAATAATAATAATTTTGTGTCTAGGTAAAAGCTTAAAGGGAGTTTAAAAAGGTGGTTCCTAGCTTTATAATTAAATGCCCAGAGTTTAATATAACGTACAGTCGTAATTTTAAAGATACCCACACCCGCCTCTCTCTCCCCTCAGCATTATATCCATCTGATTGTGCGGTCTGCTTTTCTGGTCTTTTCTATCCACTTCGCGCGATCGGACGTGTCGTCCACTGAAACGTCGCAGGCCCTCATGTCTTTTGCTATGGTGTCTGCCCATCTCATCTTCGGTCTTCCTCTTCCTCTGGGGCCGACAATGTTCAGATCCATAGCAAATACCCACACCCGCCTACGACACTTAATAACATAGGATAATTTACACTACACGTTGTCTTTGATGTTGGGTCGTATCATGACAATTTTTAACTAAACATACTGAAATGGACACAATTAGTTGAGAAAATAACAACTTTTCAAATTGTAAAGTTCGTCAAAAGTTTGACAATTGTTGATCATGTCTGTCTGTTTCTAGAATAAAATTGCTCACAAAATAAGTTGTTATACAGTATGTATCTGAACGAGCAATTACTCAAACCCGTTAATGTTTAGGTCATACTAAGTAACTTTTACTATGGGACCAACCCCGAAATCGCGAAAAGAAAATTGACTTTCCCATAGGAAATTTCAACATCAGACCAGCAAAATGTATGAAACATCCAATTTTTTTTCCGCGTTTTCGGGGTTGGTCCCATAGTAAAAGTTGCGCAGTACGACCTAAACATTAACGGGTTTGAGTAATTACAGTACATACTGTATCATTTTACATTGTTATTAGTTCTTACAAAATAAATCTACTACATACTTAGTATTATAAGCTTCGAGCAACACCGGCTTCCGACACATCGGAAGGGAGGGGCCCAAGCGATATCTCACCGTACAAATCTTTCTGCCATTTTTCGCGGGGGGAAAGGTGCACACAGTCGCACTTCTCACACACTTACATGCAAAATCCAATCTGTAATGACGACACAAATACATAGAAAATGACACACGTCAAAGACAAATCTTGCAAACCTCGATCTCTTTTTGTGTACGGACGAGTGACAAGTGTCACAACACGCACACTAACACATTTTCGTTGAAGTATGTTATTGTATTCTGAGAGATGAGAAGTCGGATTTGTCGCTCGACCGATCCGCAATTTGTACTGAGCGAGCAAAATCGATAAATCCAACAATTACATGAGACTAAAATATAATAATTATGTTTGAATGTAATTAAACGTATGATATTATTATGTAAAAAAAATATTACATGTGAAATGTAACACTTTCTTTTTGTAAATTTGATGTCCCCGACCTCTTTTTATAACAAAAAACCGAGCAAACAGGCATTTTTGTGCAGCAGTATTCACGCGCGCGTCTGGACTCGGTCTAGTGAAAAATCCAAGTGCAACTAGATTTATTACCCGCGCTAGATTAGATTGACGCGCGAATCTTGTACCTCGGCAGAGGGGAAATAGTGCGAATGCCGCCTCCCTTCCGTGTTGCTCGAAGATTATAAGTTATAAGGATCATTTACGACCATTAAGTGACTGTCCACTAAAGCTAAGCAAAGGGTTGTGTTTCACAACTCGTATCGTTCAAACTCTAACAAACTATTACTTTGGCCTCAACGTTCGTAGCAGCTTTGTGTAAGCTATAACCACATTTACGTTGGTTTTCGAGTAGACAGGAAATCCGTTGAACTCGAAAATCATTGGAATACCAAGAAGGCCAGGGATTTGCTGAATTCCGTAGTCATGCACGGTGTGTAAAGTGTAAATACACGGCGTTGTTTTGTAGGCGTCGTCGCCGCACCGAAATGTGCCAAGGTATTGTGACTTGAATACGCAAATCAGTGTCTCGTTTGAGTTTCATCGGTGCACTGTGGCTAGTATTGACGGCATTGATGTTTGACAGAACGGCATCGGTATACAGAACGGAAGAATTTATTGGGCTCTGCCGGTCCCTGGTCAAATGATCTAAAATTTAGTTTGCTGTAATTAATCATCCTATTATTTTCCCTAAGCTCCACAGTTTTTGTGGTTCGTGTGGGCGCAGCCAGAGAATATTTAAGGTCCGTAATATTTAAGGTGACTCAATAATCTTGTCAAGATTTGGTAAGCAATTACCCTGGCCCATGGACACCCGCAAACCAGTGGGGTTGTAAGTCCTTTGCCGGCCTATAGGTACGCTCTTTTCTTGAAGGTCGTGACTGTCCGGAAATACCGTGAAATTTCGTGCGAGGCAGAAAGTTTGAAGAGTGCAGGAAACCGTTGGATAGAGACCGCATGTTGTGGTGATCCTTGGGGTAGGTCCAGTAGCGAAGGAGAACCGTCTCTGTTTAATAACCCTGTATCGTCACGCATGGAACGTGTGTCGTGTGACACGCGAACTAAACTCCATTGAAGAGTTAGGACTTACGAATAGGCATGCGGGGCGTGCCTGACAGAATCCTCATTTTATTTACAGTATCGTCAAGGAGGCTAACTGGAGACAGAAGAAGGGTAACATTAGACAAAGGAAATATTCCCCAATCATAATAATAACCATCCTTTTTGCCATAGTCGGGTAAAAACAATATACTCACTCGACGCTCGTGGACACACATCGACCGAGTGTAACAATAACTCTGGGGTACCTGATCTCTTATCGTATCTGTGACAATACGTATTCAAATAAATTGATGTATGTATTATTTTCGTTTACTGGGACCCTAAAGCATTGTATGGCGGTATCACTTTGTATTGATGACTTCAATCATATAATGTGTTTGCGCTTGATCGGAAAACCGATATAATGAATGATTATATTGCTTTTGTGATTTTTTCTGTTGTAAAAGGATTGCCTTGCGAAAACCGTTTTATTTATTACAAGGCGTCAAAGAAAACGTTCATTAATGGAAAATGGCATAACGTTGTCTACCATATGTTTAGTTAATTTCATTTTTATGTGTATTGTTTTTCTTTGTCTTTTCTTTTATTTTATAGTTTCACAGTGCCTTGGTTTTATACCGTAATGCTGCGTTACTTATTTGATCAATAAATAAATAAATAAATAAATAAAAATGTATAATTTTAATTTAAAAGTTTAAAAATCCTTATTACATTTGAGTGACACCATAATTATGTTTAACCCGCTCACCGACTCCGTGCAACCGCTGCAGCTAGCGGCCGTCTATAGGTATTTATCTTGGCATTGTCACATCACCATGTAAATAATCCTTACATAAAATATGCGTGATGCGGTGTCCCGATCTGCTCGACGGTTAACGTGACGTGCATAAAATTTAAATAATATCGCACCGTTTGGCTTCCGAACGCGGAAGGGAGTTTTATGGGAAAATTGACGATGAAACATTGAAATTATCAGATCACCATCACAATCCTTATTTTCTCGTAAAATTGGACATCTCCTGAAAAGCATTTCGCTTATATAAGCTATTACTCTAATTTGTGAACTGTTGGTCTAAAACTATGAAACAATTCACGAATATGACGCTTTTTAGATCATTATACGCTTGCCAAAAATATGAATGGCAATATTTAGGCTTTTCTCTAGTAGTCTAGTAACTTTACGTCACCCGGCCCGTAAGTGGGATTTTCTTCCCGCTAAGAAAATCTTATTCCCTGGCCAAGGCAAGACGTAAAACTTTAGACAAACCACGGGCGGTAATTCGTAAAGCCCCAGATCGCATATTTATGATCGCACAAACACCTGCGATCTGGGGCATTTACGATTTCATCTCCCTAGGTATGTAATGTACTATTGTCGATTCGAAACCTGATTACTCAAATTTCGCTCGATAGAAATAAATCTCTAACTTTACAAGATCTAAAATGCACTATTAAAAACTGCAAATATTTTTTCGCAAAAAAAGCTATTAACATGAAAATTGCTTCAAAGGGCGTAGCTATTGTTATTTTTGATCGAACTCATCGATTACTTTAAAATAAAAATAACAATTCAAAAATATTGATATCCGCCATGCCGGGCACGCACGGCCGTCCGCTCAGTGCCCAGCGAGTAACGTTCGAAGAAGGACCTTAACTAGTGCACCTTAGAAGGACATACCGGCGCGCGGAATCGTTTAAGTTTGAAAATATGAAAATTTTTTTTTTTACCTCACTTAAAAAGTCACAGATGATAAAAGTCAGGAGTCACCAATCCTATTACACGAGATTATCAGATTAAAACTTTAATAAAATTGTCACTGATCCTAATATAAATGGGGGTGCGGAAAAACTTACATGCACTGGTTCTGCGTTTTCCTCCTTATTCGAGTCTCCACTGATTCGGCGGCACTTTATTATTGTGGTATGAGTAATAGGGATCCCTTTGGTTTAATTTTCTTTTCAACACACAAAATTCGTTGCGTATTTTATTTTTACATGCATTGACATGATATGTCACATTTTCTTTTATCGCCTTGCCGTTTAATTTTGAAATCCCGACAAGGAGGTCAGAATACATAGAAGAAGTTTAAGTATTTATATGTGGCGCAAACATTCCCCCGGCCTTGAAGGGAATAGCTTTCAAAAAGTTGTTTAAAATAAATAATTTACTACATAATAGCATCCTTATTGCTCAGAGAAAACTAAATTAACATAAACATATGAAGCCTCCTTAACTTGAAAGAGATAACTAATTACTAATAGAAATATGAAATTATATTATTGAGAAGGCAAAGGACATAATTTGACCAATGGTCTTTTAAGTGTGCCTGATTTTGTTTTAACCAAAGCAACTCTGGCAATACCGTCCTTGCCTGGAAAGAGTTGAGTTATAAGACCTAACGGCCAATGTAGAGGCATAACATTATCTTGAAGGATGACTACAACTGTCCCTTCCTTAACAGGCTGAGAAGGAGTATTCCATTTTTGTCTGGCTTGCAACGTGTGCAAATACTCATCGCGCCACCTCTTCCAAAAGGATTGCGTTAAACGATCTAATAGTTGATATCTTTGCAAAAGATGATCAGATGTTACCTCCGCAATAGACGCAGCTGGAAGATATTTCAAAGGAGTAACGTTAAGAAAATGAGCTGGTGTCAATGCGGAAGGTTCAGCTGGACCAGAGCTTAATACGGATAGCGGCCTAGAATTTAATAAAGCCTCAATTTCACATAGAACTGTCATTAATTCCTGAAATGACAAGATTTGTTTACCTATAGTACGATACAAATGTGATTTGACGCATTTGACGTTACTTTCCCAACATCCTCCAAAATGTGGAGCACTAGGGGGAATAAATTGCCAAATTATTTTATTGGCTGATAGTTCATTTTCCCAAGCGTCTCGATACACATTCGCAAGGAAATTATGAAGTTCTTGCAAGTATGTATTGGCTCCCTGGAAGTTGGTTCCGTTATCGCTATACATATATTTTACAGGACCACGTCTGGATAAAAACCGCTTAAATGCTGACATAAAACTTGCTGTACTTAAGTCAGTTGCAAGTTCTAAATGAATGGCACGCGTTGTGAGACATGTGAATAAGCACAAATAAACCTTTTGACTCTTCATGCCTCTTCTTCGAACAGGTGTACAATACAACGGACCAGCGTAATCACAACCAGTATGTATAAAGGCCTTCTCAACTTGATTTACCCTACATGCTGGTAGATCTGCCATCATTGGATAGTTAGCCTTTGGCTTGGTCCGGAAGCAGTAATTGCATAAATGAACGCGATGACGAATAATACATCGAGCTGCTATGATCCAGAATCGATGTCGCATAATACATATAGATATAAGAGTTTCGGGTCCTGCATGTAAATGGTGTCGATGATAATAATCGACCAGTAGGTTAATGATGTGATCACGACGTGGCAATAACAAAGGATGTTTATAATCGTAATCTTCATTAGAATTACTGAGACGTCCTCCAACGCGAAGGATTCCATCTTCAATAAATGGCTTCAGGCTTGCAAAGGCCTTTGTAAACCCTTTCTTCAAGGTCATATCTAAAATATGTTGACTGAAATAAACTCTTTGTAGAGCTCGTACGATTTCTAATTCGGCTGCTGTTAAGTCATCAGCACTAATAGGGCCTTTAGGTAATCGTTTTATAAATTTCAAGGTATAGGCAACTGTGCGTACATATCTAATCCATGAAGAGAACCGTTTAGATAAATCATAAATTATGTTGTCGTTCGAATTGTCACAAGTCACCAAAGAAACCGTTTTTTCTTCAGGAACGTTGACTTCGTCTGGTATAAACGCCTGAATCGGCCATGCGCTTTTCGGGAGTTTCATCCATGGAGGGCCTGATAGCCATAAAGGATGGTTCACCAATTGAGCTGGAGTTAAACCTCTAGACAGGCAGTCGCTAGGATTCTCTGTTCCTTTAATATGGTAAAAATGATCGCTTGACAAGTTCTCTTGGATCTTGGTAAAACGATTGGCCACAAAAGTTTGCCATCGATGAGGCGACGAATGAATCCAACAGAGTGTCACTGTTGAATCAGAAAAGGCCATTACAGAATCAATTGGGTATCTGGTTGAGTAAGTATCAACCACCCTTTTTATCAGTTGTGACAGTAGCAATGCTGCGCATAATTCCAGTCTTGCTAGGCTGACAACCTTTACGGGCGCTATCTTAGATTTAGCGCAAATTAAATTAATGACACCTCGTTCATCATTAGGAAAGGTGACGTAGGCATAAACCACTCCACCATAAGCCTTTTCACTAGCATCCGAAAAACCAACTATAGTTAATGAACAGTTTTCAATAACACCTAGATGTCTGGGAATGCTAATATTAGATAGTAGCGGTAGTTCACTTTGGAACTGTTGCCATTGGCGTACAATATGATCAGGCGGCAATTCATCCCAATCGATTTTCAAAAGCCACAACTCCTTTATTAGAAGCTTAGCGAACACGATTACAGGGGCAACCAGGCCCAGAACATCGAATAGTCGAGCTACCGATGAAAGAATGTTTCTTTTACTGCACGGTCGATCGTCGGGACTAACCTGGAACTTGAATACATCTTCACCAGGATACCAACGCAGACCTAAAATCTTCAAAGTTGTATCATCGTTGAAGGTGACACTTTGGGACAAATGTAGTTCTTTCGGTATTTCATTCAGAACAGCTGCAGAATTTGACGACCACTTTGCCAGTTGGAATCCACCTTTCAAGAACAAATCCAGGAGTTGTTTAGTCGCTTGTACAGCTTGGTCTTCGTTAATAACTGAACTAGCTACATCATCCATATAAATATCACGAGATGCAATTTCCTTTGCGAGTGGGTATTTATCACCTTCATCAGCTACTAACTGTTTGACAGTTCGCAGTGCCAGGAAAGGACTGCTGCGTAGACCGAAGGCTACCCTATTATATTGAAACACTCTTATAGTTTCCTCAGGACTAAACCTATAAAGTATACGCTGATAAGGACGATCCTCCCCCCGTACGTCAATACACAGATACATTTGACGTACATCAGACGTGATAGCAATACTAAACAATCTTAAGTTTAGAAGAATGCAGAACAAGTCAGCTTGAAGACTTGGTCCTGCGTGAAGTATATCATTTAACGATAAACCGCTTGTGGTCTGTGCACTAGCGTCCAGCACAATTCTAACCTTTGTGGTTATTCTGTCAATTTTGACAATTGCGTGGTGGGGTATGTGATAACCGTCATTTGACTTATCATTGGGAACCTCCGATAAATATTTTTTATCAATATGTTCACGGATAACTTCATCATAAGCTGGCTTTAATGCAGGTTGCTTGAGGAATTTTCTTTCAAGCGCTAAAAATCTGCATTCAGCAGTCTTGTAAGAATCGCCTAAATTGCTTGGGTCCAATTTAAACGGAAGTGCTGCTTCATAACGTCCGTCTTCCAAACGATTGATTGTATTTTTGAATATGTCTTCAGCTTGTTTCTCGTCTGGACTATGAATCACTCCTCCATCCAAATCTTCAATTTCCCAGAATTTTTGCATTAAATTTCCCACATCGACCGAAGTAAAATATCCCGCCGCTGAGTAGGAAGCGTTAACTGCGGGAGCATCGCCTAGTATGATGTACCCCAGTGTAGTTTCTAAAGAGTCAGGCAAACCAGGTTTGTTCTCAATTTTATCTGACATTAACAATTTGGTGAATAACTTAACACCAAGAAGTACGTCAATTTCACCTGGAATCGCCCAGGAGTCATCTGCTAGATGTAAATTATCAAACAGATCAGTTGCAGATTGATCAATATGACAAGTCGGTAAATCAGGCGTGATCTCATCTAAAACAAGCGCTTCGATAGTATATTGATGTTTAGGATCATATCTTGACCTAAATGTTAAGTTGACAGTTCCTCGGATGGGTTGTGTTATTGCTGTTCCACCTAATCCATTTATTGACGTCACGGGGCTGCTGTGTACAGGAAGACCTAAATTCTTGCAGCACTTCAATGTAACGTAATGTTTCTGTGATCCCGGATCCAGCAGACATCTCAAAACCTTGTCCTTGCCGTTACGCCCACTAGAGAGTACCTTAGCAGTGGCGAGAATTTCCGTCAAGGGTGATTTAGTCTGTCCCGATGCCGAATGAGTACATATGGAGGCACCGTTGTCCGTTACGGCTGAACTTGTGCTAGCTTCACTACCATCCTTAGGTGAGGACTTGGACTCGTTGCTATTAATTGCAGGTTTCGAGTTATCAAAGTGTAACGTTGTATGATGTTTGCCTTTACATTTACGACAAGTTTTCTTTGAGGAACATTTCGAGGCAGTATGGTGCGTGCTTAGACAATTAGTGCACGCGTGAGTTTCCTTAACGAAATTAAATTTTTCGTTAGGCGTGAGTTTCATGAAATTATTGCAATTATAAAGTTGCGAGTGATCATTACTCTTGCACATAGCACATGGATTTCCGTTGTCATGCCCTTGCGTGCTAACATACGCTTGGGGCGTGCGAGGGAGAGGAGCTCGCACGCTGCTAGTGCTGCCAGCGGAGCCGCTTTCAGCCTTAGTTGGCGTTCGTTGCGATGTCCGATATAAAATCTTTACTTGTTCCCTAACGAAACAAATGAATTCATCATATGTAGGCATTTTAGAAGAATTCCGAATAGACATCTCGAAATTCTTTGCGGTATCCGAGTCTAATAACTTAAGACCCAGGTGAATGAAAATAAAGTCACTTAAGTTTTCGAGCTTGAGTTGTCTGATTGCTGAAATAGTAGCAGCAAACAAATCAATTATTTTTTCTAAGTTAGATGCCGAAGGACCGTTGACGTTGACAGGTTTCATCGAAAACAGCTGGTTTAAATATGACGTAGCCAATGCGCGTTTATCATCATATTTCGCGATCAATGCTTCCCAAACTGTGTTGTAATTTTCTGCGGCAGGTATAACTCCCGCACAGATCGACTTTGCCTTTCCTGTCAAATGACTAAACAAGTAATGAACACGCTCAGAATCCGTAAGTTTCTTATTCTCATGTATGACACGCTTAAATGTTTCATAGAAGAATGGGAAGTTTTGAATATCTCCATCGAAAGAAGGAAGATCAATCCGTGGAATTTTGATGGAGTCGTCCTTACAGGAATGGCTCGAATCCCTGGATGTCGAGAGGCTCGGAGCAGGTGCATCAATTTTTGAAATTTGACATTTGATTACGCAGTAGAGATCTTCAAAGGCATTCATTGCGCTGTAGTTGACGATGTATTCCGGGTCCAACTCCAAGTTCAGAAGATTGACTTCATCCATCAACTCTATAAATTCTTTTCTCAGTTGATCGACCAATCGAGCTTGCGCGATGAACTGCGAGAAAACCTTCTTGTCACTGCTTAGCTTTGGAATCATGTCATAAATATTTTGTAAACGCATGAAACATTGAGCACGTTTTGCCTCCGCGAGCTTAAGTCTCGTTGCCATGGTTACCTAGTTGTTACCATGACAGCACGAAAAATATGAATAATTGTGCTAAGATGCACAGATAATTATAAATTATATTCAACTTGGATAATACCTTAATGCAAGTCGAAGGAAAATTAAGTAAATACGAATGCTCCACTTGTATAATACCTTAATACAAGTGTAACCTTCGCAATAGGTTAATTACAGTTTATGAAAAACTGAGGCTTTCAGGAATAATTTACCCGTAGCTTTCAGTTTAGTAAAATGTATTTTGTAACTTAAAATACACTGAAATTATATAACGAATATGGTGTGCAAAAATGTTCCGTGAAAATTATGACACAATATGAAAGTTACAAAATACGAAATATATTTGTAACGCATTTAGTAATAAGGTAACGCGATGAATAATCCCACACGCTACGCGTAAACAAAATATTAAAATAACAGACAATAACAATAAATTAGTATACTGACTGTACTTTGAAATAGAATTATGACGGAAACATTTTTTGAAAATTAAGAAACCGAAAGGAAATCCGAAATTAATTTTATTAGTGATTCAGTGAGCAACAAGGATATTATGTAATTTTTAAAGTTATGATTCCAAATTTTGCTATCCGGCTCGTTGGGCCAAAAATGGGGGTGCGGAAAAACTTACATGCACTGGTTCTGCGTTTTCCTCCTTATTCGAGTCTCCACTGATTCGGCGGCACTTTATTATTGTGGTATGAGTAATAGGGATCCCTTTGGTTTAATTTTCTTTTCAACACACAAAATTCGTTGCGTATTTTATTTTTACATGCATTGACATGATATGTCACATTTTCTTTTATCGCCTTGCCGTTTAATTTTGAAATCCCGACAAGGAGGTCAGAATACATAGAAGAAGTTTAAGTATTTATATGTGGCGCAAACAATAAATGTATGGTATTAAAAGCGCATTGACCGCAGCTCAACCCGCACTTTATTATACAGACGAGACGGAATATAAAAATTTAAGTTTTTAGCAAATCAGCACTTTAATAAAAGATATTTATAAAAGATGCCTTTGATGTCCCAGTCTGTTTTTAATATTGAAATAGAAGTCGCACTGATGATAAGTACTTGGTTTGGTTTGAAAGTGTAAAGGGAAGACTGATGAGTTAACAATATGCATACCAAGCGTGTACAAAATAATTACAACATAACAGCGCGGGTTACATGGCGTGCACGTCACGTTAGCTTGCGGCGTTGTCGGACAAATCAAAGGGATCAAAAGAGCACGTGCTGTTCGCACGAGGGCGTACCTGTAACCGCAAATATAGCGCACAGTGAACGTTCAAAACTCTTGTCAATTAGGCCAATTTGAATGTGCGCCTGACATCAAAACGATGTCTAAATGATGTCAGTTTGCGGGTTCATATTTCGCTCGGACTTGTCCGTACATGCATTAGCGCGAGCGAGACGCGTGTGCGGATGAGAACAAAACAATTATTCAGACGAATTGAAAACCCCGGTTTTGAAAACGATAACCGAAAATTTTAACTTTTTAACAACTTAATTACAAAAATCCCGTTCTAATATAAAGCTATTAAAATTTCACCGCAGCCCATTTCCCAATACATCGATGTTATCAAATTGTCGATGACCCTAAAGGTCCGCCAGGGATAATAAAGCTGGGGTTAATTGGAGCCGGAACTCTAGAGCCACCACTAGCGTCTTTTGAGCGTCGGCGCCTAGTCAGCGCTATGGAAAATGGCGACGCTTCGCAGTTGCGCCAACGTTGCGTCGAGCAGCGGCCATAGAGTTGACTAGGGGCTGTCCATAAATTACGTCATCTATTTTTGACGATTTTTGACCCCCCCCCCCCCCCTAAAATCATGCTTCGAATGGCCCCGTTTCCTCGTACGTCATGCTACCATCATCCGATGTGCAGCCCCCCCTCCCCCCGAGTGTAGGGTGTAGTGGTGTAGTGGTGTGTGGTGTAGTGTAAGGTGGCCATAATTGGAACTTCTGTAGCGTGTTGCCTATAGATGGCAGGGTATAATCTAGACAATTTTAGTTTTAAGTAATCGCGTTTATCCCTTAACAAGGCAAGGGGCATAATATATTTACCACCATGACTTGGCTTGGCCTTTATTCTTCGTAATTTCTGACATCTTTCTGCCTTGTAAGAATCTGTTTACTGGTTTTCATAAAAAATACGTCATTTACGTAATTTTAACCGCGCATTTTTAATTTCATACGGTTAAAGTCAGCATTAAGATTCTAACATCGAATTATATACAAAAAAAGGTTCCATCAAATTGAAAACCTTGTGAAAGTTTCACTTTTTTGAAGTCGGTTACAACCGAAAGTTTAAACTTTTTAACCAATTATGATTTAAGCTATTCAAATTTCACTGCAACCCTGTTGGAACTGCAACTGCACTGTTTAGCCGATAGATGTGGAATCGAAACTAAATGATTCCGACGAATTGAGAATCTACTCCTTTTTTTTTAATCGGTTAATAACTCTCAATTAATTAATTAAATTTTTGAAACTGGTTTTAAACGTTTAAGTTCTTCGTTAAAATGAAAAATACGTGATCTAAGTTAAGGTGTCCGATGAATTTAAGTTCCAAGCAGGAAAGAAAAGGTTGTTTTAACACCAAATAAATGTTTTGTAATCTCAAGCAAGACTACATAGGTAATGGCGTCTCTCACGAAGGGTTCCGTACCATAACGCTAAAAACGGCAAAAATATCACGTTTGTTGTATGGGAGCCTCATTTAAAAATATAAATTTTATTTTGTTTTTAATATTTGTTGTTATAGCGGCAACAGAAATATCTATGAAAATTTCAACTGTCTAGCTATCACGGATCATGAGTTACAGCCTGGTGACAGACAGACGAACGGACGGACAGATGCACAGCGGAGTCTTAGTAATACGGTCCCGTTCGACAATGCCGTTTCCGTCCCGACAATCAAATTTAATATCATAGTTTATACTCTCTTTTTTGTTGTTGACATTAACAATATTTTGTAACATGTTTTACGGTAACTGCAGTTAATATAAATGTATGCTTGCTACGAAGACCTCTAAATACCTACGCTAATTGTCTAAACATTCTTATAACAAGAAATACAAACAAACATTATTTATGTAAGTGAAATATTTTAAGGCAACTCTAAACTAACCACCTTAATGTATTCAGTTCGTCACTAGGCCAGGCGGCTAGAAGTATTTTCCGAGCGCCAAACACAAAGAAAACCGCTTGAAAAACCTGCATTTTCCTGGAAAACTATGCAAGTTTGCTTAAAACATTTTTACTGCAAAGCCACTTTGTAAGCACGCGGGCAAATGGTCGCCTGGTAGATGTTGTAGAATCACCGAGGCTCGGAAAAACCTCCGTCATTTTGAAAACATAGCTAAATGGGTACTAAATTATGGGCATTTATATATCAATATATGTCAATATCTGTCACAGGGATGACGAGCGATGGGGCTAGCGAGTACAGGTCTGGAGAACTCGACTGGGCAGCCGAAGGGACGGAAAATCACGACCCAGATGGTCGGACGACATTAGAAAGACGGCAGGGCCGACCTGGCATAGAACCGCCGCATACAGAACAACATGGAAATCCATGAAAGAGGCATAATGTTCAGCAGTGGACGCAAATATGCCGAGAAGAGCAACTTTTACTATGGGACCAATCCCGAAATCGAGAAAATGTTTAGTGTCCTTACTTCGTACAAAAACCGCAATTTACTATACTGCCCTGCTAAGCCAAAGAGCGCTATCTCAACAGAAAATTCATTGCTAACTTATACTTTAGTTTCTATTACTGAGAATTCCATTTTCAAAATCATTTGTTTTTGAGATAGCGCTATTCGGCTTAGGAGGGCAGTATAGTTTACCTCTAATATTTAAAGAGTTCGCTCAATTTCTCGATTTATCGAAAGCAAACAGAAAATCGAAATAGGTGCTTTGAGGCACAAATCAGATGCAAACAGCTTCGTCACTGGGTGCATAAACCGTACTTTAAATCCAAATAAGTAAACCGGGAATTGATGCGCTGCGATATGTTGTGTTCTTCTTGTGCCTGAAAATTTATTACCTACCGTAAAACCAACTAAATATAATCCAAAAGCGGTCCAAATTTACCTAACTCCTAATCTTTGTTATGGTGTGAAGATTACTTATATATCATACCTATTTAGTATTTAGTTGTGTGGCAAAATGTTTAGCAACGGAAGAAAAAATTCAGACAAATGCAAAAGAACATTGATATTTATATTTTATAATTAAGGTAGACGTACTAGTACTCGACGCTGCACTAGTATTCGACATGGGCACTTTATGTCAAAGTGACAAGGATTAAATTTGAATACAGAAAAATCTTCGCCGTTCAAATTTAACCTATATTACTTTGACATAAAGTGCCCATGTCGAATACTAGTGCAGCGTCGAGCACTAGTACTTCTACCTTACGTATTGAAATTGCAATAGTTATTGATAAAAATTATCATCAAAAAATTTAAAACAATTAAATGTATTAATTGTATGTTATTGATTGTATGTAGTTAGTATATCGGATGGAACAGAACGAAGGACTTTTATGCAAACGAGGAATTTTTAAATTTAGGCTACGTACATTATTTTTCACTTAAATATTAATCACGTTAATATTTCTATTCCGTTTTTGAGATACAGTTTATTAAACATTAGTGCAAAAATCTGTATGTTTTAACCATAGCAAGTAGATCCTATGAATGACATGACATGTGTCGTATATAAAGACATATTTCCGAAAAGATATTAGAGTGTGGTAGACACTTTTGACACGTAATGCACTCGCTATTATTGTCTGCGCAGTTGTTTTGAAACATAAGCATTAATTATTTTGAAATGGTTACCATAATATCACAAGTAAAACCAACTATTTGAGAAAAATACAATTATGCGCCACTTTTTTAAACAAAAGTCATCAAACTGCTTGGAGAGCCACGATATATTCAATCCAATCTCGCGCGCTGAAAACCGTTAAAGTCAAACCAAAATACAGCCAACAGAACTCCATTAACAAAAGCAGTCACCGAAGGAAGATTCTGGAATATAAAATGTCAGCTATCTCTTCTCACATTGGATATTTGCTTAAGAAAATGTGTTGCCAATATGCAGTATACCCCATCGGGGCTCGACACAGCTATAAAGTGGGATACGCATACCCGGTTTATACCCGGCATACCCAGATATACTCCGATGTGGTTTATCCGTTGGCGCGTTTCCATTGTTGAGATCGGAGATTATGTTGAAGGGATGTAGATAGCGATATTTCAACTCGATAAGTTATGTATTGTACAGATAACGTAGGGTCGATCAACTTTTTTTCTCGGAGAAAGATTTTTTATCACAAAAATTATGACGACGAAGGGTTCCGTACCATTACCCAAAAAAAGGCAAAAAATCACGTTTGTTGTATGGGAGCCCCATTTAAATATTCATTTTATTTTATTTTTAGTATTTGATGTTATAGTGGCAACAGAAATTTGACATTGTGTATGGTGAGTTTCATCAGAAATACATAATCTGTGCAAATTTCAACTGTGTAACTATCGCGGTTAATAGTGACAGACAGACGGACGGACGGACGGACAGACAGACAGACAGATAGCGGAGCGAACTGACCGAAGGTATTCGATTATTAAACACAACATTTATTTTTATAATTGAAATACCAGTATTGCCTAAATAACATTTTAATCATTATTTAAACTTCCCATTATATTATATTCTTTTAAGCTTCGGAATTTCAGCATTTGTGAATACGGCACGGCTTAAATTATGTTTTAATTATATTGCGTTATTGTTTAATTTAAAATTAAGTTCCTAACAAAGCCTCATTGAAATACTCCATTATGATATAAAACGAAATATTAAGGGGAAAGGAGACGGACGCTTCACCATACAAACGTAGTCTCCGTTTTCCTCTCTGGATACTGATGGTGACGGTCACTAGGTAATCCACATTTTCCTTGCTGGATTTTAACTTTATAAAAAATATTTCTACACAATTTATTGTCTATTGACCAAATCCATGCAATTTTTTAAAAGCTCTTACAATAAAGGAAAAATCGATAAATCAAACGTAAGTGCATAGCTTTGTTTAAAATACACCAAAGCGCGTAAAAATATTTCATATCATCATCATCATCATCATTCTAGCCTTCAGTCGCCCACTGCTGGACATAGGCCTATCTTCGTATACGCCACTTATCCCGGTCCTGGGCTATTCTCATAAAAAAGTGCCCCGCGATTTTCCGAATGTCATCCACCCAACGAGCCAACGGACGCCAGGCACTCCTTTCATCCGAAAGCGGCCACCAAATCCGTCAACATTTTGGTCCACCTGCCATCACTCTGTTAGGTAATATCCAGGGAGGAAAATGGAGAATACGTTTGTATGGGGAAGCGGCCGTCCCCTTTTGTCTTATTTAATTAAATTCTATTCATATTATGTACACGTGCTAAGGTTTTTATGTCTGGATATTGTTTGGCAATTACACGTTTGGGTGATATTTGGCATATTATGAAAGTTAGGTACCTACTTTATAATTAATAATTGTTCACAAAATATAAATTTTCTTCGGAAAGTGTATCTAAAAAAATATGATAGATTTTTTGCCGCTGCTTTTATATCCAAGTTTCGTCCGTTTATATTAGTAGCGGTGGGGAAAACTGAAATAAATTTAAATACCCCTTTCAGTGGTACGCTGGAGTTTGTAAATGGTCTCCGGCTAATTAAAAGCCGTCACTACTTTGAAAAGCATCGCGTAGCTCACTTTGCTTTTGAAATTTGAAAAGCAGTAATTTTGAATAAGACAGAAACAGTTTACGGGTAGTTATTTTTCCTTAGTTTTATTTCCGGAGTCGTGACCCGTTAAGGTGGTGGTACTGGTGCTCAACGCGGTCCCAGTACATGTCATCTTGAAACTTAAGTCATTGTCAACAGAGGTGACAGCAGGGTGTCATTATTACTCGTATATACGTACAGCACAATAATTCATAAACCTATGCATAATACTTATAGGGTATCTTTATTATCTTTATTCTTTTGACACCAGGCCCCTATTTCACCAACGTGACAGGTGCGACAATTCGACAAGTCTCATTGTTGCTGACGTCACAGGCATCCATGGGCTACGGTTATCGCTTACCATCGGGCGGGCCGTATTCCTGTTTGTTACCATCATTTTATTATTTAAAAAAACTTTATTATACCGGCAAAAAACAGGTTTCTCTTGCGATGTTTATGATGACAATTGTCACAAGATTTCAAAGAACTTTCGGTAATTCTTGATAGCAAATGAGTTCTGTGTCGGAATTTCGTGACAATTGTCGTATTTCTTGTGACAATTGTCATTAGCTTCGCAAAATAAGTACTTATTAACTGGCGATATAGTGGAGTTTTTTTTTAAATTAACATGTTGGTGGCAAACAACCACACCGTCCGTCTGATGGTAAGTGGTTACCGTAGCCTTTCGGACCTGTCACGTTGGTGAAATAGGTGCCAGGCCCCAATTTCACATCGGTGACAAGTGCGACAATTGTAAAACATCACTGTTGCTGACGTCACAGGCATCCATGGGCTACGGTTACCGCTTACCATCGGGCGGGCCGTATTCCTGTTTGCCACCATCATTGTATTATTAAAAAAAACTTTATTATATCGGAAAAAAAACAGATATTTCTCTTGCTAAGTTTATGACAATTGTCACAAAAAACACGACAATTGTCACGAAATTCCGACATATAACTCATTTCCTGTCAAGAATTACCTACAATTCTTCTAAATCTTGACAATGACAATGACAATCTTCTAAACGTTGTTCGAATACGGCTGACTGTCGTCTGTACGCGACATAGAAGGTAGAATCGTATAGAAGTGGTATACGCGTGCCTTCGTGAGGGACAAAACATACGCAAGTGCGACACTGTGATTGGTCGAATTTATTTGTTGCCCACCATTATCCATACAAAAAAAAAGGTGGGGAAAAAAAACTATGTGAGACTGATAAGGACAAACAATAATAGCGCTTTCTCTGCTACTCCTACTGAAAGATACGTAAGACTATCCCGTTCTGTCAGTTATCCCCACCACTCATGCCCAATCCAGTTTAATACTAGATTCATGGTACGCGACCTAGCTCGAGACAATGTGGCGACATGTCTTTACATGTTATATATGTGCAAATTTATCGCTGGTATGTCAAGGCATTAGCGATATGGTACAGCATGGAATAAAATTGCGAGATGTATATTCAATTGGAATTTTCATATCAGAATGGCGTTTACATATGCAAAAATTATGTAGATCAACTAATAATTTTTATCGGCATAACAATTTGATTGCACTGCTAATATTTAAGTACTATCAGTTACGATATGGTTACATAACCCCAGTTTAATGTTGTTTCACATAACATCCTGTTGTTAGTTGACTTAGTTTATTGAAGTGACAACATACATCAATGGAATACATAATGTGTAAAAGAAGTATAAATTCAAAATTTTGATTAGCCAGTTATTACAACACTCTCCCGTAATCAAAATAAACCAATACCTTTCACACAATTCTGATGCTTTGTACGAGCTAATGGCTTAGTTAGCACATCAGCCCACATCTCCAAAGTAGGAGTGTAAATGACATTAACAATATTGTCATTTAATAAATCACGTATGAAGTAGAATCTTGTATCTATGTGCTTGGTTCTGTTATGGTGGACTGGATTCAGTGCCAGTTTTTGAGCAGACTGTGAATCATTATAAATTGGTATAGTTGTCAACTTACCAGTAAGTTCAAACATCAACCGCCTCAGAAACACAGCATCCTTCGCCGCACTCGACAAGCTCATAAATTCCGCTTCACTTGATGAAAGGGCAATGGTGGACTGCTTCTTACTCTCCCAAGAGATAGCGCCACCGGCCATGGTGATGAAAAATCCTGTGTAGGAACGACGGTCTACAGGACAGTTAGCCCAATCTGCATCTGCATAACCATGTAGACATCCACCGCCTTTCCTGTAAATAATGCCCAAATCGATAGTGCCTTTTAAATACTGCAACACTCGCTTTGCGGCAATCCAATGACTTTTGTCATATTTAGTGTTAAATTGACTTAAATACGATGTCGCATAAGCGATATCTGGTCTCGTATTCACAGCCAAAAACATCAGTGACCCAATTAATTGCTGATAAGGATATAACGAAGGATTGTTTACATTACCATCTTCACACGGCAACAACTTCTTTGTTTCCAATGGCGTAGGTGCAGACTTGCAATCCGACATATTAAACTTTCGCAACAAATCCTTAATGTAAGTTTCTTGAGATAATTTAATCTCATTAGGTTTGCAACTAATATTCAAAGCTAAATAATAGCTCAACGGGCCTAACACTTTTAAGCTAAAATAATTCTTTAAGTCAGTTATGACGTTGTCTAACGTTTTATTTTCTCTATAGAATATGACAATGTCATCGACATGGAAGGCGAGTATTATAGACTCGGTACCAACCTTCTTAGTATAAACGCATGCTTCAGAAGGAGTTTGGTTAAAACCTAAACGATTTAAAATTTCGGTTAATTTTTTAAACCAAGCCCTCGGTGCTTGTTTTAGGCCATAAAGCGAACGCTTTAGTAGGCATACTTTACCTTCTTGTCCAGGTTTAGCAAATCCCTCTGGCTGACTCATATACACCTCTTCCTCCAAATCTCCGTTTAAAAATGCCGTGTCCACATCTAAATGATGCATCTTCATACCTTTTTCAGCAGCCAACGCGAAAAGCATGCGCAGTGAAGAATTACGAACGACTGGAGAGAAAGTTTCAGAATAATCAACACCATAAGTTTGATTAAAGCCTTTGGCTACAAGCCTTGCTTTGTATTTAATTACGTCACCATGTGCATTTTTCTTGAGCTTATAGACCCATTTGCAAGGTATGACCTTTTTATCTGGCCTGTTAACGAGAACCCACGTTTCTTTCTCAAGGAGCGATTGGTATTCATCTTGCATAGCTCGATACCACATATCTCTATCTTCTGCATTCATAGCCTGTGTATAGCTTGTAGGTTCATTCATCATATTAAGGGATGAAGACTGCATGCATACACAATTGGCGGCAGGTTTAGGGTTTCTTGGCCTCAAATTATACCTTGGTTCCACAGCTTCAGTATCATACTCTTCATCTTCTGATGAATGTGCAGAATCATTCTCAATTTGTTCAACTTCATTAGTAGCGTTGTACCACGGTTCTGCAACTTCAGAGTCAGAGACAAAATTTTCTGATACACGTGCAATATCTGGATGATTATGTTCTTCATCGGTGACAGTACTTACATGAGGTTCATTTGAACTATTTGACGAGTTCACTTCTGAACTTAGGAGAAGAGGTATAGGTGCTGGTTCATCTAAATCAACACCAGACTTACTTTCTTTACCTTTTAAATCCCGAAAATGATTTTCAAAGAAAGTTACGTCTCTGCTTTTCACAATTTTTCTGGGATATCTAACGTCCCTAAAATAATAGCTTCGTGGATCTTCTGAATATCCGACGAAAATGTGCTCAGATGCTTTCATGTCCAGTTTCTTCCGATGACATTCGGTAACCTGAATAAAAGCTCTACATCCAAAAACGCGTAGATGAGACAAATTTGGTATCTTACCATACCACTTTCCGTACGCCGTCTTGCCTTCGAGAGCACGATGGGGTGATCTATTTTTGAGATACACCGCCATCTCGACAGCATCTTGCCAATAGGCCCGAGAAAGAGAGCTTTCAGAAAGCATTGATCTGGCTTTCTCTACAATAGAACGATTCGTTCTCTCTGCAACCGAGTTTTGCTGCGAGCTATACGGAACTGTAGTTAGGTGTCGAATTCCTTGACTTTGTAAGTAGTTCGAAAATTCACCATTAACATATTCTTTGCCATTGTCACTCTTCAGTGTCTTGATTTTGGCTCCAGTTTCCCGCTCCACTGATAACTGAAAAATGCAAAACTTATTCTTTACTTCAGCTTTTGAAGAAATAAAGAACACAAAAGTCATACGAGAAAAATCGTCTATAAAAAATAAAATATATTTATTGCCTTGAAATGAGGTTTCAGGCAGGGGACCACAGACATCTGAATGAATAAGTTCCAAAACTGAGGTTGACTTTTTGTGAGAAACCTTTTTAAAGGGTTTTCGACTTTGCTTACCTTCGATGCAGGAGATGCATGGTTCCTTGTCTACCGCTGTGTAGTCGACGCCTACTGCATGACCCTTCTTTAGCTGATCCATTTCAATGCGGCACAGGTGACCTAAACGTCTATGCCAAAGCTTAAAGCTAGAAACATCGGAGTGTGTCTCAAATGCGGATAATTGACGAGGTGGGTTGACTGTACAGTCTAAAGAATACAGTCCACCACAAACAGAACTATGTAAAATTACATCACCTTTACAGGAAAAAGCATCAGAATCATAAAAGTTACAACCAGTTTTATCAAAAACTATGCTAAAGCCTTTATCAACCGACTTCTTGACTGAAATAAGATTAGACTTCAAGTTCGGTACGTAAACCACATCCGTAATCTTCTTTATATCAGTATTGTGACCGCTACTGGTAATAGAAATATCTCCAACGCCTGTGCTGGGTAATACTTCACCATTTGCAATGGTCACGGTCCCAGTTGAAGAACCTCTTACGTTTTCCATCCAATCTACTCTTGACGACATATGTGCTGAAGCACCAGAATCAATAAAGAATTTATCATCCTGAAAGCCGTCATTAACATTCAGCGCACATAGAGAATTCTTATGATTAACGGGTTTTCTCTTCTTATCCTTCTTGTGGGGACAATCTGGCCGCTTATGTCCAGGCTCCATGCAATCATAACAGACTACCGGCTTCTTTCGGGTTCGAAAAGCAGTACTAGGGTTATCTAAGGCTGGCTTATTCAATTCATTCAGTAATTTCGTCTTAATAAGGTCAACAGTAATGTCTATATTCGAGTTTTCTAAAGCCATTACTAAGGGTGCATATTGAGGACTTAAGCCTCCAAGAAGAATTGCAGCTATTGAAGCATCTTCTATAGTTTTGCCTATATCGGCTAAATCTTGCACAGTTGACATGACAGCATTTATGTAAGTCTCTATATTAGAGTCAAAATCATCAAGGCAGTACCTGTACAGCTTCCGTTCGAGGCTTATACGTCGCCCTAAGCCTTTGTCCTCGTAAGCGGACGCCAGGGCATCCCAAGCTTCTTTGGCTGTCTTACATGACCTTACATGGGTAATAGCCATACCATCTACAGTGAGACATATTTTAGATAACGCCTTTTGATCGTTACGCAACTTCTTCTCAGCTGAGATATTGTTACCTTCAGGGTATCCGATGACGGTCTCCCATAAATCTTCATGTATGAGGTACATACGAATTTTGAACTTCCATGATGAATATCCCTCTCTGTTTATAAGTGGTTTGATTGCACTAAGAGAATTATTTGACATGATTACAGCTGTTCCAATGTCACAACAGTAAATATCGGAAAATTTGTGAACTGTTAAATCTTCACGGATTTTCACAAAACATACACGCACATATTGGAAAATCTTGCCGATTCACTTTTTATGCTAGAATATGCAGTTTTTAAACGTGTAAATCTATTTAAAATATACATTCGTGCTGATAACGTATGTTGTTAGTTGACTTAGTTTATTGAAGTGACAACATACATCAATGGAATACATAATGTGTAAAAGAAGTATAAATTCAAAATTTTGATTAGCCAGTTATTACAACACATCCCAAAATTATGTAATCAATACCTATATTTTAGCTGAAGATAGCTCTACTTTAAAACAGGAGGATGTGCATGCTAATACCCAATACCCTGTAATCCAGCCATCGCAGACAAAGTTCAGCCAACTTGGGACAAGTTATGAATAGTTTAGAGTGACACCAGGACCTATTCCTATTGCTATATTGACGGCACAAGTCTTACAGAAAAATCTTAGAAGATAGGTCAAAATTATTTTCATTGTCTTGTTTTTTGTCCCCACAAAATGTGACGGAGTGGAGCTTGTTGTATGGGGAGGAATTTAGTTTTTAATCATGCAATAGCACTCGACTTTTTTTATTCATTTGATAAAAGGCAAAAATATAAGCGTGACTGAGTGGTCAGAAACAAGACAACGAAAATAATTTTGACTCAGCTAGCCAAACCTATATATCTGAGATTTTCAAGGTAAAATGACAGTTTTAATAAGAAACATGAAGATCCATATTAAATCACATTTACAACCGGGTCTATCGCGAATTTATTTTGTTACCTTTATTAATACCGACGCTTCGACACAGGTTTCACTGGTCGTAGCCGCGGCTAACTGATATCCCAGCAAAATGTCGAAACAGAGATTTGTGTGATTTAATATGTGTTCGAAACGCGAAAGGTTTAAATGTTATATAAGTGATCCGGCTGTACTATTTCGTACTTTAGCTTTTCGTCTTCTTTTATTCTTCGTGCTTAAAGTCCATACTTTGTGCTGGCTAGTGGCTACCATAAAGTATGACGCGACTGCTCTTCATTAGCATTAGGAATTAGCCTTCAGTGCAATGCATTAGACCGTGTCGTTGCCAATAGCCTTCGGGTGTTGCCAACTCCTTACAATCGAGCAATCAAGCTCTAAACCTTGCAGCGTATCGTATCGAGACTCTACTTTGTAGTATGTACATATAATAATACTTATACTAATGAAGTTGTTTAAATGTTTCTTTTTTTTTACATGACAGCAACGATCAAGGTAAGTAAAAAACTAAGTGGGATCTGCGAGAAATTCCGAATACGAGCGTATTTTTGTCAACCGTCTAGACTCCAAAATCATCACGTACTTTGGATTACTGGAATCAAAAGTTAACAGTTGTTTGAGAAACTCACACGAGTGAGTACACGTGTACGAATTTCCTCATTGACCTTAGACATTTCGTCCTAGGAAGTAAATATTAAATTTTCAATTATGTTCAGCAAACAAGCTCTAAACGAACCTAATTAAATCATCGTCGCCTTTGAAGACTCATCACTGCGAAGTATACAAATGAAGGATGAATATTTTGGGGCACTGGGGCAGGTTTAATCAGAGGCAATAATCAGGTTTGATTTCTTCATGTTGAAGTAAAACTCGGGTACAAAGCAGTATCGTCAGTTAATTTAAAGAAGAAAGAAGCTTTTATTTGGTTTGGTTTATTCGGGTAAAATCTTGCAAGCTAAATAAGGCCACTTCCCATTATTAGATTAAGCTGAAACTTCAGATACATTATGTAAGTTAGGTAACAATGCAATATTACGCTACCTTCGAGCTGATCTGATGATGGACGCAGGAGGTGGCCATAAAAACTCTGTGACAAAAGAACGCAAGCTAATTGTGTTTGGGTTTGTTAGAATTGGCTCGATGAGTATTAGTTGTCTGTTTAAAGAAAAAGTACAGTCAGCGATGACTTGTATTTATCAAAAATGAAATTATTGGCAAAAAAAATTAATAGCCTGAAGGTCCATTTTGCAAGCCGAGGCATAAGGTATTACCTGATTGATATAACATTAAGTTGCACTGAGTTCAGGTCCTTTTTTGAACGCAACTCGCTGAGTACTGAGCGGATGGCCTTGCGTGCCCTGGATCTTTATCAATGTTATTGAATTGCTGTTTCTTTTAGTTACTAAAGCACTACGTATAAAGTATGACTACTTCGCCGGAAATCCATTATTTCCCGGCCAATGTACCTACTATTCTAAAACACTAAGATAGAAATAGAGGTTTTGAGTGGTACCTAACCATTCATGTCGAAATGAAGAGGAAATGTTTTTTCATCGCATTTGCACGAAAAAACTAGCCATTAAGCAGCTTCATATGCAACTACCAACTGGGCTAGGAGGCCGTACATATCATACTTACTGCATTTCTCTTATGACGTAGGTATGGTTTACAACGAACTGGTCTGTTATTGGTTTCCAATCACCGGTGCTGAAGAAACAATATTTGTACAGTTGACGAGAAACTGAAATCCTGGGCAGCGTAAACAAACAGCAAACAGTGTTGGAGGCGAAATGAATAAATCGAATGATGAATAAATGGAATAATGTACATTTTATTAAAATTAAACAGAGAATCTTTTATTTATTTATTTTATTATACAAATTAGTTACTTACACAGAATTAAGTACCTACAGTATTCTGTACTACTAAGGCACTGAGAACTAGTTCGCAATGTTTAATATGCATAATTATATTATGTTCGGGTCAAATCTTGCAAACCAAATAAGATCCATTTCCCCACATACATGCATATGTATATGTAAAGGGTTAAAATGTATGTGTTAGTTGACAAATGGACACTTAAAATTGTCGCTGTTAGTAAATCATTACCCCAGTGAGTCTCCATTATACCTATAGTGACCATTTTCCTTATAAACAACGCAGCAACAATCGTGGCGGCTAAGCCCAAACAAACAAGTAACTGGGCAAACCGCTAACTCTATTTCAGTAGCCCCGTAATATATTCAACACGCAGTATATTGACGCGAGCCAACGTAAATCGAATTAGGTTATGTTAACTATGTTGCGTGCTATCGGCTGTTTTAGTTTGTGATTGTCAGATAAAAACTAGTTTATATAAATACTGTTGGATATTAATAATAATGATTTTCTACCTTATATATATAGGTGGGATAAAGTAGATATTTGCCAAGTTGTATGATACGCTGCAGTATTAATTATGATTAAAATTATATATGTGTTTAAATGATTATTAGATTATCAAATGTATAAGCCACCCAATGCATATTTGTATATACAGGGGTTCTCAGCTAATTAATCCTACTTTTTCTGACTGAAAATGAGTTTACTTGAAAGTAGGTACATAATGCCTTCAACTTTTAAGACTATTAGGAGCCTGGTGCATTCAATGACAAACAACTTAATTGATTGCGCTTGCATAATATAAATTTGCGTCGAGCAAAATTAACAGCGCAAAAACTACCTACCTTTTTTGAACGTTGGAGAAATACGTTTACGCATGCCACCTGGCCCGGGGGAACTAGGGAGCGATGACGAACTAATCAGTGGTAGGACTACCGTCTAAAACTACCAATGAATTGCGACTCTGCCTTGTAGAGGAGCGCCGCAGGATCACTATCATCATTCGACTGCGTACGCCCCCGGCAGCAAGAACTACCTACCTAATAAGTGGTTTAACCCTTGTAATTTGCTTTATTTTTAAACGTTTAGGACTAACCTATTCAGACGTTATTAAATTACATTATACTGCTAATATGACCTGCACTGTGTCATCACGGTTGAAACCTTTTTATCAATCCCTATTTGCCATAGATTAAGCCCGTGCGAGTCCGTTTGCTCACCTGTGTCTACCCGCCATGTTTTATTTATCTTGGGTGCAGCTCTAAATAAAGACAAGAATGGGTTCTTTAAAGGTTTACCAGTTTATCTACTTATCCCTATTGTTCGTAATCATCTGTTTGTAGGTATCCGTTGGAAGATTTAGAAGGAAAGTTTGGTGAGGGACTGTTTATACCTGTCGCTTGCACTACAAATAGCAACACTCCTGACTGTACATCAGTGGACCTAAGAACAAAAGGCATAAGGTCCACCGATGTACAGTAACAGTGTGTGCGATGGTACCTATAATAACACGGTCAGCGTGGGAGACCGCGAAACTAGTTTCAACTCAGTTCGATGCACTAACTGAATAAATGTTTATTTTATAGATGTAATTTAAGTTAAGGGGCTACCCGAGGTTTTCATCGATTTTTGACAAGTTTTGATTTGTATCTCCTTTTTTTGCACTACAGATAGAATAATAATATAAGGCAGACGGTTATCGGTTCTTCAATCTTTTATCTCAGTTTTGGTCTACAGAATTTTGAAAGAAATGAATACTTTTTTTTTACATTGTCTAAAAAAACACTTTTTTCGTATCTCGTTTGCTGTGAAGGATCTTACATGTACGAAATCTACGTCTCGAAAAATGTGTCTAGGTTTTAATTTTAAACTAATCAACACAAAAGTTATGGCCAGAAAACCAGTTTTTTAGCCTAAAATTGTTCAACTTTGATGCCAAATATCTCGAAGACAGTGAACATTGAAATAAATATGGGATAATATATTGCTCAAGCCGTTGCTGTTAATATGATAAGCTACAAAAAACATTAGAAAACTAATGGATTCAGATCGAAGGGCATTGGCGTGGGGTAGCCCCTTAAAAACGATCGACTTTAAAGAAAGTTTTTCAATTTTGCTGGAGAAACGTACATAAAGTTACGTCGAGAGAGATTCGCAAGTCGTTAATGTTTGTTAATACAATACAATCACAATACAATATTTAAATTATGCGAGTGTATTATCGCATCATTACTATAAACACACTTTTACAATACAAATGCATTTATTTCATTACTTTTTATAGCTGTTCTTAGTAATAAGGGTTAAGTAGGTATCTTTTGACGAAATGCTGTACCTATATATACTTATATATTATTTTAGAGGCATTTCAGATTTTTTAAGTAGGTGCAGGTCCCATATTTCTTTCAGATAACTTATACGTCATGATAATATTTTTTTGATTTCTTTGAATGTATCCACAAAATGTGATTTCTAATAAATGTTCAAATGACGACCCATTTACGCTCATCTTATGTTTAGTCCTAAATACTTTAATGTAATTTTAGTATAACAATTAGGTAATCATTTAGCCCCAGTAGATGCTTCAACGCAACCACTATAAGTGGCACCTTTCAAGTGGCATACGTCATTTTTGAGTTGTTGGAATTTCAATTTTATTATAATTAATCTAATTAATCAAAAATCGCTTGCGGTGGTACGGACACGTCATGAGGCGAGACCAGGACCATATGACGAGAGCAGTGATGCAAATAGAGGAAATGAAGCGAGGCAGAGGCCGACCTGCCGCCACCTGGAAGAGCACAATCGAAAAAGATCTTAAAGCTAATAATGTAGACGCAGGGACAACACAAAATAGATTGTTGTGGCGAAAACGTACGAGGAGGGCTGACCCCAAGTGATATGGGAACATAGCCAGGAGAAAGAAAGAAAGAAGAAGATTATAATTAATCAAATTTAAATGACGTAAATTGTCTGGAAGCCGGTTCCTACCACTTCAAGAGATAAAATAAAACATTCCAAAACCTAAACCCTCAAGTTTTGGCCGTGTTGTAGGCTAAAGTTACTCGACACTTATATATCAGATTAAATTCCAATATTGCCTCAGTAACATGTACAGCCCAATAACAAATATCAACTAATGCCAACATGCCTTGATTTCCAAAGGTCAGGACAATCGCAAGGATTTAATAAAATCGTATTGTTTTACCGTATCCAACATGGAAACGTTTGCTCTTTGAAACATATTTTTAACAAAATCGTATCCCAGTCATCAATGTCATTAGAAAAGTAAGTATAAACACGTGAAAATAACGGTTGAATTTGACTTAAGTGTAAGTTCAGATATGAGTTTCTGAAAACCATCCAGTGTTGTTTCCTCGATTCAAAGTTGTTCAATCAAATTGAGAAGTTTGTAACATTTGTTTTATATAAAGGGGTTTTTAGTACGTTAAAATACATAGTCAGAATTTCTTTCTTGTTTGCATTACTGCTTAGGAAATTAATATAACAGATAATTTTACAATTACTTCGTAGAAAATAATGGTTCATAGTATATTTGTGTATATTCGTTTTTGACGTGATAACGTCTTATAAATTGATGAACACCGGTAGCATGGTAGCATGCACGAAAAAGTGTTGCGTTGTGGAAAGATCTCCATGGTAACGTTGTGGACAGATCTCCATGGTAACGTTGTGGACAGATCTCCGTGGTAACGTTACGGCCACGTTTTCTTATGACGTTATCACGCAAAATTATCGTCTGTAAACCGACTTTATACAGACAACCATTTTTTTTTATTGGCTGCTTAAATCAGTCAACCACAACCACATAAAAGCTCACCGTCTCCGCTGGCTCGGCCACGTTTTGTGAATGGAAGAGGATCACGGCGCTAAAAGGCATGCCTGGGACGCTGAGAATGGAGGACGATCACACATACCTGACCTGGGACGCTCGGTAGGGCGGAGCCCGATCGGACGCCTCAGATATCGCTGGGGCGATGCTGTTGAAACGGACTTGCGCGATCTCCATGCCGATAACTGGCAGGAGATGGCACAGGATCGAGACAACTGGCGTGTACTCGTGTCGGAGGCCGAGACTCATTTTGGGTCGCTGCGCCATTAAATAAGTAAAAACCTACATAATTCAATATCTATAAATAATTAATGACACCTTAAGGCGCTCTTATACTCAAGTTTTACGTTTTCAAGGGGGTGAAGCAGACGCGTGGTAGATCGGGCAGGCGGGCGCCCCGCGCGGCGCACCGCACCATTCCCGCGCAGCACGTCTACGTCCTTATTCTGACGACATCGGTATTCTGAATTGTCAGTTCCGGGATTTTTAGTTCGGCAATTAATATTGAATAAGATTTATTAGTAAATTCGAATTTTGATGAGTACTTAATTAAAATTAAAAACCGGACAAGCGCGAGTCTTACTAATAGGGTTCCGTTTTACCCTAAAAATGGTAGGTAAGACGGTGAGGTCGGTGAGTGTACCTAAATAATTATTAATTATATACAATATGAGTGTATACTTGACTGATCATATTGTTGTAAAAATCGATTTCGACTGGCAAAACATATTATTTTTTGGCAACCGGGTTTTTTAACCTAATTAGACCCCGCTGAATCCGAAATTGCCGGTTGCTTGATCGAATTCTTGACTGGAAGTGAGATAGTTGATATTAAAGGTCCCTTTTTTAGTTTTTCGTAAATAACTCTTAAACGGTGGCGCATAGCAAAAATTTTCTTAAACATAAGTAATCTGCATAAAATTGCCTACAAGAAAGATTCCGTACAATTTTTCGCTAGGATCAATATTCAAAGAGATATTAAGGCGGGAAAGTTAATTATAATCACTTTTCGAAGGTCTCTTTTTATTGTTTTTCGTAAATAATTCGTAAACGGTGGCCAATATAAAAAAAAATTGTTAAACGTTAATAATCGACACAAAATTTTCAATAAAAAAAGATTTAGTACATTTTTAGCAGGGATCAATATTTAAAAAGACAATAAATAGGGAAAGTTAATAATAATAAATTCTAAGGTTCCTTGTTTTTATTTTTTCGTTAATAATTTGAAAAGTATGACTCATAGCAAAAACAAATTTTACACAAATAATAAACATAAAATTTCCTACAAGAAACATGTAGAACACTTTTCGCTAGGATCAATATTTAAAAAGACAAAGCATCCGGTAAGTCAATTATAATCAATTTTAAAGTCCTTTTTTAGTTTTTTGTAAATAACTCGTAAACGGTGTCTCATAGCAAAATAGGTTTTTATGAATAAATAATCTCCATAAAACATCTGAACAATTTTCTCTCGGATAAATATTTAAAACGATATTAAAGGAAGAAAGTTAATCACAATCAGTTCACAGGTCGCTTTTTTTTCGTAAATAACTCGTAAACGGTGCCCCCGTTGCAAAAAAATATTATACATAAATATTGAACATAAAATTGTCCACAAAAAAGGTTTTGTACACTTTTTCGCTACGATCAATATTTAATGAGGTATTAAAGGGGGTAAGTAAGTTAATTATAATCAATTTCCAGGTCCCTATTTTAAGTTTTTCGTAAATGACTCGTAAACGGTGGCCCATAGCAAAATAGGTTCTTAATGTTAATTAACCCCCCTTGGCTAAAAAGTGGCCTTCATGTTTAAAATTCATTTGTTTACGTAAGATGTCCGTCTTTGGGTCACGAATTTACATGTGTGTACCAAATTTCAACTTAATTGGTCCAGTACTTTTGAAGAAAATGGGCTGTGACAGACGGACAGACAGACAGACAGTCGCACGAGTGATCCTATAAGGGTTCCGTTTTTTCCTTTTGAGGTACGGGACCCTAGAAACTAAAAAAAGTGACATGTGAATTGATTGTAATGAACTTTCTTCCTTTAATATCGTTTTAAATATTGATCCTAGAGAAAAGTGTTCAGATATTTTTTGCAGGAAATTTTATGTAGATTATTTATTCATAAAACCTATTTTGCTATGGGACACCGTTTACGAGTTATTTACAAAAAACTAAAAAGGGACTTTAAAATTGATTGTAATTAACTTACCGGCTGCTTTGTCTTTTTAAATATTGATCCTAGCGAAAAGTGTTCTACATGTTTCTTGTAGGAAATTTTATGTTTATTATTTATGTGTAAGATTTGTTTTTGCTATATGTCATACTTTTAAAATTATTAACGAAAAAATAAAACCAAGGAACCTTAGAATTTATTATAATTAACTTTCCCTCTTTATTATCTTTTTAAATATTGATCCCTGCTAAAAATGTACTGAATCTTTTTTATTGAAAATTTTGTGTAGATTATTAGTTAATTTTTTTTATATTGGCCACCGTTTACGAGTTATTTACGAAAAACTAAAAAAAGGGACCTTTAATATCACATATCTCACTTCCAGTCAAGAATTCGATCAAGCTACCTTCGGATTCAGCGGGGTCTAATTAGGTTAAAAAACCCGGTTGCCAAAAAGTAATATGTTTTGCCAGTACAAATCGATTTTTACAAAAATTTGACCAGTCTAAATTATTCAATTTGATTAATTTTATAGCCTTTTAAAATATGTTTACACAATTTATCAATCGTGACTGAATTCCGGATTGGTTAGATGGGTGTGTGCCTTTGCTGCCCAACTTGTTATAAAATGACAATATGACGGACGAATGTCTGAAATGTCACCGTATTTAAGAATTATTTTGCTTTTCTTCGTAAGTATGTTGAAAAACATTGTGTGTATAACATATTTATACGGTGATTACCCATTTTATGTAACGTCCGCTAAACTAGCACAGGTCCGACGCTGACAGTGGTCACGGGCGTACTGGCGTGAGGAATAGGCGCAAGGTATTGCCGCGTAGGGTGTAATTTAGTACGCAAAATGTTGAATTCATCAAATGATGAATGAAAAAATTAACGTATCGATAAAAGGACAAGCAATAATGAAGATTTACTTAAAAGCTATCGACTGAAGTAAGTTTCATATACATTTTCGTCCTAGTACTTCTAACATAAGGAAATAAAGACAGTGTTAGGCATGTTTTCAACTTAAGATTCTATCGAGAAAATAATGAGCCGTCGTGGTTCTGACAAGCAATAACGTAGTTCAAGGACTGAAGTTATACATACTAGAAAATAATGCATGAAATCCTTGTAAAAGTCTGTAAATATGGTGACAAAAAAGTGCATTTTACTACACACCGCGCCTTAATTCACGTTTTAGTCCGAAACTAGTTTTACCGTTCCTTATAATATAATAATTATGTTTTTCATTTTCAATAAAGGTCTGGATTCAAATAATACCAGCATTATAGCTGCAGTATTACGGCGCGACTTACTGCATTGCTGCTACAAATGTGAATAATCGATGTTGCCGCCCTGAGTTTTGGTGTCTTGCTTGTGAATTTTTGACTTTTGCTTTATGTAGCACTGAATGCGAACGGTAGGTACCTTAGAAAAAGAAATTACGTCTTTACGGATCTCAATACACCGCGTCTGTTTAAAAATGAACAAGTAAAATACCTACTTTAAAAAGTTTAGAAGTAATTAATAGTCAACATTAAATAAAGTTTAAAAATTTTTATTCCAACGCGTGTAGCGAAATAAAAAGTTTTAATCGGCTAAGTGTATATTTATTTAGTCCGAATATTTTCGCTTCGCACAAAGTGGCCTCAGGGGATGTTTTAATACGGTTTTATTATTACACGCTGAAATGAATTAAAATTTTACTGCCAAAGTATTGAGAAGTTTATTTAGGTTAAAATGAATATTTTGTAGCTTATCCATTGAAATTTAAAGTTAAAATTTCGAATTCAGTGATATATACATATATAAAATCACGTACAGTCATCAGCAATAGTATCTTACACAACTAGGGCCGCAAAAATATATGACGCGCTCTTATTGCGCTCCAAATAAGAACGTGTCACATATTTTTGCGGCCCTAGTTGTGTAAGATACTATTGCTGATGACTGTACTATAATTACGAGTATAATATATCAGACGTGTTCTGCTCTTTTAAACATAATTGCTGCTAAATCAAAATCGTTGTGCATTCGCCATCATTATATCGGAGCGGCTGAAGTCCTCAAAAATATATGAATATAGTGACAGACCAAAAAATTACGATTTTTAGCTCCCATTCAAGGCTTGGTTTAAAGCACTCGCAAGTAAACGAGCCAAGCGTCATCAGCCCGACACCTGTTCGCCACGGGCACATTACACCAGCCAGGCCCGTGGTCACAGATTATATAATAGTCTACGAACAGATACTTATCTCTCAAAGAAAACGCAAATACCTACCGTTTTGATACCTACACAAAAATACAATGGATTGACCTTCAGCGCGCCGCTCCCCGCACCGCGCGCACCGGCACAACGCTAGGGTTGCCGACGCGACGCTTAGAAATTTTAATACGTGTGAAGACCGGTGTCTAATTCGATTGATCAAACTAACATTAGAACTTGCCATATAGTATATTACATTTAGTATACTACATTTAAGCAAGTTAAGTTGCAGTAATTTATAATATTCTGTTTATGCGTTAGGTTAGGTTAGTGTTTGCGAAAACTCATTTTAAAAGGTCATATGTCCCTGCAGTGACCGCAGAGTTTACGCCGTTTTATAAACCACGCAATGAACCCAGCAAGAATTAGTTTTAAAACTTCGTGTAATTTAAAACCAGATATAGATTAATGTTACACAATAAAGAAAAATAATAGAGAACCCATGATTACATGTTATTCATTATAAGATAACCAGAGCATAAATGAGTACCTATTTTCCGGTGTAAAATTAAGGTCTTACTGTCGATAAAATGATAATTTACCAAGTTAGCTACCTATTTCAAATAGATATCTAACTATAGGTACATATGTCGTAATAAACACTACATGTTTAATTAAAGTAATTCAATAGTAACTACGTAGCTTGTAACTATCGTAAAAATTGTCAGTGCCCAAGTAACACAAAAGTAGCTGAATATTGTTTGAATAATAGAGCATTCCGTACTGTATGCTGAATAAGGTAGCTGTATAACGTCTGTATAAGCGCTTATACAGACGTTATACAGAAGGTTTGGGCACAAAGTGGGCTAGCCCACGCCGCTTATTACTGAATAACAGTAATGTAATAGCTGTATAAGTGTGTGCCCACACATTGAATCGCTGAATAACACTTGTATAGAGGCTGTCAGAAGCTTCTATACCGCTTTTAAACCAAAGTTATCCAGCTTTATATAGAATGACTCAGTTAGTCACACGTTATGCAGCTTTTGGTTCAAAAGTGCATTGTTACAGAAAATATATTCAGCTATTTGTGTATGATTTGTCTTCCATTTTAATTTGTGAACTCGTGTCAAAGTGTAGTGTCTGAAGTGAATACAAAATAAGGAGGACATTACCCATATATTGATTTGATGTTTACATGACATCAATTTCATTGCGCATGCGACTTTACTGTTAATATAAAATTTTAAAGCGCCGCGTAAATAATGCACTGTTTAGAAAGTAAATATGGAAAATGTAGTACTCCACTTTTAAATTTGTAATTTTTTTGCGGTGTTTAGATGTTTTAGTGATAGAAAATGTACTTTAACAAGTTATGCTACGATAAAACTAGTTTTATAAATGAATATAAATGGGTTTTTCAGTTCATTTTAAATTCCTATTTAATTTTAGAGGTTAGAATATGAGCAACCGTAATGGCGTCCGACTGTGCTGAATATAAGCTGCTGCCACAGCTATTATGTGCTAAATTTCTGAATAGGCATTCACATTATTCGCGTTACTAAGCTACATGTTAGATAATAATGGTTTTAGAACAACAAGTTTTGAATAACATCAGTATAATAGTAATTGTTTTCGCAATCTTAAAGCATATTAGGGTTCTATACACAAATGGTAAAAACCACATATATCCTCACTAGTTTGATGAGAAACATTATAGGTATGTAACACGGGCAATATTCAATCCTACTTCCTACTAATATTATAAACGCGATATAATATTTAAGTTATATGATAAATCTGGGGGCACGGCAGACTACACAGTTATTTTTTCCGTTATCAGTTCCGACAAATATGTAGTAGGTAAAGGTATACGCAAAGATGTACGAAGTGAGTACGAAGATGTGTATAGTATGAGTATGGTGTGGTTACGAGTATGGTATGAATATGAATATGGTATAGGTGCGAAGGTGCGGGTATATTAGTAGCGGGTATCACGGGTATGAGTACAAGTATAGTTTGGTATGAGCAGTATTGTTTAGGTATGAGTACGAGTATAGTGTGGGATGGGTATGAGTAGACCCACTTTAAACCTAAAAACAGTCCGTTCAAAATCGACAGGAGAACCGATTTCGCTATATTTTAATGGGGGTGATTATTTTATTTTTCACATACCCAGTCCAGTCTACAAATTTTTAATGCAACAATATCAATAACTAGCATTTGCCACCTTGTTTGCAAACTAGCAACAACCTTAAATGGCCATTGGTAAACTTTATCTCGTTGCAGTAAGGTATGCAAATGGTCAGTTAACAGTGTTTACGATGGTAGCTAGCAATTGTTTTACGTCATTAAAACGACAATGCATCTTGTGTAAAATAACCAATCGAAGAGAATTGTTAAGAAAACTAAACCTCTTTTTTTTAAATAATGGTTGGATTAAAGAATAAATACGCAAGATGCGTTCAAAATAAAATAAAAACACGCTCAAGCTCAAAGCAAACAGGCTCAAGTAGCACTGTTGACCGTGTATAAACTTATAAAGCTACGGAACCCTCTCCACCGCGCATTTGTTGATACTAAGCAGTAGTTTGAATAGCGCTGCTCATTGCGTTCATTTTGCAGCTTTTAGCAAGAAAAGATAGTATATTATTATGTGTACTAAAATCGCTATAACTTAAGTATAAGTGTTGTTTTAGTATTTATTATTCAGACGTTATGTCTATAAAAGCCATAATAATTATAATATAATTATAATAATAATAAATAATAATTAAGCCTTTATTTTCATCCTTAATCTACCTTAACTAGTACATAATGAATATAAATTTGTAAATTGTAATATATTAATGGTAATTAAGGCCCCTCACGGGTGAAGGCCTCCTCCAACAGTTTCCAAGTTGATCTTGAATGGGCTTTCTGTATCCAGTTTTCTCCGGCAGTTTTTTTAATATCTTAACTAACCCCATATAAAAGCCATAACTAACCCATATATGCAGCTACTGAATAACAAATAATATGTGGATTTCATTACAGCTTCCAGTAATAGCGTCCACCTTTATTCAAAAACTAGCATTAAAACAGAAACTGCAACCGCTTTTATACAGTTGAAAGTCTTCACCGACGCTTCTTTTCAGCATTTAGTAGCCACTATCACATTTTTCTTAATATTGTCTGCTTAATATCTCACGACACAAAATATATACAGCTAATTGCTGCTAATGCTGCTATTATGCAGCTTTTAGTAACCACAAATGCTTTAAGCTGAATAATGTGACTAACTGTGTAAGAAATAAGTATTATTCAGCTTTAGTATGCAAAACCAATACTATGCAAAATTTATTCAGCATTTAGGCCCCACTAGGCCCACATATTTTCTTATTCCGAATTTAGTAATTTCCACCGCTTATACACAAAATTTATGCAATCTTAATTTGAATAAGATGATAATTTTACTTTATTATCCTGCTTGTGTGTTACTTGGGTGCGGCGCGTGGTAACGTGCGTACGTGAGCGCGTGTGGCAACCAACTGGCTTGCTTTTCTACCGTGAACGGGAACAGAATCGTAGGTATAAATCCGAGCTCGCGCGGAGAGTTCCATAGGCCTGCCGTGGTCGTGTTTGCCGCTCCCGTATTGGCTTACACAGCCACGAAAAACGTTGTAATAGACTCGAAGGCCGATGATGATTCATGGCAGCCTATTATGACAGAAGAGTTAACTACGGAACCTTACACTGAGCATGGCTTGACATACTCTTGGCCGGTTTTTCTTAATCAGGAACAGCCAAAAGGAGTTAATATTTCAAAAGTCAAAGGCAGACTTTACAAAATTAAGTGAGCGATGGTACTAAGGACTCCCCAAGGGTGCTTTCGGGCTCCCTAATTACTTAACACATTCAGTGCCAGCCCGTGCTACGCGCTACGAGCGTAGCCGATAACACGGGAAAAACCGTATGTAGCGAAAAGCGCCTACGAACAGTGAACTCCCCTAGGGAGTCGCTGACATTTAAAGTGTTAACCGATGAATGGATCGTTAACTTGATTGTTTCAAGGTCATTGTACTTATACCTTCGTTTTAAAAATACTGAACGGATGAAATGCTATTTTTTCAATTTATTATTATTTATTTTTTTAGAATTTTTCAAACATCATGGGTACGGTAACAGCTTAGATGTCATCGCAATACAATTTTGCGAGATTTTACGTTTTGAGGTTATACATTGTATGGAAATTACCAAATGACATATTATTATGTCACCGCACCTATGCTGTTTGAAAAAATATTTGCAGTTCAATTTTAGTTATATTTTTTTTCATAAAACTAAACCAAAAAATTACAATACCGGAATTCCAATTCGGAATATAATATCGAAATGGAATTCCGAGTGATATTGGTCCTCTTTAATTCCGGTATTGTAATATCGTAAAACTCGGTCCGATTTTCCTGTATTTCCGGATTCCAGAATGCCCTAGTTCTAACAACTTAAAAAAGCATTTTAAAAACATCTCGGTTGTCCCGCGCGCTGCCAACTTGGCACGAGATCTCACGGGAAGTACGACTCTGCTTAACCTATGAAATGTGCTAAAACACGAGTTTTTAAACGGTCGAATTTTGTTTTATCTGTGACAATGATGTATGACTGAGAGCGTTGGTAGCCTGGCGGTAACAGCGTGCTACTTACAATCGGTGTCGCGGGTCTAAACCTAAATTGAGTTTTTCGGAACTTATGTACAAAATATCATTTTATATTTTGAGCATTTTCAGAACAAATCGTCATAAATGCTACACATTTCTTTTTTTAATCACCCACTTTTGGGTTATTTCTACTCAGAATAAAAGAGGATGATCGATTTTGTGTCCAAAAAAAGTTGTCAGTTTTGTGACGCATTTTCTTATACATTTTGTATGGACCGTCACAAAACTGACGCACAAAATTTGTATGAAAAACTGGTGAGACTTTTTTTTTTGTTTCGAGGTACAAACAGTAGTTGTAGAACCTATGGACAGAAATGTAAATTTTAATATTTCTATTATATTATTGTCTTCGGTTCCTATTTAGCTAACGTAATAAAACTTATATTCTGCGATTAAAGACCATTTAATATATGCCTAAAAGAAATAAAGAGTTTTATGACAATATCATAATGATTTATTAACACAAAAGGTCAAAATCTCCACGGGTATAGCACTTTGCCCCTACATACCTACCACGTTATAGGGCTCGGTACACGTACCGAGTAGAGTGGCGAGACAGTAAAACGGAGTATGGAATTTTTACTCGGCCGAGTAACAATTTCATACTTCGTTTTACTGTCTCGCCACTCTACTCGGTACGTGCTATCCTGGCATAAGCATTGACTGGCTTGAAAAAACAATGAATTTATTTAAAACAGCTGTCTATATCTACTTACCTAATTGTACATGGGGAATGAATAACCATAAAACTTGCCCACGAGCAGAACTAAAACATTATTGCTCCAACTTCGCCACATTCATTCATCAAAATGCGTCATTAACGCTGGACAAGGCGAAGTTTCGCGAATTTAGCGCCAACGAAGTTAACTAGGTCGTACTCACAGATTTTTGCTGAATAGATACCGCGAAGAGTCGCTTATCGGTAAAAAAAACGCCGCGAAGAAATTTGACCAATCCCAATAATATCTAGATGGCAGTCGTTTTCGTAAAAACTAGAGTCGAATCTTGGGACTATTTTCACACCTGAACTCAGGATTCCATATGAGCCGTCGCAAAAAGATGGAACCACGTTAAGAAAATGATGAGATTCCGCAAAGACACTGCAGGAGAGGAAATTAGATCTTTTGATTAAGTTTGTGTTTAGAAAAACATTGCAGAAATTATAAGGACGAGAACCTACAATAAGTTTAAGAAGTTAAACTTCTTCTTCTTCTTCTTCTTCTTCCTCGCGTTATCCCGGCATTTTTTAACCTACAGTAAGTTTAACATTGGCAAAAAATTGCAAATGGGGGCAAGTAAGGTGGTAGGTACCTAAGTTATTGACGATTACCATCGTAACATCGTGGTTGGTTGATATCTGCTTGGTTATTTATCCCTTTGAATACTTTAAAGTTTAGAGCAGGCCTGAAGTCTTTTTCGAGGTAAGTCTGTTCCCGAACTGTAGCAAAGACTAAAAACAAAATCGGCAAGTTAATACTGACTTAATAGTCCCAAAGATGGTGTTATTTTTGGCGGGAGTTGCTGCTCTGTGCTATGTGCTCCATAAGTAAATATAGGTAGATAAGCGATTTCATTATGTCGAGGTGGAATAACGGAAAACGAGATTAAAAGCGTAATCGCGTTATTTTATGTTGTGGCGCTACCACAGATATTTGTATCGAACAGAGTGATAAAACTGTCGATTCAATGTTAAAAACTAGTATAGAAACCATGCAAAATTATCATCATCATATCAACCGAAAGACGTCCACTGCTGCTGAACATAGGCATCTGACTTAATACTTAGGTCGGGTATCTGATAAATATACCTGTATAAAAGCTAGATAATATGTGACGTTTTCAACAAAAAGGTCCCACATTGTCGGTTGTTGAAAAGGTTGATTTCAAGTCGACGCTATATGGAAATAGCGTCTTATTGTCAACTGGCAATAAGTAACCTTTTGATTCAAAAAACGCAAGCTACAGTACCTTGGTTATATCATGCGAAACGAGAAGTATGAACTCCTTCAACTCATTATACAAGGAAAGATCCAAGGGAAAAGATCATCCGGACGAAGACGTAACGCATGGCTCAAAAATCTCCGAACATGGTTCAAACAGAGCACACGTTCATTATTCCGCGCAGCTGTGTCTAAAGTTCGTATAGCCCTCATGATAGCCGACCTCCGGTAGGAGATGGCACTAGAAGAAGAAGAAGAACCTTTTGATTGAAAATGGCACATATCATATACCTACATAATAATATACCAACCGGGGCAAGTAAAATAAAATCTTGTAAAATGTAGCTACTTGGCTTATCTATTCTGCATGAGTCCTCGGCTCCGCTATCTCAGGCCGCAGACTCCACCGGCCATTCATCTCAATAAAAGTTCACACCTGCTCCAGTATAGTAAAACAGCCAAGTCACTTAGCCCGATATAAGGGCAGGTAAGCGGGTAGGTGAATGAAAAATAGCTGCGTTGAGACATGTGAACACACTCTAAAATATAATTCAGGGAGCCTACTACCAGGCCTATTCGGATTTCGAGATAATCACAAGATCTTGAGACGATTTAGAGATCAACTAGATCTACATTAGATATCGACTAGATGTGACTTGGATATCTAAGTCATAACTTGTCGAAATCGTTCAAGAGGACCTCCAGAATCGCGGAATCGTCAAATTTGACATATCTATCTTACAAATATCTTTAAATTATCCGTATCGTAACTTGTTGAAGTCTAATAGAAATCTAATTCATTTTCCGAATCGAGCCGTAAGACACCTGTGCTTAGGTAGGCACATAAAACGGTTCAGGCGGAGTATGTCACTTTCTTAGGACGTCACATTCTGAGGACGTCACATTCTGAGTTCGTCACTTTCTGAGTACGTCACTTTATGAGAACGCCACTTTCTGAGGACGTCACTTTCTGAGTTCGTCACTTTCTGAGTATGTCACTTTCTGAGAACGCCACTTTCTGAGGACGTCACTTTCTGAGTTCGTCACTTTCTGAGTACGTCACTTTCTGAGAACGCCACTTTCTGAGTACGTCACTTTCTGAGGACGTCACTTTCTGAGAAAGCCACTTTCTGAGGACGTCACTTTCTGAGTACGTCACGTTTTTTAGCATAGGTACGATGTAACAGTATAATATACCTGCACGAAAGATAAGCTGTTCGACAATACGGTCGCTTTTATATCCTACATACCAATACCAATCTCTGTTTGCCTTACGCCTGACTGGTAGAGAATTCCATTGGGCAGAGCAGAACGTCATATGTTTCGTGTAATAAAGTGAAAATAGAGAAATAAATAATAAAAAAACAATCTAATTATGTTTAAATCAGATTATTTAATTCAGAATACTTAGAAACTACAAGCACCAAAACATTTAGCCACAGATTGGAGGTTAGGCCGGCAACGGCTTTGATTCAATACACATAAATGTTTCTCACAGTACGAACCATGATTTTATCATTCGCCGCTGTGATTAGCTGGTGAAGGTATCACGGCAAGCTCGCTGACACCAGTAGAAGGACATTCCCACATATTTACGTTTAAACGGACTGCCGCTCCTTTCGTGACAACATATTCTTCAGCATACCGCGTCTTCTGTCATGTCTCCATAAACTCAAACGTCTTTTTTTCTGATGATAGTGTAAAATTTGGATATCTGCGTATAAAATCAGCTCTTGCAGTTTGTTTCAGACAATATTTCTTCTCGTGTCACCTGTGGAGAATAGGCGTCAAAGGATTTTTTCTTCATAGCGTTGTCGAATTTCATAGTTCTCATGTTCTGCATATAATAATGTAATTTATTTGTTTGTTTTCTTCCTATATAGGTTAATATTTGGTTGATGACTATATTGCGATTTGACTTTTTGTCATAATCTACATAAAATAGAATCAGAATTTGAAAGCAGAACGTCACACCGTCATTTACAATGTCATTTACTACTTCTGGCTGAAATTATATAGAGTGGTAATAACAGACACATATTTTTTTGTAGGTAAGTATATTATATTGTATACAGGGTGTTTGGTACATCGTTTGCTAAATTAAAACGGCTTATTATTAACCGGGCAACTAAAATATTAAACAGGAACTTTCATTGGGCATATAATAATATAATTTTGACGACCGGTCTGGCCTAGTGGGTAGTGACCCTGCCTATGAAGCCGATGGTCCCGGGTTCGAATCCTGGTAAGGGCATTTATTTGTATGATGATACAGATATTTGTTCCTGAGTCATGGTTGTTTTCTCTATGTATTTATTTAAGTATTTATATATTATATATATCGTTGTCTGAGTACACACAACACAAGCCTTCTTGAGCTTACCGTGGGGCTTAGTCAATTTGTGTAAGAATGTCCCTATAATATTTATTATTTATTATTAATTTGGCTGTGCATTAATATTTTAGCGCCAAAAAAAATATATTAGCCTCAAATATAAATCAATAAATAAAAAATAAATAAAAAATAAATATAAGCATCATATTATTAAAAAAACTAGCAGCAAAATCAAGCCACCCAAAAAAATTATAGGGAACTTAAAGTGATAGGTTGGCGACTAAAATAATAAATTGGCAACTAATATTGTAAAGCGATCATAAAATTTAGTTGTCATCTAGTTGTTCACACCTAAGTAATCAACTATAGTCATAACTGAGCATGTCGTTTCAGCGAAGTAGTACTTTAACAAGAAAGCAGTTAAATTTAATTTATTTAAAGTATATTGATTTATTTAAAGGCTCCGTTTTTGTTGCCAAACTATTAATTTTAGTACCCATTTCTATTTTTTGAAACTACCCAAATTCGATTAATTAGTTGACCGGTTAAATACGTGCCAATTAAAACGGCAGATAGGCTGAGTCATTTGCTATCTTCCCAGGCCTAGAAATTTTTAATTTTGCGCACGTTTTTTTTTTCAGCATTATGCCAGTTTTTCGTATATTACAAATTTTTACTTGCGCAGTAGTAAAAAAAACCATGGCCAATTTTTTTTTTCTAGGCATGAGTAGATCCCCCCCAGGGGTTCCCGCCTTGTCGCGGCGGGGGGGCTGAGTACCCTGTGCATCCAGCACAGGGGAAACTAAGAGGAATCACAGGGAAGGTCGCTCTCCGCATACGCTCTTTAAATAGAGTTCTATAGGATGAGGACTAGGAGGTGCCCCTTTATCCCTAGCTCTAGCGCTCGGCGAAGGGACGTATGACTGTGGGGAAAAAAAAAACAGCTGCAAGAGTGCCATCGGGGGACCCTTACCCTAGTAAACAATTGGGCGAAGCTGTGGAGTCAGCCAATATGAGTGGAAGAAAAGAAATGGAACTACTCCAGGAGGGTACCTGCCGCATTGCGGACAGTCAACCCCTTGATTTTCCAGGCACAGCCTCAGAGGCTGTGACTGGAAAATCCCGCCCCTCGTATTCTGGAGAGGGCAACTTACACTCGATTAGTTATAAGGAAGAAGAGGGGCCCGCGACGGCGTCACCTGTGCCGCAAACACAGGTGGTGCTGCCGCGAGCTGAGACCGAATCTCAAGTTAGGCGTCCGGCGACGAGATGCATGGCTGGGGGGAGCCCGGCAGTTAGGACGCCACGGGGGACCGCACCTCCACTCAGTAAAGGGAAAAAAAAAGGAACCGGCGAATTGGCTATGGACATGGATAGTGATAATACGACGCGGAAGGACCACCCAAGTACTGGGGTTGAGGACGCTGGAAAGTTCCGGCAGCCCCTCCCCCCGGAGAGGGTAACTCGGTCTCGATCTCGGTCGCGATCCTCAACAGGCGAGGAATCAGATTCGTCAGTGGTGTCAATGATTTCGGCAACTTCTTCGTCGTCTCTGGCAAGGAAACGCCCTGCCCGAAATGACGAAGGGGCAGCTCGCAAAAAGAAAACAGCGAAAACCTCGTTGTCTGTACCGGAGGAACTTGCGGAGCAAATGAGGCTCCAACCCACTGCGGATGTCGCGGCCCGGGCATTTGAGAGCCTGGAAGCGATGGAAAGGGCAGCAGATCAGGCAAAAGACTCTGAGGGAGAGCTAGCCCGTGCAGTCCGCATGGCAGTACGAGTAAATCAGGCGGCAACTTCAGATTTAATACAAAGGGCATCCTTTGACCGCCTGCGGGAGGAAAATGAAGGACTTAAGTCACAAATGGAGAGTCTAAATAGGAAGCTGGAGACTCTGACCAACGAGTTGGCGGAGATGAGGCGCGAAAGACATACTGGAGACCAACGCACGCCCGAAATGGAAGTAAAATCTTGCCTCGACCCAACGCTCGTTAAGCAGGTTCAGGTTATGATCGACGGAAAGCTGGAACACTTCAAAAGTCAGTTTTTCCCGGAAGGTACTATCAGACCACCTCTAGGGCAAAAGACCGGGAGCAGTCCACAGACGATGTCGCGGGCGGTACTGCCAGTGATACCACCAGCAGCCCCGGCAGTTACGCCGCAAATAAATAAGAAGCGCAAAAAGAAGGCCAAAAAGGGCACCTCGCCGGCTTCTGCCACCACGGGTACAGCTCCGGAGCCAGTGATAGCCCTCAATCAGCAGGCACAGACACCAGCAAGACAGTCAAAGGAAACCTGGGTGGAAGTGACAAGCAAAAAGTCCAAAGTAAAGGCGAAAGCCCAAGCCAGGAAGGCAACAGCACCCAGTAAACGGAAGGTCAAGGGTCAGGTCAAGCCACCGAAGGTACCGCAAACCGCGGCCGTCACAGTCACTATACCGGAGGGATCAAATACTACCTATTGCGAAGTTATGGCGGCCGCCAAGGAACGACTGAAACTTGAGGATCTCGGTATCACCGAAGCTCTACGGCAGAAGCGCGCCCTGAATGGCGGCCTTCTGCTGGAAATACCGGGAGCCGATAGTGCAGTTAAGGCGGATGCACTTGCCACTGGCTTGCGGACCGCCTTGGCTGATATGGAGGTAAATATCACGCGGCCAAGTAAAACGGGAGAAGTCAGGGTGATGGATCTCGACCCATCTGTCACCATCGAGGACGTGGCCAAGGCTGTCTCACAAGCGGGCGGGTGTTCTGTGGCGGACGTCAAGGTAGGAAACATATATGGTGGCGGGGCGATGTCTTTAGGGACTGCTTGGGTTCGCTGCCCTCTCTCTGCTGTCCACAGACTGGGAAGAGAGAAGCGCATTAGAGTAGGCTGGATATCCGCGAGAGTCCAAGTACTGGCGGCGCGCCCTCTGCAATGTTATCGTTGCCTGGAGCAGGGACACTCACGGTTCCACTGTGTCAACCCTGTGGATCGTAGCACGAATTGTTTTAAATGCGGGCTGCCAGGACACTTAGCCAAGATGTGCACTGCCACGACACCGAGCTGTCCGATATGCGCTGATACTGGACAACCCTCCGGACACCGCATGGGAAGCCTGAAATGTGCTTCTGCTACAAAAAGAAGCAACAAGAAGGCATCCATAACTCGGCCACCAGTAGCAGATAGACAAAAGGATACCGCAACTGCGAGGACTGCGGTGCCCCAAGAGAGCAATAGCTCGGGCGTGGACCCCATGGAGTTATAGCCTTCAATCCCCGTCAGAGAATCTTACAGGGCAACCTAAACCACTGCCGTGTGGCGCAAGACTTGTTTCTACAGACGCTCACGGAGTGGTCGGTTGCTCTATCTATTGTGGCGGAACCATACCATGTCCCGAACCATCCTCGCTGGTTCGGTGACAGCGTAAATTCGGTCGCCATATACTGGTCTGGCGGCCAAGGTGATCCAACGTGCTCGGGGCTACACGCAGAGGCAGGAATCGTTGTGGTAGAATGGAGCAGCATCATTATTGTGGGTTGCTACATCTCTCCTAACAGCAGTATTACCGAGTATGAAGCGTACTTGGACCGTGTGGAGGTCTGTGTTCGCCGATACCTACCGCGTCCAGTACTCATACTGGGGGACTTCAACGCACGTGCCAGAGCGTGGGGGAACAACCTGGACAATGCAAGGGGAAGATCTGTTCTGGACTGGGCAGCTGGACTGGACCTCCGCCTGTTAAATCAGGGCTCGGTGAGCACTTGCGTTCGGTGGCAGGGGGAGTCGATTGTCGACCTGTCTTGGGCGACTTCCGCTGCCAGCCGGCTGATATCAGGGTGGAGAGTAGCGGAGGAGATTGTGACACTATCAGATCACCGCCATATAATACTGGACCTGACTGTAAGCCACCCGACGACATCGGCTCGCGGTAATCAACTGAGCTGGGCGTTCAAACGTCTCGATCGAGACAAGTTGGTTGCTGCGGCCCTCGTGGCGGATTGGGGGGCGCAAACGAGAAACGAGGAATGGCGATCACCAGAACAGGGTGCGGAATGGTTCCGCTCTACCATGACTTACGTCTGTGATGCCGCCATGCCTAGGGTCAAGAAGCCATCTAGGCAACCTGTTTACTGGTGGTCGGAGCGTATCGCCCAGCTGAGGGTGACCTGCCTTGCAGCGCGACGCCAGTATACGAGGGCTCGAAGGCGTAGGCGTTCTTCCCCTGAAGAGAAGGCGGAAACCTACGCAGTGTACAGGGAAGCAACTATAGCATTGCAAAAAGAAATCGCCGAAGCCAAATCTCGGCTGTGGAATGAGCTGTTACAAGATCTAAATCGAGACCCATGGGGACGCCCATACAAGATGGTCCTAGGAAAGTTACGGCCATGGACTCCCCCTTTGACGGAAACGTTAGAACCAGGCTTGACGAGGCGAGTGGTGGATACGCTGTTTCCACGGGGTTCGACAGATTTTGCGGAAGACGTAATCACGCAACCACAACCGGAGGCCTGGTCTAACGAGACAGCAGTAACCGAGGCAGAATTAAAGTTGGCCGTGAAACGTCTCGCCGCAAAAAACACAGCACCAGGACCCGACGGCATTCCCGGCCGGGCATGGGTGATTGCCATGGAGGTGCTCGGCCATAGGTTGGCGCAACTGTACAGCAGCTGCTTCCGATACGGATCTTTTCCCGCGATCTGGAAGGAGGCAAAGTTGGTTCTCCTGCGAAAAGAAGGGCGGCCTGCCGACTCACCGTCTGCATATCGACCAATATGCCTGTTGGATGAGGCGGGTAAGCTCTTTGAGCGTATTATCTCCCTCCGAATCAACAGACACTTAGGCAGTGACGGTCCAAACCTGTCAGATAATCAGTTCGGATTCCGGCAAGGTCGATCGACAGTGGACGCGATCCTTCGCGTTCGAGCGCTGTCGGAGCAGGCAATTTCCCGAGGAAGAGTAGTGTTGGCGATTAGCCTTGATATCGTCAATGCTTTTAACTCTCTTCCTTGGAGTGCAATTCGGAAGGCTTTAGTCTACCATCAACTGCCTCTTTACCTGAGGACCGTGATCGAGGCGTACTTGTCTGACAGGACCATCCGGTACCCTGGTCGATATGGCGTTATCATGCAGAGGGAGGTCGAGTGCGGGGTGCCTCAGGGGTCGGTATTGGGTCCTCTCTTGTGGAATCTCGCATATGATGCAGTGCTGCGAGCAGCACTCCCCACCGGTGTCAACCTCGTCTGTTATGCTGATGACACCCTAGTCCTTGCCGAAGGGGAAGATTTCAAAAGGACCGTCAGACTAGCGGAATTATGTGTGGCAATTATTGTAAATAAGATTCGCAGCTTGGGTCTTACGGTTGCCCCACACAAGACCGAGGCAATCTGGCTACATGGACTGCGACGAGGCCGGGAACCTTCAGCCACCTCTGTGTGCGTTGGAGAGGTTAGAGTCCGGGTAGGTCAGTATATGAAATACCTGGGCCTTACGCTTGACAGTCGATGGAGTTTTGAAGAGCACTTTAACCGGCTCGTGCCTCGGATTCAAAGAACAGCGGGTGCATTGCACAGACTGCTGCCCAATCTCGGGGGGCCAGAGGAAGGGGTACGTCGCCTTTACGCAGGGGTGGTGCGGTCCATTGCACTATACGGGGCACCCGTGTGGTCAGAAAGGTTGACTCGCAACCGACGAAGCCGAGTGAAGGTGTTAGCTGTTCAGCGTCGGATATCTATTAGGGTCGCTCGTGGATACCGTACAATTTCGTACGAGGCGGCTGCTCTCCTGGCACGGTCTCCGCCACTAGACATCATGGCGGAAATGGATGCCAGAGTTTATAGCGCCTTGCGCGCAGAAGCTGGAAGCTCTGCAGCGGAAAATATTAAGGTGCTTCGGGAGAGGGCCCACAGACAGGCCATCACTCGTTGGCGGGGGCAACTGGAAGAACCCAGATGTACGCGGCAGCGAGTGGTCGCTGCAATCCTGCCACACCTTAATCAATGGATGGACAAGAAGGGTCGCGTGACGTATAGACTGACCCAGGTACTCACCGGACATGGCTGCTTCGGTGAGTACCTACACAGAATAGAACGAGAGCAGACGGCAAGATGTCACCATTGCTGTTCTGACTTAGACTCTGCGCAGCACACGCTCGAGGAATGCCCAGCGTGGCAGTCCGAGCGGCAGGTCTTAGTAAGAGAAGTGGGGCAAGATCTCTCTCCACCCTGCCTCATTGCAGCAATGTTGAGAAGTGCCTCAGCATGGGATGCAGCTGTCACCTTTTGTGAGACGGTCATGGTCCAAAAGGAGATTGCTGAGCGCGAACGGGAGCGCTCCGATCCTGCTAGGAGGAGGAGACGGCGACGATAATAAGTCGCCGCTGCGCCCTGTAGCTCGGGCGTAAGAATACGGCTACGGTATCCCCTGCCTGTCGTAAAAGGCGACTAAAAGGGGTTCTCGGGGTCGGAGACGGTCGCAGCTAGGGACTGCGACTGAAAAAAGAGGGGACCCACAAAGGGGCATAGCGCTAGGACGGCACTGGCGCGTTCATTGGAGATCCCAGAGCCGTCCGAAATGCGCCGAGGAGGACTACTGGGAGGTTTTTAGTCGGTGAAAGTCCGACATAACCTCCGCGCTGTCCCTGCGGTGCGGAGGTATCCATAACGGATTTTCCTCCCAATAAAAAAAAAAAAAAAAAAAAAAAAGGCATGAGTAGATAACAAATGACTCAACCTATCTGCCGTTTTAATTTGCCAAACGATGTACCAAACACCCTGTATTTATAGTTAGTGATTTTTATTTTATTTCTAGTTTTAATTAAAATTTACTTTATAATAAAAAAATAAATTAAAACAATAATTTTAAATTTAATTTGTAAATATACAGTACCGTAAAACGGGGTCAACAGAAATCGCGGGGTGAATAGAGAAATTTTGAACTTTTTCTTTCAAGTTGTTATATTTAAAAACGTGCATCTCTAAAATTAGATTTTTCTGGAATGCGTATATAAGGTCTCGCCGAGGTAAGAAATGAAGCCTGTCTGAACTTTGTTCTAGCGGTAAATGTTTTGACACTAACTAAGTAAAAGTTAGCTAACCTGGTAATATAGTATTTGTAGTACCTAAATAATAAATAATATCACAAATTTTCTCTATAATTAAGCATTTTTTTGCAAAAAACGAATAACAAGCAATTTTACGTGATAACGGGGTCAGTGGATACGCATATGGGGTGAATAGTTACGCCATAGGGGGTGACTAGATACAACAAACCTTGGGGGTTAAAAGACACGAAAAAATAATTTTGTGTCAAATAGCTGTTTAACAGATATATATACCATTTGCCAATAGAGTATCAACATAATAATGACCAAATTCGATGCCTATGACAACTAAAACTTAATATTTCTATTCACCCCTTTCTTGTGTCTATCGACCCCGTTTTAAGGATATGGAGAAAACTGGTAGTTTTCTTTGATTTTCTCTGAATTGGGTAGGTAAAAATTTATTTTACGAATGCAAAATTGAACAACTAACCAAGACTCAAAAAATGATATCAAAATTTTTACTTTTATCATTTGGATTATTGGCGTCTTTGTCTTGAAGTTGAAAATCGTGTCTTTTCACCCCGTTTTACGGTACTTGAATGTCACATATTTTAATATGAATTTAAATATTTACCTACTAGTTATGGTGGTGTTAACTACTCTATACAGGGTGGTACAAACCTCGATGTCCAAAATTTCTTTTTAGTTTCTTCACTACTTGCTGGGCTATCAGATTACTTATTTGGGAACTTTCCACCTCGATTCCTTTGACCGGCGACTCTGTCAAATTATGACTATAGTCACTTTTTTTTACCTTTAAAAAAACTTAGGGACTAGCAGTTTCTAAAATAACCAAAAGTCCTTGAACTCGCTTTTTTTTTTTATTAGGTAAAATCTAAACTTGACCTGCTTGAACGTAAAACTTTGATTTTTTAACCGACTTCAATTTCATAGAAGGAGGAGGTTCTGTATTCGGTTGTGGCTATGTTTTTTTTTATGTCTTTTTTTTCCAACTCGCAGCCAAGTGAGGATGCTGATTTTTTTTAGCAACTGCGTCGTTTGTTAAGGATTACAATGTTACAAAAAAAAAACATTCAAAAAAGTTCAATAGTTTCTTTAAATAAATTAATCGGTTCACCCCGGAATTTCTTAACAAACGTTAAAAGTTAAAAAATTCATAACTCGAAAACTACGAAAAATCGGCTAACATACATAGGGTATATTCTAATAGCCAGCTAATAGCCCACGGATAGGGGAGCAGAATAGGGGATATTACTGCAATGTTCTGCCGCCAGAGTGCAGTACTCTAGTAAATTCATAGACTAACTTATACATACTCTGTGCCTTAAACTGTTTTTTGACAAGTTTTCACAGACAATAAAATATGACATTGATGCATCAAGGCGGTTTGTTAACAAGGGCCTACCGGTAAACGCGAATATCGAAATTTAGTTATCTGCCTCTTTATCGCTCAAATATGCAAGAGTGATAGAGAGGCAGAAACCGAACTTTCGATTGTCGTGTTTCACGGTAGGTCATGTGATTGACGTAGTGACGCATGATGTGTCATTGATGTTTGTTTACTGTATGTGCTAGTTGTGCCACCTACTCAGAGCTTTGCCTAATATTCCCTATTGAGGAATCTAAAAAAATTTTTGGACATCGTGGTTTAGACCACCCTGTTTAGTTTGAGTGTTGGATTGCAACTAAATCAGTACGACACTGTCATTTTCTATTACGCGATTACGTCCGATTTTACCCGAAAAACGAAGTTCATTCTGAGTGTTAACCTATATTACTTACTTTACTCTTTGGTTAACGGACTGTAAGTATACTTGGTCAAACCAATTTGTCATTAAATAAGAACAATAAAAACTACACTCATCTTTTTCTTTTGGGTGCTAGTACTAGTGTAAGACAAGGATAGTATGTTTATCTCTGTCTATGTTTGAAATGAGACAGTCCTTTGACAAACTATATAACCTTTTTGTAGTTTCGCATTTGAAATAGAAAAAAAATCGGCGATGTCAAATCGGTGACATGATAGATTTTTATTGTCAGGCTAAAAGTACAATGTAATATTAATTTAAAAATTCATCGTGTAACCTATATAGGAAAAAAGAAACAAATAAATTACATTAAATATATGCAGAACATGAGAACTATGAGAGTATGGATTACTCCATACGCAGAAGTGATTGATGGCTGAACATATTCTAAAATTCTCGGCAACGCTATGAAGAAAAAATCCTTTGACGCCTATTCTCCACAGGTGACACGAGAAGAAATATTGTCTGAAACAAAACTGCAAGAGCTGATTTTATACGCAGATATCCAAAATTTACACTAACGTCAGAAAAAAAGACGTTTGAGTTTATGGAGACATGACAGAAGACGCGGTATGCCGAAGAATATGTTGTCACGAAAGGAGCGGCAATCCGTTTAAATGTAAATATGTGGGAATGTCCTTCTACTGGTGTCAGCGAGCTTGCCGTGATACCTTCACCAGCTAATCACAGCGACGAATGATAAAATCATGGTTCCTACTGTGCGAAACATGTATGTGTATTGAATCGAAGCTGTTGCCGGCCTAACTCCAATCTGTGGCTAACATGTTTTGGTGGTTGTAGTTTCTAAGTATTCTGAATTAAATAATCTGATTTAAACATAATTAGATTGTTTTTTTTTATTTATTTCTTTATTTTCACTTTATTGCACGAAACATAGGACGTTTTGTCAAATGGAATTCTCTACCAGTCAGGCGTAAGGCAAACATAGATTGGTATTGGTATGTAGGATATAAAAGCGACCGTATGTCGAACAGCTTATCTGGTTGCTGGCAGTATACATTTTTCGTGCAGGTATATTATACTGTTAAATCGTACCTATGCTAAAAAACGTGACGTACTCAGAAAGTGACGTCCTCAGAAAGTGGCTTTCTCAGAAAGTGACGTCCTCAGAAAGTGACGTACTCAGAAAGTGGCGTTCTCAAAAAGTGACGTACTCAGAAAGTGACGAACTCAGAAAGTGACGTCCTCAGAAAGTGACGTACTCAGAAAGTGGCGTTCTCAGAAAGTGACGTACTCAGAAAGTGACGAACTCAGAAAGTGACGTCCTCAGAAAGTGGCGTTCTCAGAAAGTGACGTACTCAGAAAGTGACGAACTCAGAATGTGACGTCCTCAGAATGTGACGTCCTAAGAAAGTGACATACTCCGCCTGAACCCATAAAACTGGGTCCTTAGCCAACGTACCAATCGTTAACGCTCCGTGGCCTTAGCGTAGTCATTTCTCTCTACAACTCTTAAATATTTTTGAAAAATCTTTTACCATTAATTTGCACTATTTGTGATTTTTAAATATACAGATATTGAAACTCCAAAACAAACCGCATACTAAAAATCATCAACTTTTGGCTTTTTCCAATATTTCCGCCATTTCGTCTTAAAACGAATTTAAAACTAAAATACTGTGCCAAATTGAATAAAAAATCGGAAAATGTATTAATTTACTGTCAAAATAAGTATACAGGAACAAATCGATTTTATCTAACTATGCATAAAATGATATGTTTTTGTTCCGAATGCTGCATCTATCAATATGCATTGAAAGGTGACAGTCCATTTCCAACCGCAGCTGCACTACTGTCAATTTTACTATGGAAATTGACAGTAATAGCGACGCGTTCAGTACCAGTAGTGCAGCTGCGGTCAGAAATGGAATGTTACCCTAAGGGTTAAAATTAAATCTCCGGACGAGATTTACCTCTAGGGGCTCTAGGCTACCAGCGCTCCACAAACGAGCGAGATCAATTAGGGAAAATGCACCTGTAGTTGCCATAAAGCGGCGCTCAAACAAGAAAACAATCGATTGAACCTTTCACGAACAGAGGTTGTGGGCGGAACTACGCACTGTTTTAGCAAACTTTAGGGGGTAGGGTTATTGTGAAATACATCAAAATAAGTAGAGATGCACCGGATATTCGGTTACTATCCGGTATCCGGCCTATCCAGCCATGATTTTAAAATCCGGCCGGATACCGGATAGTGACCTACTATCCGGCCGGATACCGGATAGTAACATTGCTTGATTTCGGAGTAAGTAAACTAATTGGATTTAAGAATCAGTCTTGATCATAATCGTACTTGTTTATTATTTTAAAACAATTTAAACATTCCACTGACTTGCACGCGCACTCATTTCGAACCTAGAAATGTGTCCGCGCGAACGTTCACTAGGAAACAGGTCAAACTTGCAGAATGCGCACCTGAAAAACCGAAATGTAGGTATAGTTCCGCTGGCCGAATATTCTGCGGCCGGATACCGGATAATCGGCCGATGGTCAGGCCGAATATCCGGTATCCGGTATCCGGCCAAACAACTATCCGTTGTATCTCTAAAAATAAGGCTCTCCACTGTGTGCACCCAACGTGTACTTTTCTTCAGCCCTCTGAGCAGAACAGTCGGACCAGGTAATCACTGGTCGCATGGCAAGAAAGCGTCGGGATAGATATAATTATATGACCACGTCAAACTAGAGTTATATTACAGGCTAGCATAAAACAAAAGGTGTAATATAAATGTGTTGTTCGGATGTCAACCGCAGCTGCGTTACTCTTGCGGCATCGTCGTTGCCGCCGCTGTATCTGTAAATTTCCCTGATAAAATGAATGACGTTCGCCGCGGTATTTATGCCGTGATTATGACGTTCATTCAGTCACTCATTTAATCAAGGAAATTGACAGATACAGAGGCTTCAATAACGATGCGGCAACAGTAACGCAGCTGCAGTTAACATCCGAATGTCACTTTTAGGTGACGTTTTCTTTATTCCAACCCTGTAACGTGTCAAAAATATAACATTATTATAAATACAGTATAATTTGTTGTTATACCACCGTCATAACCCGAATTTCCAATACCTAAATTTTGATTTCAATTCACTCCACTTTACCAGAATAGCGAGTACTAAAATATTTCGCTAAGCCGGTCATTCATGATGCTCAGAATAGCTTTAAGCACTAAACTAAGCATGGTATAAAAGGGAGCGAGAGCGTGCTGAAATGGCCAGTAGTGTAGTGACGTGCGGTATCATTTCAAATCACCTTAAATGTTAGAGTACTCCTGATAAACATACCTGTGCCACCTCGAGGCACGTTCTAAGGATTTGATGTCGATAAATAAGATATCGATATTATACCGATGTATATGTGCTCACTGAGAAATCCTCGATTACTATGAATAGGTTCGATATCATGTCTGATATCGAGCCTTTTAAGATAATAAAAGTCACACCGATATCATTTCAATTAAAATAATCATTATGTACGAGTATTAGGAAATCCATTTTAATAAAACGAATAATACACGTTTCAAATTGTTTGTTGTTTTATTGAAGAGAAAATAAATAATATTTATTTATGTTTAATATCATCGAGATGTTGACAGTAACATTGATACAATTTTTGTCAATAAAATAATTATTATATATAAAATATTTTGCGACATCACTTTAGTATTCGTGCCCCGAGTTAGCACACGTGTGCTAATAAAATTGAAATGCCGTTAATGTTTTTAACCGTAATTATTGTTAACTACTCTTGATCGATTGCGGCCAACTTTTATAGCCTCGCGAATAAGCTTACCATGAGTCACTGACAGTGTCAAAAGTGTCAAAACTGACATATATTATTCACTAACGTCTACGTAAATTACTTTCTATACATCTTGCTCGCAATAATATGCCAGTACGAGCGAGATGCATAGAAAATAAGTTAAACACACGATAGTAAATATGTCAGTATGGACACTGTCAGTGACTCGTGGTAAGGGTACAGATGTCACAATAAATTCGAGTAAAATTAAGTTCATAAACTTCACAATTTGCTAAATATTTCATATCTACGCAAGCCTAAAAGTTTCGAGCTCCATAAGCATCTAAAATGGCAGCACTTTACAAGAGTCGTGTTAACATTAGAGGGTGTCTCGGCGTGCTCTTTAGATTTACGGCCGATTTCTGCTGAGCATCGTTCAGAGCAATAAGTTAAGACTATGAGATAAGTGTCTTTTCATCACACTCGCTCAGTAAATGTGGAATTGCTCGCAGGTTTAGCGGGAGTTATCCGCTAAACCTGCGAAAGCGTTCTCCCTAGGGAGTTATGCATTTTCTAGTGCCATAATTAACTGTTTTTTGTCTTTATACTTAATTTTTGTATCGCAAGTGTGATGAAAAACATTGTGTGTAACTCGGGGCGTAATAATATTGCAAACTTGAGTCTATAAATCGCTCCGGCAAGCCGTCGCGATTTAACTTACTCTCGTTTGCAATATTCAACTTACGCCCCGTGTTGCACAATGTACTATTATGTTTTGGGGCAACTTGTGAAAAGTGACGTTGAAGGGCAAGCTGCATTTTATTAAGGTACATGTTTTTATAACAAATTATACATACTTCAATCTGCTTGTAGAATCTTAATCTTGAGCCTTTTTAAACTTCTTTCAGGCAAAAACTGTGTGCGCATATCGATTAAAACATGGCAAGAATGTGATCCATAATTTTAATTCATGGTGACCTTTTACAATATTTAATTTGATCTCATTTTTATAGTAGCAGACGAGATGAGGTTTTATTGAGTGTGTGATCTAATTCCGCAATGGCGGTCATGTGGTTCTTACATAATCATAAAGCAATGTATGTAACTGTACATAATTATTGGGCATTAAAACACTCGTGTGATGTTTTTAAGAAACTCGCTTGTAGCTCGTTACATTATAATTTATCAGCCTTGTTATATCGTCCACTGCAGGACGGTTAGGACGCAGAAGGCCTATGCCTTATCTACTACGTGCCAATCCTTTTGGTGTCTCATAATTCATTTTCGCATCGAGCCTGCAATTTTCTTTGAGATTTCTGGCCTTGATTTTTCTACCTTGTTTACTACTAATAGCCTGGGTTATTTTTAAGCTCACTTTATCGTTGAAACAACGAAATACAAATGAATAAAAATATGTAAGTATAATAAAATACTTAAATTAAAAACTTATAATACAATTAGTTTTGATCTAATAAAAGCACTCATCCCATCACTGGCCAGAGTTCTGAGTGCATGTATTAGCTCTAGAATTACCACAGTTACCACAGTAACTGAGTAAGATCTAAAGAACCAAAACTGATATATTGAGCGTTAGGCCTCCACGTTTCAACCCCAAATGCCGCTGATATAATAAGATAAGGGCGACATACCTACTTGCGACCTTTGAGGGTTTTTTGCTAGTTTTGGTCTAATTCCCATGACCTCCCACGTATGTGGCGGACGCCGTAAATCCTAATTACATAAAGCTTTCAAGCGCTCATATTATCTAAGTGTCGGGTCATTACCCCGCTTCGTGTGAAGAAAGCATTAGTGGCATCGTGTGTTCGTGGTGGCGAATAGTTGGCACTTATGAGTACGCTCTTTGTCCTAGGTGGGAGAAAGATGATGGGATGAGACCTATAAATAAATAATGTTAGGACAATTTTATACAGAACGACCTAGTCCCACAGTAAGTAAGTAACAGCTCGCCAAAAGTATTTGCCACCCGGATAACTTTTCCAACGAGGTATAAATTTCTACAGCTCGTATTCAAAATTATCTGTTAAAGTCTAATTGTTCTATAGAGATATTTAGCTTTATCCATCTAGTGTTATGAATATTTATTTAATTTTATTAAATACTAACATTCTTCGTTTTTTAAATGCGTTATTGTAATTAGGGTGGCTTCGTGAGTGTAACAATCAGGAACTTTTTTGCAGAACGGGACAAAATTAATTAAACTTTCATATGAAAATTAGGACGCGAGGATCCATCTTAATATAAAAGTTTCAAAATTACTTTGTTCAAAATTATGCATCACACGTTTTGTTGCGAAAAACTTTTTATGGAATATTAAAGGAGCATACTTACCTCGCGCCAGCTTTTAACTTTACATTAAACCATGTTTGATTGATAGATTATTAATCATTATTACATCATTTGTACTTATCTATCTACATCTCGTATTGCACAATAAATATGAAATAAATTTAATAATAATGACATTATTGAAGCAAATTGAATTACAGTTAGTAGTTTATTAGTTGCAGAAGAAAAAAATGATTTTCTCTTCAAGTTGCTCCTAGATTGTTTATCGCAATTGATTGAACGCTGCATGCGTGAAGGGCACCTTTGCAGCGGGGCGGCAGCATCATAGGGCAGGTTATTTAATTTTACTGTCCTTTTTATTTAATTTTACTGTCCTTTTTATTGTGGATTTTCAACATAAATTCAAATCTTTAAATTAACTTATATGTTTAGATTTAGATTTACTCAAGTTACAACTCCTCGTGGGCCACGAGTTGTGGACAATGTATTATTGAACAAAAATGTTTTTCTTGTGTGAAACGTTACCTGCACAAAATTACACGAAATCCGTTTTCCATTCATTTTCGTATATTTCATCCCATTACTTTCTAATGTTACAAAGACGTTTTGGTACCTAACGACGTATGGTTCAGCCCGAGCCTAAATTACTTGAGACCCTCTTTATTTATTTTTCTTTTATCTGTAATAATTTGAAATTATTTTGGCGTCGAGTTTTTGCTTGTTATTTTTGGATTATATTACAAAGCAGTGTAAAGGAGATGTGATAACACCAATGTTTTTTAAAGGTATTTTTACAACTTTGGGAATTTATCAAATTATATAGTTATATATTAATTTAATATTTTTGTTATAAATATTATATATTTTTATGTTTGACGGTACAGTTTTTTATGTCTGGCCTCCGCCACCGGAGGGTTTAAATATTTCAGTTTAGATATTTTTAGATCATTTGTAAGTCTAATGTAAAAATATGTTCATTTTATCTCAAAATCGTATATTTTCAGTTCGAATCATCCTAATATCGTTATAACTCGAACCTAGATCCTATCTGAATTGGTAATCATTTTATCTACATAAGTTTAGTAGGTACTTACACTGGTAAAGGTCTGTACCAAAGTATACATTTTTTTGCTTAGTTGCCTACAAGGTCTGTACATTGTAGGACGGAGTTGTAGATTTTTCATTTGAAAGTTTTTATGTAAATTTCAATCTTCCATAAAGAGTGAAGCCTGCTCGCAAAATATATTTTTTGGATTTTAAGTTTTTCGATCTCACATCATGCTCTTGCTTACTACGCATAAGCCTAGACTTATTCAAGTGACTACACCCAGTAGCTCACGAGCATACTTTTCAGACTTTTTCTCCGTCCCCAGACTTTTAAAATACCGTTTTTGCGTCCGAAATCACAACTCCGGACGGGGCGTGCTTATCTTCACGTTAGGTTTCTTTTTTGCTGCAAAATTTAAAGGTTAAGTTTGGGCTATAATTTACGTAGTAATCTATCTAGTACCTATGTTTAATATTTTGCATGATACAGAGGTAAATGATTAGTGTAACAACTTAAATAGTATAAGTTAAGTAACGTTTTGAAGTGAATGTTTTACTTACTTTCAGAATTTTCTCTTCTATTTAGTAAGTCGAGTAACCTGACCATCGTCATCGGTAAACAGTGTAGTGTAGACTTATATTGACCAGGATATCGACCGTGAACAAGATGCATGCAACTGCAGTGAAATATCGGGAGCTCGATAACAATACAGAAGGTAATCACGGTCGATATAAGTCTAGTAAAACTAACCCTGAATCATTCAAAACTGTTAATGTAGGTAGTGTAGTTTTTACGACGCCTATTTTTATTATTAAGCTTCAGTTCTGAAGGCATGACTAAGCTTGACCTTACAATAATATATAAACAACATTACAGCTTAGCTTTGGAAATCTCAGCAAGCCCTCATTCGAAAAAATAAGCAACACTTAACAGCGCACTAATATCCACACTTTTCCGAGCGGCCGAAACGGAGTGGCGACGTAAGAGCCATCGACTTGAGGGTGCTCGGCGTCGAGAGAGTGATGAGAATTCTTCAAGCACGCTAAGACGCAGGTGTGTACGCTGCCGTAGTGGTAGGGGGGCCCAAGAGGGGGATTTTCGTAGATTACTTGAACGTGTCAGACTAAGATAAATTTTTTTTAATATTTTTTTACGATTTATTTTTGAAGTGAAAACTTCTTTAGCGGCGCTGTGCACTTTTTGTGATGGGGAAAAAATGTTAAACTCGCGAGAGCGTAAGACGTAAGACGCTTCGTAAGACGGACACGTGTCCTAATCGAAAAACTGTTACAATGTCATTGAGTTTTCACTTCTGCCGGCACTCCCGGAGTGCAACCCGTTGTTTTTTTAATATTTCTTGTAAAATGTAAATTGACATGTCAATACGTGTAGTGCATAACGTTATATTTGCAGAATAAATGTTTGAATTTGAGTTTGAAAATATACTGGTATTTTCCACGGCTATCGAATATTATTCTAAAGGCCCAAAAAATTCTTACCTATTTTGTTTCAATCAATTTCCCCGGTAAAACCCTAAATAGAATAGAAAACATCCTCATTACAATCTTAACGATCGGAAAACCCCGCCTTTTCCTCGTCTGCGAGTTGTCAGTAAAAAATACTCGGAAAAAATAGTCAGTAAAATGCTGATTAGAGGTGAGGTCATTATTTGATCCCTCATGTTGTTAAGACAGATAATTGTAGAGAAGGCTTTAGAGATTTGAAGTAATATGTGACAAATGTTACTTTTTAGGGTTCCATACCTCAAAACGGAACCCTTATAGGATCACTCGTGCGTCTGTCTGTCTATCCGTCTGTCACAGCCTCTTTTCTCGGAAACTACTGGACCATTTAAGTTGAAATTTGGTACACATATGTAAATTAATGACCCAAAGATGGACCTGCTTTTTTATAATTTTAATATACATAGGTTCGAACTTATTTAAGAAAATAGCCAAAAAATGACATTCCCCCCCCCCCCCCACCTTATCTCCGAAACTACTGGGTCTAAAACTTTGAAAAAAATACACAAAATAGTTCTTTACCTATATAAGTACAACAGGAAAACCTATTAGAAATGTGCAGTCAAGCGTCAGTCGGACTTATGTACGGAACCCTAGAAACGCGAGTCCGACTCGCATTTGGCCAGTTTTTCTCGTAGTCACAATAATCAAAGTTACCTATATAAATAAAATAATTTTTAGTAATTCATTGTGTGCACGAGGTCCGACGAAGCAAAATTAAGGTGCAGTGAGTTCAGGTCTTCAGAACGCTCGCTGAGTACTGAGAGGACGGCCGTGCCAGAATTGCTGATAGAGTCGCACCAAGAAAAGTCTGCAGCGGATTTGATAGCCCACGCAGTGTAAGTGTTATTTATACGTCATAATTTCATAGAAGTTTGACGTTTAAAATGACACTTGCACTGCGTGGGGTATCAAAATCACTGCAGACTTTTCACGGTCTGACTTTATCAATGTTATTGAGTTGTTATTTTAACAAAAAAAAGTAATCAATAAGTTTGATCAAAAATATTTTTAGTAACAATTTGCATGTTAATAAGTTTGTGCAAAAACTGTTTTTAATGGTTCATTTTAGAGCTACGTTCGTATTTTTTTTAATATAGAGTGAATGTTTGTAATCAGGTTTTGAATCTATGAAGTTACTAGAGAAACGGCTCGATTCGGAAAATGAATTAGATTTCTACTAGACTTCAACAAGTTACGATACGGATAATTTAAAGATATTTGTAAGATAGATATGTCAAATTTGACGTTTCCGCGATTCTGGAGGCCCTCTTGAACGATTTCGACAAGTTATGAGTTAGATATCCAAGTCACATCTAGTCGATATCTAATGTAGATCTAGTTGATCTCTAAATCGTCTCAAGATCTTGTGATTATCTCGAAATCCGAATAGGCCTGTATGTCTCAAGATAGTATTCATAGTTTTGGTAACCGTACCTATTATGATCTAAAAAGCACTACGACTGAGCAAAATGCACGATAACTGTCTGATATCAGTTAGATGCCATTCCGTTATCAGTGTATGTTCGAATTGGCCTGTATCAACACCGACATTGGCAAATTCACCCTGTGCAAAATTGCAGGGAGTAAGCCAGAAAAAAAAAAATTTGGCCTGTAGGTACATATATGATTTCCTTTGCACAGTAATTTTTCACCTTGTAGTATGCCCTTTTTTATAATAATTATTAATAATCCACGGTCCTAGTGAGTGAACTAAGAGAAGTGACATTGAGATATCATTTGGATGTCAGTGTACTTTTGAATTGGCCTCGAAATTAAAAATGCCAACGAGGTTATTATTCACATTTTCTTTTCTTTCGCAAATATCCTACACGTTTTATTCTATTTGCTAATTCCGGCCCGTGCCGGTTTGCAGAACGCTGATTCAAACTTCACGATTTTCGCACATTGCCTTCTTTGTAAAACATCATGTTATTTTTAAACCACTTTTAACAAAGGACAAGGTTTTTATTTGTCAAACCAACCGGAAATCCAACTCAAGTGATGCCGCTCGAGTCGCTCGACAGTGTCATTCTGAGCTCTCAATGCTTAAAATGAGTGTTTGTGAGGACTCTCAAATTTATTTGTAAGGAGTTATAATGGAACTCGGGTATTGAACATTATGTGGTGTTACATTACGTATTTTGATGATAATTTAACACCATATTTTGATTTGTGTAGCGTAGAAAACCTGATTTTTCTGCGAGATAACACTCTTCTTCATCTCGTTATCCCGGGATTTTTCCACGGCTCATGGGAGCCTGGGATCCGCTTGAAAACTAATCCCATGATTTGACGTACGCACAAGTTTTTACGAAAGCGACTGCCATCTGACCTTCCAAGCCAGAGGGGAAACTAGGTCTTATTGGGATTAGTCCGGTTTCCACACTATGTTTTTCTTTATCGAAAAGCAACTGGTAAACATCAAATGATATTTCGTACATAAGTTCCGAACCCATTGGTGCCCGGGGAACCTGCGACCTCCGGATTGAAAGCCGCACGCTCTTTTTTTTGCGAGATAACACTGCAGCTAATTTTATGGCGCATACCTACGTGCTATATAGTGTTACTTAAACGTCATAGGTAATTTCATTGAAGTTTGCCGTTTAAAATCACTTCATATCACAAAAGCACAGACAGCTATAAAACCGCTGCAGAGTTATCTTGGTCTGACACTAGCTTCATTAAAACGAGATCTAAAGAAAGATCAGGAGTCCGAGTCTAATTATACAATTCATCATAGTTTCGATACGACCGTGACGATCGTCTTGGTGATTCGCGCGCATCTCACGCACGACTTTCACTTCATTTCGCATGCACCGATCAGCTTGAGCAGTCTTCAAGGTCGTATCAAAATACGATCAAAACCATCACAAGTTTTTAAACCAGAATCGGGCTCTGAGCCTTTCCGCTGGATCTTGAGTGCAATGTCGTGCTGAAAACGATGGAGTTCCCTACGTTTATTATAATAGGGTGCAAATTTTAAGCATATTTATTTACCATAAATCTACGCGAAAGAGTTTAAATCCGTGTACGCAGATCACGTGCCCATATGAAAAAAAAAAACGAATCAATTTGAATTCCATTTGCAACTTTTAAAAAATTTATTTTGCCAACAACAGGTTATCCAGCAAAATGAAAAAGATTAAAAGCCTTCAGAGCAATTTTATTTAACAACACGGAAACAATATGATAAATAAAATGCAGTCTTGATTGAAAACTATAATTGAATGCTCGTTTTTTTTATTTGTGCACAGCCGAGCATTTTTCTTAGAAAACTTAAAATTTTGATGCGGTATTTAATATTCACGGATAACAGCCGTGACATCTGTGAAAATTACAAAATAAAGGTGCAATGAAAACCATGTGCTTGTGAAAAACGGGGTCATCAAGTCAATGCAATATTTTACCGTTTTTTCATGCAACAATTTGCCGCCATTAGACGTACAGTTTATCTTTTAATTAGTTTGTAAGTAAAAATAGCTAAGAGATAAGCTGGCAACCCTAGCCAAGTAAACATATACAGAGAGATTGTCCGTGAATTTTTATCTTAAAATAATAGTAAACACAATGTAGAATCAGTGAAAGTGCAAAGGAAAACATAACCAATCAACTTACATTAGGTTATCATATTCCGATATTCAATTTCAAGCACGCACTAAACAAAAAACACAAAGGTGAGAAGCTAATTAGCCGTTACATATTGATATATTAGATATTTTAAATTCAAAACAAAGGAATAACAGCCTATTCTCAAGAAATAACGGTACACTCAGGCAGTCACTCAAACATTAATTGACTGCATGACTGACAGTTGACACTTGTGCATATTGTGCCAACCTGAAGAAATTACCTGAGTGTTGCTACACCAGAATAGACAGCTGGGCGTTTTTGAAGATAGCTCAAACATACTCCGGAATCGAGCGCCACCTATTGACGCGCTAAGAAGACTATGACAATAACAATACAGATTGACATCTAACTTTGATTTAAATTAGAATATTGCTTGATATTACATAATAATGACTCCAACACATACAAATAAATCTAATGCATGCTCTAGATGTAAGAAAATACTAAAAAATAAGGAATACTTAAAATGCTCAGGCTGCTTAAAAATCTTCGACCTTGAATGCACAGGAAATGTTACTCCAGCGAGATTTAGATTAATGACGAGTAACAATAAGTTAGCCTGGAAGTGCCGTAACTGCCACGAAAATACCCAAAAAAAGGCAACCCCACCACCAACTGTTTCACCTACTGAAAACACTGTAAATAAATCACCAGACAACATAACTCAGAGAAAACGGGTTATACCATCAAAATCTAATTCCTATGACGTATCGCATGCTGACATTGATGATAATATATTAAGTTCCACGCTTAGAGATGTAAGTACGTACGAAAGTCCTCGAAGTCTCCCGAGCATATCTAACATGGAGTCATCGCAAATAGTCGCCCTGAAAGCACAAATTGAAGAACTTACTGTAGAACTGTCAAGCGCACATGATGAAATTACTAATCTAAATATTGAAAATCAAGACTTGAATAAACAACTAGAAGATTACAAGGAAAAAATATGCGTATATAACACACTACTTAAAGAACACCCTCAAGGCAAATTCTCTCCTACGAAACATATATTACAAAGTCCAACATTACCCTTAATTAGCACCATTAATATTGAAACTGATAATAAAATAAAGGACCTAGAAAATAAAATCACAACTCTCAATAAAAAAATTAGTACATTGCAGATTAAATTAAGTAAGGCGTTAACTACGAATAAAGAAATTAAACAACACTCAGATGCATTAATAAACAAAAGCGTAACGTTTTCTCGCATACAGCAATCAACAAGAACACTACAAAAGACCATCAAACAATTAGAAAAGGTCAGCTATAATTCAAGTTTTGAAAAATGTCACCCTGATCTGACAAAAAATCATCTGTCACCTGACCAAAATAACCTGCAAGACGAAGTAGAAGACTCCGAATTAATAAATACATTTAAGAAGCCATACAAACACAAGCCGAAGCTATTGCTCTTGTCCGATTACCACGGATCTGACATACTGCGTCCCCTCTCCAAAATAAGAAGGAATGATTATGATTTCTCAGCTGACATTATACACCACGGAACAACGGAACGGGTCCTACAAAACGTTCACCAAAAGATAGCTGATTTTAAGAAAAGTGACTGTTTGGTTATAATGTGCGGAGGCAGTGACTATAACATTACACCTATTAGCAAGATCATAAGACTTCTAGAAACAACTGTTAAATCTGCTACTCATACCAATATAATTATTTGTGACATACCGTATTCCATTAATGATTATTCTGAACATTATAATAATTTTGTACATAAATTAAATTCAGCAGTTCATAACAAATTTGACAACATGCCGCATGTATGGCTACAATCTAATAGTATTTATTTAGGAAAGACAGATTACCAAAATGATGGTAACCAATTAAATTATAAAGGAAAATCCAAATTAGCACAACATGTAAACAAAATACTGAAAACTGTGAATGAAAAATATTATAACAGTAGCATTTTTTTATGAATAATGATAAGCAAGATTGTAATAACTTATTAGAAAACAATAATAATGATATTCTCACTTATAAAAATATTTATGTACTTCACCAGAACATCAATGGATTAATTAATAAAACCGATTTATTGTGTGTTAATCTACAAGAACTAAACGATTCTGAAAAACAAATTGACGTAATCTGTATAACTGAACATAACATGAAAGCTGGCGATGAAGTTCACCTGTCTATTCCAAATTATAAATTAGCAGCGTACTTTGCAAGAGACAACAGAAACGGAGGCTCTTGTATTTTAATACGAAACATTCACAGTTTCAATATTATATCCGAAATCACAAATGTCTCGATTCCCAATATCATAGAGTGTACTGGAATTGAGTTAATAGAACATAAAATCATTATTGTCTGTGTATATAGAGTACCAAAAAATAATTTAGCTACAATATCATTGTTTTTATGCAAACTAAATGAAATCTTAAATAAGTTCTGCCACACTGGAAAAAAGATTGTCATCTGTGGTGACTTCAACATAGATCTACTCAAATCTACTGTACACTCGATAGATTTCAAAAACCTCATAAGCAGTTACAACCTTAAGCTAGGAATATTACAGCCTACTAGATTATCCAGTCGCACTTGCATAGACAATATAATCCACAATGTTAGAGGCAGTAAAGCTGAGGTTTTAGAATTAGCTCTATCGGATCATACCGCACAATTGTTAAAATGTCCAGTAAAGAAAACATGCTCCATTCCATATTGGTTTGTAGAACAAATTGATTTATCAGAACAAAACATTGTCAAATTCATAGACTGTCTACGTAATATTAGTTTTAGTGATGTATTTTCAGCAGCCAATCCAAATGCAGCTTTTGATAGTTTCTTTGAGATATTTGACCTACTCTATAAATTATGTTTTCCTAAGAAAAGAAATAGAATTAACACTACGACTAAACCTAAATGGATAACAAATGGTATTAAAAATTGCTGTAAACGGAAAAGAGAATTGTTGTGGAAATATAGACTGACACGAAACCCTGACCTAAAAGAAAAATTAACATGTTATTCCAGACATCTTAAAAGAATTATAAGCAGTGTTCAAAGATCCAAAAATGACAGCTATATTGAACGATCAAAGAATAAAACAAAAGCCACCTGGAAAATTATTAACCCATCTAAGGCTAGGTACCCTACTGAAAACATTAAGCAAATTGTATCCAATGGAAAGACAGTTACACATCCTAAAGATATTGCAGAGGAATTTAATAACTATTTCGTGGACCAAGTTCGTCCTGTTATTCCTCATAATAGCACTAGCAACAAAAATAACTATAAGAAAACAATGACATACTATGCTAACTCCCTATTTATGAAACCGACTAATCCTGATGACATAAAGCTAATAATAAATTCTTTAAAAAATACTAATAGCACTGGATACGATGGTATACATACGAAAATAATAAAACAAACATCTGACATTATCTCTCCTATACTCAGCCATATAGTAAATTTATGTATTGAGCATGGTGAGTTTCCTAGCAAACTAAAGGTATCCATTGTGAAACCTCTTTATAAAAAGGAGGATAAATATGACATGAAGAACTACAGGCCTATTGCGTTAATCTCTGTCTTTGCCAAAATCATAGAGAAAGTTATATACAACAGTCTTTATAATTACTTTGAAAAAAAAAACTTATTTGCAAACGAACAAAAAGGGTTTCGAAAGGAAAAATCGATAAATTTGGCAATTTTTGATTTAGTACAAAAGGTAATCAATAACATGGACAAAAAAATCCCTACATGCGCTTTATATATGGACATGTCAAAAGCGTTTGACTTTGTTGACCATAATATTCTCTTAGACAAACTACATGCTTATGGAATTCGCGGTAATGTTTTCAGTCTAATCCGTTCCTACTTGAGGGACAGGAAACAAATTACACAAATTAAAAGAATATCTCCCAGTACGAAAAAAGAGGAAACCTACTCATCTAACTTTAGGAACATTTGTTATGGGGTACCCCAGGGAAGTGTGTTGGGCCCACTATTGTTTTTAATTTACATTAATGATATGCCTAAAGCCACGGTACACCCGATGGTTCTCTTTGCAGATGATAGCACCATTATTTTTTCTGGACATAATGTAGAATCGTATGAAACTGACATTAATAATACCTTAGAAACTATTATAGAATGGCTTGATAACAATAATCTTAGAATAAACCTGGACAAGACCAATATTATGACATTTAAGCAAAGAACCAAATCCACTAGTTTAAACATAGTTTATAGGGGACATAAAGTGAATGAAACGGACGTAACAAAATTTCTAGGATTAAGTATAGATAATAAGTTGACTTGGAAAACACAAACTGACAATATATGTAATAAATTAAGTAAATATTCATACGCCTTATACAATTTGAAAAAAATCGCAAACGAATCGACACTTTTAACCGCCTATCATGCTTATGTCACATCTAATTTAAGATATGGTATCCTTTTTTGGGGAAACTCCAGCAATAAAGAATTTGTATTTAAGGCTCAGAAGAAATGCATACGAACGATTTGCGGGGTCCAAGAAAGTGAGCCATGTAAACCATTATTTAAAAGGCTTAAAATACTTACATTGCCATGTTTGTATATATACGAAATGACCAATTTTGTAAATATAAACCACAACCTATTTAGTAAGTTTAAAAGTGTTCGCCTGCAAAACAAACTAAAGTCTTTGCAAAAAGTACCAAGTAAAACGGCATTTTTACAAAAAAGCATACTTGGAATGGCTCACAAAATATATAATAAGTTACCGGAGAATATAACAGCATGTAAGGACAAGGATAATGTTTTTAAAAGAAACCTAAAAGCTTTCCTTACCGAGAAAGCATACTACTCTATAACAGAATTTTTGACTGACTTGTAATTATTGATCCTGACCACTATTATCACATAATATTAAGATTTTATTTTCTTCTAATTACCTATTAAGATTTACTGCATGTGATAACCCTGTTTTGACTATTATTGTTTATCTGTGATATTACGATTAGAGTGTGTATTTTTATTGAATTTGTATGCCAATAGGCACGACATAGTGATACTGAAACATTTATTTAACATCTTGTAACCTACCTATGTTGAACAAATAAATCTTTGAATCTTTGAATCTTTGAATCTTTGAACAAAATTCAATTTTAATTTTAATTGCTGGACATGTCTGCCGCATGCACCCAGAAAGGTGGGCCAAAATGGTTACGGAGTGAAACCCACGGAACACAATAGACGGTGCAGGCCGGAGTTTAGGCAGACCGAAAAGGAGGTGGCGGGCGACTTGGATGCATTCTACCCCAAATGGTGGGAAAATGCCGATGACAGGGTCGAGTGGAGAAAACGAGAGGAGGCCTTTGCCCAGCAGTGGAACACCAAAGTAGGCTAAAAAAAATAATATAATTTCTATTGTTAAGTAAGATGCATGGTCCCCACCATGCATATTTTACATTTATCTTATGGTTACTTATGTAATGTTAACTTCAATGTAAGGTTGATTCAAAGACTATTTGACAGCCCCTTATGCTATGAAATTCCTGAGAATAATTTTACTAATCATTCTAACATTCACAAGAACAATACCTTACATGTAAATTATTCCCAAAAGCATGTTCCCCACGACATTTAGGCAAACATTCTCATAATACACGGAGGTAAATAATCTCGTAATAGCTTCGTGAATGGATGTTGGAATATAACATGGCAGCCATTATAACTGATAGCTAAGAATAAGCGAGATTGTTTACAACACATTGTAGGTGTTTACCGCAACATAGTGGAATTTACTACACAGTACAATAAAAAAGATAAATAAAACCTCCTCCTTTTTTTGAAGTCGGTTAAAAATCAAGTAAAAAACTAAAATCTAAAAAATATAGGAGCGAGAATAATATACCCAGATTATGACAGATTTATTACAACACTATTAAATAAATATTTATAAAACATTAAATTAGCTTAAAAATAATAATACAAACTATCTCTAAACTAAATAAACTTAAAATAAAGAGCCTATAAATAAAAAACGTCTCCCAAGCAGGGACCGGAACCGGTTACCTTAACCGGGGTTTTTAATAGGGTTATTTTAAAAGTGGTTATAAAAACCCCTACCATAACGGTAACCGGCTGATAAGGTAACACTTTGATTCGGTAACCGTATCAGATCGAGTTAACCTCGGTTACCGGTAACCGAAATAAAAACCCAGTCGATTCAGTTACCTCATAATAAGGTTTTGAACCAGTTCAAACGATTGTAATCTTTACGCTCACTTAAATTGAACTTATTATTGAATAACCGTGGTTGGCATGGGCGGTCTATTAAGTCTCCAGCACAAACATGTTTTTTTGTCGGTAACTTCGCTTATTGTCAATTCAAACAATATTGTACTTTGAGTCCTTAAGCTAAAATTGAAAACATTATTGAGCGATTACAGTATTACTTTGGAGCGACAGCCGCAGCGCGGCCATTCCTTTGTTTATCTTTATACCTGTGTGTTCTTATTGTTTTTGTTCATTTCGGAGCAATTCTAGTTTGGATTTTTTAGAAAAGGGCTTGCTGCAAGTAAACACCATCCTATCCTAGCAATATCTGCTATTATTTAGTTATATTTTTAATGCTACTTAGATATTATTTTTCTATTTTCGGGTTCAAACTTGGTATGTACCTACAGAGTAAAGACTGATTTAAGGAAATATTTTAACCTAACTAGTAATTTTACTGGTAGGTGTAGTTTATCTTTAGATAGAGTGATTAAAAAAATCACTTTGTGATAAAGATACATGCGTTAGCGGATTGTGGTAGTGTGGTTAAATATCTGCATATTTAACCATTGTTGACAAATGACATAATAGGTAGTTATTATGGGCTTATTTTATAATAAGCAACTACTTTTAAACGTTTTCAGATGCGGTGAGTTGTGTCAGCTAAAAGTCGTAATTTACCTTGTTTTGCTTAATGCAGCGAGCAGAAAATATATATATTATCTATAGCAGTGATAACCTTATTTTAATACTTCAAATCTTTCATTAATACCAGAATTCATTATATTTATTGAGTATCTGTAACATTGGTACCTAGGTGAAATAATTTTGATTAAATTAAATAGATACATACTTAGTAAGCAGTGTTGGGCATTCAAGAATAAAATCATTATTTGAATAAGAATTCCTAAGAATAAAATCATGTTGATTTTATTTCCGTCAAAATTATTCCAATAATTTTGATCGGAAATAATAAACGTAAGTATGTGAACAAATTTAATAAGAATAATCTCATTCTTAATCAAGTAAATGTAATCATGATTTTATATTCTTAATAATATTCCTGGATTAAAATGCAGTCTGGGTGCCGTATAGATCGAAGTAAATAATAATAGTTTCTTGTCTAATTTATACCTAATTTTATTACTTTAATTTACTGCCGCATAGTCTTTGTATTGGTCGATACCCGTATTGCTTTTAATGTGATAACTAAATCATCAGGTACAATTCAGCTGATCTGACCGGATGGTGGATAGCGAAACACTTCAATGGCTCACTGTGCCTAATTTAATGTAAAAAATAAAATACCGGCCAAGTGCGAGTCGGACTCGCGCAGGAAGGGTTCTGTACCATTGCGCAAAAAACAGCAAAGAAATCACATTTGTTGTATGGAAGCCCAACTTATATATTTATAATATTCTGTTTTTAGTATTTGTTGTAATAGCGGCAACAGCAAAACATAATCTGTGAAAATGTCAACTGCCTAGCTATCACGGTTCATGAGATACAGCCTAGTGACAGACAGACGGACAGCCGAGTCTTAGTAATAGGATCCCGTTTTTACCCTTTGGGTACGGAACCCTAAAAAAGGTGTTTTTAAAGGTATAATAAGGAATAACTCGATATGGTGTATTCCTATTTCTCTCCGCCGGGCACAGATGGGAATAGGCATTAGTATGTAGTTTCAGTGTCCGAGTTACTACCGAGACTCATTGTGTTTTTAAAAGTTCAGCTGATATTTAAAATTTGCATTCATTATTAGACGGAAAGCAATAGGTATTAATATCGTTTCACACACCGCCTACCGCACGTGTCTCAAATCACAAATGCTGTCAAAAAATTCACCACGCCACGACTAAATCTTATTGTTATTGCCAATGAGTAATAAATGACGGTCTCAAGTGGAAACACGCCAAATAATACAATACAATAATTCATGCTGCGATCTGCGACTTTCTGCAAATCAGTGATAAGCGTAGGACTCTTTTCTTACCTGCTGTAATTTGCTATCTCATTCACTTTCCGTATGTGTGAAAGAGATAGCATACGTAAGACCTCAAGGCTGATAAGAATAATAAACAAAATACATACTTAATTGGCAAAGGAATATACATTGAACCATCATATTATAATTTCGCAGTTTACTTTTTATGTAGCTTCATTATCAAATTATCATCACCGTTTCGAAAGCTCCTAAAAAAATGTACCTACCTATCTATCACAATCACAACTTTTACGCTAAAAAAATTCAAATCAATCCGACCATTGAAAAGAGGAGTGAAATTTATTTAACAAATTATATACATTGTACTACAAAAGTTAACTTAATTCAGAATAACATTCTAATTGAATATAATGCAGAAAGTCGCAGGTCGCAGTATGAATAACTCTGTCACTGAAACCACATACTAAATAATACATGAAATGAATGAAATGAACGAAATGAACAAAATAAACACAATACTTAAATACAATAAACAAAATAATCAAAATAAATAAATAATATTAATCATATACTTAAATAACATTAATAAAATGAATATTATTAATAAAATAAATTACATTAATAAAATGAATATCATCGATAAAATAAATAACATTAATAAAATAAATATTATTAATAAAATAAATAACATTAATGAAATAAATGAATTATAGTAAATAAATAAACAAAAAAGTAAAAAAAAACAAAATTAAGAAAGTTAACAATTAATAAAACAACTATTTTATTTAGTATTTTACTGACGGCACATCACTAAATACGGATGTTGCAAACGTATAAGCAACCGATAATAAAGGTTACCGTAACCGAATAAAAACCTGTTAAAAACCCCTAACAAAAACCCTATCGCGACGGGGTTTTGAGATTAACTCGGTTAAAGGTTAAGGTTACCGTTTCAATAAGCTTACCATTACAATCAGGTAACAGTATGATAGGGTTACCGAATGATACGGTAACCGAATCGATTGGGTTACCGAATGGATAGGATTAAGCGTAAAGAGGGGTTTTCCGGTCCTTGCTCCCAAGTCACTGCCGATGGGCAGTGTGCCCAGAAGGCTTAAATAATGTTACCTCACAGGGTAACATGTACGCTTCCTAACATTAAGTATAACACCATGAATTTCTATGCATCAATGTACATGTATTATTTGAAAAAATCCTGTACCTAATTTTGTACTTTTGAATATTTATTTGCTGTGTCCTAAAGCCCAAGCCCTGCGACACGTTACGACAATACAAATTACAATCTCTCGCACGTATATTGCTGACCCATGTCACTTACACGTCACTTTTGACACTTTCTTCGTCGTCAATATGACGACCTTTGTCTCTCTTACCCTTATACAAACTTATCTTTACCGCTCTAAAACTCTTAATAATTATAAACTCGCGCGAATCGGAGCTTTAAACAACTGTAACGTTAAGTTTGCATGTACCGTATGATGATATTTGGACAAGCATTGGACCGAACACAGAAATTAATTTGAGGAATGATGGGTACTTTGGCTCGCAATTTGGTAAATTATTTTATGGACACACAACTCTTTTGTGACAAGTTTACCATTAGTGTAAGTACTTTACTATTAATATAATATGTATCTTTACATAGTACCATACCGTTATTGATATAGCCTGCATTGTGCCTGCCTATGGCCAATGGATTATCAAACGTCAACCTTTGACAACCAGAGTTAGGTACCGCATATATACGATATACAGAGGTTAGGATTCGAACCTTTGACAACCAGAGTTACCGCATATATACGATATGTAGAGGTTAGGATTCGAAGCATGAAATCGGTCTTGACCTTCAGGTACACATCCAATCAGCGACGGAATATAATATAGACGGAGCTATCGGTAGGTACAATCGAGGACATTCCCAGTGAACCACCTTATGGGCAAAAATCGTTTAAACGTCTTGCAGACGGTCAGGCGATACATAAAAGTGATGATGACCAATAGCATGGCACTTAAAAATGTGGATGTTGAAAAAAAAAGGTTAGCTCAGATAAAGTTTATTTTCGTCTATTGTCCATTTGTGACGGCCGGCATTTGCAAACTAAGATATGGAATCCATCCTAATTGGTTATTATCTCTATGCGAAGGCAAAGATTTAGCCTAAACAACAACAACTAATAAACTGTCCTTATTACCAGTCTTATTGTTTGTCTCATTAGGTACCTGCTTTTACCCTTTTCATTAAGATCATCATCATCATCATCTCAGCCATATGACGTCCACTGCTGAACATAGGCCTCCCCCTTTGGGGGGTGAATGCCATAATCGCCACGCTTGGCAGGCGGGTTGGCGATCGCAGTCGAGTACACCGAATTTGAGGGACGCTGCTGCCCGTCCACCGGTGGTCTTGGACATAGTTTAAGCTAGGACATACCCGGGTCCTGGTCGTAGTTTAAGGACATACCCGGGTCCATTAAGATAAAGAATCTTAAATGCATCGTAATTGGTTATCTCTATGGTAGGCGGAGTTTAGCTCGCTCGTAAGGATCGAGGTAAACATTATCTGAAGTGGTTCACCGGGAATGTCCTCGATAGTATATTTTTGTCTTCGAAAAACAGTCCACATAACTGACACTTATCTGACACAAATCCTGACAGTTATCCCTTCTCCATAAAATATACCCCGCCCGCAGCATTGAATTACCCAATACAAAACTTCCCGTAATAAAAAAGGTAGTGATTGATCACTAAAAAGTTGTAGGTACTAAGATAAAATAAAACTATTTATGTCAAACATCTTGCGCGGCATTACAATACCTATTTGGTATTGTCAAGCTGCGTGCCGCACGTGTATTGGTACACGTGGGGTCATATATAAAACTTGAATTTTTTTTGAGCACTACTTCTACGAGTATAGTCTTTCTAGTTCGTTGAACCCAATCAGATGTCTTTTTAGATCATCATTCATCATTCTAGCCTTCAGTCGCCCACTGCTGAGCATAGGCCTCTCTTCGTGTAGCACATATAGGTATATCGTGTAAACTATGGCCCAACTATCGAATCAGCACAGTGTATATAATCGTGTAAACTATGGCCAAACTATCGAATCGAAACATTCGAAAACTATTTTCATAATTGAGTTCGATCTAACAGAACGTATTGCGCATCACCGGATTGGGCAAAAAGGCCGTTAGTTTACGAGTAACTTTCTCGAGCATGTGTTTCGATAGGCCGGGTTGATATGTACCAGCAATCATCTGAGTCTATAAATGTCCATTGTGAGTGTATGAATTTATAAATCGAATAGACTAACACAATATTCCAAATACCCGTGACATTAATTTTTATATTTTATAATTTAATGATACCTAATAATTTAATTAGATAGTTTAATTAAGTAAAGTGTACTAAACAGAAAATGTTAAATGACGTGTAACGCTTGTTATCAATAAACGATTTATTGATTGATTGTTGGTACAGTCAGTATCAAAAGTATCGTACGAAACAACGCTTCAATATGATATATGGCCGGACACAAACTTGGCCGATTTTATTTAACACATAGAGTGCCGGGAAAATTAAAAATTAAATACTAACTTATATACACGCATCTGTCTAGCTCCCTCTCAAGCACAATATAGGAACAGTTTAGGTATGTCAGCTCATAGATTAGATTAGATTAGATTTATTTATTTCACAACATATTATTATGATTACAGTACAAATTACATTAATGTCAATTTATAAGAATCTATATTGTGATCGTCAGAAATAAATTTAAATAATAGCAAGATAATACAAATAAATTAATTTCATTAATAATACATAATATGAAAAATTTCACCTGAGAAGGATCGTCAAGTAATAACAATAATAAACAAAGACAATGTCAAGAATAGGTATGCGAATATAAATTATACAGTTATGTCAAAAAATTCACTTATTGAATATTAATGGGTTGTCCAGTAAAAAGTTTCTCAATCGACGCTTGAATGTTGTATCGGATTTTTCCGTCCTTATTTCTGCAGGTAGTCGCTCATAATAAGTCGGACCGATAGCACGCGGGTTCTTTGCTCCAAGTGCCATGCGACGTGGAGCTGTTCGTAATCGACCTGTAGTTCTAATGTTTATACCAGATACCTCAACGCGTTTAAACAAAGATAAGTTATTTCTAACGTACATAATAATTTCGAATAAAGAAAGAAAATTTTCATATTCAAGTGCGCGTGCACCATGATATGAGCTGACTAGCCAAAAGCTGAAGTATAGCTTTAAGGAACTACGGGACGCCAGTCCCGCCCGAACCTTTGTACGATCAACTCGTTTGTTTTAATATACGGAGTTAATATGAAAAGTGATTATCATTCCATACCAAATAGGTCATCCCGATAATATATATATAGAAGTACGACATACCTACTTCTAAAACTATTTTACTGATATATCGCTCTCCCTATCCAAGTCGCAAATCCGAAAGTAACAGATACAACGGCGATGCTGTAATGTCAGAACAGTAATGTAGCTGCAAATGCCATCCAAATGTCACCTTTAACGCATTCACTGCCAGGGGGCGTGGCCTAGGAACAAACTTGTATGACGGTGAACGCACATGTGCGTTGGTGGCAGTGAATATGTTAATGAAAACTGCGAGAAAGAAATACACGCCATAAAAACATACAGTAACAACTTTGCTTCCATGTATACAAATACAAATCAATATTCAAAAACCCGCTCTAAAACAAACATTTTCATTGGAATACGTTTAGGCACAGTGTTATTTTTAGGTGCTATCACAACTTTACATGTGGGTACACTGAGGCCAATTCTTACTTCCATTTTGATGTCATTTCGTTATCATTTGCCCGTGTGTTTCATTACATTTACATTTAAGTCAAACACGCGCGAATGCATCTTGAAACTGTGAAAAAATCAAACTATACGGCCGCTTATGCCCCAAAAAACGTATATTTTGACACTCTCTAGGGAATCAAAATTCATAGGGTAGTACTTTCCGTTGACAAGTACGGGGAAAAATCTGAAATATTATATAAATTTGTAAACTATAAAAATAATAAAAACAAGTTAAATTTGTACCGAACCCTCGATGGGCGAGTCCGAATCACATTTGTCCGGTTTTTTTTGCAATAGATTTCAAATTCAAACTGGTTTCCAAATGGCTGTAAACTGTGCAGTGCAGCGTAAAAATTACCATATTACACTTTGGATCAGTTTATATAAGAGCGGATTAACTAGTGGATTTGCATTCGCTTGTCTGTCCGTGGTAATCGTACTGTTTAACAGTAATTAGATACGATTGAGTTTTATTTAATATAATTTAAACCTAGTATTTCTTGAAGAGGGACTGGGCTGGCCATGTCTGTCGTATGCCGAGTGAGCTATGGGCCAAGATTACCATAGAGTGGCAGCCCAGCTCAAAACGGGGACTTGGCAAACCACGTCGGCGATGGCGAGACGAGCTAGACTCCTTTTTAAAAGAATGGCCGAAGACTGCTCAAAACCGGGAAGAATGGAAAAAACGGGGGGAGGCCTTTGCCCAGCAGTGGGACACAACAGTCTTTCAATAATAATAAAAAAAAGTATTTCATGAGACTGCTTTATAATAGAAGGCATTTAAATATGAGCGTGGGTTTATAACACGAGACGAAAGCGAGTTTCATGAAAAAAAAATCACACGATCATTATGACACTAACCTCCCATCAGACGTGGTTTTTTCTGCGTTAATAAACTACTGTTATTTTATTGCTGATTTTTTTTGGATAAAATTTGGCTGTTTTGAAGAGCTACTCCTTCTAGGCGGTATAAATACGAAATCACGTCTTACCTCGAAAAAAAATATATATGTAATTTTCCATTCAGTTAAGAAAATACTATACGTTTTCATAACTCCGAGAAAGCTTTTAAAATGCTTGTATGGTACGGAATAGAGAACTTTATATATTCACCATTCTATCAAAATCGGAGAAATAGAAAAATTTCTTAGTATATGACATCAATTTCAGTTTTAGCAGAAAAAATCGACGACAAAATATAGGGTAAATCAGCTCTTTTACTTTTATCCACGGTAAATTATGTTAAAATTCTAAAGTTCTGCAAGCACATACGGTGGGTTATGTTTATATTCTAGTTAAATTTAGTGTAGGTAACCTCTCGTTCCAACATAGTACTTTTAGTTCTGCGCAACGTACCTATTAAGTTTAGTACAATAGAGGCCACTGAAACAAACAGCATGTATTTTTAATACTACCGCATATTCGAATCAAATAATAACCATCATTCAATTTATGTAGTTTATATTTATAGTTTGCTTTTTTGTTTGCTCTGCGGCCATTGTAGGTATTGTATTCAAAAAACCTACCTAGTTGCTGTACATACATACAGGATGGCACAAAAGTAAGTATTTAACGGTAAAACCACAAATATTTAACAAAAAAAACACTCCTTTGAACATATTAATTCAAACATTATTTAAACTGGGTTATAGCGAATTTATTTTTTTACCTTTATTTCTAACGTTTCGACGCAGGTTTTACTGGTCGTGGTCGTGGATAACTCAAGATTTAGCTTTTATACACAAACATACAATCATGTTTGTGAAAATTATTAACGATATACAGCAGTAAAAAATATTTGTCAAAGTATGTAAATTCTTGGAACCCCTGTAAACCACTAAACACGCCTATTTCTGCATGACTGTGGCCTCCAAATAGCTTGTAAATGCAAATAAATAAAGCATACCCCGGCTCTTTCTGTGGCCATAAGTGTACACTGCGGTTTTGACCGAGCAGATTACAAGCAGACGGTTGCCAAACATTTTGCAACACAGTGGACACCAGTTTCTGCCAGCACGTTTGTGAATTAAAATGGAAGGCAAGCTACGCGTTTTAGTTAAAACTTATGTAAATATTTCCTAAACATGTAGGGGAGAGTCGTCTATATTGTGCCGCCGGTTAAATCGTAACACGTCTAGTATGACAATCGTCTTGATGATTGGCGCGCATCTAATGCACGACTTTCACTCGGAGGCATTTCTTAATACTTAACCTGCCCTGGCTGGGCATTTTCACTATGTATACCATTAACGGTCGGTTAGCAATCGTCGCAAAACTGACGGTCAATGTCAAAGTCATACATTTTGTCAGGAATGTGACGGTTAGACGTCAATGAAACTCGACTTAAGTCGCGCTTTAAAGTATAGGCAGTACCGATATGATGGTCGTTCTTGTCTACGTGACAGCGTGATAAAACGGTATCCGTTACTTCGAATCGCGCTCTGTTAAAAAGTGACGGATATTTTGTCACGTAGGTAAAGCTATCCATAATAGGCCTGCAGAATTCGAACTCGGGACGGCTTCGTAGGCAGGATCACAACCGACTAGGCTAAGAGGTAGTCAAAAATAAAACTTTTTACAAAGTGCATAATCGGAATACCGCTTCTCGTAATATCCTTTTTCCGGGGTTAAAGTTGGAACATTCTTTTTTTTTTCATGGGTTTTATGATAATACAAATAGTGGACTCGTGAAATCGATCACGTATGTAAACGGGTAGGTTTTTTATGTAATCGCTCATTGCCACCAGTTGCTTGTGAAATTCCCTGTCCGTGGAATATGATGTGGGAAAACTCTAACTGTCGACCTTTCGGAAAACCGGGAGCCGGTTACTGATTTAACAACTTGGCAAAAGACCTGACGGGCTGACACTTATTCCATGGGAAAAGGGTAAGTGTCAACTTTGGGATGCCACATGCGTCAGTACTTTTGCCGCCTCGCACATTGGCCGGACAGTCCGGACGGCAGGAGCGGCGGCTGAATTAGCGGCACTTCGAAAGCGCAATAAGTACTCGGCGCTGGGTGCGCCAAAGTTCATATAAAATTGCAAATTCGATTATTGAAACTCCGAAAATGTATCTCATACAATTTTACATCCTAATGATCATTATACATTTTCATTTTAAACAATACTCATTGGAACTTCGAATTTATTATATTCATAATGTCTACATAAATATCTCTATTACTAAAAATTATGCATATATCGATTATATCGATTTTGACATAATTATTTGATTTTCTTTATAGCAGCATGGACCTGCAATAGTAAATTCTAAATAAGAAAAAAAAAGACGAAAATAAACAGAAAAGTAGGTCAAGTCTGGTTAAAATCCTGCCAGAAAGGTGGGTTAGGTTAGGTTAGAACTGCGACCCTCACAGAACCGAAATGCTGCCAGAAAGGTGGGTTAGGTTAGGTTAGAACTGCGACCCTCACAGAACCGAAATGCTGCCAGAAAGGTGGGTTAGGTTAGGTTAGAACTGTGACCCTCACAGAACTTAGTAGGTAGGTAGTTATATTTAACAACAGTGTTGATTGCGGCGAGTTTCCTGATCTAATGAAACATAGTAAAGTAATTCCTTTATTTAAATCTGGTAGCAGCTCTGACCCCACTAACTTTAGACCGATATCTGTGCTACCAACATTTAGCAAGATTTTTGAAAAATTAGTTCTTTCGCAATTAGTACGACATTTTAACGTTAATAATTTGATGCATAATAAGCAGTTTGGTTTTACACGGGGTCGCTCAACAACCGATGCCGGTGTTGAGCTAATTAAGCATATTTTCGATGCCTGGGAGGAGTCACGAGATGCTTTAGGTGTCTTCTGTGATTTATCTAAGGCCTTCGACTGTGTTTGTCATGAAACATTAATCAGGAAACTTCATTATTACGGAGTTAGAGGATCGGCACTGAATTTACTTAAGTCCTACTTAAATGGTAGAATACAAAGGGTCGATGTGAATGGACAGCGATCACCTGGGTCATTGGTCTCTATGGGTGTACCACGGGGGTCAATATTGGGGCCTTTCCTGTTCCTTATCTACATAAATGACTTGCCATTCCTTGTTAAGACCCACCATGATATAGTATTGTTTGCAGACGACACCTCACTTATTTTCAAAGTCAAACGACAGCAACAAGCTTACAATGATGTAAACAATGCCATTTCAAAAGTAGTAAATTGGTTCAATGTTAATAATTTATTGTTAAATGAGAAAAAGACTAAATGTATTAAGTTTGTCACTAGTAGTAACGAAAGGCATGTGCAAACAAGTGTCATTGTGGAGGATGAGGAATTGGAATTAGTTGATAGTACAGTTTTTCTTGGTATAACTTTAGATTCTAAACTCCAGTGGGGTCCCCATATTGCTACTCTTTCGAATAGACTGAGCTCTGCAGCTTTTGCAGTGAGCAAAATCCGTCAGTTAACTGACGTGAAAACAGCTCGATTAGTATATTTTAGTTACTTCCATAGCATTATGGCATATGGTATTTTACTGTGGGGCGGTGCTTCAGAGATAAATACCATTTTTGTTCTGCAGAAGAGGGCTATTCGAGCAATATACAAAATGAACCATAGAGACTCACTTAGAGATAAATTTAAGGAAATTGACATAATGACAGTGCACTGTCAATACATTTATGAGAATATTCTGTATGTACATAAAAATATTGTAAATTTTAGGAAAAATTGTGAAATTCATAATATTAATACTAGAAATAAACATAAGCTCGCAGTGCCCTTCACTCGGCTCCATAAAATTAAAAAATCATTCATGGGTAATTGTGTAAGATTTTATAATAAACTTCCAAACCATATTACTGAATTATCTATTAATAAATTTAAGAATTATGTAAAGCGTAAACTTATTTCTAAAGCTTATTATACCACACAAGACTACATGAATGATATTACAACGTGGCATTAATTGTTATTCGAAATGATTATTTATTTATTAGGTATATTTGATTATTGATGAGGAAATGGATATTCCGATGTAATACTATCTACTTCTTTTGTTACTTATGCTTTTTTTTGACATTTAGATTTTATTCTAGAAATTCTAGACTAGTATTTTTTTATACAATCTTTTTAATGTTTGACGATCCTTTTGTGAAATTCTTAGTGTTAAATTTGATATGTATAATAATCCAATTTTATTATGGAATAATATTAACATCAATAAATTGCTCTGATAATTAGATTAAGATTAATTACGATTCATAAGAGCTTGTTGCTAGGCCTACATGAATAAAGTATATTTTTGATTTTGATTTTGATTTTTGATTTTGAACCGAAATGCTGCCAGACAGGTGGGTTAGGTTAGGTTAGAACTGCGACCCTCACAGAACCGAAATGCTGCCAGAATGGTGGGTTAGGTTAGGTTAGAACTGCGACCCTCACAGAACCGAAATGCTGCCAGAATGGTGGGTTAGGTTAGGTTATAACTGCGACCCTCACAGAACCGAAATGCTGCCAGAAAGGTGGGTTAGGTTAGGTTAGAACTGCGAACCTCACAGAACCGATATCTTGTGACCCTCAAAGTGAGCGAGGGTAGCGAGAGCAAATGCTCCCGCCTTATTCTTCGAGAAATTCTTACAAATAACATTATGGGCACAGATACATTCTCAGTGACAACATTATGAGAAAAAAAACGGAATATGTATGGTTATGAATAATGTAGGTCTTCTTCTTCATGCGCACCCCAAGGCTCATGGGAGCCTTGGGGTGCGCTTGACAACTAATCCCAAGAATTGGCGTAGGCATAGTGTTGTATATGTATGCAACTACCTATGCATGTGTGTGTGGCTGCGCCCACCACCCATCTTACTTACGTGAATAAAGCAGTGTGCTATTAACCAACGCTTGTATCACTCGTCTCCTCGGCCCTATATTTATCAGTGGCGACGTTTACCCACATTTTAAAAAGATGAGTGCTGTTTTCGGTGTCCTTCCGACTTTTGACCATAACGTGCAAGTTTGGAAAAATTATAAAAGTCGCGTGTGTCAGTGGTTCATCGCTAATAATATTACAGCGGCTACAGATGCACAGGGACAGAAACGACGAGCGATTTTGTTAAGCGCACTCAATGACAGCTCATACGAGCTCGCAGCGCATTTGGCGCTGCCCAAAGACGTCCAAGAAGTGCCGTACGAGGACATCTTAAAATTACTGGACGACCACTTCACTCCCAAGTTAACCGGGTTCGGCGAGCGGCACAACTTTTACTCGGCAACGCAGCAACGAGAGGAGTCATACCCGCAGTGGGCCGCTAGACTGCGAGGACTGTCAGTGCATTGTGCGTTTAATAACGTAGAAGAAGCATTGCGTGACCGTTTCGTTATGCTGCCGGGCAGGGAAAAAGAAAAATTGTACGCTCAAGATTTATCCGCGTTAACATTAGCGAAGGCGGTAGAACTTGCTGAAAACATTCGTCGCGCGCGGGCAGGCGCGGCCGTGGCCGGCGCCGGCGCCGGCGCCGCTGCCGCAACTCCGGGATCGTCGGAATCATCAGCCTCCGAGTTATTTAAGATCGCGCGTGGTGGTAAAAACGAGGGAAGTGCAAAGGTGAAGTGTTCGGTGTGCGGCTACACCAACCATAGTGCGTCACAGTGTCGTTTCGCTAAGTTTACATGTAAAAAGTGTAATAAAAAAGGGCATCTCCGTAAGATGTGCACTAGCGTAAATTACGTTAATGTAGCGGCAGATTGTCAGGGCGATAACGACGACGACGGTAAGTTATATTACATTCGATCTTTTAGGGGCGAGCCTATGGTTGAAACGGTAAAAATCAATGGTCGAAAGTTGAAATTTGAAATCGACACTGGTTCCGCGGTGACCGTTGTTTCTTACATTACGTACAAAATGCATTTTAAAGACGTACCATTGTTACCTACAAAAAAAAGATTAGTCACTTATTCAGGCCAACATCTACAATGTAAGGGTAATGCACGGTCGAGGGTAGAATACGCGGGTAGCACTCACGCATTAAACGTGTATGTTGTTAACGACGACGGCCCACCGTTGCTAGGCAGAGATTTTATTGCTTTGTTTCAATTGCAACTTGCACCTGTGCAATCTGTGCATTATTGTAATGATAAATTACCTGTAGGTAGCACTGACTTGGAAAAACAGTATCCCAAACTATTTTCAGGTAAATTAGGGTTATTCAATAAGTATAAAGTCAACTTAAGGCTTAAAGAGGACGCAAAACCTGTTTTTTTTAGAGCGCGGCCTGTAGCGTTCGCATTACGTGATACCGTTAGCAAAGAAATTGATAGGCTTGTCAATTTAGGAGTTCTGAAGCCAATTGATCATTCCGAGTATGCCTCACCTGTAGTGCCAGTTTTAAAGAAAAATGGGTCAGTGCGTTTATGCGCAGATTATTCCGTCAGCATAAATAAACAGTTGCTTATCGATCAATATCCCTTGCCAACGATAAACGAATTGTTTTCAAAGTTACACGGGGGGAAAACATTCACAAAGTTAGATCTGTCCATGGCATACAACCAGTTCGAGCTAGACGAAGATTCACAAAAGTTGACTTGCATAAACACGCACCGTGGATTATTTCGCTTTACACGTCTCGTTTTTGGGCTGGCTTCTGCGCCAGCAATATTTCAGCGAGCCATGGAATGTGTGCTCGCAGGCCTCGACGGCGTGCTGTGTCTGCTCGACGACGTGCTCATCACGGGCGCCGACGCCGCCCAACACCAGGCCAGGTTAAAGGTAGTGTTGCAAAGACTACAGGATGCGGGACTGGTATTGCAGCGCGAAAAGTGTGAGTTTTTTAAGGACGAGATTAGCTATTTAGGCTATATAATAAATAAAGAAGGCTTAAAAAAATCACCAGACAAAATTAAAGCTATAGTCGAAGCCCCGGTGCCAACAAACATTAATCAGTTACAATCATTTTTAGGGCTAAGTAACTACTACCGAAATTTTGTTCCGGGCGCCTCCACCATACTCAGTCCACTATATGACCTACTTAAAAAAAATACAAAGTGGGAGTGGTCAGAGTTGCATAACGACGCTTTTAACAAAATTAAAAGTCATCTGGTGTCTGATCAGGTTCTTACACACTTTAACCCCAAAGCAAAACTTTTTCTGACCTGTGATGCATCACCTAGTGGCCTTGGGGCTATTTTGTCACAGATGGATTCGGACGGAGTCGAGCGGCCGGTCGCATTTGCCTCGCGCACTCTAAACCCCGCTGAGAAAAGGTACGCGCAAATACAGCGGGAAGCAACCGCAATAATCTATGCAGTGCGACGCTTCCATCAGTATCTGTACGGCAGGGCAGAGCCGTTTGTGTTACGAACGGACCACAAGCCTTTAACTTCAATATTTGGGCCCTACAAAGGTATCCCCGAGGTCTCAGCTAATCGTTTACAAAGGTATGCACTATTTCTCAGCGGTTATAATTATACAATAGAATATGTGCGTAGTGCAGACAATAGTGCAGACTTTCTGTCTCGGGCAAGCCTGCCGGGGGAGCGCGGGCGGGGCGCGGAGCCGGCACTCGCCGATAGTGATAAGGCCGCATATGTTTGTTTTGTTACAGACGGGGCTAAACCATTAACTCTAAATGAATTACAAGTAGGTACCAAGACAGATGCAATATTAAATATCGTAATTGGGTATATCCTCAATGGTTGGCCGATAAAAATTACCGATGTGCGTCTGAAGCCTTACCATTTATGTAGAACACAGTTAGCTGTAGAAAATGGTATTATTATGCGAGGTCACAAAGCGGTAGTTCCACAGTCGCTACGCGATAAAGTTCTGGCAGAACTACATACGTCACACCTGGGAATAGTTAAAACCAAAGCTGAGGCTCGGGCTCGATTCTGGTTTCCAGGTATCGACAGGGCTTTGGAGATGTTTTTGGGTTCGTGTGAGGTATGCCAGCAGTTGCGGCCGTCCCCGCCCCGCGCGCCGCCTGCGCCGTGGCCCCAGACTGCGCGCTGTTTTGAAAGGTTACACATTGATTTCCTCGGACCGCTATATGGCCATACGTATTTAGTAATCGTGGATACTTATAGTAAATGGCTCGAGGTATACCCCATGGTTAGTACGACATCCACGGCCGTAGTAGACAAGTTATGCGATTTTATTTCCAGATTCGGGTTACCAAAAACAATAGTGAGTGACAATGGTACTGCTTTTTGCTCACAAGAATTTATTAGATTTTGTGACCTTAACGACATAAAACATGTTACGTCACCGGCCTACCACCCCGCCAGTAACGGCCAGGCCGAGAGTTTTGTTAAGATCACAAAAAAGGGTATTAAGTCGAGTATGTTAACGGGTAAAAATGATAGACAGAGGCGGTTACTCTTATTAAGATATTTAATGGATTATCGCAATTCAATACATTCAACCACAGGCTGCGCTCCGTCACAATTAGTATTCGGTCATAAAATAAGATGTAGGCTTGATGTGTCGAATCCATCCTCGGAGTTATCGCCCTTACTATCTGCCGAGTCCGCGATTAATAAACCTGTAAAAACTCAACAGTGTTCACCATGTAAAGAATACGAGTTCAAAATTAAATGTAGATTTTAAGAAATATTTTTAGGATATTAGTAATATAGAGGGAGGGGTGTTGTATATGTATGCAACTACCTATGCATGTGTGTGTGGCTGCGCCCACCACCCATCTTACTTACGTGAATAAAGCAGTGTGCTATTAACCAACGCTTGTATCACTCGTCTCCTCGGCCCTATATTTATCACATAGTTTTTACGAAAGCGACTGCCATCTGACCTTCCAACCCACAGGGTAAACTAGGCCTTATTGGGATTAGTCCGGTTTCCTCACGATGTTTTCCTTCACCGAAAAGCGACTGATAAATATCAAATGATATTTCGTAAATAAGTTCCGAAAAACTCATTGGTACGAGTCGGGGTTTGAACCCGCGACCTCCAGATTGAAAGTCGCACGCTCTTACCGCTAGGCCACCAGCGCTCTTATGAATAATGTAGGTAGTAGTACAAAAAACTATAAAAAAAATATATGAGAAACAATTTTCGGAGAAATTATGATTATGACTACAAAGCGGTATTATTAGAAATATTCGAATAATAAATTGTATATTAGCCAATATGGACCCCTCGGCGCTACTGACCAGATATATTTTTGTCCATTTAGCAGTGGAGAGGCCCGGGTGTTGGAGTGCCGATACCAAAATTTTCTTGGGCGAATTGGGGCAGCGTTTGAGGGAGGGAGGCCATGACCCTCGTTCCGGGTCATTCCTGATGCAGAGGCTGTCTATCGCGATCCAGTGCGGCAACGCGGCGAGCGTGATGGACACCTTTGCGTCTAGAAGGGCGCGGGACGAGTTGTTTGACTAAGTTCTTGGTTGTGCCTTTGTTTAGTTTTAGTTTAGTTCAGTTCATTTACTTATTAAATTTAACAATTGGTAACAGTTTTGATCTTATTTTGATACGACCTTGAAAATCGCTCATGCTGGTTGGTGCATGCCAATCACCTAGACAATCTTCAAGGTCGTATGAATACCAGTTCAAACCAGTAAAAAGTTGTTAGATCTGAATCCGGCTCTAGATCTCTTCTCATTCCAAAGTATTCTATACAATCAAAGAAGTGCCGAGTTGAAATGAAACTATTTTTCTTGAAATGCAAAGGACGGTAAAGTGCTATATTCGCGAGGACATACGCTTGTATAGAATTGAGCGCTAGAACTGCAAGCCACAATCAGATTGCGAACACCTTTCGTAGTCGAAATCACAATTAAGTCGCTCTATCTTGGTAAAGTTCGGAGTCATTCAAAATTGAACTTTAACGGGTTTGAAATAGAATTTAAAAAAGAAAGTTTGATAGAACTTGTAAGTTGTATCAATTGGAGATTGAAGAAAGCTTCTGTCCTGGGAAGTACCTTAGTTTATAAAGTGGAAGATTTATTTTATACTTATAGGTACTATGTAGTAAACTTTAGTTAGTGTTATTGACAAGCAATGACCTTTTATTTATGTAGACGTGTGACGTTCATAGTTGACAAAACTAAAATTTGGTCCAACGATTTTGACAACTTGACATGTTGCCGTCACCCATACGACTAACTAAATATAGGTTCCGGAACCTATATTTGATGGCTCACGATCGTGCGCCTGGTACCATATCTACCTCTTTTTACTTATAGTTGAATTATCGAGAAGATGGAATTGCATTTGTAGTGGTTATATGCTGATAGTACAAGAAAATAGAAAATTCAAATATAGAATGCCTGTAAACAAACAATACTACTACATATGCAATTCCACGCTCTCGATGATTCAACTATACATCCATGTTGACAGGTCGGTTTATACAGAGCAAAATTTAATGATATGAAGGGAGTTTCTCTATTGGTAACTTAACTATCGATACTTTTCTCACATAGGAGAAGGAAGAAATTAAAAACACGTTTTAACATTTCTAAAAACATACCAAAAAAACCTACGTAGTTTAGTCGAGTTCATTGTTGCCCACCAAGCTGTGGCGGGGAACAACCATACGTCTAATATTTTGATGAGGCACTTAGGACTTTTAGAAGTAAGTAGTAATTAATCATTGCACTGTGATAAGGATAAACAATAATGACCCTTTCTCTGCTACCTCTACTGAAAGTTACATAAGACCATCTCGTTCGGTCATCTATCCTCTCTCCCCTTGTCAACTCTACAGTAAATGCAGAGGCACCCTAGCCAAGTCGATGTAGAATTATATAACGGACTACATAAAAGCAAGCAAGTGTGAAATGTTTACCGATAAAATAAACAAAACGATCTCAGCAGTTCTAAACCAACAGCAATGTTCAGGAAAACAAGTATATTTGAACGTTAAATTGAATATTTACAAAATCGTGCACTAGACGTAGCTGCAATATTACGGAGCGTACCATCATAATATTGTTGACAGTCGGATCACTATATTATGGTGCGATATTTATTATATTTTATCTACTATCACACATATCAGATATTGTATAACTATACTTGGTCAAGCAGATCTTGTCAGTAGAAAAAGCACAAATTCGGCCAGCATACTCGTAGAGATAAACCGTTTAGTTACAAAAAATTTCTTATCTGTTAAAATGTTATTATTGCGGTATAACTAAAATCTCTGAAAAACATAGGAATTTGTTTTAACCTTATTGCTATAGTATGTATTTTACAAACGGCTTGGGTACGGTGATAGATGTATCTGAACACAATTTTGCGAAATTTTACGTTTTAAGGTTATAAATTTTATTGAGATGATATTTGTCACCATATCCAAGCTCTTTGAAAAATACTATAGTATCAGTCGAGATTACATTTTTTGAGTCCGTGGCCAAATGCCTCAATGGCGGTCGTAACTTGCTCTTATAAAAGTTGTGATGTACTGTATCTACCATATCATCAAGCCACATCAAACAAAAAGCGCACCTTAATACTCCGAATGTGTTACAACAAAGTGCACCGGGAAGTGCATTCAGAAATAACTTAGCGGAAACATTGGGACGGAACCCGGCTCGGGTTTGGTAACTTTTACCACATACCTAAAGGTCGTAAAATACACACATGTCCTACTAACATAAGCCTTTTTAAGTGAAGTTAAAGTACCAGTATTCAGGCTCGTTACACTAACTCTCGTGTTAACGTAACTGGAAAATTTAATCATTCAAACTTATCCTCGGTCAGCAGCGGGATTTCATACACACGTGGTTGACTCATTCAGAGTAATACTGTTGCCACGGGGCTTTTCAAATTGCAATAAAAATACTTGAAATTAGTGAAATGGTTGTAGAAAAATCCTAGTCTCAGACAAAAAGCCCAACGTAGCGGCGCGTAGGGGCATAGCTGTGGTTGATATATAACAAATTGTGTCAAAATATTTCCAATAATGTTAATACCCAGATAGGAAAATGAGGACTACTATGTTTGTATGAAAAGGCGATTTTGCGCGGGTCCTCTACTTTCGTCTTAATTCAATTTATTTAAAGATTTATAAATGTTATTTTGGCTTTTTACCTTCCCGTTACAATAGTACCAAATCTCAGCTGAATATAAATCAAAGGCTCCATAAAAATGTTATCACTAAAACATTAATGCTCGCTATAAAGGAATAAAACCGGCGATCGCCCCTGTATATTTAAAATTCCGTTTCAAATACGTTTTTTGAGCGTTAAAATTGTGACTTACAGCGCTTTGCTTCCTCATAAAAAGCGACGTGGACTTTGGAGGAATTTATTCCTGTGATACGAAGCCGGAATTGCAAAGAGGCTGAAATATTAAAATTAAGTTTAAAACTGATTTAGCTTTAAGAGCAATTTTAACTGTTATAAGAGTTATTTTAATTTTAACCCTCTGCGTTATTGATCTTCAAGATCGTATCAAAATCAATCATAACCGTAACAAGTTTAATTTAAGTTTCGTCTGTCGTTATCTATCATTAATTGTCATCTTGGCTAGGCACTCTAAAGTAAACCAAAAGGCAACTCCGAGTTAGCGTTTATAATTTCGTTATTAATTCCGAACTCGCGCGGGTAAAAGTTGAAGCTAAAAGTCTTGAGTGGAGCGTCCTATCTCAGGGAACACATTTTACAAGAAGGGCTTGGGCATGTAAAGTTGGATATGGTTCTTAGTCAGGATGGTTATGTAAGTATTTTGTGCATAAGTAATATACATACTTACCTAAGAACCTGTATACAAATAGATTTCAAAGCCATCAATCGAATGAAATTAATTTAGATGGCATAGTGTATTAATTGAAATATAAGAAATAAATCAAATAAATGTAAATCATATTGACTAAGCGAGTGCGAAGCGTAAGTGAAGCGTCTCTATTTCAGATTGGGAACTGTCCTGCTGTGTTTTCCTTTAGCCTCCCGTTGAAGTACTACCGATGCCCTTAAAAGGGCAAATTTAAATCGTATTTTGAACTATAACGGAAAATAAGAAAGTTCCAAATTTAAAACGGCAAAAATGACTCAGGGACTTAGGAAGATACAGGTCTCATTTATCAACCGATTATCGTAAAATTTTATAAACAGGCTTACTAATAGATTTTCAATATCGATTCAACTTTTAGGTTTTTTTTTTCCAATATGGCGGAGCCATTGGGGATTTCACGATTGCAGACACGCGAGCTCTAAAAACTAGAGCCACTATATAGGTATCTACCGCGTCGAATGGTGGTCCCAATCACAGTTCATTTTAATATGGAGTAACTGTCACATAAAATATTTATAAGCATTTTTGGAAGATTGTCATAGGGACCATCTTTCGAGATATTTATCATGATGTCATCTATCAACACATCTGTTGTTTGGCCGCTCATCCATTGCGGGATAATTCCGGGGTCCTTTACGTCACGCGTGAAGCACCTTACAAGATGGATCGTGAATATTATAGTGTGCCATTCGCTACCCCGCCCCCATGTATGCCCCAGCTCTGTGAATGAATCTGCGGTGTCGTGTTCAATAAATCACCAGGCGATACAGACAGATGTAAGTGTTATGCATCTATCGTTATCTACTTCTCCATCATTCGAATATATCATGATAGAGAGGCGAAATATCGATTTCGATGTTAACAGTATGTCCAGAATAGTGCAAAAGCGATTCCGAAATAAATCATTTATGGTAAACGTACTGGTGCTCGACGTGGGCCCAGTACATGTCATCTTGAAACTTAAGTCATTGTCAATATTATTGGGCATTAGCATGTCGAGCACTTGTACCACCACCTTACAGTATGTATGTACTTAAATAGAAAAAAAAAATGTAAAAGTTAAGATGTTCAATTAATAGTTGAAATATTTGCTGTAGTAGGGAAAGTGCTATCAAAGTTCGAAAATAAATGTAAAGAGCAAAATTATGTGAAATCATTTCTTTCTTACAACGTGAATAATGTTCGTACATTTGTAACTTCAAAAACTTTCAAGGGGCAGGTAACCTGACCTAAATTAAACACTAAGTTCACATAAAACGTAACTTGATTGATCGCCGTTGAAAAATTGCGTGTCTGACTTTGAGACTTAAAACAACGTCTGCTGGATATTAAGGTTCATGTACTTAATTTGTCATGTCTGTCTTTCATGAAATAACTGCTTTGAAATGTCACAAATTACTTACATAATAGTTCCACATAAATATATCAAAAAAAAGAATCTCCCTGACGGCAAAGGTAGACACCATCACAAACTTTGCAAAGTGGAAACCAATTAAGTAACTTAATATAAATCGAAAATTCAACGAAGCAATAACTGTATCGTGTAAAAATGTAAGTAATTTAATTAACACGTCCAATATTGATCTTTCTTCGCTCGCAGTCGCTGGTAAGTCTCGTATGTCAACAGAAGCTGTTTGCATTCAACACCTGCGTCATTTCAGCTTACAGTTCGTCTTACTACCCATGATATTATATAACTAATATGGATCGGTTAATACTCACACATAGGGAGCTCTAAATATATTCATACTTATTTCTTTCTTTTTTGTATGCACCTTACGTCAAAATAGAAACCCGCGAAACAACAGAATACGCGGTTGAATATGAGGTTATGGGATTTCTGGTTGAAATTCTAAATAGCGAAGTCTCGAGAAATTTTGTTTGTTTGTTTCTCATTCATGTAGTTTCAAGTGTAATATTGATAGCATATTATGCAGTAAAATTACGTGAAAGTGTGCAGCTAATGAAGAATTTTATTAGTCTTGAAACGCGTTTAACCACTCTTTAGTCAACACCCGGCAATGCCGATGCACTTCACTGTCACTATCACAATATTACTAAATGCAACTAAGTACAGAACAACGTTAATGCACGAGCACACTTTTGACTCCGGCAAAATCATCAAAAATTAGATGGAAGCCATATTTTAAACGAAAGAAAAATGAGGTTATGCAGTCACCCGTTGACCACGAATGCTGTAATGGGTTCGACACGGTATATATGATTTACATTCATTACATTTTACATTATTATTCTTTAAACGGATAATTTAAAACTATAATTACAATAATGATTAAAGTATTCATAAACTGCTGCAGATAATAGGTACAATCATAATCGTTACGACGACCGTAAATCTCGCAAACATTAGAACTAGAGATAATTCTCGACACGATTCGGATCTCTGGGGATTTTATGCCCAAACGGTTTATCAGCAAATATTGAGATTCTGAGGGATATTTTAGGATTATAAACGCGAGTTTATAGACCTATTTGCTTGAGTGTCATCTCGGTGTAAACGTACAAATGGCGACATGATAGGAATGGATAATAGGGAGCTGACAGCTATTTATTTCTTAAGTACAGCAAGCACCGTAGCGGATAGATCAACGCCACAAAGGTATATTTCATCATCTAATAACTTTAGAAAAACCGTCAACCGCGGTGAATAGGGATAGCTGGGGTGAATAGCCACACAACTTAATCTGATTTACCTGACAATATCTTAAAAATATCCGCATTTGTATTATTCGATTGAGAATAATAATAGATTTGGTATGATACAATTTGTGTGAGAAGTAATTAGGAAATTGTCGTGTAAATCAAATTTATAGTTTTGTCCGTATTCACCTCAGCTATCCCTATTCACCCCGGTTAACGGTACCATAACCACTCAACTAGTATTAGTCCAGTACTACAACTATGATCCACAACTTCAATAAGTATTTAAGTATTAATGCATTTTGGTTTTACCTTTCTTCCATTAATGAAAATATTTTCCCTTAGAAACACAAAATGCAACTTATAGTTACACCTGAAAACAGAATTAATTTTGAATCATAATTAATTAAGAGCTTTTGGAGCATACGAGTATTAATTTGGTGGTTTTACGGTAGAGACATATCCTTATAGTTTGCGTTAAAAAGTGTAAACTTTATTATTTTAAAAATAATCTTTTTATCAAGCTATTAGAAAATGATAATAAATACTTTCGACGCCTATTCTCATCCGTTACGTAGGTACTATAGATGTTAACTGTACCTAGTTTTTCATGATCAGGAGAATATCAATCAATCTGACAACTTTTTTAGGTGCCATTTTAAGCGGGATTTACATTACGAAATTGGTGGCGTGAAATTGATTTTGTGATATTAGTTTCAACAACAGTTTCACGTGTAATTTAATATTTTCGTAATAGTTAGGGAGGCGAATAGGGGAATTTTCGGCAATACTCGAGCGTGGCAGTTTAAGATATGAGAGATACCTTAGACCTAATAGAACAACCTTGTAAAGTATTTAGCTCTATATGTAGTGACGCGCGCCTAGGATAGACGATCAGATTAGTAAAAAAAAATGGATAGTCTGAAATACTCGAGCGCCTCAGTTTAAGATATTGGGGGTTGATTTTAGTGTTTAAAGACTAAATTTAACTAATCTGACGATAAGTCCTTGACGCCGCCGAGTTATAGGGTCGCGAACTTGTAAAAAAAAAACGTTAATCCGGCATTCTCGAGCGCGATTTTTTTATTTTTTATTTTGAAGAATATAATCTAAAACTTACTAAAAATACAAAATCTGCCGGTTTCCGCATGACCGGAAGTGTGGAGGAGCCATTTCGTCTTCCTAAGAACGCGTTGCGGCATATAAGTCGCGAACGATACATTTTACAAAAAAAAAGTTTAAATAAACAAAAAAGGTAATTTTATTGTCATTCTTAAATTCCCCGTTTTATCAAGGAAAAAGAAAGGAAAAAAAAGAAACCAAAAAACCTTTTTCGGTCAGATTAAGAGAACCCACCAACATTTTTGTCAGATTAAAAAAATATGCTTTCAGGATACCGAGATAAACCTCCCCTATGAAAATCTGACGCGCTCGAGTATTTCAACAAAACTTTTTTTTTTCGCATTTTCAAAAATTCATCGTAACTTATCGTCACGCCGAAATCGTCAGTTTTTTTAAAGGAAGCTTCCTTGGGGCCTACTTAACACCCCTTCCGAAAATCTGACGCGCTCGAGTAAATTTTTTTTTTTGCATTTTTGACTACTTTATATGCCTACCCCCACCACGCAAACCGGCAGATTAGTATACCGTTGTTATCAGAGGCACTCGGGGCATACGTAGTATGAATATCTGACGCGCTCGAGAATGCCCAAGTAACTGTTTTTTTTAACATTTTTGAAAAACCGTACACGCCAAACCCACCGCTAAAATGGTTTTTGCCATACGAGCTTTTCTTTTCGAAATTATTTTATCTTTCGATTTTGATAGGTCTCGACGGCGCCGTTGAATTACGCCATTTAGCTACCTCGCCTCCCTAACTATAATGCATGCATTAATTTCATGAAAGCAAATCAACTTCGTGCCCTGCGCGATTTTTTGGTGAAATTAGTGTCATGCAACTAAAGGATGACTCACGTTAGACCGGGCCGTGTCCGGGCCGGAGCTTCCGGCGCTTACTTTTCTATGACATGACAGGCGATCACGTGATGCTTTCCATAGAAAACGATGCGCCGGAAGCTCCGGCCCGGACACGGCCCGGTCTAACGTGAGTTGTCCTTAATTTTGTAGTGTAAAATGCAACGTGAAAAATTAGTGTCGCGAAAGTGTATGCGCTGCACGCTGTGCGGACGTGTAGCTTCGACGCCGATCGGGCCATGGTCACTGCGATACTGTGAATTTCACGATACTAATTATTTCACGAAATTACTTTCGCATACATCAAAACTAGGTACTTTCGTGAAACTGATTTCAACATTCATGACACTAATTTCGTAATGTAAATCCCAGTTTATAAAAAAATCCACAAATGTAAGCATTTTACCCGATACTTCAAATCAAACTCGACTAATGTTATCAAAAGGTAACCCTACCTTTTAGAGGCATGAAAGAAAAAAATGTAAAAGGAAAAGAAAATCCCTAACCCACACTGATCCTTCGGGAATAGTGTCCAACAGTGAAACATTAAACGAGTGAGATAGAATTGATCGCACATTGTATTCAAAGCACACAGGAGATATGTCGAAAGCAGTAAGATAACTTTGCATTAACATATCCGTACACGGCGGGAAGAAGTTGATAACTCGAGATATTCTACCGAAGTAATTTGAACTTTAAATAAAATTACATAAGGTTCAAATTTCTTCCATTTTTTCCCACCAGATATCAACTTCTTCCCGCCGTGTACGGATAGGTATAATCATGGACAAAGAAGAACGCTAAATAAAGGTTTAATTACTTGATTACAGCGCCTTTTTTTTTTGCGTTTTTCTATATTCGTCCATGAGTGTAGTGTTTAAAAAACTAGGAGTGTTGGTGTTTTTAGTTGATGCATTTTCATGAAAATATTATCAAGTATCAAGTTCATTCAAATATTTAGTTGAGTAAGTATGACTGGCCTTCACGTTGGGGCCTGTAGGGTGTCCAGCGGCAGATTACCGATTTCAAATTTAAATAATTTTCGAACGCGAAGTGTGAATGAGACGCGGGAGGCATTTTTGTTTCGTGAGTGTTGCGGATTGATTAGTGACAATGCTGGTGACAATATGGATTGCTGTCCAGCAGAGCAGAGTGCATAATATATGTTATGGAGGCGTGTATGTGTTTTGCATCAATAATGGAATCATGCGGAAAGCGGAGGAGTGCGTATACAGCGTACATCTACAGTTAGATAACTTAATTTAAAACATTATGTTTTTTGGATTGTCGCGGCGTTTTACTGAGTGGCGTTCCAATTTTAGCATTCGATCTTTTTTTATATCTTCTTCTTTCTGAATGTCTTCTTTCTCTTTACGTACTATGGTGCAGTGTTCAATAAATGTATTTTCTTCCTTTAATGAACAGTGGGAGACTACTGTTCATATCAGTCTACTGCGCGGGACGTCTCTTACAAAGTGAAGTCGATGAATCACCCGTGAAATGCACATATTTTATTCTTTTGTGCGACCAAACCGCTTTTGTTGTATTACAGTAATGCCCACGGGTATAGGACACACTGGATTGATGCTTCTTGACGGATCTGGATGTGAAGAGATTTTTTCCCCGTATAATATGTTTGGTCTATTTATTTAATCTCGGAGAAAGTTTAAGGGCGCCTTTCGCCGGTAAACTTAGACCAATTTATTCCATATTCTTCTTCTCTGTCGTATCGCTCTTGAGAGAGCGGTCGTGGTCACGTTGAGGCGTCCGCATCGGTAGTAGAGGCAGACACAGCTCATTGCACGATCTCCCGCCATCTCTCCCTGTTGGCAGACTGTCTGGCAGTCAGATACAGGGTTTCCCACTGCGGATTTTATTTGGTCAGCTCAGCGTATAGGTGATTTGCCGCGCGATCTACCTACATAGTTCCCTCCACTCTTCCTTGTACGACCAGTCGCTCCATTGAGTCGTTATCTCGCCTAGAGACATTATTCCATATTAACTATTGCTTAATATACATTTGTGATATCGCAATACTAACTCCTAAATAACGGCGATACAGGCATTATATTAACTGGATCGGCGCGTGTGCTAACTCCTGTCTAGTTATCGTCACGTGCTGATATGTTGCTGACCGGCACAGAAATTTTTCCAAGTTTAAAGATATTTAGGCTATGTAGAAACGAAAAATCTAATCACATGTGTTTTACTGGTGGAAAATTCCCTTGTTTAATACTTAACTACATAATAACACTGAACCCTTCTCATATTGTTGTGTTCGTGCCGGTGAGTAAGGCGAGAGCTCAATGAGGATGTAGGTTATATACAAGCGGGTACAAGCTTTCGTAAAACGAGTAGTGATTTAATATAATACTTAATTAAAAAATAAACGCTCCACGTTAGACATAGCCTTAGGTCTTTCCCTAGAAATAGCATCCCCGACTATACGCGGACGGAAAATATCCATACATCCTTGAATACAGAGATAAACTACCCATATCCACAAGACCGTATGATAGGTACGGTTAGACTTGCCAGTAGTAGGTACCTACGACATATTCGTATCTACATAAACCTACAGCAATAGGGGCTCTAGCCGCTCTAGGGTTTTATTAAGCTTGAGATAAAACTTTTTATTTTTTATGTAGATTCGAGTTCAGGTTACATGTTGGATGGAAAATGCAGGAGTATAAAGATACCGTTCGGATTCAAAATGTACCTTTTTGACGTTTCCTGCAGCAATGAGGTCGGCTGCAGCAGTCCTGCATCGCGACAGTACTGCCGACTGCGTTGGTGCCGCAACTGTCAAAATCGATGTTGCTGATCCACCCAAACAAACGCTGAATTAGCACGGTAGACTGTCTCTGTAAGTCTCTCTTACTCCCGAGCAGTTGCAACGAAGTGACGGCTATGTGTTGTCTCGCTCATATTAGCCGAAAGCCAATGGTCGTCTTCGCACGCGCTCGGCGTTAGTTTGTTCGGATCACTCGGATCGCTTTGCTGTAAGTGTCACTCCTCGCTCCCATTCCGTTTCGGTTGTGTACTAAAATGTACTAAGAGCAGAATCATTAGGGAATAGTTCGGTCTAGAACAGCGGACGGAATTGCGTCTTTTTAATTTTAATACATGTACGTATAGTCACCTGCAATAATATGGTATACAACGAAGGCGAAGAGCGTGTCACATATTTTTGCGGCCTTCAAAGAGTAACATATTATTGCTGGTGACTGTACTACACAAGCCTAATGCTTTACAAGCATCGCCGCATACGAAGCAGTCAAACAGATCATTAGCTGCATAATCTTTGAGGTTCTTTTATCGCCCGGATTTTTCCCGAATCTAAATCCGTGCCCTCAAAGACTTGCGTAACGATTTTAACAAGGATTTTCGCTTGAATTACGAGGCCTAATGAGCCGTTACTTTTTAATATTCCGCTTCGACGATGCCGCTGCGAAAAATCGGGGGAAAATTATAATAATTAACTGTAAAATACTGTCCCCAAGAAAGGCAACGGGCCGGAACGACTTGAGATGGGTATCGTTTGAGGATTTTTGATCTTTGGAGAAAATTGATTTCAAAGGCTCAATAATTGTAAGTTGAGGTTGATGAGGGTTACGGATGTCAAATGAGAAATTGATACTATCATGGCGATTCTGAATTAACAATCTCGCAACTTAAAGGTGACGTTCGGATGTGAACTGCAGCCGCATTAGGGTAACATTCCATTTCTGACCGCAGCTGCACTACTGCGAACGCGTCGGTGTTATTGTCAATTTCCATAGTAAAATGAATGGTAGTGCTGCTGTCGTTGGAAATGGACTGTCACCTTTACTGTGGCGGCGTCGTTGTTGCCGCCACTGTATCTGTCAATTTCCTTCGATAAAATGAGTGGCGGAATGAAAGTCTCAATCGCGACAGTACAGCGACGGCGAACGTCACTCATTTTATCAAGGAAATTGACAGATACAGCGGTGGCAACAGGGTCAAACAGATCACTGTGTTATGTCTTTCCTGTAGACATACACAAGAGTTAAGGGCTATAAAGGTTAATTTTCTTATTTAACCCTTATCCACGTGAAAAGGTCCTCCTTTTATTTAGAGAACTATGATAAAATCATTGCTTACATGCCCACAAGCTGTTAACTATTGCCCACAGGAGAGAAAAATGTGCTGTTCGCGATAACACGCTAGTTTTCTCTCCTGTGGGCAATAGTTAACAGCTTGTGGGCATGTAAGTAATGATTTTATCATAGTTCTCTAAATAAAAGGAGGACCTTTTCACGTGGATAAGGGTTAAATAAGAAAATTAACCTTTATAGCCCTTAACTCTTGTGTATGTCTACAGGAAAGACATAACACAGTGATCTGTTTGACCCAACAACGATGCCGCAACAGTACCTAATGCAGCTGCATTTGACGTCTCAACGTCACACACGCTCATGGCAGTAGGCAGTCGAAAGGCTCCATGCAAATGTTTTTACGTAATAACTAGTTACCTACAGTAATTGCTGAATCTCACTCGCACTTATTTGTGCCTACTGACATGAGCCAAACAGCGTGAGTGATCATCAAGGTGGTACCAAAAGAAAATAAAAAAATTATCGAATTGGTCTCAAAATTGCTACATTGAAAATGAAAATTGGTGTTAAAAGCTTCAGCTCAAGTAGCAGCTCCAGTCATATTAAAATAGGTGTAAAATGTGCCTACTTTGCTCCCCACTGGGTAAATGTGCTCCAACATTTTTATATGAAAACTATATCACAACTTCATGATGAATGATGGTAGTTATGGTCTACTTTAAATCTGCATAAACTTACCTTTTCTAATTTAGGAGCCAAGTGGACACAATTCACGTGTATGGGTAAATATAACGAGGCACCAGGGCGACCAGTTTTAATATTATGTTTCGAAATCCATATTATTAAGGTACCGAATACTTGCCAACAAAGTAAAATCATACAATACAAATCCTCTTCCCACGTTTGAACTCTGATTTATAAAGGCACAGGTATTTATTTATACCTTAAACGGATTCTCACGCATTTCCATAAGGCATTTATCTGTTTGTCCAAAATTACGTTTGCCGAGCGGGAACCCCTAAATCACGGGTGTCGTGTTACCGTTGTTTTCCTTTCTTATACCCAATTATATCCAGTTTTATACGGTAATGTTGGCTAATCTCTTATGAGTATAGCTTTAACGTAGGTATTTGCTCTTAGCGAGTGTTGAGATTTTTTAATCTGAATGGAAATTACAAAATGTTATCAGGTTATTCAAAAAGCTATTGGCATTAACGACGGAATGGCCTAGCGGTAAGAGCATGCGACTTGCAATCCGGGGGTCGCGGGTTCAAACCCGGCTCGTACCAATTAGTTTTTCGGAACTTATGTACGAAATATCATTTGATATTTACCAGTCGCTTTTCGGTGAAGGAAAACATCGTGAGGAAACCGGACTAATCCCAATAAAGCCTAGTCTACCCGCTGGGTTGGAAGATCAGATGGCAGTCGCCTTCGTAAAAACTAGTGCCTACGTCAATTCTTGGGATTAGTTGCCAAGCGGACCCCAGGCTCCCATGAGCTGTGGCAAAATGTCGGGACAACGCGAGGAAGATGATGATATAGGTACCCATAGATGAAGCACTCAATACATTTTTGACTTCGAAAAACAGTCCGTAATGACTGACACTTATCTGACACATATATCACTGAACGTTATCCCTTTCCATAAATATACCCCGCCCGCAGCTTTAATATTACCAATATAGTCCAGTAATTTTGTCAAATTTTGTAACGGGGCTATTTTGCGTCAAATCCGGTAGTTCCTAATCCTAATGTCGTATTGTAGCAAATTTAAAAACATCTTGAGAAGGTACAATCAAAAACTAGTCCTTTAGGGTTATAATCGCCCAAATCATAAAGAAAACCGATTTTTTTTCGGTTTTTTACATTTTTGACAAAGTAGCGTTCGGCGCTCGAGGTCACAAACTTAGATTATTTATTGGGCCAACATCATAATTAAGTCTGCAAAAAATTAGACCTACCGGATTTAACGCAAATGTTAAATGTATAAAATTACTGTATTAATACCCCATTTTCCGCTATTTTGATTGGCTAAAACTAAAATAAAATAATGTATAATGTCAAATTCAATTCAATTCAATTCTTTATTGATAAAAATATAATTTTACATGTCAGGTACATATATGCTTAATGCTAAGTCTTATAATTAATTAATTATTAGATTTATTTACATAGTTGGACAGGCAAGGCTGAGCCCGCGAACTAGTAGTTGTTTATTAGATAAATTAATGTGTAAGTACCTATATTATAGTATTATCTACTTGGTACAGTGTTAGGTCTCGAAAAAGGCATCGATTGAGTAGTATGCGTCAGACGCCAGTTTAGATTTAAGTTTTTTATTGAAACATAGGTCGCTGGTGGTTTGTTTCAACTCCAGCTGGATTTTATTATATACTTTAGGTCCTACCGTATGTATACACTTTCTAGACTTGGCAAGTCGCGTCTTAGGTGGATTAAGTTCAATAGGCCTCCTGGAACTCGCACCTCGGGCGTTGCCACGAGTCGGAAACAGTGTTATGTTGCGTCTTACGTATTTTGCCACTTCGAAAATGTATAGACACGGCAGGGTAAGAATTCCTGTTTGTTTGAATAGTTCCTGGGCTGGGTGGTCCCATGGGACGCCAGATATGCACCGAATTGCTCGTTTTTGGAGTTTGAATGGCCTTAGTCGGTCTGCAGCATCGCCCCATAGGTCGACTCCGTATGCTAGTATTGAATGAAAGTAGCCGTAATAAGCTTTCTTAATATTATTAATGTTTAGACTGGGGCGGAGTCTGCCCAGGGCGAAGCAAGCGGATGACAGGCGGTCACATAGCTGATCAATATGCGGACTCCACGTTAGTCCGGAGTCGATTATCAGGCCTAGGTATCGCACTTGGTCAACCTGAGGGACGTATTGGCCGTTGCAACTTATATTTAAATCGTGCACTCTGTTACCTCGCAAGCAGAAGCGGAGTATGTTTAATATCATTCCGTTGGCCGAGAACCACCTTGCTACTTCATCCATTACTTTGGCCAATTTAGTTTTGAGTAGAATTTGATTTTCAGCTGCTTGCGTCACTCGCGGCACAGTTCCCGTGGGGAGCTTTGCACTTTGGTCAGACTTCTATAATAATTATTCAGAGCATTTATTATATGATTCCATAGAAATTAGCATTATTCAAAAATAATTTTAGTTAATTGCAATATTATAACGAAGAACCTAGAGAAGGTTGGAGAGAGACTTTCCGATATATTGTTCATAGAGGGTTCAAGAAAAACCATGTCTGCCTTTAGGCTAAACAAGGATAAGCTAATGGCATTCTCTTCAAACGGCTGGTGGATTAATAAACTCAAAGGAATATGAACCTTATATGTAAGTAGCTACATTCATTGCCTTTGACTCCCGTACGAAAATATGTGTGGTCCCGTAATATGCTCATAACAGTCATAACCATAAGTTTATATTCAAACCTAAACGTAAATCTGGCAATGTAAAAATGTATCTACAGTTATAAGAATAACCTTAAGAAACTCTAGATAATAAATATGACGTTAATAAATATAAGTCAAATACGGCTTTACATTTCAAAAACGTTGCATGCAAGACATTGATAAGGAAATACATTTTTAGTTTACCCGTGCTTTCCGCACGGCAAAGAGACGGCCTGAGTCGATAGCTTTTATATTTTACCCCAAAAGTGCCAGAATTGTCAGTTTCGTTTTTGAATTTGGAACCTTGACTTATTTAATGAAAGTTAATATTACGTTTTGGAATAAAGCCTTTATAAGGGCTTCTGGGACTCAGGTTAGAGCAAACTACAAACTAACTATGATTTTGCAATATGGACTTTGATCGATTGACCGATATAGTCGGACCAAGCTAACTAAGCAAGCCATTTACAAAGTATGAAAACGTCATTTATTAATGTCATGAAATTACTACGTTTATAATGACACGACCTCACTTTGTTCTATCCAAGTCGGTGCAGTTTTGGACGAGTTCAGAGTTCTAGGAACGGATAGTTGGCCTGAATTCGTAAAGTAGTAAATATAAGCATGATCAACTGGTATTAACCCTTCCCCAGGCTAAGGGAGACATAATTCCCACATACGGTACCTTCAAATTTGTGTTGTATTTTCAATGAGTAAAACTGACATTCGAACGTCATTTTTGAACTGTCAGCCTGATAAAGGGTTAATAACTAATATGGAACTAAGTTAGGCTCTAGACATAATGCCTTAAACATTTATCAATTCGTTGACATGTTAGTAACGATGAATGTCAAACATTATCTGCTATCAGTTTCGGTTGGATGACAACCAACCATTAACCTACTATAAAATACTTGGAAGCTTACGAAAAGCTATTTTTAACACACGATAACATTTAGATCCGACGACACCGCGATTATTCTAGAGTATATTCTAAAAGTTGACTAATACTTCAATACAAGTAGACCTACTTAAGTGTGTAAGGTTGAATCATTTGAAATTATAACTTTCAATATTTTTTTTCTTAAACTGATCATCATTCTCTTGCCCTTGTCCCGTTCACTTGGGGTCGGCGCGGCGCAGCATGTCTTTCTGTTCCACGTCTCTCTGTCGCCCATCATTTCATCTTTCACTTGCGTTCGTTTCATACCATCTATCACAGAGTCCAACCACCTTTTCCTCGGTTTTCCTTTCCTCGTACTTCTCTTCACATTCAATCGTAATACCTTTCTCGTCACATGACTTTCTTCCCTCCACATCCAAACTGATAAGTGATAAAAGTGTAAGGCCTCGGACTGGACGCAAGCGCTTGACCAAAATGTATCGGCCTTGATTTGCCGAATCCGCGGCTCCCATTGTCATTATGGGGACGTATTAAGAAAAATCTTTTCTCAATAAGGAAAAATTACGATCGTCATCTTGGCTACGCACCCAACAGGAATTACCTTTGTAGGATTCGAATTGGCCAAAGGCCGTGCCCCGGGTGATTATATTGTCAGCCACGGAAGCTGAGGACTGGTTTTGCTCAAAATCGTTACCTATAAAGCAGCTTATGTTCGCTGTAACGTAACGTCTAGTGCCATCAATGGCCTTGTAGCTAAGTGGCTGTCTGGCACTATCTAGAAAAATGAGATCGAAAGGGCAACGACCTCTAGGCTTGTTTCAGTGATACCTTAAAAGGTACAGTCAACGCCGAAGCTATTCAAAATGGTTGAGAAAATCAGTATTTTTTAACATTGAAACGTTTATAATATTACACTCATTCGTTTTTAGCGTGATTTTTTTTATTGTAGTCCGAAGTTCCGATATCTTGTGCATACATATTTTAAATGTATTCGGTAGGTACGTAATTATATTTATATGACATACCTAATACAAGTAATATCGCTCTTGGGCTTAATTTTTTACGCTATTTGTAATTTTTCTACTACTGTGAAATAACTAACTAATGTATTTCATCGTCATTGTCATGTTCAATATTACCCCGCTTTCCAAGTTATCCCAATGCACCTTAGTACAGTCCATCTCAAAAGTCATTGACACCTTAACACTTTATAAAACTTATCTCTAAAAATGGACAATATCTCAAAATTTTATTCGTAGCTATGTCACAAATACTTAAAGCTTTAATCTCACTTCTAATACAACGAAGTGATGTTAAAAATTCATAACGTTAGGACTGCCACTGGCCCGAAAGCCGAAGCCTCGGAAGGAAATTTGAGCAAACTTACAAGTTAAATAAAATCTACAAACTTTCATGTTCCTCGATGGCTCGACCTTTTCCATCCGTAACTTCACTTAGGCTTACTACAATTTGTAAGTTTGATATTTCAAATAAAATTACTATTTTGGAGATTGAAAGAGGTACGGGTACGGAAGACATCAAATCAGGGTTTGAAACGTTTAAAATATTGACGAAATGTAACTCATGTTGCAGGTATAACAGATTAGCTACAGAGCGACAAAGCGAGTGGTAGGTATTTGACAAAAAAAAACCGGGCAAGTGCGAGTCGGACTCGCGTACCATAATGCAAAAAAAAAAAAAAAGCAAAAAAAAAAAAACGGTCACCCATCCAAATACTGACCACTCCCGACGTTGCTTAACTTTGGTCAAAAATCACGTTTGTTGTATGGGAGCCCCATTTAAATCTTTATTTTATTCTGTTTTTAGTATTTGTTGTTATAGCGGCAACAGAAATACATCATCTGTGAAAATTTCAACTGTCTAGCTATCACGGTTCGTGAGATACAGCCTGGTGACAGACGGACGGACAGCGAAGTCTTAGTAATAGGGTCCCGTTTTACCCTTTGGGTACGGAACCCTAAAAAATTAAAAATGCCACGCAGAACTACCGGATTTGGGGTTAAAGGAACCCCGTTAGGCGACAACGTTACTAGATTAGATAGCCCTAACTGTGAAAAAAAGGTACGTACGAACTTACTGTGAAATCAAATCCGTGACCAAACTTTTTGATTATTGTATGCAATACTTCGGAATCACTTTACGGCGAAGTCCAGGTTTACATTTTAAATTCAGAAACTGTAGGTACCACCTCTTCCTGTAGCGGGGGGAGTATTAATAAATCAAATGCCGTACCGGCAATCGATACACACGTCTAGGCTTAGAACATGTCCACAGATGCATATCTAGACTGTGTGTTTAGTTTTTACCTATATTGATTCATCTAAGGTGCAGGGGGACAATTTAGACTGCGGCATAATTTAAACTAATAGAAATATCTTCCATGTTTTACATTATTAATTAGAGTGCCATATATGTCCAGATAGCTAAAAAGATGTATTGTGTGTGTTGTGTGTGACTCTAGTTAATAATGTAAAACATGGAAGATATTTCATTTAGTTTAAATTACCCCGCAGTCTAAATTGCCCCCTGCACCTTATTTAATTCACGATGGGGAGTTATAAATAAACATTACATACCTACCCATATTAAAAACTACAAAAAAGTAAAATTAAAAACTAATCTAAATTAAAATACATCTAAATAAGGCGCGGGTTCGATCCGGACTTATCCAGTAGGTACATGACCCGGCTAAATGTTAAACGCCGATTCAAAATTCATTAATAATTCAATTTTATCCAACCCTGGAAAGTCTGGAAACAGATTGCCGAAACGTAAACTGAGTAACGGTTCCGGTAATTGTCCTTTATTAAATTTGAAATGCCTATCTGGTTCTTAGTCAGTTTTGATGTTGAGATATAATTCAATCAAAGAGCATTCGAAGTTTGTAAATCAACTTGATTTGACTTTACCAGCAGTGAATTTCGCTCGTAATAGTGCGCGCAGGATGCACCAGTACGGATATGATGGTCGTTTTTGTCTAATCGTCGGTGCGAATAAAAAAATCGCTGTTTTTTTACGATTGTTTGATTTTGGCATATTTTAATTCCTTTTTCAATTTCCAGTCGACCTATATTAATATTTTTTTATATCTTTATTAGTTTTGAAAATAACTAACAAAATTTGTACAAAAAAATAGCTATGTGATTTTTTTAGCACATAACGAAATTAAATGCCTTGTTTTCCGTCGAGGGTGATGGCGATTATGTTGCACAATTGCACATGGCGATTTATTGACCCTAAAATCCGCTATGTATCATTTCTCGTACTACGTTACTTTGGCAACAAATCGCTATGTGTAAACTTTACACATAGCGAACCAAATTTAAGTCGCTGTTTATTTTCTTCATAAGTATCAGGTAAAAACCATTGATCTACCAGAAAAAAAATACAGGTGCAACAAATATATTACAAACAGGAAAATAAACAGTTTTTTTGTCTCCTGAAAAGTAGCTAAAAAATACATGGCGATTTTTTTATTCGCACCGACGCTATGTGACAGCGTGATAAAACAGTATCCGTCACTTTTAATCGCCCGGTGTTAAAAAGTGACGGATATTTTTGGTCACGTGGATAAAGCCATCCATAATACCCGGCGTATTCTGATGAATTTGATCTGGATTTGTTGTAGATATGATCTGTTAGCGTCAAAAGTGACGTTTCTGGTTGAAAAAGAAGAAAGTTTATCTCAAAACGTCGTGATATCGTTTATCTAAATAGCTCTCATCGTATAAATAGTCCGCTTGATAGCAAATCAAATTAAATTACGATAAATCTGCGTGGCCTTATTTGACACACACATAGAATAACGGGTAATTTGGGCACAAATAAGGATTTAAAAATGTCACGCCTTTTGTAAAGGCTTGCCATTGTGAATAAATTAACTAATATAATTTTCACGGATCCATGGACCGGGACGCTTTGCCTAATCCAATGCATTAGTCAAATGAACATCTGCTTTCATCTTGTCACGTTTTTACATTCATTAATGTATTAAAATACTGTTAGACGTAGACTGGTTTTTTTTTACCTCATCTGCATAACTTAATCCCGCCATTTTATGGTTCAGCGAAATATAAAAATTAAATAAAAAAGGGGACAATTTTCCACAGATCGACCAAAACTAAGCAAAACTTGGGTACTAGGCGACGATACACAGTCCTACAGTAATGCCTGCCTACATATCTTATACAGTGTAACTTACTCAATAGCACAAATCTCAAGCGAAATGCAAAAAAAAATCGTGTTAAAAAGGTTTCGTCTTTTAGAGGGAATCAGGGAAAGTTCTTATAGGTTTTCGTTAGTTTAAAAGAGGTTTCGAATTACAGAGGTTTATTACAAACGCGTAAATAACAGTCTTAGTTAGTCATAGTTTTTTTGTATATTAATGAGATAATAATAGTACCTACGTTTGAATAAATTCCTATTACAGAAATCAATTCAGCCTCTACGCACTTCGTTCTTTTTGCTCATGCTAGTTGTTATATTGTCAAATTACCTTACTATTTGGATTCCAAAATTAAACGCTCCATTATTTAACGTTTTAATCACAAAATCTAGCTTAAACATTTGCTCGCACCAAATTTACAATCGTTACGAATAAACGCACACATAGATTGAAAATATATCGTTAATTAAAGCCAGTGGAATGAATGTAACATCTGTAATATGCAAACTAATTCGGAGGTTGATTAACGTGTCTGGCTGAATGCAAAATCGCACTTCACTGAGCTTCGGGAGCATCGATACAGTTTTGTAATTAGTCTAATTAATAACAGATTAACACGAGATAGAGGCGACTGATGTAAAACATTGTTACCTACTCTTGCGTTATAAAGCATAAGTACACACTTGGTTTGTGAAACCATAAAAGTGCCTACTTTGCTCCCCACTGGGATTACCCAAACAGTTTGTAGATATGTAAAAACTTTATCACGACCTCATTGAAGTATTACAAGATAGTAGTAATGGCCTACTTTAATGCTCGGGACACACTTATTCCACGTACGCAACGTATGAAATGCATTGTGACATACTTGTAATACGCAACGCAACGTATGACAAGTATGCTTCTAAAGGTGGCCACTGACGAGCCTTCCAATAGTCCAAATAGCGTGGCTGCAATCCAAAATCGGTCCGTGAATGTCAAAAACGTACAATGTTTAATATTAGGATGCCGTCCATTTGGATGAATCCATTGTAACGGCATCCATTTGGAAGGCTCGTCAGTGGCCTGCTTAAGCATACAAAATCTCAGGGTTCAGATTGTCATAATGCATTACGTACGTCGCGTACGCGGGATAAGTGTGTCCCTGCCTTAAATTTTTTTTCCCTGCAAAGTTTGCCCACTTTTTTCTTGCGTATCAACAATATGCCGCCGTAGAAATATTTGCCAAAGTATTTTTTGGCCGGGTGTAAATACTGTAAATACGACTCATAATTTTAATTCGACAAAGATTTCGCCCATCTATTTTGTAACTCAGCGGTACAGAACAAATATTACCACTGGAAACAATGGAAGCTTTAATGCGAGGTTTACACTGTCGGTTATTCCGCAATCATCGTTGATACGCGTATTAGCAATACTCGCTCGTATTGTTATGTGAAACGATAAGATTCCAACGTAGTCAAGTTGAAAATCGTTTGTCATACGATCGAAGAGTACAATGTATTTGGATGACAGTTCCAAACGAAAGGTGATCAATTCCGATTGTCAAAATAATATTATATAATTTTTTACATATTAAGCGATACACTTTGCTAAGGCCACTGATGCAGTTTTAGACTGTACCAGCATTTTCTGATTGATTAGAATTTTAAACGAGATGGTTATGGGCATTGGGCAGTGATCGTTAATTTTCCAGCAATTTTGGTGCAGCATAGTAAATATAAAGGATTTTCGTCAATTTTTTTCTAGGGAGAGGATTGGTTAAGGTTAATATTACTGTTATTAACCCTAATTATCTATTCCACCTAGAGTAGGGCATACAGATGCTTTTAACCAACAATGCTGCACCAAAATTGCTGGAAAATTAACGATCACTGGTTATGAGTCATAAATAAATTTGGAGACCGTGAGCTACTTTACGACGTTTTCTCGCTTTCCACAAATGTCGGTATCTAAGTATCCCACTTAGTATAATTTGAAATGTTAGAGAAGATCTCAAGTCTCTGTCCTTCAAGACCAATTACAAAATGTACCCATATATAATATTTTCAAATTTGTAACCCAGCCAGCCGAAGCCGATAGATAAAACAGGGCTGTTAAAATTTGTTCCGCACTCCGAATTAAAACTAAGCTGGCCGACAGCTCCAAACGCTACGTGACCCGCGTGCTGTTTTAGAGCGTTATCACACTATCCGATCCGATATCTGATGTAGGAAGCTACATCCGCAACGTCGGGCTGCGGGGTCTACTGGGACACGCCGTCTCTGCTTCAGCGGCACAATACAGTAAACATTACGCACACAAACAGAATTTATTGGTCCGATAGCTGACGGAGGGTCCGACATGTCAATTGTCATGACGAGACACATTCAAGTGCCAATCCCATATCGGATGTCGGATGGCCCCAATGAGAAAGACTCTATCGATTCGAAGTGTCTATCGTTTTTAGTAATAATGATTTCTGAAATGAATAAATAAATAAAAAAAAACACTTATGTGTAAGACATACTACGTATGTCTTATATTTTACTTCCATCCGACATCCGATATCGGATCGACCAATGTGAAAACGCTCTCGCGGTCTTCACATTGGTGACAGTGCGCACAAATCTACAAGAAAATCGGAATGACGTCAGTATCCTTACCATGAGTTTGACACTGACATATATTCGCTACCGTCGTTGACAGTCATTGGAATACGAACGAAATAATAGGTGATTGAGTAAATTGTTTGTTTTATGACAGTACAATCTAAGATATATCCTCCCACCGTCTTTCCTGAATAATAATCTTATTACATACATTTTGGTACATTCCAAACTCAAAAGTGGTCGCGTTTTTTTCATTTGTTGTCTTCCTCTTTCTCACTCATGAAGTGTATGTAATTGGTCTATGTGGTGGCTTCTCTTTAGCACACTTCAATTATCTTTAAGCGTAAGAATCATTCTAGATCTGTGGATGTACGAGGAGGGCATCGCTTATAAACGCGCATAGTGCTGTCTCGTTAGTACTCCGGAGCGCCGGATCGGCATCAGTGTGATATCCTCTTTAGACTCATTGAACTGCGCATCGAACGAACTGCGAATACGAGTATGTGATGGAATTTCATATTGCAACTAAAAATATTTCGCGTTTAACAAGTTAACAACCCTTTTTTTATTTTTCGATGTACCATCGCCCGCACTGTTCACTGTACATCGGTGGACCTTATGCCTTTTATAATAAGGTCCACTGATGTACAGTTAGGAGTGATGCTGTTTGTACAACTTTATGATAAAAGGTAAGGCTTTATTCAGGATAAAATTGTATTGTTATTTTAACAAGCTTTTAAGGCTCTATTAAGGCGATAGTATTCCTGGGGCTGTTAGTGACTTTTTACTCTTATTAGTATATGTACATATAAAGGACTCATATTTGGTCGCATTATCGCACTGAATCAACCTCAAATTTCAACCGTGATTGAATGCGAGACCGCAAACTGTCCGCAATTCGACAACTACATTATAACATTAATGCGCCCATTGCGGTGTACCGCCTATTTAACCGAGTTATAACTTAAATCATAATACAGTGTTTACATGGCAAATTAAGCGCCGAGTAGCTGCCTTTCGGTGCGGTACGGGGTGGCGGGATACGGCCAAATACATAGTACCCGTATCGCAACAAAGAAAAAATTATTACCTTTTAGTGCGTTATGCGGAAATATTTCCCGTGTGTTTTTTTTTATTGTAAATTCAAAATTCAAATTCAAATTCAATTTCTTTAATGTCAAAATAACACATGTCAACAAAATCACAATAGAACTACGAAATATACAACTAACACTAAACACTCAACTACAAAACACTAACACTAAATTAAAAACACATAACCAGATCAAGGAAAGAAGAAGAAAATAGCTTAAACATCACAAATACATCACAAATGTCATTATTTACGAAATTATTTAATGTTAAATTTACTGTAGAATTCCTTAACCGTAAAAAATGCCTTATCAATTAAATATGCTTTCAACTTCTCAACAAACAGGTCATAAGAAGCCGCCTCTTTAATCTCACGGCTCAGGCTGTTAAAGATTTTAATTCCAACTATTCCCAACGAGTTGGATGTTTTCGCAAGCCTGACAAAGACAGACTTAATGTCCCTATCAGTTCTCCTTTGTTCAGGTAACTAAAGGAATTAGGAATATTAACTAGCTAACTTTTTTCTACTTATGGGAACATATAAAAACAACCTACGATGCACCGGAGGTAAGACAAGCATAGATATATAGTTGCCGCACCGGTAGAAAGTGAAATACGATCACATGCTTCCCATAACGTAGTGAATGAATTCATTTTTTGACACATACATCATAAACTCTCTATAATGCGTTCAAATTACGGCCAGCATAACGACAAACTGTTTTATTAGAACAAATTCTTATCTGTGAAAATGTTATTTATTGTTGGCGAATGCTGAAGACGCGGGTATAATTCCATTGTCACATTTTCTTTCGTATGTGACATCTATTGTAGTTTGTACTACATATTTGCTACATAGGTAAGTACAGCCGTGTCACAATAAGTCTTTCATATCACCAGTTGAGCCGCCTGCGACACAGTTTCTACCAGAGCATATATTGTAATAGTTCAATAAAGCTAGTATGACAGTCAGGAAAGAGGTCAAATTCAAACTACGAATATATAATGTACAATATTGCCTGTACACATGCACCTACGGTAAGTTCATATACGTGATGGCTTCCCCTTTGAATTGAAATAAAATGTATTATTAATCTAGCAAAAAGCAAAATATCGTTTTGTGTTTTGTCAAACCCTTATAAACAAATTCACATTTAGCCTGGCTAGGCTAGGCTTGCGAATCTATTGTTATCATCATCATCATCATATCAGCCAGAGGACGTCTACACTGCTGGACATAGGCCTCCCCCAAAAAGTGCCACAATGACCGGTCTTGCGCCACCCGCATCCAACGGACTCCCGCGACCTTTACCAGGTCGTCAGTCCAAATTGTGGAGGCCCACGCTGCGCCTTCCGGTACGTGGTCACCACTCGAGAACCTTTCCGCCCCAATGGCTATCGGTTCTACGGGCAATGTGCCCCGCCCACTGCCTCTTATTGTTATCTATGCTATGTTAAAATTAAATATATAAGGTCAGGTCAAATTGTTCTATAGTTTGTTTTTTTTAGCATTAGAAATAAGGTAAACAATCTTGATGTGTCTTTTAATTGAAAAACACGTTTTAAAAATAAGTTACGGCAAATATGTAACAATTATGAATCTAATACGATCATTTATGTTCTTCTGCTTTCATAAGTAATAGTTATTGATTTTTAAAAAGTGTTTTTCAATTAAAAGACATGTCAAGATTGCTTACCTTCTTTCAAGTTCTTTCTAATGCTAAAAAAACGAACTATAGTTAAAAGCTAGAAAACTAACAGAACACCCTGTGCATAAAAACGTACTTCATCATTTTAACTGTGAAAACTCTGGCCGTTATCCTTTAGAAAACAATTTTAAAATGAAATTTAAAGTCTTTGCAGCAAAGTGTTCGCTTTGTAGTGTAGGCTAGAGTGGTAGGACTGGATATTTCAATCAAACAGCTGTCTAGTGTGTACGTGCATAGTTTAATGAACGTGCACAGGTGTTATCTTGCATGAAACGTTGCAATTTGCGTTAAATGCCGAGTTTCGTTACAGGAGAAAGCTACTCCGCATTCATCCAAGAGGTAGGTACAGTTAGCGCCACCTGCACCATCCCACTAACCCGGCGTTAACCGGTTAAACCGTTAACCCAGTGTCAAATTGTCCTGGTAACTCCAGGTTTACCCGGTTAACCCCGGGTTAGTGAATGGTGCAAGTGGCCCTTAGGTAATAATATATGACAGAAATGTATATTGGTGTAATGTGGGGCGTTCGGGTAGATAATGAATACTAGAAAGTCTGCTGAATACTGAACATCTTTATTGAGTAAATTGGTGCTTATATACTAGTGGCCTACGTGAGTGGCATTTAGGTGACCTTTATGAAAATGTAATTAGAATTATTGTTTATTTTATTAAATATATTTTCTATTTATTAAATGTCACCTTAAATGTCACATGACGTGTTGACCTTAATACTCAACACGTCATGTGTCTGTCTACTCACCGTATACCTTCCCCGTTTTTTTTTGAGACAAAAATAGGTTACAATATATTTTTGTCGTAATTACAATATAAACAATAACTTAATCTTAGACATTAATTTCTAACTATTCCAATATATGTTAATCTTATAATCTAAAACAAAACGTATATGTACATAATAGCTATTTAAAAAAAATACAAACAAAAACACTAAAACTACCTTAAAAAAAAAACATGCAAGGATATCTTAAATATTAAATTGGATATAATTTTAATTAGGTATGTTAAAAATAATTTAATGGATTATTTTAAAAAGTTGATTAAAGATAAATTATGGTTTAAACAATTAAAGGTTTACAATGTTGAAAATATTTCAAAAATAAAAAAAAAACTGTGGTTAACATGTTACACATTAATAGGTACTTAAAATTATCTATTCTATATTCTATATGTTATTACAATACTTGGTATTCACTTCCTGTTACGTATTTCTACTTTGTTATTAAATTACAATAAACACCTTGGTGTCATTTGTTATTTTGCTTACTCTGCTATTAACTATCCTAAAGGTTACATGACTATATTTATCTTATAGCTAAAAGTGCGGTATTGACATTTAGTATGTGCCTTACTTATAATTATTCCTATGTAACATTAGATTTAATACTGTAAACAATACGTCGCTTACTCTCTTATGTTCTAATAAGGAAGATGGAGAGCCTTTTTTGGATTCTGTCGGCTTGGTAAGTTTAAATGTGATCAGTTTTGAATTGCATTTTATAAAATAAGAAATGTGGATTGTTAGATTATTAGATCAGTTCTGTCGCTTGCTTCGCGGATTTGTGTCGATCATGGAACTTGCAATTACGTTTGAATTTGACTTGTGTGTTTGTGTGTGTATGTGTGTGTGTGTTTCTCGTGTCTGGTGTGCCGAAGAGGTGAGTTTTAATGGTAATAGTGCTTTGTTCTGTTTTGGTGTACAATGTTTCTTTACCTGATACTAATATTTTTTAAATTTTGACCTTGGTCTTGAAATACTGTGTAGAGTTCCGTGTATACGGGGTCCATGTTATCTCTATCTTCCTTTTTTTTTTATTAATATTAAGTCTCCTACGTTATAGTTACATGAATTATTATCTATTTTTTTATTTTATAATTTTTTTTTTAATATTTTTGTTTTTTAAGTTGTTTTGTCTTAATTAAATTATGTCTAGCGTCCTCCTGGGACTTTTGCAATCTATACTTAAGTTCTAGGGAATAAGAGTTAAAATTATAAATTTCTTCTATTTGTTATATAAAATTACGGTTTAGTGTAAACTGATATTTTTAGATGCCGAAAAGTATAATAATATGAACATTTGATATATAATTTTGATAATATGTCATTGACAATGTAATGGTTGTATTAATATGTGTGTGTTGTTTTATTTTGTGCTGTATGACTGGTTTTTTTTTTACAATATTACTTAATGCTAATATTTGTACCCTGATTTTAAATAACAGTATATGGCTCTTTTATACATTGGGTAATAATAACATTAAAGACTATGTGGTTAGAAATGATTTTTCTACATTGATGACGAAAAACTCGTATAGTAGTATAATATACCTGATACTTTAAATTAAGTGGTATTCTTTAGAGTGAAATAAGTTTTGTATTATTTTATTTATTTTATATATATGTTTTTTTTTTTTACATTGACCTATTGTAGGTATGGCAAGTAGGTTGTTAGGTATCTATGCGAATTCTCTTCGACATGTAAACTGGTCATTAACTCATTAATTTATTATTATATTATGGACACAATACAACATGTAAGGTATTTTTTTTTTGTGATTTTATTGTTTTTCTTTTCAATAATTTAAATTATTTTTAATTAAGTATGTTTTTTATTTTTATTTAATTGATTTGTTTCTTATTATCACTGTAATTGTAGGTATTTATTTAATGTTGGTATTACGTTTATTTTCTTTTCATTTAAATTTATTTATTTATTTGGGTAAAAATCATTTATTTCCTTTTCTGTTTTGTTTGATAGTTGTTTTTTATTTAGTATAATGCTATATTTGATTTTTATATGTTAAAGTATATATTTTTTTTTACAGGCTGTTTTTTTAACACATGTTTATATTAATAAACATATTATGTGTCCAAGGACCTTCATGCAAGGTAACTCGACCGTATCATGATGTCTCAAGGATTTAGTGCTTGTAAAAAAAAAATGCTATTCTAATGTGTTATAGTGTATATTATTTTCCCTGGGGTTTTCATTTATCTTTTTATTTTTTTTTCATCAGAATTCTTGCTCGTGATTTGTGGAAAATTTGTTTATTATTGTAAGAATTGATCGCCAATGAGCCATTTTGTAATGTCTGCATTGTGACCTAATAATGTAAGCTGACTTTGTGATACCCGTCACCTGTCTTTTAAAAAGTACACAGCGCCTTTTAATAGCGCTCTCGGTCGGCCGACCTTTTTTACATACAACATATTAATTAAGGATACAAAAATTTATTATTTATTATAGCGCGCTAATACATATTACGCGTAATATGTATTGCCAGACAGTTGTTTTCACACATCGGGACAACAAAAAACCTTTCCGTGTGCCCAAGGACCGCTGCAATTGAGAGCTCGCTTGAATTGTTAGGTTAGTTTGTTAGTATTAGTGTTAGCGGTGGGTAGTAGTGGGTTAGTGGGTTTTTGAAATGTTAGGTAATTTTTGTTAGTGTTAGTGTTGGGTAGTAGTGAGTTAGTGGGTTGTTTTGTTTTAAACGAAGCTAAATAATGATATTATGATGTTAATGTTAGTGTTATTGTTAGTTATGGGTGGTGGTGGTTTAGTGGTTAGTGGTTTGTTTTGTTTTAAACGAAGCTAAATAATGTTATTATGTCGTCAATGTTAGTGTTAGTGTTGAGGTGCTTTTTTTTTTCTTTTTCTTTTTTTCTTTTATATTGTGGTCTTAAAGATATATAATATAAGTTAATTGCAAAAATGGAACTAATGGAATGCACCCCCGTGTTAGTTATTTAATGTTGCTGATTGTATAATTTTTTTTTTGAGTTAACTTTTTGAGGTAAATTGTTTGTTTAAATTTTGTTTATTTGTTTTAATTAACGAATGATGCACTGGTTGAAATTATTGATGGATATTAGAAAATGTTTTTTGTTTTATTACTTGTTTCATTTTAATTAGTTGTTGATATTTAATTTTATCTATATGTATGTTTTATTACTTGTTTTATTTTAATAAGTTGTTGATATTTCATTGTATCTATACGTACATATATAACCGTATTTTTTTACTGAGATTTTTTTTTTGTTTACTTTAAAATTAATTACTTGTGGTTAACTGGTGAATATATATTTTTTTAACATATATTCATGTTTTGCTTTTTCGTCATCAAGTAGTAATCATAAATTAATTATAATTAAGTAATAGATTATTAGATAGTAGAATTTGGAATATCGCTCGCAGACGTATCTGCATCTTTAAAGAATAGTTTATACATTATTAAGATTATAGTTTAGATTTAATAGACTATATTTTATGATAATTTTCGAGAGAGAGAAAAAAAATATGTGTAAAGAAGATTATTTAGTTTGATGTAGGTCTTTCTCCAGTCTTCATCCTGGTCTTCTATTGTAGTATTATTGGTGGTTATGGTCGCTTGGATGTGGCGTGTGGCTCGCCCTTTATTCTTCTTCCTTGATGTGTTGGCTTGGTGGTGTTGCTGAGTACGCTGTACTGGCGGGGTTGGCGGTTGGGGTCGATGGCGGGTGTGTGGCTGCTTCCTTGTCCATTTTGCTGTTCTTGTTGGCTGTCCCTCAGTATTTAATATGATTGTTACTGTGATTGTATTGCCGCACTGGGCTGAAGCTGTGCTCGGTTCCATAGTTATTCAGGGTCGTAGCTGCGCGACGCGGTCTAGTGCTGTGCTTAGTGGTGCTGGCTAGCTGGCTTGCTGGGTGACTGGGTGGCTGGCTGGCTGGCTGGATGGCTGGTCGGCGCAACTTAGACGATTCCGAAGGTGGTGATGATAACAGGACTGCTGAGCAGTCCCACTGGCAGGGTCGCCATGTAATGTGGGGCGTTCGGGTAGATAATGAATACTAGAAAGTCTGCTGAATACTGAACATCTTTATTGAGTAAATTGGTGCTTATATACTAGTGACCTACGTGAGTGGCATTTAGGTGACCTTTATGAAAATGTAATTAGAATTATTGTTTATTTTATTAAATATATTTTCTATTTATTAAATGTCACCTTAAATGTCACATGACGTGTTGACCTTAATACTCAACACGTCATGTGTCTGTCTACTCACCGTACATTGGAATATGAGTACCTATGAGGTATAGGGATGGTATACCTATTTCATTGAACACCATCTGCGATTGTATGTGCCTACCTCCCACTGACTTATTCAATTAAAACAATTCCGTTTCTCCTTACCTCCTTACGAGCTGCCAATATCGTTCGCATTGAAAAAGCCCTTTTATATCAATTTACTTTATTGGCTTGTTAAAGAAGATTACACCACCTATTACCTATAAGTAAATATACCTATTTTAATATTAAGGCGCAACGCCTTAATATTAAAATAGTTGCCTTTTAACGTAATTTTAACAGAAAATTTGTTAATTTTACTTACCTACAAGAAGCAAGCGACTTGCATTTTACTGTAAGTATGTTAGCTCGTGCAACTAATAGACGAGTAAAGGATGACTCACGATCCGGGTCCGGACCGAGCCATCCGACACTGATCGATGACCTTTTCTATAGTATACGAAGTGTCAGACACCTCGGTCCGGAGTCGGAGTCATCCTTGATTCAACCTTAAAATATACTATAACATCATAAGCAGGCTTCGTAGTTTTACTGGCACATAAGTAAGACTAAATTAATGTCAAACTAAGTAGTATTATCATAGTAGTGACAGTCGTCAGATTCTAACAAAATTTCAATTCAATTATCATGCGAGTGCACCTTTTCAAAAATCATTTTATTACAGAGACCCATACTTTTTAAACCAACACCTTTAACATTTTCTACATTGTAGCAGAAACGTCTAAAAAAAGTTACACGAAGAATTGGGAGGAGAAAAAGAATGGCGATAAATGATAGTGACGGACACACCGATATATTGCAGGTGAGGTGATACAGGGTTACAGGGTGGGGCACCATTTATGTGAAAATACCTATTACCAGAACTCAATGGCTGACATTAATTCTATAAGTACCTATTTCCCAGGCCAATTAAAAAAAGGGGGCTTGGCCAATTAAACTTGTTTTCTTTGTCTTGGTTCTGAACTCTCTGTCACGCGTGTATCTGTCGTCTATTAAATACTTAAATAAAAAAGTCGAGTGTTGTTGCATTTCCTACAACCTGTAGATTTATAATTTAAGTACACGTGAATAATTAAAAAATAAATTTCAGGTCATACAGAATGCTACACTCCGTCACATTTTTTGGGGATAAATAACAAGACAACGAAAATAATTTTAACCCGGATACTTCGGAATGAAAGATAATTAGCTGTAAACTCGAATAACAATACTACCTACATCTTCATTCTGGCCTTCTTAAAGTTAACTTTAAAAGTCTCAGAGAATCTTGTGTTCACGTCGGAAATTCATGTTGTAAAAAGTTGACCTGTGCATTTTTTTATGTAATAAAAACATCACAAAATAGTCTCATATCTTTTTTTTTGTCTTTACATATACACTGAGGCTCCACCCTAGTTTAAGAGCGTACGGTTTAGGGCGCTTTTAGCAAATTACAATTATTACGAGGCACTTTGATTCCAATGCCGTGGAAAAGGGTAGATTGATGGTGTTTCACCGACAAAGCTTTAAATACTCGAAATACGATCCGTATTGAGCGCTCGCGACTGTGAAAATACTTTCATACCTACATGTTTATAATAGAAAACAATAACAAAGTGTATGGTCAGTGTTCCCATAATTAAGGTGTTTTGGGGTAAATTTAGAAAACGCTAAAATCTACTAAACTAGAAACATTTCATACTTTTGCAACACTTAGGTACGCTATTGCTTACCGAGGCATTGCTTTCTGTTGATACAGTAGAAAGTGCTAGTAGATATTTGTTTTTTTTATTTACTTTGCTTTCAAAGTTATCCTAATGCACCTTAACACGTTTACCTATTTAACGATACTTTACAAAACCAGTGAAATTACTATTTAATTCGTATTCGAACAATTCAGAATGTGCACTTTTTTCTATTTGAAATTCAAAATAAATTTAACTGTTTTATCGCGGGTATCCGTTCATTACATTAAATCAGTACCTAAGTGCGAACACATTTTAAATTAAACGCGACCGCGAGCCACATACATTGCCAAACAATTAAGTGAAGGGCAAATTGAAAAAAATATATGCGCGTATTTAAATGCCGCGTTTTTAAGCTCGGCGCTCCAAATTAGATTATCTGTTTGTTCCGGAAAGGGATATTGACTCGAATATGTGTTTTGTCTGTTTAAATAATGTATATTAAGTAAATCAGAGATACTGTAAATTAAGTTCCGTAGTCAGGTAGAAACCCTTATAGTTTCACCATTTCCGTCTGTCTGGCCGTCTGTCCATCCGAGGCTTTGCTCCGTGATCGTTAGCCCTAAAAGCTGCAATTATCATACATATATAAATCAATGATACCGACAAATTAGTAAATTGAAAACTAGAAATAAAAATTAGTGTAGATACTTAACGTATTTAAATTGTGTAATTTTCTTATATACCTCTCATTAATTCGTGCATATTAACCCCCGACAAACCGCGGTATGTTAATAATAATAGCTCTATTGTAGAAACTGACAATTTAGTATAATTTTATTTCTTAATGTGAATTTAATTTATAATATGAAATAATGATAATTTATTGAAATTTCGTTTGGATTATATAGTACTGTAATATTTGTTAATATAAAAATTAGTTCGTAATGTGACATACATACATAATTAGGATAAGTTAGTGTAATTTCATAATGACATAATTAATATAAAATGAGTATGTACCTATTTAATGACATAATTCGTAATGACTAATGAAACAGTGGATAGAATTGTATAAAATACTTATTAAAATGTATATTCACAACACTATTAGCACGTAAGGTTTATCTGTAAGTGCTGGTATGTATAAAAATAAACAAATAAACAAATAATTATTATATCCATACATTCACCATCTTAGACCCAAGCATGAAGTTTCCATGCTGAATAAGTAGAGATAGGATTAAACCCTTTCTATTCATCCTATGCGGCTTAGCAGGCTCATACAAACTATCATTAATCTGTTCCGAGTCCTTTGTCATAATATAAACGCTTAGACGCCGGGACCCAGTGCCGAAGATTAAGGTCTCAGGCCTTATTCTTGAATATGCATCTGGTAATTATATCATTTAGGTGTCTATAATATTAAGAGTCACGTGACAGCTGCTCCATAGAAAAGTAGTCCCTATTTTCCTCTCGGGACATTAAAGAAAAAAAATTCTTCCCCTTCCATCTTAAGACGAAAATGGAGGACCCGCGCGAAAATCTCCTTTGCATACAAATAAAAATATTTTGACACACAAAGTTGTATATCAATGACACCTATGCATCTATGTGTGATTTTAAAGAAATTATTAATTAATATGAGTTAGGCGCATTTAAAAATTTGTATGAAATCTGTTTTCCGCTCCTAATTTTTACATTAATAAAAAAATCTAAAAAAGTCAAACGTAGGCATAGATAATAATGTTAAAATATTTTCCATAATGTGGATATCCAGAGAGGAAAATGGGGACTACGTTTGTATGGAGAAATGGTCGTCCCCTTTCCTCGTAAGCCTTATAAAATCGAGATGAACTCACCGTGACGAAACTTACATATCTAATTTCCTTTCTAAGCATTTTATTCAGCATTTCCACACTAATTTACATCATTTTGCAGTTAGAGACAACAATTTCAGCGTTTCGAGCGGCCGAAATCATTTCAAGCGAGAGATATTAACCCTTTACCTACGGGTGTCAACCAGAGTTGCCAGTAAGGCAACACCGCTGCAGTACGGGTGTCAACTATAGTTGATCGAAGTAATGGTCGTGTTCAACATTTTTTTTAAACAAAACGAGACCTTGTGGCTTGGTAATAGCGGTCACATTATGCACTGTGATTAGTATAGATACAAAGAAAAAAATATCATAATATTTCGGTAGATGGCTCTGACATTAACATAATTTTAAAATTACCGCTTTTTTGCTGGCAACTGGAGTTGACACCCGTACTGCAGAGGTGCTAATAATTGAATTCAATATGGCGGACAATAGTGTTGTTTTCAAATTTCATCGACTTGTTGTCGATAAGAGAGTATGGCGGGGGAGTGTTTGGAGTGTTATTTTTAGTGTTTTTTTACCGTTTTTGGTTAAAATATTGGAATTTAACATGTTATAAAATCATTATTAGGTACTATTGTACCTAATAATAATTTCACCACAATCATAACTTGTTAAATTTCAGTTTTACATTTACTAGGTTATCGATATATCGACAAATGCGTCGATAGACGCACATCACTATTTTCCATAAGTGGCAAATTGTTTTAGTGCAACGTTTTTTGTGATTGATATTTATGCATTATTTTCATAATTATCGTTATTTAAGTGTTTATTTGTGTTAAGTATATTATAAACTAATGTTCTTAAACGTAAACTTGTGAAATCCGCGAGTAGTAACTTAAAAATCTTTAATTTCTTAGTGACTGGTATATTGCTTGATAGCAGAAAAACAAGTGAATATTATTACTCCAAGTGATTATTTATTGATTAAACACATTATACTTATTGTGTGTGTGAAGTTTCAAGTGTGTAGCTGTAATACTTCAAAAGTTACAAGTAAGTGAAATTATGCCTAACCGCTGACTCTCGCCAAAACATGCCCGTATTGGGCGGTGACGGAGCGATTTAATAGCCCGTAGGTAAAGGGTTAAGTTTGAATGTAATTTAAAAGCCAAATCAAACTGAAATTGAATGAATTTTCGAAAACTAAGCTTGACTGAAAAATCCGCGTTTAAACTAGTTTTCACCGAGGCCTTACAGAAAACTAGTTTTAACTACGTGTACTCGTACGTCACTGACAGTGTCAAAACATAATTATACTTACGCTAACGTCTACGTAATTTACTTGCTATACATCTCGCTCGCACTTATATGCGAGTACGAGCGAGATGCATAGAAAGTAAGTTACGTTCTCGATAGCGTCTATGTCAGTGCGAAACTAGTGGTAGCCACACTAGTGAACATTTTCACTGCAGCGACACGGAAAACTAGCTTCCATCGTCACTAAAAACGGATAATTACGGAATATAGGGACTAAAAATGAATTTGACCCAAAAGCATTTACCTACTGGCCACCGAAGCATTAAGCTACACTCATGTTCCAATTAGTCTCAAAACTTCCTAACTACCACGAGCGACGCTTCCTCATCTATTCTAGTTGGTCATTCATCGATAGTCTGTCGAGCATACATCACGCAGACCGGAAAGCTCTATTAGCCGCCGTGATTGGGTTCTATTCCCGTTCAAGTCACGCTCGGCCTGTGCGACCTGCATTAATATTACAAGCATATTATGTTAGCCCCCGAAAGGTTGCGAACCCCTGCAAATATTGCTCTTTTGTCCGGCAGCCGTGTTAAGGGATTTTTACAGCAGCGGCGGGTCTTATATGGCCCTGTGAAAGGCTTTAAGCAGTAGTTGTCAACCTTTTTTTGAAGATGAATAAGTAATTCACGGTTATGTATAAGGAACTCACTGTGCAAAGTCAGGTAGTATACATGTAGGTATAGGCCATTGTTGAGTATTGAAAATATATCAAACTTGACAACTATCGATGATTTTGGTTAGCTATGAGCGAAAACAATAAAATACAACAAAAAATTTCTTCTAAAAAGAAACTAATGTTGCTAAAACTTTTCTTAACTATAATAAATAAAGTTCGGCTAGTTTCTCAAACTTTTGTATACATGTATAGTTAGCAGTTTGGGACTGAACTACTCATAATTATTATAACAAATTTATATCGATAAGGCTGTGGCCATGACACAGTTACATAAAAATAACGTTAACATGATGCCGTTGCCGCCTTAAGTTGACATTCAGGGGCCGATTGCATAATAACTTGTAACTAATATTATTAGCGAAAGTCTCTTTCTAATCAAAGGAATTGGAAAGAGACTTCCGCTAATATTATTTGTTACAAGTTATTATGCAATCGGCCCCAGATCAGCTGTCAGCAGCGTTGCTGTTGTAGCGTTACCTACAGCATTACGTTACTTCTAATAACAAGCGTTACTTCTAATAGGTAAAAAATAGATATATAGATAAATACTCGTCAGTATGAGTCTTCAACATTTAATTAAAACAGGTAACAAATCCATACACATACACATACTTACATACATACATATTTGCTAGAAAAAAAAAAGAAAGTGAAAAATAATTTATTAAGCACACACAAAAATGGGTTTAACAATGCTAAACACAAACATACCTACATCTTCCCTAATCTAGGCTAAGCCTGTATCTTGGGCAACTATTTATTGGATTACAATTATTACAAAGCTATAGAATAATGACAAAAAATAAAGATAATTATATTTTACTTTAGCTACTATAGCTGGTCAAGCAGATCTTGTCAGTAGAAAAAGGCGCGAAATTCAAATTTTCTATGAGACGATATCCCTTCGCGCCTACATTTTTCGAATTTGCCGCCTTTTTTGCTAACGAGCTAACGATGCGCATTAATAATATGTGGTATTATCTATGAAAAGGGACCTTATTGTCGATGGCGCTTACGACACTAACATCGATGAGCACTAATCGTAGTAGTTTAAAATTGGTGATTCTGGCCCATTTTAGTTATTTTGATTTCCAATTTAGCAATTAAGTTTCTTTGATTACTGGAACATTCAATGTTGCTGTCTATCCAATGCGGAGGTCAATTTATGTTATGTGACGCTGATGAACTGATCAGTCATCGGGTTTAAGGTCCCTTTGTAGTTTTTTATAAATAACTCGTATACGGTGACTTGTAGCAATAAATGTTCTGACACATAAGTAATGTACATCAAATTGTCTACATTAAGGCGCGGTGTGTAGTAAAATGCACTTTTTTGTCACCATATTTACAGACTTTTACAAGGATTTCATGCATTATTTTCTAGTATGTATAACTTCAGTCCTTGAACTACGTTATTGCTTGTCAGAAACACGACGGCTCATTATTTTCTCGATAGAATCTTAAGTTGAAAACATGCCTAACACTGTCTTTATTTCCTTATGTTAGAAGTACTAGGACGAAAATGTATATGAAACTTACTTCAGTCGATAGCTTTTAAGTAAATCTTCATTATTGCTTGTCCTTTTATCGATACGTTAATTTTTTCATTCATCATTTGATGAATTCAACATTTCGCCTACTAAATTACACCCTACGCGGCAATACCTTGCGCCTATTCCTCACGCCAGTACGCCCGTGACCACTGTCAGCGTCGGACCTGTGCTAGTTTAGCGGACGTTTCATAAAATGGGTAATCACAGTATAAATATGCAAATATGTTATACACACAATGTTTTTCAACATACTTACGAAGAAAAGCAAAATAATTCTTAAATACGGTGACATTTCAGACATTCGTCCGTCATATTGTCATTTTATAACAAGTTGGGCAGCAAAGGCACACACCCATCTAACCAATCCGGAATTCAGTCACGATTGATAAATTGTGTAAACATATTTTAAAAGGCTATAAAATTAATCAAATTGAATAATTTAGACTGGTCACATTTTTGTAAAAATCGATTTCTACTGGCAAAACATATTACTTTTTGGCAACCGGGTTTTTTAACCTAATTAGACCCCGCTGAATCCGAATTTGCCGGTTGCTTGATCGAATTCTTGATTGGAAGTGAGATATGTGATATTAAAGGTCCCTTTTTTTAGTTTTTCGTAAATAACTCGTAAACGGTGGCCAATATAAAAAAAATGAACTAATAATCTACACAAAATTTTCAATAAAAAAGATTCAGTACATTTTTAGCAGGGATCAATATTTAAAAAGATAATAAAGAGGGAAAGTTAATTATAATAAATTCTAAGGTTCCTTGTTTTTATTTTTTCGTTAATAATTTGAAAAGTATGACTCATAGCAAAAACAAATCTTACACATAAATCATCATCATCATCATCATCTCAGCCATAAGACGTCCACTGCTGAACATAGGCCTCCCCCTTGGACCTCCATACGTGCCGGTTGGAAGCGACCCGCATCCAGCGTCTTCCGGCGACCTTAACAAGATCGTCTGTCCATCTTGTGGGTGGACGTCCTACGCTGCGCTTGCTAGTCCGTGGTCTCTACTCGAGCACATTTCGACCCCATCGGCCATCTTCTCTGCGTGCAATGTGGCCTGCCCATTGCCACTTCAGCTTGCTAATCCGGTGGGCTATGTCGGGAACTTTAGTTCGTCTACGGATCTCCTCATTTCTGATTCGATCACGTAGAGAAACTCCGAGCATAGCCCTCTCCATAGCTCGTTGAGCGACTTTGAGTTTTGAGATGAGGCCGATAGTGAAAGACCACGTTTCGGAGCCGTAAGTCATCACTGGTAACACACATTGATTAAAGACTTTCGTCTTGAGGCACTGAGGTATGTCGGACGAAAAGACATTACGTAGTTTCCCGAACGCTGCCCAACCGAGTTGGATTCGGCGGTTGACCTCTTTCTCAAAGTTGGACCTACCTAATTGGACTACTTGTCCTAGGTAGATGTACGAGTCAACAACTTCGAGTACCGAGTTCCCAACAGAGACTGGGATGGGCACAACATTGGCATTTGACATAAGTTTCGTCTTGTCCATGTTCATTTTCAAGCCCACCCGTTGTGAAACTCGGTTGAGGTCATCGAGCATCATGCTGAGTTCCTCCATCGACTTTGCCATGACTACGATATCGTCGGCAAACCGAAGGTGAGTGATGTATTCGCCGTTGATGTTGTGCCAAGTCCTTCCCATTCCAGGAGCTTGAAGGCGTCTTCCATTACGGCAGTAAACAGTTTCGGAGAGATAACGTCTCCCTGCCTTACGCCTCTTCGCAATGGAATCGCCCTCGTGCTCTGCTCCTGTACTCGGACCGACATGGTGGCGTTATTATACAAACACTTCAACACTTCGATGTACCGATAGTCAATATGGCATCGCTAAAGAGAGTCAAGCACCGCCCATGTTTCCACCGAATCGAAGGCTTTCTCATAGTCCACAAACGCTAAGCATAATGGCAAGTTATACTCTTCGGTCTTCTGTATAACTTGCCGCAGCGTATGGATGTGGTCTATGGTACTATAGCCTTTTCGGAAACCGGCTTGTTCGGGAGGCTGGAAGTCATCAAGTCTGTGTTCGAGACGGTTCGTGATGACCCTTGAAAACAGCTTATAGACATGGCTCAGAAGCGTGATGGGTCTGTAGTTCTTCAATAGGTTGTTATCACCTTTTTTGAAGAACAGCACCACCTCGCCTCTATTCCATGTTTCAGGCGTTATGCCCTCGGACAAGGCGGAATTAAAGAGCTTCTGGAGGACTTTAAGTACCGGTGTTCCACCCGCTCTCAGAAGCTCTGAAGTGATTTCGTCTTTGCCCGGCGCCTTGTTGTTCTTAAGCTGCTTCAGGGCCATCCTAATCTCGTACAGACTGATGTCCGGGATATCTTCGGTATAATGTCGGGACAGCTTGGCTCTTGGATCTCCTACCAAGCTGTCAACGGGCTTTGCGATCGAAGTGTATAACTGTCCATAGAACCTCTCGATCTCACCTAAAACCTCCGCTTTGCTCGACGCTATGCTGCCATCTTCCCGTTTCAGCTTTGTCAGCTGGCTTTACCCAATAGACCCTTGCTTTGCTTGCGTTGCTTTGTCCTTTGCGAACACTTTGGAGCCTTGGTTTCGCTCAATAGTCTCTTTAATACGGTTAGTATTAAAGAGACGCAGATCATGTCGCAAGGACTTAGATATACGTCTATTGAGCTGCCTATATGACTCCGCGTCATCGGGAGACTGCAACTGTAGCGAGCGTCGTTCAGCCATGAGGTTTAAGGTTTGCTCGGTCAATTTCTGAGGTCTATCTTTACGGCGGGGTCTAAAAAACTTAGACCCTACTGTGTGGACAGTTTCCACTAGCCCGTCGTTGATTTCGTCCACTGAAGCCAAGTTCTCTAGGCAAGCAAAGCGGTTAGAGAGCTCGAGTTGAAAGCTTTCGGGGTTTTGAACATGGGCTCGAGTAGGTCGGAGCGTAGACTTCATCAGGCTGGACCTTTCAAGTTTAATATTGATATTCAGTGTGCCTCTTACGATTCGGTGATCACTACCGGTCTTTACCCTGTTGATCACACATAAATAATAAACATAAAATTTCCTACAAGAAACATGTAGAACACTTTTCGCTAGGATCAATATTTAAAAAGACAAAGCAGCCGGTAAGTTAATAAGAATCAATTTTAAAGTCCCTTTTTAGTTTTTTGTAAATAACTCGTAAACGGTGTCCCATAGCAAAATAGGTTTTATGAATAAATAATCTACATAAAATTTCCTGCAAAAAACATCTGAACACTTTTCTCTAGGATCAATATTTAAAACGATATTAAAGGAAGAAAGTTCATTACAATCAATTCACATGTCACTTTTTTTAGTTTTTAGGGTCCCGTACCTCAAAAGGAAAAAACGGAACCCTTATAGGATCACTCGTGCAGATTTCAGATTTCAGATCATTTATTCGTAAATATCACATACATATTTATAAGTCACACAATAGGTACACACAGTTCATAATTAATTAATTATTTACATTATGCATTAAGTATATTATCTTAAAATTATTTATTACATTCCTTTGTTTTTAGTAAACATACCTACAGGTTATGATTTACATATTAGGTATTTGATGTGTTGGGGTCAACGGGTTGGTCATTTGCAGAAACTCTGAGACAGTGTAACATGCTAGGTCCATTAATATTGCCTTCAGTTTTTCGAGAATGCTGCGTTGCTTTTAGCCTCTTTTATGTTTAGAGGAACATGGTTATATATGCTCGCCCCGGCAACACTGAGCGCTGCACGGGCCTTCGCCAGCCGCCGGTTCGGAGCTATTAGCAGCGGTTGCCTACGTGACGTCCTATGTAGTGTTTGGTAGTTATGTAGGTTCTCGCGTATGTAGTCACAAGCTGTCAGTATATATATACTTGGCAAGGTTAAGATCTTATGATTTTTAAATATTTCTTTCGCCGGATGGTCGAGTGGTTTCCGATCAATGATGCGTAAGGCACGTTTCTGTAATTTAAAGAGTCTTTCCCAGGTGGCCGACGTGGCCCATAAGTCAATTCCTTGGATTAAGACAGAGTGAAAATATCCAAAGTACGCTTTACGCAGGTTATTGGCAGACAGGGTGGGCGCGAGTCTGGACAGGGCGTAGCATGCCGAGGACAGCTTGTCGAACATGTGGTCGACGTGCGCGGCCCACGTCAGCCCGGCGTCGATCATGTACCCTAAGTACCTTGTCGTGTCAACTTGGGGAACTGTGATATCGTTCACTTTTATATTTATTGGGTTGTGTGTCTTTTTTAATTGAAAATGAATTATATTAGTCTTATCGACATTTAGTAACATACCATTTGCCGTAAACCACTCGGCCATTTGATGCATTACATGGGCAAGTTTCAATTTTAAGTTGTCGAAATTATCGGCGTTGACTATGATGCCGGTGTCATCGGCGAACATCACGTACTCGGGGTAGGGACAAGCGGTTGTGATATCGTTTACTAAGATCAGAAACAAGTTATTGCCCATCACGGATCCTTGAGGAACAGCAGAACATCCTATCGGTTCCAGAATTGACTTCGTATTGAGCACGTATGTAGCTTGCCTTCGATTGCTTAGAAACGAGGCAACAGCGTCATGAAAACTTCCACTGAAGCCGTAGCGGGAGAGTTTGGCTAGCAAGAGTGAGTGGTCGATCATCTCGAAGGCGCGCGACAGGTCGCATAACACCGCTGCGACCTGTCGCCCGCCCTCCAGGTGTGCCAGCACCCGCGTCACAACATCGCGCGCCGCGTCCGCCGTCGACCGCCCGGGTTGGTAGGCATATTGCTGCCGGTTTAATAGGTTATTAGATGTAATATGATTCATTATCCTATTGCTCATCATTCGTTCAAATATTTTTATTATATGATATATTCCGGCGTGAATGCACTTATTGAATAATAATAGGAATAATGAGATTACAACCGGAGGGAAGCAGTCAATAATTTCAGTAGACATGTCATTATTGTCTTTGGATTTTTTGCGTTTAATTTTCTTACATGTTATTAAAATTGCATTCAACGTGAATGGTTCAAACACGTAGGGTGCAGGCGGTGCATTTTGTAGGTATTGATCTAGATATGCGAGCGCGGTGCGAGCGCACGGGTTTGAGTTGTTTACATTCGCATCAATGTAATACCTGTTTAGCTGCGCGGCGGCAGCGGCCGCGCGCTGGCCGACGCTGTCGCCTTACTAACAAATACATCAATTGCACCGCCCTTGCATTTCATATTTTTGCCCGTCTCTGCCGATATTACCCGCCATACACTTCTACACATGTTATCACCATTACTGTTCGATATCAGGTTGTTAATAAAATTACTACGTACTTGTCTCAACGTTGTCCAGTAGTCAGATTCTAAACTTTGCAGCGTCAGCCGATCGGTGCGTGACTCAGTGCTGTCAGGTTGCGAGTGCGATGATAAAACCTGTTTAGTTTTGTTTATCTTTTTACGTAAAGTTTTTACAGCTTCGTTGACCCACACACTTACAGTATTTTTTACTAAATGTTTTTTTATAGGAAAATAGATATCATAATAATGTTTGATGACATTCATTAAGAGTTCAGTTGTTTTGCTAGGGCAGTCACTTTTATTTAGAATTTGATCCCATTGATAAAAATTTAGACACTGAGTGAAGTCATTTTTTCGTTGAAATGTGAATGATCTTTTGGAAATGTGATTTAATTGAGTTAATCGATTATTTGAAACGTCAACAATTATACATACACAGAGATGGTCAGATAAATTCAAGTCATAACACGATACAGATTTAATGTCATTTCTATTTATATTGCTATATGCGTGATCGATACAGGTCTTTGATGTATTAGTTATCCTAGTAGGTACATTTACTAGTTGCTTAAACCCAAATTGATGTACTGTATTTAATAGGGATTTTACATTACTACATTTAGGTATTAAATCAATGTTGATATCACCAGTTATTATCACATTATAATTTTGAATAAAATTAAGACTTAAAAGTTTATTTAGCATAGATAGGTATAAAGGTACATCACCGCTCGGGGGTCTGTATACACACACGATGACGAGGTCAAGTCCGATGCACTCCACAGCACAGATCTCGAACTGGGATTCAATTCCGAGGTCCGTGACTTCTTTTGGCTCGATGCATGGGATTCCGGTCCTGACATAGATACATCTCCCTCCACCGTTCTTTGTTGATCGGCAGAATTGGGCCCTCAGGTTGTAGTTTAATATGTTAACAGAATCTATTTGATTAGCCTGTAGCCAGTGCTCAGTAAAACAAAGCACGTCAATTTGATCACTTATCTGTAGTTCAGATTCAATTTTATACGTTTTGTTTGCTAGTCGATTTACGTTTTGATGTAAAATCTTCATTTGTACGGTGTTATGCAATGGTCTTTTATCATTGTTTAGGTTTGCAGGTGAGGGCGTCCTACTAGTTGGCATCTGCATTGGGAGCTCTTGACTACCTGGGTCGGAGAAAGGGCCGCCATCGGTTATGCAGGTGTTTAAGGGCCATGCAGATGCCGTTAGGAAGTTGTCATAAACATTTGTAGGTATGCCTATCTTGAATGACTTGTAAGTATTTCTTTTCGATGGTATAGCTTCCACGGTGTACTGGACATCATCACAAATACTTCTTAGGTGGCTAATAATGTTTTCAGGCGTTGAATCGTACTTGAAGTAGCACCCGTGTAAGTATCTAAGCACTTCTACTCCGGCGACCTCGGTGTTTTTTGCGGTCCCCTTTATTGATACGGGGGCAGGTTTATTACTGCGCCGACGTTGGTGACGGCTCTTTGGGGGCTCCCAACCAGGCTCTTCGGGCTGGGTCTCTTTGTTAGAGGGCTCGGTAGACGAACTTTCACTGTTTGTTTTCGGTACAGGGTTATGTGGGGTATTATTCACTTGTTTACTTAAATCATCCGTTTGTACAATGTCATTCACAATTTGGTCACTTTTTGGTTTGATAATTTCAGCATTTTTTGCGTTGTCCTTTTGAGCCTGGGACTCCGGTTTTGGTAGCTGGTTCTTTTGTTTGAAATTTGACGGTTTGCTTACAAGCGCAGCCAGCTTCTCTTTCGTTCGGATGGCGGAAGCGCGCGTTTTACGCGGCGCAGGCGCCTGCGTGCGAGCAGGACGGCTAGTCGGTGTCGACACCGCGCTGCATGGTGTAGACGAGGCGCTGTTGTTTACGCTGTTATTGGACAGATCGGTTGACCTCACAGTATTTTTGATCGGTAAAACTGATTTCACTTCACGTATTTCAGCAAATAAGTCGTCTAATTTTGCACTTAACTCCGACACTTTGTTTTCGATCGGTTTGATTAGGTCTATTAGCAAGTTTTGCAATGTATTCGTATCACTTTTCTCCATTTTGCCCGTTAAAATTGCAAAATTTACGAGCATCCGTTAGTGACGTTTGGCCGACCGCGCACGACTGTCTGTCTGTCTGTCCGTCTGTCACAGCCCATTTTCTTCAAAAGTACTGGACCAATTAAGTTGAAATTTGGTACACACATGTAAATTCGTGACCCAAAGACGGACATCTTACGTAAACAAATGAATTTTAAACATGGAGGCCACTTTTTAGCCAAGGGGGGTTAGTTAACATTAAGAACCTATTTTGCTATGGGCCACCGTTTACGAGTCATTTACGAAAAACTTAAAATAGGGACCTGGAAATTGATTATAATTAACTTACCCCCTTTAATACCTCATTAAATATTGATCGTAGCGAAAAAGTGTACAAAACCTTTTTTGTGGACAATTTTATGTTCAATATTTATGTATAATATTTTTTGCAACTGCCCCCGTTGCAACCGTTTACGAGTTATTTACGAAAAAAAAGCGACCTGTGAACTGATTGTGATTAACTTTCTTCCTTTAATATCGTTTTAAATATTGATCCTAGAGAAAAGTGTTCAGATGTTTTTTGCAGAAAATTTTATGGAGATTATTTATTCATAAAAACCTATTGTGCTATGGGACACCGTTTACGAGTTATTTACAAAAAACTAAAAAGGGACTTTAAAATTGATTATAATTGACTTACCGGATGCTTTGTCTTTTTAAATATTGATCCTAGCGAAAAGTGTTCTACATGTTTCTTGTAGGAAATTTTATGTTTATTATTTGTGTAAAATTTGTTTTTGATATGAGTCATACATTTCAAATTATTAACGAAAAAATAAAAACAAGGAACCTTAGAATTTATTATAATTAACTTTCCCTCTTTATTATCTTTTTAAATATTGATCCCTGCTAAAAATGTACTAAATCTTTTTTTATTGAAAATGTTGTGTCGATTATTAACGTTTAACAATTTTTTTTATATTGGCCACCGTTTACGAGTTATTTACGAAAAACTAAAAAAAGAGACCTTCAAAAAGTGATTATAATTAACTTTCCCACCTTAATATCTCTTTGAATATTGATCCTAGCGAAAAATTGTATCGAATCTTTCTTGTAGGCAATTTTATGTAGATTACTTATGTTTAAGAAAATTTTTGCTATGCGCCACCGTTTAAGAGTTATTTACGAAAAACTAAAAAAAAGGGACCTTTAATATCAACTATCTCACTTCCAGTCAAGAATTCGATCAATCAACCGGCAATTTCGGATTCAGCGGGGTCTAATTAGGTTAAAAAACCCGGTTGCCAAAAAATAATATGTATTGCCAGTCGAAATCGATTTTTACAAAAACATGATCAGTCAAGTATACATACACTCATATTGTATACATATAATTAATAATTATTTAGGTACACTCACCGACCTCACCGTCTTACCTACCATTTTTAGGGTTCCCTACCCAAAGGGTAAAACGGAACCCTATTAGTAAGACTCCGCTGTCCGTCCGTTCGTCCGTCCGTCTGTCAGCAGGCTGTATCTCACGAACCGTGATAGCTAGACAGTTGAAATTTTCACAGATGACGTATTTCTGTTGCCGCTATAACAACAAATACTAAAAAGTACGGAACCCTCGGTGGGCTCAGTGGGCGAGTCCGACTCGCGCTTGTCCGGTTTTTAATTTCATTAAGTACTCATCAAAATTCGAATTTACTAATAAATCTTTTTCAATATTAATTGCCGAACTAAAAATCTCGGAACTGACGATTCAGAATACCGATGTCGTCAGAATAAGGACGTAGACGTGCTGCGCGGGAATGGTGCGGTGCGCCGCGCGGGGCGCCCGCCTGCCCGTTCTACCACTCGTCTGCTTCACCCCCTTGAAAACGTAAAACTCGAGTATAAGAGCGCCTTAAATATTCTATACACTTTTTCGCTAGGATCAATCTTCTCCTTCAACCTAGCGTTTTAGCTAAGCGTCCGGTCTTCCGCATCCTCTGGTGTGAGTAGATTTTAAGTAGATTACTTATGTATCAGAACATTTTTTGGTACAGGCCACCGTTTACGAGTTATTTACAAAAAATATTAACAATTGATCATATTTAACTTTTTACCTTAAATATTTTTTTAAATACTGATCCTAGCGAAAAAGTGTATAGAATATTTAATGTAGACAATTTTACGCAGATTACTTATGTATCAGAGCATTTTTGCTACAGGTCACCGTTTACGAGTTATTTATAAAAAACTACAAAGGGACCTTTAAACCCGATGACTGATAAGTTCATCAGCATCACATAACATAAATTGACCTCCGCATTGGATAGACAGCAACATTGAATGTTCCAGTAATCAAAGAAACTTAATTGCTAAATTGGAAATCAAAATAACTAAAATGGGCCAGAATCTCCAATTTTAAACTACTACGTTTTGTGCTCATCGATGTTAGTGTCGTAAGCGCCATCGACAATAAGGTCCCTTTTCATAGATAATACCACATATACGAAGTATAACACTTTGTTTTCATGGAGCGTGTAGCGTTTTTAACAATTTCTTGTCTGAGCTTCATTATTCTGGTAAAAACATTAACAAGTCAAAGCCGTAACTTCGTTCCGCGAAGTTGAAAGTAGTGCACAGATTGAAAACAGTTTGTAAACCACCTACTTATATTTATTATTTAATAATACTCTGTACTTCACCAATATTTAATTTTTTATACCACGTTGGGGGCAAACAATAGTAGATTGTACAACAAGGGCATAAAGTGACCCATTTTCACCCGTGCCAATTTTTTAGACCAAAATAGTAGACGAGGGTAAAAATGGACATTTATCACTCTGCTTTTCACTTCGACTGCGAGGAAAATAAAATAAAATAAAATTATATTTTTCACGGCAATTTACACCACGAAATTGTCGTAAAGCGAAAGAACATAATACCTACATAACCAATTCCCGCCAACTAACTTTTTAATTTTTTTTTCTAATTTTCAACATGTGATCAGAGTTTCAGACGCTTGGTTTTCTGCCAAGTCAAACATTTCGGAGCATTTTTGAACGATAATCGACTCCTATTTTATGTGATTTACTAAATTTAGTGACAGAAAATACGGATTTCTAATAAATTGTAGCAAAAATAAAATAATATAAAGCCTGACAACAGTTTATTTGACCCTCGCCATTTTGTGGATTTTCAATGGTACTAATTTCTTTTACTGGCAACAAGTACTCTTTGACAACGAACGTTGGATGTCATCGAATATCACCGATGTAAACAAACGGAAAATATCTACGAATATATTCAAATATAAACGGTTTTATTATAAAAATGGCAAAAAAAAATATCAAAGATGCGAAAAAATTGTAGTGAATGCAATCAAATACTTACAGCTTAAAAAAGACGAAGGATTACATAGCATTCCAATAAACAATGTTTTGAAGTTGGTTGTTGACATGACCGGTATTAACATTTTATAGTGCGGTTTTATTGAACTGGTTAGTTGTTTGGTTTACACTTTAATATTTCATTTAAGGTTTATGTAGATCGACGATAAAAATCCTATAATCGAATTGGAAACTGAACGTTTTATAATCGAGGTTGGTGGTTGAAAGCGACACAACATCTGATGAAAATCAGACTTCGTCAGAGTCAGAAAACGAAGAATATATTAATATTGAATATTTAGAATCAGATTTTGACGAATAGGTAAATTGAATGAACCGAATTTTCTGTAAGCAATGTTTCTGACATTATACGAGTATCAACATGAAGCCAATGCCCACTACCCCGACTATACATGACGTACGCACATTATTGCCATACGTAAGCTGTTTGCAGCGACACTATCTCAGGGTTAAATAAACCGTTGTCAGGCTTTAACAAGTTTTGTCATCTACACAATTTTATTGCTCAGTAAAATTGTGCAATATGTTTTAACTGTTTGGCTGTTGAGACCGATTACCTTAGTCTTAGAAGAAAATTTTACTTTTATGCTCTAGAGCATAAAATGCGATTTTATGTCGTCTACGTGTCGTCGTGTATAAAGGTGCACTTTTTGAGCATGAAAAGTGAAAACAGGTTTTTTTATGATATAGCTAAGGAGCAGAGCAGGAGCCTGATGCAATTACCGATTATAGACCCGGTGCAGCAGCAGTGATTTGAGCACCGCATCTAGCAGGAGAAGGGCCTTGAGATCACATGCGTTCAACCACTACCGTAATTGCATAAGCCCATTGTCTGCTCGTTAGCCTCCTATATCATAAAAAACCTGTTTGTTTGCCTCCAACGTGGTATAAAAAATTAAATATTGGTGAAGTCAAGAGGGGTCTATATGGGGTCGCATAATAATTGATCGTCCTAATGTAATGTTACGCATAAAACTCATTTCGCATAATTTTTATTGTGCTGAAACTATTAACATTAAAAAAAAATATAAAATAAACCTAACCTAACCTACCCCATATTCTACACAACTTGATGCAAAATATTTTCAAAAAGACTTTCTGTGTCAGCTGGAGAAGAAACATGCGAATAGAAAAGAGTTTTATGCGTAACATTACATTAGGACAATCAATTATTATGCGACGAGATAGGCACCGAGACGGTTGTCATACTGTTTTCCATCTGGACCTTGTAATGAAAGTGTCTAATGTATTTTCTCGTTCTAATGAGGTAATTTATCACGTCCACGACAACCCGTCTTAACGAGCTACCTTAATTATAGAAAAAAGCTTCGATTTTTATAATAAAGAATTTTAGGGTTAGGAATGCCGGGTAACCAGCACGACTTTTACCGAATTACTTCATAAACGTGCCGAGTAGTAAGTATATAATAAAATGTAGGTAATATAGCCCGTGTAATAAAATAACCTACTTTAGTAGAATAATTAATAATTATTACTGTGTAGTAGAAGTTACATTTTAAAAGATGATTACATCAATTTTCTCTATGGAAATAAATAAATACTAATATTTTGGGGACAATCACACAAAGTTCAAAGTTCTAATATACTTCATGTAGGCCTCTTATGAATACTAGTAGTAGATTTTACATATAATATTATGTTAAGCTAAATTATCACAGCAATTTATTAATATTGAATAATACAGATCAAATTTAATAAGTACTAAGAATTTCACAATAAAGATCGTCAAACATAAAACATAAACAACACACATCAAACAACCCGAAACTAAGCAAAGCAAAGTTACTGTGCTGCTTTAAATTTATATAAATCGACCCAAGTATTCCGTTTTTCTCCACTCTCCCCCCAATCAAACGACCGATTTGTATTCGCATGCAGATTACCGAATAAACATAACTGCTTGAACCCTGAAGTTTGGGAGACTACGAAACAATCCGGTAAAAACATTTTATCGCAGACTAGGTTACGTGAAGATTGATCACTTTATATCGAAGAGAATAGATAGTATGGAGGGGTCCTGTCATAGTAAATTTTGTAGTCATAGTAAATTTACTGCCATCTATCGACACATGACTATAACTCAAAATGAAAACGTATAAAACTATCAAAAAAATGTATAAATATGGATAAATGATTTTATTATTTTTATATAATTTTGACCCATGTTCATTCACTGATACCTATGTGTTAAAATTGTTAAATATGAAACAGTGTCGTCAACGCCATCTAGCCGAGAATAGGCCAAAGGTGTGTGCGCCATCTATCCGAGAATGACTTTTTCTTGTTTTCCGAGGCACGTTTTTTCCTTAGGCTTTATTCATCTTATACGGAGTTATATATGTCTTTGCTTCATATAGAAAGGTGACGTTCGGATTCCGACCGCAGCTACGTTACTGCGGCAGTATTGCAGTGCGACAATACTGCCGCAAATGTCAAAAATCCGGGGAGCTACATAATTTTTGACATTTGAGGCAGTAAATGCAGTCGGCAGTATTGTCGCGTTGCAACTTAAGTTGAACAAATAAATGATTTGAAAAGTAAATTATGTAAGTATCTGTTAGGGTGGTTCAAAAAACATTTTTTTTTATTTTCCTACGGGGCACCCCCTTATTTTGTTACACTTATTATGTTGATAAAATACACCAAGTTTCGTAATTTTATCTCAACTACAAGGAGGTGCTACAACACTTTGAAATTTTTCAAAGTTGTATGAAATCCAAAAAAAAAAGTTTTTATTATTCAGGATTTTATTTAAGTATCTGGTTTCACACTATTTGCACATGTGATTTATAAGTTTTTAAGTAGAAAAACATTTTTATTTCTATTTTTTATAATTTTTCAAAAGTAAGATTTTTTGAATTTCGCCTAAAAAAGTCATAAAAACTAGAAATAAAAATTTTTTTTTACTTAATATCTTTTAAATCACACTTTCAAATAATGTGAAAACCACTACTTACATAAAAATCTAAAAAAAAATAAAAATCTCACTTTTGAAAAATTATAAAAAATAGAAATAAAAATGTTTTTCTACTTAAAAACTTATAAATCACATGTGCAAATAGTGTGAAACCAGATACTTAAATAAAATTCTGAATAATAAATACTTTTTTTTTTGGATATCATACAACTTTGAAAAATTTCAAAGTGTTGTAGCACCCCCTTGTAGTTGAGATAAGATTACAAAACTTGGCGTATTTTGTCAACATAACAAGTGTAACAAAATGAGGGGGTGCCGCTTCTTCTAACTAGAGTTTGAATTTTTCCCATACAAACGTGAACCACCCTAGTATCTGTGTATTTTTACCTAGGGTGACTGCTATAGCTATTAGCCACTACATAGTAATTGGCCATTCCTAACAAATCAAAAAGAAACAAGCCAATAGAAGTCTTATTGTTGAGTGTCTAATAACTATAGCAGTCACCCTACTTTATTTTTATTTCATCCTTAATAATAAATCTGCGTATTTTTTTGAATTATCTGTATTTGTTCTCTGTAACCAACCATTGGGCAGCTCATAAAGGCCATCTGCCTCCAAATCGAACTGCTAAAGGCCTTTAGGCTTCAGGGTTTTTATGGGGCCTTATGTAACCCTGAAATGCTCAAGATACGGCCATAGATTATAGTTTGAGCTTGGCTTTCGTTCCTTTTCAGTGCGATTTAAAGCCTTATTCCAAGGAATGTTTACAACTGACGCCTTGTTGGAAGACAGAAAGGGTAGAGCCTGAAGTCGACTTTGTTTCATTTACGCCACGCGGTCTGAGGATACTGGAATAAAAGTTATTTGTTTTCTCAGGGTATTTTTCTTACATATCATCAGATCACTATTAGGCCAACCTAATACTTAGGTCTGCTTTTAAATTGGCGATTACATTTTTATGCAGGTGGTACTAGTAGCAGTCAATCTAGTAGGCTCCATAAAATAAACGCGTGGTATATGAGATCACAAGATTTGATAAGTTTCAGCAAATTTATATTACCCATCTTAATAGCAATGCTTCATAAAAACCACTCCTATTAATAATACATATATAGTAAATGAGATTATTAGGGATGTGAATTATGCGACATGTATTCAATTTGCCCCGCTTTGATATCGAACCTTCTGTTTATGACTTCATTTTCGAGGGTCCTTTGATAAATATTAATTAACCAAATTTTTATTGTTCAAAGGGTTAGCTGGATATTAAATAGCCGACAAGGTTTGATTTGGCCTTCGCCATGTTGTGGATTTTAAGTGGTACGGTAGCCAAGAAAGTGGTCTACCACTTTTCGACTATCAATCAGATGATAGAGTCGAAAAGTGGTAGACCACTTTCTTGGCTGACTGTACCTACAAATTTATTTTGCTGGTAATTAGACTCTTGGCAACTGTAGGTACGGCTAACATGAGCTTGTCATTGTCACTGACCTGACATATTCGCTAACATGGTATAATAATATACTCCGCCTGGTACTCCATTCCGAGATTCGCGTATGACCTAACTGACACGCGCCTACGTCATCATGCTGTTTACAGGTTCTCAAACTTTGAAATGTGGGAGAATTTTAACCAACGGTGAAAATTATTTTAACGGCATTAATTTTAAGTTATTCATGTAGAAACATAGTAAAATAAAACAAATCTAATGTATTAAATTAAACTTTATTTATCTATACAAGACAAACGTTTAAAAAACTAATTCACAGTTACACATTAATTACCAAGCTTACGACGTGAAAAGTTTGGAAAACACTGCGACTGCTGACACTGAGCGAGAAGGAAATAACAATTAACACGCGTTCGACAAGGATGACGGTCAGGGCATGAAGTTATCTAGATCCGAATTGTCAAATGTGCACAGCGCTATCCTGTGTTGCCAGTAGTATAAACAGAATTACCCGAAAGTCTGAAATTTCTTTCGTGAATCGGAAGATATTGCTAACGAGTAATTAAAAATGACGTGTTATTGTAAAATTTAAGCTAAAATACATATAAATGATAATTATAAAATTATAAAGAAATATTTTAACTTATTAACCATAGGTATAATGTACCCATGTAACATGTTATGTTGAAATAAAGTGGCAATGTTATTGTGACGTAGGCCCGTGTCACTCTGGGAATGGAAGACCATGTTTTATTAGACCATGTTCGCTAACAAGAAAGTTAGAATTAGACCAAGAAAAGTCTGCAACGATTTTGATAGCACACGCAGTGCAAGTGTTATTATAAACGTCAAACTTCTATAAAATTATGACGTATAAATAGCACTTGCACTGCGTATGCTATCAAAATCGTTGCAGAATCCTCTTGGTCTAACTTTACGCACACGCCAGCGAATATTAAATATATATGTGATAAGGCTCCAGATGTGGAAAGTTATCGAACGTCACCGATGTATAAACAAGAAGAAAATATTTCACAATTTTAAACCATTTAAAGCCATAAATGCCAACACAGATTGCCAAAATTGCAAAAAAGTTGAATATAAAAAGACATATACACGAATAGAAGGACGAAGGATTGCGTAGCATTCCAATAAACAATGTTTTGAAATTAGTTGATTTAGTGCCACTTGCACCATCCCACTAACCCGGGGTTTACCGGTTAAACCGTTAACCCAGTGTCTAATTGTACTGGTAACCATGGTAACTCCAGGTTTAACCGGCTAACCCCGGGTTAGTGGGATGGTGCAAGTGGGGCTTAGTCGTTGACATGACCGGTACGCACATTGTTGCTATTTCTTAGACAATCTCAGGGCAAATTAAAATCTTGTTAGACTTTAGGTATGTACAGTCAGCAGCAAAAGTTGCTAAGCGGGCCAGGTGGTCAAAATGATCTTGCCGCGACTTTATTGTTAGTAGAATAAGGTAATTTGGAACACCTTGCCCGCTTAGCAACTGCTACTGCTGACTGTACCTACTCGTATAATAAATAAGCGATACCTACTTGGATTGTTTGTACCTTGAAATATTAAGTCTGCAAATATCTCTGAGTAATTTTAAGTCGAATTATGCCAAAAATGTTAGTATTTCCGGATTTCATTTTCATAAGATGCTTAAGTAAATTTACAAATAGAACTGTTTACACCTCGTTTACACAGTGTTTTCACAAAAACGTCGCTAAGAAACGAAAAAATATATCACTGATTTGGGGGTTTTCCATGAATATAAATACTTGTTAGTAATTTTCTCAGCGTTTGAGTTATTTTCAATGAATTTCAACATTGATAACTGGGGTTTGATCATTAAGACTTAAAATTTACCCGAAATTTTCCAAGTAAGTAACAGTTCTATCCTACCTACCAGCTTCGTGTAACCTTGCCCTACTTAAGTTTTTTTAGGGTTCCGTACCCAAAGGGTAAAACGGGACCCTATTACTAAGACTTCGCTGTCCGTCCGTCCGTCCGTCCGTCCGTCCGTCCGTCTGTCACCAGGCTGTATCTCACGAACTGTGATTGAACTGTCTAGCAGTTGAAATTTTCACAGATGATGTATTTCTGTTGCCGCTATAACAACAAATACTAAAAACAGAATAAAATAAAGATTTTAATGGGGCTCCCATACAACAAACGTGATTTTTGACCAAAGTTAAGCAACGTCGGGAGTGGTCAGTACTTGGATGGGTGACCGTTTTTTTTGCTTTTTTTTTTGTTATTTTTTTTTGCATTATGGTACGGAACCCTTCGTGCGCGAGTCCGACTCGCACTTGCCCGGTTTTTTCAATCTACTCGTATGAGGGCATGTAAGAACTCGGACATGGCGAAATGAAGAAAGGTGTCCGAGATGACTATGGACGTACTTATTCTGAAAATATTTAAATGGAAGGAAAAAGGGAGAAAATAACCGCTTTGATAATATAAGAACATTCTACACGGTAGATGTCGCTATGCGCCTAGGCGTATAAACAAAAAGGAAAGATTAGGACGCTTCTGGTAAGCTTCATAAGTCAGTCGGTTAAGAGCGATTAGACCGGTGTTCCAAAAGGTTCCAAGTTTGAGTCTTGCCGGAAGGGGTGAATTATTCCTTTTATAAAAAGAATATCACTTGCAGACGTATCTGATTGATAACAATATTTTAACATTAGTGTATTATTATCGGTATCTACAGGCAAAATTTAGGAAAAGGTTTGATAAGTGTATGATAACTATCCTACCCGCTTTGTGTGACTTTGTCCCACTAGCGACGTTTCTTTTTTCAATTTACCCGTATGGGGGCATATATGTAAGGACTCGGAGAAGGGGAAGGTGACGTTCGGATGTGAACTTCCGTGAATTTCCTTGATAAAATGAGTGATGTTCGCTGGCGCATCACTGCCGGGATTATGAGATTATGATATGACGAAAGGAATGCGCAACTACGACGCAGCAACAGTAACGCAGCTGCAATTGATACGAGACTGCTCGAGCGGATGACGGTTCTACGAGAAATGTACCCGTTATAACATAAAATTTTATAATCTTTGTACGTTACAAAGTTTGGTCTAAAAGTTTTCTTGCAGTTCTGTCCAGAATAACCCTCCGAAGGGCTAATAAGACGGTACTACAGGAGCGCCTGATATTGCAGAAAAGCCTCATCAGGGGACTATTGAGAGAATTAGGAGCCAAGGGTCCTTGTATCAGGTGAGGTCTGTGCGTCTTAATTGAAAATTTGACCTAATAGAAAGTTTTTATTGTTGACAATAGATATCTTTTGAATCATAAAGAGACATATACTCGTCACTGGATGAAAACACACGTTGATAATTAGCTTTAGAGGGGGCTAACGCAAAATTGTAGTTTACATATTGAATCTTTACACGTTTTAATCAAGGCAAATGCCATTAAAAATAACTTAGCTTACTATAGTGACATCGGCGTTCCTGCAGCTGCAATACTACGGCAGCAACGCTGCAACAGCGAAGCTGCTGATGCTGTAGTCTAAATCGGAATAAAACCTTAAGATAAAAGAACTATATCGAATACTGCCGGTCTAGCACATGATTGGCGCGATAGTATCTCGCCGCAAGATAGACTACCCGTCCCTCTTTAATTAATACAGTTAAAAAAAGACGGGTAGTCTATCTCGCAGCGAGATACTGTCGCGCCAATCATGTGCTTGGCCTACTGGTAAAGAGCAAAATTAATTTAAAACAAGAATGCTAGGAAAAGAGTTGATGTTATCCACTCCAGCAACTCGTAGCAATTGCTTAACCCGTTCCAGTTCCAATTACTTCAGTCCGAGTCGAGGCTAGTTCATCGCTATCGACGTAATCCAATAAACTTGGCAAGTTTAGAAAAAAAAAATGAGAAATGGAATGAATGGATGGATAGATTCAAAATTTAGTTATCAGTTTCATTATAAAAGCGATATACAATAACAGAATATCGTATCAGTTTAATGATTAACCTTTTGGCGCTCGTGAGATTTCACTGAGAATCACTAATACATACTAGTATGAATACGCTTACATAGGTATTAATGCATGGGACATATTTAATTACATTTTAAAATTTAAGTCTTTATAAGATGAATGAACTCCATAAATTGCAACACTTTTTGAAGGATTTCATGCTTCAAAGACAAAGAAGAAAATATACACAAGGTTTTTTTATAATGCTGTTTTTATCTATTTTATATCTTGAGAAGGAAAAAAATGGGAAATCCGTAACATTCAAAGGAATTTTTGACACAAAATCAGTCTTAAAATCAGCGCAATCTAATCAAGAAACACAAATGAACTGACATAATCATCTCCTCTTTGATTTCCGAAAGAAGCAAATATTTTGCTGACGTATACATTATTCAACAGTGGGGATGTTTGTCTGTCAATCAGCAATGGACATTCGCTTTATTTGTTTATGCCTTGAGGCTGAATTGGGAGTAAGGAAAAGGGGAGCCTGTGATATGCCTTTACATCTTCCTTATATACCGGGTGTGGCCTATTTATAATAGGAGTATAAAATTAAACTGTAGGCTGTACTCCTCATACTGACCAACATTGTTCAGCGAGCCATCAAATCAAGTCGAATTTTCCTTCTGTTCGTTTATGAACGACGCCGCAGTCGAACGTTGTCATGCATATGTTTTGTTTTTCAAAAACTCTGTCTACAAAACTGCATGCCAGTTCTTTTTTCATCTCTACCACCTAGTGAATTTCAAGCACTACGTAGTTGAAAAATCCCGCAGGTTTGCGACGAAACTGCCCGTATTTTGGAACAAAACGAACGTTGAAATAATTTAAAAACTCTGATTTATTGTCGAGTTCCCATTTGTTTTGTGGAATGCCTGAGTAGTTTAATGGATTGGAGCGGAGACGCGGACATTTTTAAATGAATCGCTTTCTCCGCTCTTTACTGAACAAAGTATTTCGTAGCAACGTTGTATTCTCAACGGACGAATATACCACAAATGCAATAAAAGCGTAGTACCTACTTATGTCAAAATTATTTTAAACGGGTTCCTCAGGTATTATGTTGAATGTTTCGATCTGTTTTTGAACATCTTCGACTGAAGCACGGACTGCACCATATCTACTGATCGAGTGTGCGACGTGTACTTACACGTAATTTTAATATGTGGCATTCCATTCTTTAAGAGTCCTTATGCTCCACGAGCCAATGGATGGAAAGCCATAATTTATGATCGAGTGTCCTGGGAGTTTTATACATGCATGACATGTACGGCAAGTCCGAGCGAAATATCGTTTTGATATCGTCTCTCTCTTCTTAGCTATCTATCCCACATGGTGGTGGGGTCAGCTTTCCTGCTTAACCTTCTCCACTTCGCCCTTTTGTTTTCGTTTTGATGTCAAGTGTACGTTCGAATTGGCCTCCATAAGAAATAGTTAACTGAACCGGGCTCCAAGTTGTAAACAGAAATATATTCCGACTCCCTAGGGGAGAAAGCTACTGTTTTCTGTGCCGCCGGCGTAATATATGGGAGAAGCTAGTCTGGTGCAGTTTTATTTAACATTTTATTTTGATATGTTTTATTTATAGAGAATTGACTGTTTGTTCTTCACATTTGTTAGAATAAGGACAGATGTTACTAGTAACTTTTGTAATGTAAATACTTTACATTTACTAACTTAAGAGGGGGCTTAAAGCCAAGAAATTAGAAGGAAATACAAACACACACCGCGCAAAACTTGCGACAGGAGATATGACCGTCGCGCGGATTTTTACCGTTTATCTCAATTACCCTGAATATATACGTATAATTTTGCTCTTTAGATCCCTCGGCTATATCACTAGTTATTATATACTAAAGTTATACTGCTATGTTATGCAGGGTACCTAGCGATATATAACTGAACATTTAGACGTGTCGTGTTTTCGTGATTTTATTCTATCGAGCCTACACTAATAAGGTTTTGTTGGAGTCTATCTCTGTAAAAATAGTCTAGTTTTCGTGTATTTTTTTGATAACATTTGCTCTTGATTATGTCTAAAGATTAAAATATTAAAACTACATTTTGCTGTTATGTAGCCCCTCTTAATAATCAATGTAACAATTTTAAAGCATGCCTAATCAATTAATGGACATTATTAAACTGTGTAATTCATTTATTTCTCCATTTCTCAATAATAAACAAAATGTAATAGAAATTCCATTAACTTCTACAAAGTGTTCAAAATATTTTGTTGCCCCAATCTGAATGCCTTGTGTATTTTATGTCTTCAACGATTGAAAACTACATTGTATTCTCAATTGGATATTGAACATCGTAACCTCAAGCACAGAATATAATAGTAGGTACCACCGACCGTACAGAAAGGAAACTTCATACAAAACCGAAGTTTAACAGCGGTTCAGGGTCGAATCTTGCTGTCCCTTGCTAATATAAGGCACTATCCCTTTATGCTATTTAGAGTTGTCAAAATTCAAGCCATTATCTTATCTGTGGTCGTGCGCGCAAAGGGACGTCCAGTTGTGTCAACCCTAAAAATTGCTCGGAGCAATGCTGAGCCGAACGGAGCCGAGTTTGCCCGAAGGGAGGAGTTTCGCACCCCTGCCTCAAGACGAGTGCAGGAGCCGTTCAGATTGAACTGGTTTTGATATGACCTTGCCGATCGTCTTGATGATTTGCGCGCATCTCACGCACGACTTTCACTTCATTTGACAAGCACCAATCAGCGTCAGCATACTTCAAGATCGTGTCAAAACCATAAATTATTATACTTATCTGAATCGGGCTCCGGATATATATGTGTAGACAAACACACAACAGATTTTTGGTGAAATAATGTCCTAAATTTACGAGTAGGTAAGTTAAATATTAATTTTGCTTTGTCGAATCTGACTAACAAACCGTTTACCAAAATTAAATTCTTTCTCTGTTCTTTTTTATAGTTTGCAGTCTTACATTAAGTTCCCGCAACCATTTACGAAAAATAAAACCCAAATATTCTGTATTTTGTCGAAATTCTTACTACATATGCAGCTGGAGGTCGTATTTTCACCGCTTAAAACGCTAAAACGCTATATTTCTTTGCGAATTCCTCTCAATGACTGCCGTTAGTGCTAGAGCGGTTCCGGCGAAGTTGTTTAAGAGGAAAGGGGACGACCGGTTTGCCATACAAATATAGTCCCCATTTTCCTCCCTGGATATTGACATTTTGGAAAGTATGTGTATAAAATAAGATGTTTTGTAAATATAGCTATGCCCCATCGTCTGATTTTTTTAGATTTTTTGATTATTATTAGAGTTGGGAGCGAAAATAAATAACATACAATTTTTTAAAAGCTCCTAACTCTTACAGTAATTAAAAATAGAAAATAATCAAACGTCCCTAAATTGTGTAAAAATATTTTGTATAAAGTCAATACACAAGAAGGAAAATGGAGACTATGTTTGTATGGAAAAGCGGTTATCCGCTATCGTTTTAATACGCCTCACGCTGCGCTGTGAAGAGTTGAAGGCATACTTTGCAGATATAGGGTAAAAGAATAAACTCTAAATATAGCAAATATTATGCTTTATTTTCCGTTGAACCCTTTTAACAAGGTATAATACTTGCTAGTGGTTTCGTTATAAAAATAATTGCAGGTAAGACCAATTTTGTAAAAGTCTTTGTAAACACATTTTACAAAATAATGATACCTAAAAAAGTAAGGTAAACGTACTAGTGCTCGACATGCTAATGCCCAATAGATAACACCTTGCTGTCACCTCTATTGACAATGACTTAAGTTTCAAGATGACATTTGACATGTACTGGGAGCGCGTCGAGCACCAGTTTTGTGATTAAACAAATGCAAATGCAATGATTTCATAGGTAGAAATGATGTGATTATTAGATACCTAGTTCACGACTTTTCAACAAGAATTAACTACAGATCAATGTTTCGTTGTTATTTTTACTCATGTACACTAAACTTTGGTTTAAAGTAAATTAATAATTATACAAATAACAGTTTAGCTCTGATTGACTAGCACGTTATTATTACGCGGTTTAGCACATTTTTTTTTGTTTTCGTTAATATGAGTTGCCACAAAGTAACGCCAGTTACTATTGATTATTTGATTGAAGTTTTACGTTACGTAAGTATATTATACTTATTTATAGCATTCACTCCAGTTCTCCACGAGTTTCCTCGTGCAATAAAAATCAAATAAAGAAAAGCTCTACGCAATCGGGCCATTAGGTCTAACCTAACTGGCACATGAATCACCAGCGCATTGTGCGTTCTGATGAAGCGATACTTAGTACGAATAACATAGTATACTCTGTTTACTACAGGGTTGCAACGCATACGATAATCGTACATGTACGATAGTTTGGAGTCCAGTACGATACGATGCACTATCCAATGAGCATTAATTCCAACTCTTGGACGATACCACCTAAAACACTAGTATTTGATGCAAAATATTATACTTCTACATTAGTTAGTTATCCTGGGCATTTTCCGCAAATCGACAACCATTTTTAAGGTTTATAAAAATGGTTGTTTTCAAATCCATTAAGCTGGGTCATTTTGTTGTTGTGACGCATTGCACTCCATTTTATTAACTCAACTCGACTTTACACATGTCATAACGTTGAGAGCTTGGATGGACTTTTAATGTTCGATGCTCTTAACTTCTATCTAAGCTTCAACCATTCTGCAGAGACTGGGCAAGTGACTCTAATTTATCCAGATGTGGAAATTAATTTGATCATATAGCGACCCCCGATATCGATATAAACAATTTTTGACAACAAACCTAATTCGGGAAATGTCCGTCAATTTCTACATGCTGCAAAGTTTTGCTTTTTAGAGCACCGTATAAAACTTTTTCACGGTGCTCTTATGGGATCACTTCGGTCTTGCAAATCGGTTAAATGCGTTTTTTATTTGGAGCATTAACAAACGTGTTATTAGGATAGTTCAAAACTTTTCAATGAACGCATTGAGGGATGGGATCGAAAGACCCCATGTAGAGTATACCTATTTAATTACAAGCTACACGAAACACGAAGGTGTCAATAAGGGATTTAATTACAAATTATACTCATGACAGAAATAGCCGAGTTGTGTGTCAGTTCCACTCGCACTTGTATATTTATCACGGAACTACAACAAACGATTCTGGTAGCACGTGTAACTCCAAATATTTGAAGTTCAAAACCGTGTCCTGAAACTCCATGCGGTTATCAAAGCCATTAAATCGGCCGTAACCGCTTCATGAATCAAACCCAATGCGTTCTGATAAGTCCGGGACTTACTTTACTTTAGTAACACTTCCGTGTTTTTTTGGGCCCGATTCATTTTTGGTGTGTATATTCGATGTCTTGATGTTTCATGTAGGTATTCAAAAGGCAGATAGTCCCCTGCAGCGATAAATTCAGAACATTCTTCTAAGTATGTAGCTAAATTACTAAAAAACTAATACAAAAAAAACTAACTTTACCAGATACGTAATTCATGTAAAAATAGGATGTAATAAAAATAATGGGAACCCGTTTAAGGGCATATTCGGTATCGTGTTCTGACACCGAAGAAGCCTTTAAACGGATCTCCACAATTTTTGTTACATACTGTATACAAAACATTAGGAGTTAAATTCCTTTGAAATAAATCAGTTACCCTACACCACCAAAAATCCTAATCATAACAAAAAAGTCTGTCCACCTCAGATCTTTACTACTACTTATGTTTTGTGAACGTCAGAACACTAAAAAAACTGACCACTCTCTGCACCATATTGGCCTCAGTTCCATGGGATCTACAAATTTCTTTGATTCCTTGAGCTTCTCAGTTAAACACATTACACACATTACTTCTTTTTCTTACATACTTCTCCGTAAACGGTAAAAGATCCCATTACCATGCGTAACCAGCCCGCCGTTTATCAAAAAGCTATGAGAGTGATTCATACGCTGTTAGGGCAGATTTAATGCGTGTATCGACCCCATGGTTCACTCCGGGTCTGTTATAAAGATCTGTTCTATGTTAAGTCAGGTACAACAATAGTAAATGTATCCTACATCCTTCTACCGAATATAATTTAAATAGTATCCTTTCTTACGATTTTCTTCTTACGATTTAGTTACGATTAAAAAGGTATAAATAAATAAATATTATAGGACAATTTTTACACAGGTTAACCTAGTCCCACAGTAAGCTCAATAAGGCTTGTGTTGTGGGTACAAGACGACGATATATATAATATACACATATATATAAATACTTATATACATAGAAAACATCCATAACTCAGCAACAAATATTTGTGATGAACACACAAATAAATGCCCTTACCAGGATTCGAACCCGGGACCTCCTGCTTCGTAGGCAGGGTCACTACCGACTAGGCTAGGAGGCCGTCAATCAATCTAGGGACTATGAGAAACATTGGAATGTTTAAGTTATTTCACAGTTGGTCGATACACACTGGCTGTGGGATAAACATGCCGAGATTTTGAACAGGGACTAATACATACTATTTATGCCTGAAATAGATCGGGTAGTAGGGCACCAAAAGACCGGAAACGGAAACTTAGTTACTTCAACGGAACCTCTCCCCAACTCGGCTACAACATCTGAAAGGAGTTGCTCACCGTTAATAAGTCCCCCTTTATACGCGTTTGGCCGCTGAACATTCTTCCTTTAAACTATCTGCTAAGTGAGCTAGTTCCTGCAAAGGAACTTGGACAGAGTATCCGCTCTTTGATTGAATTCTTGTTATTGTCCCAGAACAGAACTCAAACCGACGACGGAATAGTGTAAAGGTACCGTTCGGACCAATTAAAGTTGTCAATTTTTTTTTTTATATTATTATGAATGGGCTTACTCATAGCCACAGACTAGCTGAGGCGTAGACGTGGCCTACGATGGAGCGAGCTCGCCCAGAAGGTGCCTGTTCACTCTTGATTTGATTTGTCTTGATTCAGACTACACGAGTATTACTGCTGCAGTATTGCAGCATGGCTGTCCCATTTCAAAACCTAGTAAGTGACAAATTTCTCATAATTTATTTTTTATGTTATTTGGACCCACCTAGTAAGTCCTCACCCGATTACAAAGACACCTGCTCAAAAATCGGCATAAATAACATAGATTTTGACACCTCCAAACCTAGTAAGTAGCATGTCTAGTGGCCGTTTACCATTGTAAAACTCAGCAAGTCACAAATCCCATATCAAAACCTAGTAAGGGACTGAGACATACCTAGGTTTTAGGGTGGTTATCCAGCAGTTTTTATGGAGAAATATAATTCTCAATTCAATTATGAGTATCTTTAGCCCCAAGAAACAAAGTTTCTTGGCACAAGTTCTTGAAGTATTGCACTAAGACACTTAGGTTCAATTCAAAAACTACAATACATAAAACAAAACGCAAACGCTCTTGGTGAGAATATTGAGCTTTGTTAAAAAAAACTTTTTGTACCTCGGATAAAGAATTGAAATTTTTGGCTTAAATAATAAACGTTGAAACATTTTATATCTTGACGCAAGAATTTTATAGTTTCCTTATATAGGAAACACAAAATATCTTGACTCAAGAGTATTTACTTGGCTGGAGAACTATTTTTTATCTGTGTAGGTTTTTGAACTGGGTTTCCATGCATGGCAGACAAGAGGGCACTGCGCCTGCCCCATATTAAAACCTAGTAAGGGTTCAAACAGAATTTTAACACCCAATTACAAGAGCGTAATATGCTATTATTTACAGTATGCTTCTGATACAGATAAAAATAATGCCCAGTGGTTACCACCATCTCACCCACTAGCTATTTATCACCAAAGTTTGGTGGTAAATACCTAGTGGGATTTTTTTTCATTTGTTACAGTGGTATAAAGTGAGAAAAAATCTCAGTCGTTACCACTGGTAATAACTTGGTGGTAACTAGTGGGAAAAATCCCGAAATGTCTTGAATTTTGATGAGTGATACACAAGATTCACACCTAAAAAGAGCACTTACTAGGTATTGGAGTGGGAATACGTAACAAAACATCGGTGCTCACAATTTCAAAGTTAGTAAGGGGCATAAAACGTGTATAAATACAATATTATTATATAATATTGATGTTGATACATGCAATAGTTACTAATCAACCCATTCAAGTACATTTTTTTTTTTAATTAAAACATTTTTTGAGGCTGACAATTTTATGTTTTTACGCTCTCCTGTAAAATTTGGTCTGAAGCACTTACTAGGTTTTGAAATTTTTGCAGCACGACATGTTGATTTGCAACACTACTCCTGTAATCGACTGAATTACTACAAGAAACATCAAATTTAATACAAAGTTCTTTATAAAAAACCGGACAAGTGCGAGTCTGACTCGCCCACTGAGGGTTCCGTACTTTTTAGTATTTGTTGTTATAGCGGTAACAGAAAAACATCATCTGTGAAAATTTCGACTGCCTAGCTATCACGGTTCATGAGATACAGCCTGGTGACAGACGGACGGACGGACGGGCGGACGGACAGCGGAGTCTTAGTAATAGGGTCCCGTTTTTACCCTTTGGGTACGGAACCCTAAAAATGAGATTTATGACATTTACTGCAGTAATACAGGCAGTAATGTCGCGCCGCAATACAGCAGCAGTAAAATGCTCGCGCAGTCTTAATCCGAACGGTACCTTAAGGAGCGGCATTCAGACTTTAAAAATATCAACTTGATTTGTTTTTCATATGATACGATCTTGCCACGACTCACGGTGCATCTTGTATGGACCAATAGGGTTCTGATGGTGCTATATTACCAGTGGTTGATGATGTTGTGTCAATAATTTTTCAATTGCACAATGTATCTTGTATGAAAAGAATTTTAAGGCTGTAATATTAGGTCCTTACCTATGAAATTGGCGTTTTTGTTCATAGATATAAGTCTGATCCTAGTTTTTTTTTTTTTTACAAAAGTACATACACAATTACAATAAAACTACAGTGCACTCAATAAACAACGATTTTACATACAATTAATTGTTATTTTTTATTGTTAAGTGTTCAGAATTAAGCCTTGAAAATAGGTCTTTTCATGTGCTGTCGGTTCGAGTATTAAAATTACTTATATTTTTCTAATGGTACCAATTTTCAAGAAATGGAGATATTGAAAACATACCTTAAAGGTGTCAAAAATTACTGGAAAAATTTTGTTTGGTTTGAATTAGCCATCAAAAAAATATCCGCAAAATTAATTGTATGGAAATTCGTGTTTCGTTGAAATTCTCCGGACAAAACGCCAATTTCATAGGTAATGACCTAATATTAAAAAAAAGCCTTGTACCGTCTCTCGATGTTTTTGTCTTAACAATCATAATAATATTATCATAATTAACGATATTCGCAAACCATTAGTAAAATCTGGCAAGATGAATAATTCCGCTTCACTGGCAACCTTCCAGCGACTAATGTAATTGTTTGTATATCGCTCGAGCCCTGTCATGTCTGGCCAATTTTTTGCCAAGATAATAAGATAATAGTTTAGTAACATGAGATATTTGCTGACTTTTTGGAGATGTTGAGACTTCTTGAGCAAACAGAAATTTTATCGGAGGTATTTTTATTTGCTTGTTTTAACAACTACAGCGACAGTGTTATCAAATTATTTCATTCATTTCAAATATTTTTAAATCATTAATTAAGGTAATAATCCAACACCGCCGCAAATGTGAAAATATTTCTGGATTTTTTACATTTGTGGCAGCAAAGCAGTCAGCAGTACATATGAACATGAATAAAGGATACTGTTGATAATAAAGGCTTTGATCAGATATTTGTGAACACATTCTCTGTGGCTAATATTTGCAACTATCTATATAATGCATTTCCTATGGAATAGTTTCTGTTAATATTTCATAGACTGCACAATCAGTGTAACAATTTTTATCAAGCCATAAAAGAGAGCGGTCAGCCAATAGGCGAATAAATCGAATGGAATATCTTTCTATTTCCCTCGGCGAAACAGATCGCAGCTTTATACACTCGTAAAAACGACGTTTTACTGTTATATGCATTTTCCATTTGGAGTGCCAAAACTCAGTTTTATGTTTATTGAAAACTTTCACGTACGGTGAAGTAATTGAAGTTTGGTAGACAGTTATATACGAGTATGTTCTTGAATTTGAGTAAAATGATTTAAAAAGCCAAGTAGTAATTCAATATGAATTGATTAGTCAAATTTAATATACTTACATATCGTGAAAATTGCCGCCGTTTTGACCTTTCCTGCAGAAATTAAATCGGCAGCATTAAATTTACGACAGCAGTATTGCATTGCAGCTCGATATTACTGCAGCCTGACTGCATTACCTACTACCTACCGTAAATATCAAAATCGATGTTGCTGGCCGGTATTTTGTCATTTGCTACCTATAATTTGAAATAACGGACTACCTTTATCTACGAAGGTATGACCTCTTTTTTACGTTGAAAAGGTGTTCTAATTCTAAACGAGCCTACCTCCCATCAACTCCATAAAGATTGCAGCGACAATGCGTGAGACAATGTGGCGACTCGCTTCGCTAATGGACTGCATAAATTATACCCGAGTTATACACTAGGACGTACAGTGGAATGGTTTCACCTTCTTCACACTAGACGCAATTGAGGGACCAGGCTGCCTAGCTAAGGTGACAATCGCTTGTGCTTCGCCATCGAATCGCTTTGTGTCTCTCTATCACTCATCCATATTAGTGTGACAGTGCACAGTGACAGTTGCGTTTAGTTCGCGTTAGCGATTGGCATGTTGTCTACGGGGCCAGCGCAGCGCGCTGATTTCCCACCTTCGTCACCGCCGCGCCGTCACCGGGCACGACATTCTCCTGCCAGCTATGTGGACGCGGCTGCCGCTCATGCATCGTACTTACTAAATTTGCGTAAGTGCCGCAATCTTATGGATGCTTAATCCATTATTTTATTAACCTTTTGGACGCCAATGACCGATATACCCGCACCGCAGGTTCAACGCCAAAGACTGATTAATCGGTCACAGACCACAGAGCAACATAGACCTACGTGCATATGCATAAAGTTCAATTTCAGTTTTGACACTTCGGTGACGTGGCGTCAGAGTGACTGCTTTTGTGTTTGACACGGCGTCGAAAAGGTTAATGATGATGACAGTGGAATCAAAATGTTGTGGCTTCTAAATCGTGACCCTTCTGAGGCCTTGGTCTCCAGTTGACACGGTGCTACGTCTTTATATTAGGTAACAATATTATAATTACCCATATCATATTTTATATTACTTATACCAAATACAAACTAGTTGACGGAATCAAACGGAGTCACGATCCTCAGCAATGAGGGACCGATTGAATAGAGAGATACCAAATACAGCTTTCTGAGTATTTTCAGTAGTTTTAAAAATTAGCATTTCGTAAGGACATTTTCGTGGAATTCCCCAAAAGCATACGAGTACACACGTTACCCCGCCTTCTCCCTCTCCCTCTCCCCCTCCCCCCCCCCCCCTACTAATGCATAGATTGTCGAATAGTGCGTTATCTACGCCCGTCTCAAACAGGATAGATAGAGTTAGACCAAGAAAAATCTGCAGCGATTTTGAAAGCCCACGCAGTGCAAGTGTTACTCTGCCGTCATAATCCCGATAATTCACAACAAACACCGATAACGAACTCTGCGAAACATGAAGTCATAAATGTCCTGTGAAAAATGTCGTTCTGACTTTTTGACTATTTTAAGGTTAGGCTACAGGGCAAACCCTTAACCCGATCGTCTTTGTTTTAGGCTCAAATTGTAGCTGACTAAATTGTCCAGAGCCGTTTTTCTCAAATTTTTTATATCATTCTTCGTTTCCAAATTATCGAGCACCAAAATCAAACATTCGGAAAAAATTGAATTTTATTTTCACTATTTCGACCATAACTTTTTTTGTTATGGACTTTCTCGAATAATTATTTTTGCACCTTACAGCTCTCGTGATTATGCGTCTTTTGAGCCTATTTTTTAATACCATATCTACACAACTTTCCGAGATATAAGGGGATCGCACTTTTTCGTGAAATCGGACCGTATACTGGAGCGAACGAAAAGACATTTCCAATGTCAAAATATTCTCGAGACGACTTTACCATATTGAAGTAAACCGGGAATATCACGAACGCGTTATAAATGTGTCATGGTGAATTACACACATAAATCGTCCTACTGAATTGTCTCCTCTACGCTAGTCTTAATGGACGACGTTACAAAAAACTGCGAGTGTTTTAAGTCACTGTCACAATCCTCGGCCGCGATAATTTACGATCAAACACGGCGAGGTAAAAACAATGGACTTTGCAACAATGGCTCATAGAAATGTAGGTTAAGAGTAAAGGGTTACTTCAAAGCTTACATTTTGCTACTGCGGTAATGCAAAACCATTCAACTTTAGTCCTGCAGTACAACAATGGTCCATAATTTCAACAATTAATAAAGTTTAGAATAAATTTAAAAGTGGAAAAATTACTGTCTTGGGTGAGACTTGAACTCACGGCCTCTGGATCGATACTCCAGCGCTCTGCCATCTGAGCCACCAAGACGTCATCCATAGCCAGCAAATCTTTCCACCATATTATAGGTCTATTAGGTATTATTGGTCTTGGTGGCTCAGATGGCAGAGCGCTGGAGTATCTATCCAGAGGCTGTGAGTTCAATTCTCACCCAAGACAGTAATTTTTCCACTATTAAATTTATTATAAGCTTAATAGCATCGTTCGCAGACGTTTCTGCTTGTTAAAAATTTAAATTAATAAAGTAGCAATACCAATCTTCATTTATTTTTAGCGTTGCCTGACTTTGATCTGCCTTTTATAAAAAAAAATATACCTTAGATATTGTAGAAAATTATTGAGGTCGCCAATTCCTACGTAACTGTCACATTTTTGACGTAAAATGCTTAAATATGGCAAAAATTTAATATGGATTCGCTTTATTTCCATTTTATTTAATTTCTACTATTTTATGTCGCACTATACTTAGTTACCTATTTTTTTTCAAATAATTTTCACACCTGAATATATTTGAGTGAGTTTTGGTCCATAATATAAAAGCTAGACTATAGTTGGGTTGATTTAGGGTACTTGCATAATTTTGAAAAGTAATGCAATATATTACATTAAATACAACCAAATAAGTTTTTGGCAAAAATTTCATTTTTGGTACAAGCTTTTATCGCTGACTGTACTTTTCTTACGACAGACAACTAATACTCATCGAGTCAATTCTAAAAACCCCTAACACAATTAGGTTGCGTTGTTTCATCACAGATTTCCTATGGCCACCTCCTGTCTGCATCATCAGATCAGCTCGATGGTACCATAATATTGCATTGTCATCCGATTCATAAATGCATGGAAAATTTCAGCTCAATCGGAAACCGGGAAGTGGATCAAATTTAACTTGCAAGATTTGATTACAGACCGACAGACAGACAACGGGACAGGTGAAAGTAAATAAAAGCTAGTAAATAAAAATAGCAATAAAGCAACGTACTGGGCTATGGTCTCAATCTCGATTATCCACGAATAAATACTTAGTGTCTTGACTTTTTGAGTACCTAGTTAATCTTTGAGGACCTTTTGTATTTCTATTATAATAGTTTAATGAAATCTACTATGAATGAAAGGTACGGTCTTGTGAAATATGATTCCACCCTCAATTAGACAGGACCCTTTTAACAAAGGTCACTTTATTCATGGAGATAATAATTTTTACTCGTAAATACGAGTAAGCCTCTCACAAGATACGCCACTCGTGTTCTCTATTCAAATTCAATAAAAGCTTGTAGTTAAATATCTAAGCAACCTTGTCCAATTTGTTAATTCAATCAATGTTAATGTAAGTACCCACATTTGAAAGCCCTAAAGGGCCAATTTTATTTCATAAGATTTTGATCAAATTTGGTAAATTTGAAGATCTTCTCATTCTGGGCGTAATAAACACGATCTCCCAATTTTGATGTCACAAAAAAAATACCTAAGTATAATTTTCCGTTGAGTTACCAAAACAATTTTAAGACACGGAGAAATTGCGCTTATCTATATTGTGTAGAATAGGGAATCATCTATCCACCAAAATGTATCGCATTTCTAAAAACTACTACAACCATATGAAAAACACCCTAATTTGTAAGCAACCTTGTCCATTCCATAAATCCTCAAGGCGGTAGGGTCAAGGTGGAAACAGTGGCTCAGTTCGAACAGTGACTCAGTCGCCCAAATATCGCCTCTCTCGTGTTGAAATTAGGTAGAGTGAGCCACTGTATCTGGTCTTTATCTACCGAGCCACTGTTTTCTCCTTGAACCTACCTACAATTGCACTAAAGCTAATTTCCTACGAATAAAAATAATCCTGAGGACCTAAAAGCTCTGAATACGCGGATGCGATCAAACGAGGAAATAATGCTCGACTGTGAAGACTAGGTTCTTAGGTCGACGCATAAAAAGGGTCGGTTTGACGAGCCGCCAAATCCGTGAGGGCTAGGAGATGAGAGATAGCGGAAAAACTTGGTGATATTCTCTTTGACGTCAACCACCTTAACACAACAGAGTAAATTTAAAAGTGGAAAAATTACTGTCTTGGGTGAGACTTGCACTCACGGCCTCTGGATCGATACTCCAGCGCACAAAACAACAACAGACAACAAAGAACACAACAACACAACACATCAGTACCTAAACAACAGAGTAAACAAAGGTATAGTTTGCGGCCCTGTGTGTCTACCTAAAAAGGTAGACACACAGGGCCGCAAAGTTGGTCAATTAAAGGGTTAAATAAAATATTACGAGTAAGGCCCACTTGCACCATTCCAGTAACCCGGGGTTAGCCGGTTAAACCTCGCGTTACCATGGTTACCAGTACAATTTGACACTAGGTTAACGGTTTATGATAAATACGGGATAGGAGGGTGTAAAAGCACAGACGGCCGTTAGCGCACTGCCATATATTTAAACCAATAACAGCGTGAGGACGCAGCCTCACGCACACATATGCCACACTTCCTCCCTCTAGTTACATAACTAACCTAAAACAATTCTTAAAAATATTTCTTAAAACTAATATTAGTACGCTTGCGTAACAATTTTTTGGGTACTATTGGCGCATTGCTTTGCACGTCAGGCAAATCTAGCCTCTGGCCTTCTGCTTCCGCCTCATGGAATTCATCCTCATCATCTGAGTTTATCTCCTCATTTCTCACTTCGCTCTTTGCCTTACTTTTTCCCTCTGTGGGGTCGTCCGATGATGGGGCCAAAGTCCGCGTGAGCGATGGACCCGGCGGTGGCTCATGGGTTGTCGTCGGCAAAGGCGACGGCAGTGGAGTTGGTGACGGTGGCAGCGTTTGTGGCGGCGGCGGCGGGGGCGGCGGCGGCGGCAACGTTTGTAGCGGCGACGGCGGCGTTTGCAGCGCAGAGGGTAAGGATGTCTCAGGTAAGTCACAATCCAGTGCATCACAATAATCCCAGCTACTTTCAGTACCTTTGTACGTAAGTATATGATTTTTATGTTTTTTTAATAAACACTGAGGTATTAATGTATTTTATTAAGTATAAAACTTTGCCCAGTCTTTTTTCAACCACGCCTTTAGACCAAGTGAACTAATGAACTTGTATTTGTTAGTAAATTTTTTTGTATAGAACGCGTTCACCGGTGGTAAAGGTTTCATTGTTCTTCCTATTCAACTTGTTATTCTGCGAACACTGTTTATTTTTGACAACATTAGCAAGGGTGACCGACAAGGATGAGGGCGTTGGCGTAACCGGGTGCAGTAGACCTAAACGCGATCTGAGTTTGCGTCCATACACTAGTTCAGTTGGTGAAGAGCCTGTGGTAGAATGAACGGAGTTCCTGTAATTGAACAATTACTGTAATAGTTTAACCTTACTATCCCGTACATTACGACCTGTTAGTAAGTTAGACTTGATCCCTTTTTTAATCACTTTGACCATACTTTCCGCCTGACCATTACTGGCCGGGTGGTATGCAGGTGACGTCATGTGTTGTATACCGTTTAAGTTACAAAAGGCGGTAAACTCGTGCGAACAAAAGGATGAACCGTTATCACTTACGATAACCGCAGGTAATCCGAACCTTGAAAAAAAATCACATAATTTATCTACGACCGCCATTGATGACGTCGAGTTTCCCATATCATAGACCCATTTGGAATATGCATCCACAACGATTAAATATGTGTGGTTATTTATAGGACCCAAGAAATCAATGTGGAGCCTAAAAAATACCGTGGGGGTAGGTCCCAATGTGCCAATGGAACCCGCGCCGGAGATGGCCGTAATTGAATGCAAACGTCGCACGAACCTATCATTTTTTCTATTGCCTCGTCTATACCGGGAAACCATAACCTTGAACGGGCCTCCGCTTTAGTTTTAACGATACCTAAGTGAGAGGTATGTAATTCAGACAACACTTTTCCCTGCAACCTTTCCGGTATTAACTACTTTATGGCCCCTCATAACACACCCGTTCTCAATCGATAGTTGTGTACGACATAAAAAAAATGGTTTTATTTTTATATCGTTAACTTTATGAGGCTAGCCATTCATGTTATACTTAATTACCTGTTGGAGAACAATGAAACCTTTACCACCGGTGAACGCGTTCTATACAAAAAAATTACTAACAAAAACAAGTTCACTTGGTCTAAAGGCGTGGTTGAAAAAAGACTGGGCAAAGTTTTATACTTAATAAAAGACATTACTACCTCAGTGTTTATTAAAAAACATAAAAATCATATACTTACGTACAAAGGTACTGAAAGTAGCTGGGACTATTGTGATGCATCCTCGTCGCCACTGATAAATACGGGATAGGAGGGTGTAAAAACACGGACGGCCGTTAGCGCACTGCCATATATTTAAACCAATAACAGCGTGAGGACGCAGCCTCACGCATACATATGCAACAGTTTAACCGCTTAATCCCGGGTTAGTGGAATGGTGCAAGTGGGCCTTTAAAACACGTGACTGTCGTGAAAAGGCAACAACACAACTACAAACTTATACCTATACCTATTTTATTTTGATAGGAAGGTATAATGTGCTTGATGTACAGGCCAATTTTTTGGGTTTCTAATAATCTATCTATATCTTCCGTCGCAAGTTTCTCGCGGTGCGTCCTATATTTTGATCCCTTCTTCCAGGCTTTCAATCCTCTGATCCGATCAAGGCCTCACTTTACCAAGGCTCTTTTAAGAAAAACCGCTAAGAGAGGAGGATCCTAAAAGACGATTTGACTTTATGACACATGACAGATTACTTTATGCCAACTGGTCATCAAATACCGTCTTCAAACCGTCCGCCTCATGTGACTTGCCGCTCGGAACGTGTATTGAATAATTCAAAGGATAACCCATGCCCAATATTTTGGGCCGTATTCTAGTCAAGACCCTTTAAAAGTTCGCATCACGCATAAAAATATGGACTTGTTGTATATTTATTGAGGGAAAACTAACGAATAATGGACTGAACGCTTCCCTTTAAAGAAGATGGCCAAAATGTTTGGTTTACACTGTCTATTTTAATTAAGTTCAGCCATTTGTAAATAATTGCATATCTTTGTTAAATAAACATTATTAAAGCCCTTACCTTCATACTCGTACCTACACACACTTTTAGGTACCTACTTCCAAGTATATTACAAAGTATTACCTTGAGGGATTTTCTTATTAATTATTTATTTATTAAAGGCTTATTAAACAGTAAATAAAACTATTTATATGTTAATGAAACGGCCTTGATATTCAAACCATTAATCAGAGGGTTTATTCAACCCTTTATTTTACGAGGGCATAAACTTTTTTCATTGGTCATAAATCAGTACACGTGAAAAGAACTTATTTTATCGAAGACTCGGATTTAAGGTGTAAATACCCTATTGTGATGTAAATTGGACATATAAGCCGGGTACGATGCAGGGGGAGGGGCATATTAGGTAAACTTACGGCCCGATTTAAAACAATGCTTATAAGATGTCATTGTGATACGATACTGGTCTGTCAGTGTCAAAAGTGACATTTTTAGGGTTCCGTACCTCAAAAGGAAAAAACGGAACCCTTATAGGATCACTCGTGCGTCTGTCTGTCTGTCCGACTATCCCCCCCTCCCCTTCATCTCTGAAACTACTGGGCCTAAAATTTTGAACAAAATATACAAAATAGTACTTTAGCTATAGATGTCAGGAAAACCTATTAAAAATGTGCAGTCAAGCGTGAGTCGGACTTATGTACGGAACCCTTGGAACGCGAGTCCGACTCGCACTTGACCGGTTTTTAGTTTTTTCGACCACAAACGTGCGTGCGGTAGCTAACAGATGCCCTTAAGGATGACTCACGCTAGACCGGCTCGAGCCCGATCCGAGGCGTCTGACACGTCACGTCATTTTCTATGTCGGCTGATCGGTAATCACGTGGTGCTTTCCATAGAAAACGAAGCGCCGGAAGCTCCGGCTCGGCCCCGACCCGGTCTAGCTTGAGTCTTCCACTACCCTAACCAACATAAGTGAGCTGTATACACACTACGGTTTCAGTGGCCTAGATATCTCAGTAACTTCTGCTCCGCTGGTCTGCCAGATGACAGATAGGCGCTGTAGTAGGACTAGAACAGCACTGCAACTGCACTCTAGGAAGGACAATAGTTATTTGTTTTACAAGGGGGCAAAGTTGTTGTTTAACCGCTCGTGCTAATATTGATACCCGAGCAAGCGAAAGATTCCAAAATTAAACCACGAGAGTAGCGAGTGGTTCGAAAAATGGAATCGTGAGCGTTGCGAGGATTTCAAAGCACGAGGATTAAACAAAATTTGCCCCCGAGTTTTCACACAAAAATTTTCACCACACCAACCCGAAGCAAATATAAAATATCAAACCAAATCAAATCCAAATGAATGTTATTAAATATTTATCATTCAAAATCATCATTTACTTATAAGTAAATTCTACCAGCAAACAAGAAAACAACTCAAGATTTGCATTTGATTACTTTGCCTCACATGTAAATAAAATGCAACAAATGCTATCATTTTATGAAGTGCAATGTAAGTTATGTAAGCCTTTCCGAGCTGGTGTGGTGAAAAAAAAATTGTTATGTTCTAAATGACAAAAAACTGACTTTGTCAACTCCACTATCGTTCGTACGAGTAAACAGGTAAAATTATACAAGATCGAGTTAGAAAAAATAATATGCATAAAACTCGATTGCTGTTTTTGTTTTACTTAAGGAATAACATACATTTAAAATAAAATTGAGTAAGTTAAAAAAAAAAACTATAAATAACATATCTGATGGTACATATCTACGGAACGCTACAAAATATGACTTCAACTCGCAGTTAGCGTTTTACACAAAATGCACTGCAAACGTAACATTCTTTAAGACTTTCTTAGCGCCACTTGCACATCCCGCTAACCCGGGTTTAACCGGTTAAACCTGGAGTTACTATCTTTACCAGTACAATTTGACACTGGGTTCACCGTTTAGGTGTTATTTATTTTTTAATTTAATTTTAATTTATTTATAATGTACTTTGACGATGCAAAAGAGATTGTAAAATCCTACTTGATTAAATGATATTCTATTCTTCTATTCTTCTTCTTCTAAACAGGTTAACCGCGGGTTAGTGGGATGGTGCAAGTGGCACTTACTGAAGTAATTTTACTGTGAAGCAGTTAGACTCGTAGCGTGCCGCCTATCTTAATTGAGTTAAGGACGTCCATACTCCCACCATAACAGCCGTTACCGCCATTCAATTGTGAACCGTGTTCATGTGCAACAAAGTCCAAATTTGAATGGTTTTTAATGGTTGTTACTGTTGTAGTGGGGAGGCATGACCCTCAAGACAGGTCCCAAGCAGTAATCGAATTTCACAAATTGATCTTATTTTGACAACACTCGCAGAGCATCTCCTTACTTATCCTTACTTAATATGTATTATAAATACGAAAGTTTATCTGTCTGTCTGTTACCTCTTTACGCTTAAACCGCTGAACCGATTTAGATAAAACTAGCGACCCGCTTCGGCTTCGCACGGATTATACAAAACCTGCACAAATTATACACCTAAACCTTCCTTAAGAATCACTCTATCGATAAGTGAAAATCGCATGAAAATCCGTTCAGTAGTTTTTGAGTTTATTGCGAACATACAAACACAAACAGACAGACGCGGCGGAGGACTGTTTTATAAGGTGCAGTGCATGGTATAATAATATACTCCGCCTGGTACTCCATTCCGAGATTCGCGTATGACCTAACTGACACGCGCCTACGTCATCATGCTGTTTAAAGGTTCTCAAACTTTGAAATGTGGGAGTAAAATAAAACAAATCTAATGTATTAAATTAAACTTTATTTATCTATACAAGACAAACGTTTGAAAAACTAATTCACAGTTACACATTAATTACCAAGCTTACGGCGTGAAAAGTTTGGAAAACACTGCGACTGCTGACACTGAGCGAGAAGGAAATAACAATTAACACGCGTTCGACAAGGATGACAGTCAGGGCATGAAGTTATCTAGATCCGAATTGTCAAATGTGCACAGCGCTATCCTGTGTTGCCAGTAGTATAAACAGAATTACCCGAAAGTCTGAAATTTCTTTCGTGAATCGGAAGATATTGCTAACGAGTAATTAAAAATGACGTGTTATTGTAAAATTTAAGCTAAAATACATATAAATGAAAATTATAAAATTATAAAAAAATATTTTAACTTATTAACCATAGGTATAATGTACCCATGTAACATGTTATGTTGAAATAAAGTGGCAATCTTATTGTGACGTAGGCCCGTGTCACTCTGGGAATGGAAGACCATGTTTTATTAGACCATGGTGCAGTGGTTTAATGTGGAGATAGTTTGAGGCCCGGGAAAGGACTTAAGGATAGTTTTTATCAATCATCATCATCATCCTTCGCAGACATCGCGGGTTGAAGATAGTATTTTATAAAAGCTTGAGGTCTGGTTGAGGAATAAGGAGGCCGAACCTAATTTTAAAAAAACCTCTGTCTTGGGACTCGTGGGTAGAGAATCTAATTCACAAACTTTCGAATTAATATTTTTTACACCGTACCTGCGAGCATCTGTACTTATATTATACATTTGTAATAATTACTGTTATGAATGAACTGAAACTGAAAGACGGCACTATCAAATAAATCTTTTACTTTGCTCTAAGTATTATCTACTTCCTATATTAGTTTACAGACCTACTCGAGGCACTTGAGAAATATGTTTATCCTGGAGGGCCTATCTCCTGTAGAGGACAAATAAGACTAAAAAGTGAAAGAAAGGTAAATAATACTCACCTATAAAACGTAAAAGTTTTTGCCAAAAAAATCATTTTTGGTACAAGCTTTTATCGCTGACTGTACTTTTCTTTGCATCGTCAACTAATGTAATATTCATCGAGACAATTTAAAAAACCCCAAAGTCCCCAAACACAATTAGGTTACCTATATACGTTGTTTTATCACAGAGTACCTATGGCCAACTCCTGTCTCCATCATCAGATCAGCTCGATTGTACCCTCAGATTGTCACCCGACTTACATATCCCATGCAAATTTTCATCGGAAACCGGGAAGTGGGTCAAATTTAACTTGTAAGATTTGACCCGTACAAACATATTTACATACATAATTATGTACATCATAGGTACATTGCAAGTTAAATAAAAGCTTGTTAAAATAAAAGTAAGTAGCTAGTTATTCATCTAACTCTCCTGTGAAGCTAATTATTTTTTAAACAAAGTCGAAAGCTGATTTGCATAAAAATTTCATATAAAAGACAAGCGAGATATAAATTAATGTATTCATGGCCAAGTTTTACATAGTCACAGTACAATTATTATCACACGAACATTAACCAACGAGGCCGAGTGGAAAAGATAGGATCGATCCTAAAGGGGCCCACTTATTAACAGTCCACCGGACGGTATCGGCCTGTCAGTTGTTTGGATCTGTCAAAATTTTGTTCTAACTGACAGGCCGATACCGTCCGGCGGACTGTTAATCAGTGGGTCCCTTAATGGTTTTTTTTATAATTATGAATACTGCTCACTACGCATAAAAGACGTGAAAATTCATTCAATTGTTGACCTTATTTTAGGGCAATTAATCCTAAATTGAAACTAGCTTTGCAATGTTTCTTATGATTGTGTTATGTGATAGGGCAGTATTACTATTATGGTACTTATTTATAGTCATAAATTCAAATAGATATGAGGTGGTGGTACTAGTGCTCGACATGCTAATGCCAAATAAATGACACGCCGCTGTCACCTCTATTGACAATGACATGTACTGGGACCGCGTCGAGCACCAGTACCACCACCTTAAAATACATTGATTATTTTGTTTAATGGTTATACAGTCTAACAGGCAAATTTGGTTAGATTTCTATGAAAAATTAACTGAACGCTAAGCGGACGATATTTTGCTTAGCTTGAAATTAAGTTAAGATACTGCGTTTACTACTTAAACTATGAATTGTATAGTGAAGTATCTTAAACAAACTTTAGCATCTCGCAGCTAACAACACTTTATTGGCTCAGTTTAAAACTGACTTAGTTTTATCTCAAGGGATATTTTATGGGTAAATTTCCTCGTTTAATAAGCTATTTAATATGCTTGGAAAAGATAGTTTGCTATCAGTTCCTGGCCAAAAGTTATAATGAATAATTTTTGCGGGTAAAATGTTTTTTTTATTTTTTTGTGACGGAAAAAATAAATAGCAAGAGTGTTTGGAATATTTGAATTAAGTATAACATACCGGCACTACTTTGGAAAAAAACTCCTACCTATCTTATTTAGTCCATCAATGTCGTAAATATGTATAGGATGCATATCAAGTCAAAAGCCCGACCAGCCGGCCTAGCCAAGGTTACAATCGCTATCGCTTCGACAACGAAACGCTTTGTGTCTCTCTATCACTCTTCCATATTAGTGCGACAGTGACAGTTGCGTTTCGATCGCTATGGAGCGTAAGCGATTGGCTACGCGGCCCGCGGCCAGACATATATTATGATCATTGTCAAGAGGGCGCTGTTATTATCATGTATGTGGTGACTAGGGTTGCCAACCGTACTATATTATATAGTATTGTACTATATTTTGGCTCTCTGTACTATATACTTTTGGAAAAATATATAGTACGCTAAAATACTATATTTCCGATTAAACGTATATTACACTCATGTTTAGTATTTTAACTGAAAGTACTATATTTTTTTGGAATGTACTATATTTTTATTCCTTATTCTGGAAAATACTATATTCCACCAAAAAAAAGTTGGCAACCCTAGTGGTGACAGTTCAGTTTAGTATGAAAAATTTTGTTCCAATGGAATTCCGCAATATGGTGCGTGATCATATATTATGACTCCTCTTCACGTTGGGCCAACGCCAACGCCAACGAGGGACGCATTTATGCGTTAGAGGGAGCAAGTGATATTGCTATCTCATTCTACCGCATGGCTGCGTCCCTCGTTGGCGTTGGCGTTGGCCCAACGTGAAGAGGAGCCATTACTGGTCAGGCTTTACTGCCTTTCAACTTTGAGTAGCAGATCAGCTGGCGACGCCCTTGCCAGAAAAGCAATTAGACTGCAACATAAAAACAACATAAAATGGCCACAATATCACAGGACATAAAAAAACTCCGCATGCATATTTTTACAGACACTTGAACGAGTGAAATAAATCGCGGAATGTGATAGCCGCATAAAGACAAAACGCCGTAAAACGAGGCCGAACGTATTTTGTCAAAATCCGGCTTGTAGGTTTTACGACGGGGCGTAAACCGTGACAGCTGTCTTGTAAAAAGTTTATACAAATGTGCGGGGATATTGCAATGAACTACATCATATGGACTGGATAAATGTTACGGGCCTTGATACACTGAAATTAATCTAATTCTAGCTCTTAAAATTTAAACAAAGACTCTAACAGGGACAACAGAGCAAATGTGGGTCTAGCGATTACCTACCCTTACGGTTGAACACTTTTAACCTACTATTTATTATAAAATTATATTAAAGTTGGGCGCCGTAGAAGAAAAACTAAAGCCTGGAAGGATCTGACCTTATCCGACGAGTACTGGATCACCACCGCCACGTCTCCAAAAGCTCGAGTACAGGGCCAAAGAAGCACTCGCCGATAGCCCCAGGGGCACACAAGGGGGTAGCACGCTGACAAATACCTTTTGGTTTGCAATTTTTGTGAAGTTACCACGAAGCAAAGGATCTCCGTTTCAACTAGGACAAAAAAAGCTTACCTACCGTAAAATGCCGATTAACCACTGGATAATTGTGTTTTATACATTAAAACTATTATCAACAGAGATCGGCGGGGATGAGCTATTTACCTTATAATTTGACATGTCTTACGTAATATTATAAAGCAAATAGCTCACCCCCGCCGATCTCTGATTATCAACGATGTAAGTTTAATAGTGATATTATGATAAATAAGCAAGATTAAAATATCACTAACCTATTGAAATGTCCGGATGTTCTCCATTCTTAGTACGAGATGCATTTCTCAACCGATTATCGTGAAGTTTTGTGAGCATTAAATAGTTTTTTTTTTTGTTAATTCAGTTTTAGGAAATTAGGTAACAAAAAAATGGCGGTGTCATGGGGGTCCTCGAGAGGTCTAGGTAGCTTACCTAGTAACTACATAACGTAAATTGTTGATATTTGCCAAGACATTTCAATCGAATTAAGTGTCCATATAGTTCTCAGTTCAATGGTTTATTGAGGTGAGGTGATCCTGGTTATATTATACGCGACCACGTTATTGTAGGGAGCGATGTTTATAGGTTTTTACTCGGAATTGGACAGCGTTGCAAGGGTTAACTTTCACGAGATGCTTTAGGGCACACGTCGCTAATAAAAGTTACCATTTACCCTTTATGGAGCGCGTGGCGCTTTGATCTAAGTGTTCTAATTTTTTTTCTGGGAACTGAAATGAATAAGTGAAATAACAATTAAAACCCAAGTAATCACTTAGATAAAATTAGTCTATGTCCTCTCCGTATCTAAGATGAATCTAATTTCTTACAGGGTAAAATTCGTAAAGTCCTGAGAACCATGGACTAAAGCAATTTTAAGATTTTTTTTTAAAAGTGTATAGTACCTTTCTTTTTTGTGACAAAAACTTTGAATGTGACAAAAAATTGAATTGAAAACGTTCGGTAAAACTAGGGTCTTTTCTGTGGACAAAACAAAAGTTAACGATTTGGATACATTTTTATAATATTTTCAGCATACAAAACCAAGGAGTAGAAAGTTTTAATAATGCCGATAAAGATAAAATTGGACATAAGGGTTCAGAGTCCGTTTATTTCATTATGTCCACAGGAAAGTAGCATAACTTTTACTCATACTCAACTTATACTAAAAAAAAATTTGACCTAGTGTAACCAAACCAGTACCACTAGAGTAAATTTCATTCGATAGCGTGACAGACGTACGAGTTTCTGTTTTGTATGGGATTTTGAACAGCGCGCCAAGTGGGACGTTTTGGAAACTCACAAAAAGAGACTTAATGCAAATATTCATACTTCCCTAACTTGCACTTACTTCCCTAACTATAAATCTAGTTATGAAACTAGGTCCTGATGTGTTCTGCTCGTTAGCTCTTTGTTGTATCTTAATAACTTTGCAGTCAAAGGAAAGGGCTTAGCTTCATAACTTTGGCAGCAGTCTAACTTTCAAGACTTAGGCGCTTATCACACTGCCGTTGCATTACGAAGTGCAAGGCGACGAATTCCCGTGCGGCGACGACGGTACGATGATTCGGTTATATCCGTATCTTCGTCCGAACCTGCGGTGCACGACGAATCGTGTTTATTGAACAAAAATCCGTACGTTAATTTCGCGCGGCGCGCCATTCTTTTAATTTGTTTCCTACTAATTTCCTGGCTCCCCACTCTTGATTTTCATTCACTCAACTTATCTTTGATTCACCTCAACTCTACCGACACGTAAACTGTGAAAGACTCATATGGAAACAGTATTAGGGCTAATATGATGATGATAGATTACATATATAGGTACGTGGTCTCTGCTTACCACCCCTTCGGGAAATAGGCGTGATTATAATGTATGTATGTATATAGGTCATAAGGTTAGTATGCGAGATCTAATCAAAGGCGATGCGCCGGAATTATTAATAAATCCAGATCTCATCAGCCTGTTAATTAATCATTCTTGTAATTAATCGCGGTCCGTCTCCATTATCCTCTCGATGAAGAGGGCTATATATATAACAAACATGGCTTGATATCTGATAAATAAACATTTATGTCAGCTAGACAACCAATGTCGATATAGCTTAAGAAAAAGCCAGGAAATTATAAAAAAGACTATCTCCCTATTATACAAATATGTATAAACGTAATGACCGTATTTTCTAATCACAGTTCACTTTATGACTGAAATAAATGAGTAATTTCTAAACACACCACTTATTAAAATTCACTCTGAATGAAACTTTTCGGTCAACACATAGTTCCGACCTTCCGACTCAGTTTAAAATAAACTGAATAGAGTAAATAAATTGATAAACACGTCCTGATTAATTATTGAAATAATTTACATTACTTATAAATTAGATGATTGAAATTAAATATTATTAATTAAGTAAATTTTTTGGTATTTTTATGCAAATCACAAGTGCGCCTTTTAAAACTACGACGAATCTAACCAAGCGTACGGCCTGGTTGTTGATGGCTAATTGAGTTGTGTTCCCATTTGTCCCCGCCACGCGTGACCGCCGCTATACATGACGCGGGAACAGATGGGTATGATTTAGTTATATGAATGCACCTTTTCCCATTTGTGCCCGACGAGGAAAAATGGGAATACCTACACCCTAATTTACGATAAAAGGTATCTTATTTGTTTCTATAGGGAACGTGCATGAACTATACCTGCACCAATTGTAGATGTCTGTTTGGCCCTATGGTTGACTGGTAGAGAATGCCATTTGGCATTAAGTCCGCCATTTGTACATTTTGTATATACTTTGTGCAATAAAGTTTAAATAAATAAATAAATATAGGGGGCAGCATAGCTAGGAGCCGTCAGATTTTTGACGCGCGTAAATATGAAGTTTATGCTTCCGATGTAGCTCTTAAGATGGCAGAACCTACTACAACTACAACAGGAAACGTACGGTAGATGGTAGCACTTGCTTTGGCTGTGGTACATGTTAATGTTTCCGATTCAGGCCACAAGATGGCAGACTCCAACGCGCACGGTCCCTATTTGAAAGGTCCCTTACCTTCTTGCTATGTATTGCTGTATAAGAAGTGTAATGTATTATTTAGGTGAGGGGGGCCCAAAGCGAGCACCTGAAGAGGAACTGCGAAAAAAGTATTAAGAAAATATCAGTAACACTTAACTTTGAATGCTGTTTAAAGCTGAATTTATCGTAGTTTAATTATACATACTTCAATATACTGCAAAGTTTAGGAAAAGTAATAAAAATAACGAATTACGAAAACTTTACTTTTGCTCGCTTTGCCCGAGGCGGGGCCTAAAGCGAGCACAGGTTTTGGGCAAAGCGAGCACAAAAGGGGCACACTTAACTCATGAAATAACCATACAATATCTATTTTATTTTTTATTTTTTTTTATGTTATAGTCAGCAAACGAGCAGACGAGCCGCCTGATGGGAAGCGGTCATCGTCGCCCATGGACATAAGCAACACCACAGGAGCCACTTAAGCGTTGCCGACCCTTGAGAACCCTAAATACCCGCTTCTTGAAGAATCCCATGTCGTAGCGCAAAGGAAATACCTCAGGAGGCAAGTCATTCCACATTCTGCACGTTCTGGGAAGAAACGAGCGAGATGCCCGCTTATTCTTGGTGTGCCATGTATCTAAGAAGTGGGGATGAACTTTGCTCCTTTGGCGGGAGGTGCGGTGATAGAAACGAGACGATGGCACCAAATCAAAAAGTTCTTCCGAGCATTTTCCCCATTGTACAGACGGTAGAACATGCAAAGAGAGCCAACGTCTCTCCGAAGGCTAAGAGGTTCTAAGCCATCAGTAAGTTCGGGATCGCCGACAATACGAACTGCCCGCCGTTGGATGGAGTCAAGAGGAAGGAGCTGGTATTGTGGAGCGCCAGACCAGAGATGAGAACAGTACTCCATATGAGGTCGAACCTGCGCTTTATATAACAAAAGCCGGTGACTAGGTGTGAAGTACTGTTTGGCTCTGTTAAGCACCCCAAGCTTTTTGGAGGCCAGTTTGGCTTTATGTTCCAAATGACTCCGAAACTGGACTTCGTTCGTAATATCGACACCAAGTATCCCGATACTTTTAGCCATGGTAAGGGGAATGCCCTGAAACTTTGGCGCCGTGACAAATGGGGCTTTTTTAGCGGAAAACGCACAGACTTGTGTCTTACTGGGGTTGAACTGGACGAGGTTACGTTTACCCCACTCGGCGACCTGTTCAAGGGACGTCTCGATCTCAGACACAAGTCGCATCCTACACTCCGACACCTGCTCAGGGGGGGCGTTTACACGACCTGTATAACAGCTATCGCCAGTGCTGTCATCTGCATAGCAATGAATATTGTTAGTCAATAACATATCATTGATATGCAGAAGGAACAGAGTAGGCAATAGTACAGATCCTTGGGGTACGCCAGCGTTTATGGGCTTATAGTCCGAGCATATTCCGTCAGTGACGACTGAAATGCTACGCCCACACAGGAAGCTGGAAACCCATGTGCACAACCCCTTAGGAAGCCCGTATGAGGGAAGTTTTGAGAGAAGTGCCTTATGCCAAACCCTATCGAAGGCCTTTGCGATATCCAGGCTAACAGCCAGTGCCTCTCCCTTACTCTCTATGGCGGTGGCCCATCGGTGAGTGAGGTAAACAAGAAGGTCTCCAGCGCCTCGACCACGGCGAAACCCGTATTGCCGGTCGCTAATTAGCTGGTGGTCTTCGAGGTACTTAAGGAGCTGGTTGTTTACCACAAGCTCCATCACCTTAGAGAGCAGGGAGGTGATCGCAATAGGCCGGTAGTTGGAAGGGTCGGTACGGTCACCCTTTTTGGGTATAGGGTGAACCCAGGCAATCTTCCAGGAAGACGGGAATTTCCCTGAGCGGTATGAGAGCGAGAATCTATTTGGAGATAAGGACAGAAACTACGTCGATCACATCAATAAAACTCTAATTATTTGATATAGACTTTAATCAGTGTCAAAACGTAAGAAATTTAACAATAAATGGTACGTCTTACCAAACATACAACATAGGTACTTTAAATTGTCACAGCCTTTACAAAAATTCTTCTTCTTCTTTAAACTTTTCATCAAACAAACATTTATTTTATCTTATATCTCTTGACATGTGTCACAGTAAAATGATTCAATACCAATATAAGTTGTGCAGTTTTCAAGTGCCTACAACTTGCAGTATGTGGGCACATGCTCACTTTGCCCTGCCCGCTTTGCCTTTTCGACCAAACCCACATTGTACTCAAACCTATCGTTCAAATATTTCGCGCACATTCATGAATATTTTACTTAAACAAAAAGCTAAATAACTGTCAATCCATACTACAATTAACGTTTTTCAACAGCGATCTCACAAATCCACAAAACACTCGATACATACCTTGTATTTTTCATATCTGAACTTATCAAATCGTAATTTTGGTCATTATGACGCGCACGGTCACTAACAGTGGCGGTGGCCAATTGTGGCAGACAGAGCATGCCGGGGCGGATCTCTCCACGCAGTCACACCGCTATTGCTGTTATATTTTCAAGGTGAGCACCAGTGCTCGCTTTGAGAAGTATGCTCGCTTTGGGCCCCCCTCCCCTATAGCCGTCGTTAGAACTCCATGAATAAATTAATAGTAAGTAATGAATTATTATCATCATATTTATAGAAGGTCAACACCCCGATAAAGATTACTCGGGACAGAGGTGTAGGGTTAGAGTCGGTGTAGTTTTATTTGACGTTCATAAGCGCGTGCATTGTAATATAATCTACTTGAAATAATCTATCTTCATCTTTATCTTTGATTCCTACGTCGGACAATGTGTTTGTAGAGTCTGAGAGAGAAGAGTCGAGTCGTGTAATGTAATGTAATGGGCTCCACGCATTTCACGACTCTCTTTTACAGCACAACCTCTAATAAAGGTGCCAAATAATGTTAGGTGTTAGGTACCTATTGCAGATTCCCAGGTCTATTATATTTAAAAAAATTGTCATGGTTTTGATCCATATACTGGACGAATGTCTTGGTGATTGGCGCGCATCTCCCGCACGACTTTCACTTGATTTCGCATGCACTGATCAGCGTGAGCGATCTTCAAGGTTGTATCAGTATACGACGAAAACCGTACCAAATTGTTAAATTTGAATCATACCCATTGTCTCGGTATATTATTTTTCACTGAAATTAAACTAATTATTGGAATTACAAATCAGCTTAATTTAATGCACCTACAGTTTTGCGACTAGCCACACCTACCTATACCATTATGTAGTAGATATTTAAGCCACTTACATGCTTAAGGGGCCCACTGATTAACAGTCCGCCGGACGGTATCGGCCTGTCAGTTGTTCGGAACTGTCAAAATTTTGTTCTAACTGAGAGGCCGATACCGTCCGGCGGACTGTTAATCAGTGGGCCCCTTTACATGCGTTACATTTTCTTTCGGCCTGATTCGAACTTTAAAGGGGCCCACAAATTACCAGTCAAATTTTGCGTTTAAGTCGTTTATCTGACAGGCTGATATCGTCCGGCGAACTGGTAATCAGTGGGCCCCTTTAAAATGTTAGAAACTGGTAAGTAAATTTACTTGAATTATCCTTAAGTTAACTATCGAATCTACAAAACAATTACCACGGCAATAACAAAAATTTGGCAAATACTCGCACTCGACCCAAAAGTTGTCATGTCATAAAAAAACTATTAAACTTCGAACAGTATCAGCTGGGATTGTACGCTGGGACTCTCAGGAGACCACGGTTGGGACCTAGGGGCTATTCATAAATTACGTCATTTCAAATTAGGGGGGGGGGGGGGGTCTGGACATCGGATGACGGTAGCATGAAGTAGGAGTAAATGGGGTCATTTGAAGCATGATTTTTGGATGATTATAGGGGGGGGGGGTCAAAAATCGTCAAAAATCGATGACGTAATTTATGGACAGCCCCCTACGGTCCATATAACGCAGCAGAGGACCTATTTGACATTGAAGAAGTTTGGCAACAAACTCTGGACAAAAAACAGGTAGGTAGGTAGGTAGTTATAGATAACTAAACCTTTTTCTAGCAAAAACGAGAGACTGACAAAATGAAATATCGACATCGACATAACTTTTATCGATAGGTAGGTAGGTACCGCAACTTTATAGAGAATAACTACTAACTATTAACATTGTTTAAGAAAATATCTACCGCGAAATAGTAATAGCCTATCGTTTATTATAAAATATATCATTTTTAGGGTTCCGTACCCAAAGGGTAAAACGGGACCCTATTACTAAGACTTCGCTGTCCGTCCGTCCGTCTGTCTGTCCGTCCGTCCGTCCGTCTCTCACCAGGCTGTATCTCACGAACCGTGATAGCTAGACAGTTGAAATTTTCACAGATGATGTATTTCTGTTGCCGCTATAACAACAAATACTAAAAACAGAATAAAATAAAGTGTTAAGTGGGGCTCCCATACAACAAACGTGATTTTTGACCGAAGTTAAGCAACGTCGGGCGGGGTCAGTACTTGGATGGGTGACCGTTTTTTCTTGCCGTTTTTTTTGCCGTTTTTTGGATTATGGTACGGAACCCTTCGTGCGCGAGTCCGACTCGCACTTGCCCGGTTTTTTAATAAATAAGGGACATAAGTTTTAATTACAACTACCAAGCAGTGATTTTCTAGTAGAAGTAGCTGTATTTGGCTTTTGTGACTTAAACTAGTTCATTTTTACTTAATGTACAGTACTTATTACTTTCAGGCAGCCAAGCCCTCAATTACTACGTAGCTGCCCATTACTTCTAACCAGCTGGCCTAAACTAACACTTTTGGCGACCGTGCACAAAATGGCGACACTGTTTTACTCACGTGCCTCGCTGGCCTAAACTAACACTTTTGGCGACCGTGCACAAAATGGCGACACTGTTTTACTCACGTGCCTCGCTGGCCTAAACTAACACTTTTGGCGACCGTGCACAAAATGGCGACACTGTTTTACTCACGTGCCTCGCTGGCCTAAACTAACACTTTTGGCGACCGTGCACAAAATGGCGACACTGTTTCACTCGCGTGCCTCGCTGGCCTAAACTAACACTTTTGGCGACCGTGCACAAAATGGCGACACTGTTTTACTCACGTGCCTCGCTGGCCTAAACTAACACTTTTGGCGACCGTGCACAAAATGGCGACACTGTTTTACTCACGTGCCTCGCTGGCCTAAACTAACACTTTTGGCGACCGTGCACAAAATGGCGACACTGTTTCACTCGCGTGCCTCGCTGGCCTAAACTAACACTTTTGGCGACCGTGCACAAAATGGCGACACTGTTTTACTCACGTGCCTCGCTGGCCTAAACTAACACTTTTGGCGACCGTGCACAAAATGGCGACACTGTTTTACTCACGTGCCTCGCTGGCCTAAACTAACACTTTTGGCGACCGTGCACAAAATGGCGACACTGTTTCACTCGCGTGCCTCGCTGGCCTAAACTAACACTTTAATTAAACGGTAATTAACTCACTTAAACGTATATTTGAATTCGGCTCGGACAAACTTACGTGCCGCCTTGGTAACTTGGTAAACTAAACTAGGTGTGACGTGACCAAAAAGCAGAGCTAAAAACCCTCGTTGGTAAAATTAGCACAAAACTTTATTTATTTATTTATTTAGTAATTTAAATCAGGCATCAAGGCCCATATTACAAATACCTTGCAGACTAACATACATATGTATTTTATAAACTTAAAACTAAACACTATTTAGGCGACAAAACGGCGTGGCTCCGTGTTGCATCGTCTGGTCTTGTGTCGGATTGCGAGGATAGTCGGGTTATGAATGGGGTGAGAAAAGATGACAGGGGGGTGAGATGGTTTTTAAATGCTACTGCTGCCTAAATAATGTATTCCTATTACAAATAGAGCTATAGTAATATTCATAATAAAAAAATCCATTCAACAACGTTTCGAAATCACCTTTTGTATAAAATCCCATCTCACCCCAACTACGAGGGACTACAGGTGAGGAGGGATTTTGTGTTTTTCGTTAAAGTTATGAAATGGAACTACCTAAAATCATAAAAAACCTAAAATACAAACGGCCGGAACATTTATTAATAAAATTAAGTTTGCATAAAATGTAAAAGTAAAATGTTATCGAGGTTTGAATGCCAGTTTTGTCCCTACTCACCCCATTTTACGGTACTTACCAAGTACTTGGTCGGAGGCTTTACTGCCTTAGCTATGTAGCCATGACATGAAATAGTCCCAGACGCATAAGTAATGTGGGGTAATATAAAATAACCCTCCGCATAGTTTACTTCTGTCTTGACCATTAAACTATAAAATACTCATTACTATGTTAATGGTTATACAACTACCCGTTAAACTTTACTCGAGCAACTTTTACAATAGGCAGTTGAAGGATTGAAAGGGATCTCTTGGGAGAAACAGCAATAAAATATGTCATTATATAGGACGGTCTATACCGCGAACCAAGTTCGACTTGTTTCCTCTCTGTCGCACTTATAAATTCGTATGTAAGTGTGATAGGGAGGCAACACGTCGAACCTGGTTAGCGGTAGGCCTTCGGACAAGGCCGAATCTAATTTTCCTGTACCTACGTATTTCTTTTAAATATACATACACATTCATTTAGACGGCCTCCTAGAATAGTCAGTATTGACCCTGCCTACGAAGCAGGTAGTACGGGTTTGAGTCCTGGTAAGGCCATTTTTATTTAAATAAACTCAGTACAGGTACCTATAGGTACCATTTTTTCTATTAGATAAAATAACATAGCCAATTTTACTGAAAGTAAATGTAATTCTTTATTATTTAAACTTAACATCTAAAAAAAAATTAAAATTAATGTTTACTTAACGAATTACATTTTGTAGGTACTAATGGAAAAAGTTTGCGAACTCCTAGAAACGAGTCAGGAAGGGATTGAGAACATTTCGTTTACTTTTAACTGGGAGTTTTAACTTTTTGTACAATTGCACAACCCTAACGGCTGCTACTTACTACGTTGGGAATCTCAGTTTACGGCCTAACCTCAAATTTGGTTCGTTAGGGTTATCACAATTTTAATTCTGTTATTTTATAAAAAAAAACCTTCAGGCAGTGAACGGAAATAACGTTCACTGCCTTTAGGTTATTCCGTTAGCAAATTTAGCAATACACAGATAATTGTGCCAATTTTATCTTAATCTAACTTGGGCGCTAATAATACAGCTAAAAAAAAGTTTATAATACGTAATTAAATATAAATAATTATTTCTTTGATCAAGTTTTTTTTTACTAGAAATAGAGGACTTCGAAATCTTAGTTTTCGTTTATTAATAAGTAGGTAATAGGAGACCCAAAATAGCGACGGATGTTCATTTCTGAAGAAACGTGCCAATTTTATTAAAAAGGCCCTAGGCAGCCATTTCACAAAAAAAAAAATACACTTTCAGTCCGCAAGCAGCTGGATAAATAAAATTGTGTAAAACAACCTTTTAACAGCTTTTGTGCAATAAATAGGTTTTATTTAACAGGAAATTGCAAGGGGGTGGAAGCCGCCATTGGAGCGCTTATAATTAAGTCGTTTCAACGGATTTCCATTCACCATGTATTAAAGATACCTACACTGGTCTGCATTCTGACGGTCTTAATCTAATCGAAATAATATACAGGGTTACTTTTTTACCGGTACAATAAATTTTACCACATCATTAGTATCGATAATAGATCACATTGCACAAATAAAAATTTTTTTTTTTTTATTTCGCATCAATTAATTTATCCTTCACCAATTTAGTAACTTCTGGTTGCACTAATTACAAGGTGTCAACGGTATGAGGTAAAAGGGGCGGGGCGGGGCGAGCGGGCCGGCGGCGCACGATTTGACAACTGTTGGAGACTAAGAACGCAACCTCATTAGATAGGTTTTATTTTTCTGTTCTTACTGACATGTGTTGTCACGTCACTTCTTGATTTCCTTCAAAAATACGTTTGTGTTATTTGTTCCCGTTTTATTTAACTCTCACTTATCTTACAAATAACCATCAACAACAAAGCATCCGGGAAACTGCGAATGCAAAGTGCAACCCTTTGACCGATAAGACAGTGCGTTTGACGAAATTAAACGTGAAAATTACTTGGAAAGAATCGAAGCAAACGTACAAAAACGGGCACGCCTTTGTTTACAAAACCACGGACAGCATTTTGAACATTTACTTAAGTATGTGAATTAGTACGAGAAATGGACTCCATTAATTAGGTATGTAGGGTAGATTTCAATCATTGTACATAGTTGATTCCAATTTTTTAAATACGCCTCAATGAAAAATGTTGCAGACTTACTTCGTAATTTTATCAGATTTCGAGACCTTTTGTCATACTTCACACAAAGCAACATCTTCATTTTGACGGTCCTAAGCCCGTGCAAGTATGAAGGAAGAATTGGGATCAAGTAGTATTTTTTTATGTCAATACGTGTGCCGCCGCCGCTCGCTAAATCGCGCGCGATGACGTAAACAAACAGTTGCCAGTTCGTGCGTTTGCTAATTGATGCGTAAGGCATCCACATTTTCTAGTACTTTAGCGGGTAAAAAAGTAACCCTGTATATTATACAGGGTTACTTTTTTACCAGTACAATAAATCAACATACGTAATTGTTGCTAATAATAAAAAATACCAGCATTCTTTGTTACTACTATTTGGGAAAAAAAAAACAAAAATACCAATGCCCGAACTTATCCGCTAAAGTACTAGAAAATGTGGATGCCTTACGCATCAATTAGCAAACGCACGAACTGGCAACTGTTTGTTTACGTCATCGCGCGCGATTTAGCGAGCGGCGGCGGCACACGTATTGACATAAAAAAATACTACTTGATCCCAATTCTTCCTTCATACTTGCACGGGCTTAGGACCGTCAAAATGAAGATGTTGCTTTGTGTGAAGTATGACAAAAGGTCTCGAAATCTGATAAAATTACGAAGTAAGTCTGCAACATTTTTCATTGAGGCGTATTTAAAAAATTGGAATCAACTATGTACAATGATTGAAATCTACCCTACATACCTAATTAATGGAGTCCATTTCTCGTACTAATTCACATACTTAAGTAAATGTTCAAAATGCTGTCCGTGGTTTTGTAAACAAAGGCGTGCCCGTTTTTGTACGTTTGCTTCGATTCTTTCCAAGTAATTTTCACGTTTAATTTCGTCAAACGCACTGTCTTATCGGTCAAAGGGTTGCACTTTGCATTCGCAGTTTCCCGGATGCTTTGTTGTTGATGGTTATTTGTAAGATAAGTGAGAGTTAAATAAAACGGGAACAAATAACACAAACGTATTTTTGAAGGAAATCAAGAAGTGACGTGACAACACATGTCAGTAAGAACAGAAAAATAAAACCTATCTAATGAGGTTGCGTTCTTAGTCTCCAACAGTTGTCAAATCGTGCGCCGCCGGCCCGCTCGCCCCGCCCCGCCCCTTTTACCTCATACCGTTGACACCTTGTAATTAGTGCAACCAGAAGTTACTAAATTGGTTAAGGATAAATTAATTGATGCGAAATAAAAAAAAAAAAAAATTTATTTGTGCAATGTGATCTATTATCGATACTAATGATGTGGTAAAATTTATTGTACCGGTAAAAAAGTAACCCTGTATATATGTATATGTGTGTGTTGACGACAACAACCTAGAGTCAGACCAAGTTAAGTCTGAAACGATTTAGATAACACACGCAATGCAAGTGTTATTTTAAACGTCAAATTGGAAATGAAATTATGATGTATAAATTATTATTTATACATCATAATTTCATTTCAAATTTGCACTGCGCTTGCTATCTGAATCGTTGCAGACTTATCTTGGTCTAACTCTAGACCTGACATTTATTACCTCAGATTTAAATTAAATGAAATAAACAGAATGCAGCCGTTATAACATTCTCATAAACTGGACTACACGTCGCGGCGCGTTGACACGGAACAACGTTCTTGATTAAAACTTTTCCTGACAATATGTCTCGTAGAACGATGCTTTGACAGTTCGCCTGTCACGTGTACTTGACGTTTCCTTGTTTTACACACAGTTAAGAGTACGCTTTACACAGAATAACTTATTTAAAAATATACTTAAGTGGCACAAAATAGCCACTTCACTGTTTACGAAATGGCGGCCGAGTACAAAATGGCGACACTGTTTTACTCGCGTGCCTCGCTGGCCTAAACTAACACTTTAATTAAACGGTAATTTACTCACTTTAATGTACTTATGTTTAAATTCGGCTCGGACAAACTTAGGTACGTGCCGCCTTGGTACTAAACAAAGCAAAAACTAAACGTTTCACGTGTGACGTGACCAAAATGCAGAGGTACCTAAATTCTCGTTGGTAAAATAAGCACCCAGCTTATTGAGAAACCTTATATCATGATTTCTTTGGCCTTTTCGTCTATTACAGACGACTTATGGTGTAAACACCGGAGATACACCGTGTTTGGTCGTTTTTTTAAGAAACCCTATAAGTGAACCAGAAAAGTACCATCTAAAAATATTGTTTTACTGATTTATTTATTCATTCATGAGTAAAGACTGATCTTCATCGTATGCAATTAATGCAATAACTAAATGTGTTAATCCTGTTACGGGTTTTTTATGATTTTTGGGAATGTCCTACCCGGGGTTAACCGGTTAAACCTGGAGTTACCACGGTTACCAGTACAATTTGACACTGGGTTAACGGTTTAAAACGGTTATCTCTGTGGTTTGTGGTCAAAAGTAACTGTTATAGTCTATTTGTTCTATAAATTGAGACATATCTCCTTTTGTTCAGTTATTCTTAGTTGTAAAAAGTTTCGACGCTGACTGTACTGGCTAAAGGCCTCTTGATAGTTCTACCCCGTCATGCGAAAAAAACGTTAATGAAATTCGAAAACTAATTTAATTGTTTACTGTATTCTGACGGAACTAATCCAATTAAAAACAAATTTTCGAATGTCACTTACAGTTACCCTTTTCCAGAATTTTGCAACAAATCTATGTTTTACCAAGCGTGGCTTACTTCGCATTTTAGCGTAATAACTTAGATAAGGTATTTTTAGATTACTTCGTTAATTAATAGCATTGAATTATTATTAATACCAAATTGTCTGTTCTTAACTACAGGTTTTGCAGGCGATCCTACATCAGTGTCACAAATGACGTAAAATAAACCCTTCTTTTAATTTACTATTACTTCATTAAACTTTTTTAATTTTTACCCAAGTAATTTATCTTTGGCTGAATTAGAAAGTCAAAAACGTATTCTATGTCTAGCGTCCTTAAACTTTAGCGAGTTGATTTATATTGGGCACTTTATTTTTTCCCCGCCAGTTGAGAGTTGGGCAATAAATAATTTAGTTTTATCAGAAACAAGAGCTGAGCAGCCTTGGCATTTTAATAAGGAATATGTTAGAGAGAGATTTATAGGGTTCTGTCTTCTGTCCGTGTAAGTGCTTATTTTAATCGATGTGAAAGATGTAATGGGATCAATTTGTAAATTCGTACAGAAATTTTTTAGAACTGCATACACAGCGAAGGTCGACGTTTAGATAATGTAATTTTCAAAAAATGATAATGATTTCACATTCATCTTCTTTCCATAAAAATAAATAGTTTTGGTTTATACATTTTAATCTAATTTTGAAATCGGAACTCTGCCGCTGGACAGCTCGTTTATTAGAATAATATTTACAATAATTTATCGCATGTACCAGTTATAAAGGTAGTACATAGTGTACATATATGTTTCGTAGGTTCTTTATAATACCAAGGCTTCACCAAACACTGTTTCATGTTTTAATGTTAAAATATTCTTATCCTGGTTCGTTCGTAGAAGTAGTAGCAGTTTTCTTAGCGACGGGGACTGTTTTATAAAACGATAATATTCAGTAGTTCCGTGTAGCAACGAACAGTTGGTACAGTCAAAGAATAAATAATAGTACTAGGTACAGTCACCTGCAATAATATGTTACACAACGAAGGCCGCAAAAATATCTGACACGATCTTATTTGTAGAGCCATAAGAGAGTGTCACATATTTTTGCGGCCTTCGAAGAATAACATTGTATTATTATTGTAGGTGACTGTACAGAAGGTTCACTCTCTAACAAAACGCGTCTATTATAAATTATAACAGTTATGATCGCAAGGTGGCGCAAGCACGAGCAGGCGTCCGTACCGTAGCGGTGCGTGGTAAATACTACTGCTAGACACCAAAATTAGTGTAAGCCGCATGTATGTACTTACCCACATCTATTCTTAAGGGGCCCACTGATTAACAGTCCGCCGGACGGTATCGGCTTGTCAGTTGTTCGGAACTGTCAAAATTTTGTTCTAACTGACAGACCGATACCGTCCGGCGGACTGTTAATCAGTGGGCCCCTTTACGGCAACGGACTTGCAACCCGTGTACTGTTAAAAGTAGGTTGTTGGTCTTCAGTGAGGCAGCAAGTTGCGGGGCACACAGCTGCTATCTCGCGGGAACAGCCAACAATATTCATGTCTGTAGGGGCACTCCTGGTGTAATATTTATGTCTATTGGGGCACTTCTAGTGTAGGTTTATGTGCGCTAGCGGTCGACATGTATTGTGTAGTGAGTTAATAGTAGTCAACGAACGCTCTATTTTTCTATTATATATGAACGTATCTACCTATAGTAATTTTAAGAAAGTAACATTAAATGCTTAAAGAGAAGGCCAATTAGGGACAAGTTCAGTGTAAAAATGTAGGTATACCTCTGCATTCAGAAGTATACATTTTTACACAAGCCTTAAAGCATTTCCTTTATTTAATTTATAAATCGGTTTTAGTTAATTAAAATGCTGTCACGGTAAAAAAAAATCATCATAAAAGCTTTCATCAACTAATGTAATACTCGCACTTACACGAATAAAATCGTAATAATGAACGAAGTCAGTTACGGTCAAGGTTTTTAAATTTATCTAATAAATCCTGAAATAAACGAAATCTCGAAATATGTGAACCGAAGGAAAACTAATAAATTTGAATAAAGCTCAACTTTAAAACATAAATCCCGAACTTTTTTGATTCATGCAAAATTTGTGATACATAATCCTTTTTAAAGCAATAAATCGGCAAAGTATCAACTTTAAATCGTAAATAACCTGAGACCTAGTTTTGCAATTGTTTTTGGCGTGTTTTGTGATTAGATAAATCAAAAGGAATTCTTCTTCGAGTAATACTCGTATGTTTTGAATTCTGGGTTTGAGCCAAGTAGGCCGCCGTCCTGAAAAGGAGATAAGTATGTTATTCTGTAGTGACAACGGCATTAGAAGGCAGTAAAGCATCACGTTGCTGCGCTTACTTGTAAATTCTGCTGTGATTGCAAATTTTGAGAAAAAAAAATATGTATAGTTTTTAGAGTATGTACAATTTCAGTTTTCGAAAATCGAGCACTATGGACCTAAGTTGCCTGAAAATAAATGAGAATTAAAATCGTCTAAAGGAACATTATTTGTCTAAGTCCTAATCCTTTCGTGCGCTCCCTGAAACTCACGGTTGTTATGGCTACCTTGACATTTATAGGTATTAGTTATATATAGATTATATGTAGTAATTTGTGTAGTGTATGATTTATTGTATAGTTGTAGTTTATGTATTTTATTATATTTGCTAATTTTTATTATTGCACCACCCGTACGCTTAGTATGTTCGCCGTTTCGCTATCTGAAGGTTGTCTGGAAGAGATCGCTGTTTAGCGATAAGTCCGCCTGTTGTTACCTACACCGTTAAACTCCAATGTATTTTCTGTATCTTTTGTTTTGTAGTGTGCAATAAAGTATTTTATTATTATTAATTAATTTGATTTAAATTAACATCGGCTACCTGGTGCTGTGTCTATAGTATGCAAGTCGCTCAAAGGTCGAGGGTACTGTACACAGCGCTGTAACGCCTTTGTGTTCCGTATACCGACAGCCTTTTGATGTCATTTAGCAGTATTATGTGGCTAGCAGACTCTTGAGCTAGTTTCCTGCAGAAGAGTTTTTTACACGTTGTAGGTACATAATTTACAAGGAATAAACAAAATATTAAATACCAAAATATGCACTGTGTCATTTAGACCATTAGATGTAGGTATGCATGTCTATAATATGAAAATCGTGCAGAATAGTGGCCGAGGGTTCAGTAAACAGCGCTACACGCCTTTGTGTCCCATAAACCATAATACCGACAACTTCTTGACGTCAATTAGTATTATTTCTTATGCGGGTAGCAGACTCTTGTGAGCAAGTTTCTGCAGACGTGATTTTTATCTGTTATGGAAGTAGGTACATGAGATACAAGGAATAAGCAATTTTATATACCACAATCTGCATATTTAATCACAAACGGGTTTCAAATCCGACGTTTCAGCTCAGTTGCACCGGCTGAAACGTCGGAATTTAAGGTAAAAACAATGAAATTATACAAATACAAATAACTTTATTTTGCATGAAATATGGTACAGAAGATGGTCAGACAATATTATAAATATGTGTTTATTTCACCAGCATCTGGCATGCAAAAAACTAAAATTACAACTAAAACTAAGTTTAAACAATCATAATAATATATATCGCGGTAGACCCGTTTGTGTAATTAGATGAATACAAAACGCGAGAGTTTAAAGTGTTATACCACAATCTCAACTAACGTAACTTCGTCGGTAATTTTTGTTGTTGCCCACCGGTTATTGATGATCTTGTTGACTTTGTGGGCAACGTGAAAAATTTTAACAATGTCAAACAAAAGAAAGGAACTCACTCTCTGTCACTATTATTGAAAATTTCATAGATTCGGACCAAGGTAACTCTGCACTGCATTTGCAATTACAAAGTGAGGCAATGACGACATCAGAAGCACTACCACCAGTTTTAACATTGACATATTCACTCACGTTTAAGTAACTTACTTTCTATGCATCTCGCTCGTACTCGCATATTAGTGCAAGCGAGATATATAGAAAGTAATTTACGTAGACGCGACCTAATCTGTCAATGTCAAAACTGGTGGTAGCCGTACAGATAATGTCAAATGCTGAACTTGAGTCTTTTGCTGGCACATATAGTTAATTGATTGTTTGTACTTAGATAATTGTTTATGTGTGTTCGCAAATAAAAAAAAAACAACGGGTTGATATTGTAACAGTTTTTCGATCAGGCCACATGTCCGTCTTACGAAGCGTCTTACGTCTTACGTCTTACGCTGTCGCGAGTTTAACATTTTTTCCCCATCACAAAAAGTGCACAGCGCCGCTAAAGAAGTTTTTACTTCAAAAACAACGGGTTGCACTCCGGGAGTGCCGGCAAAAGTGAAAACTCAATGACATTGTAACAGTTTTCGATCAGGTCACGTGTCCGTCTTACGTCTTACGCTGTCGCGAGTTTAACATTTTTCCCCCATCACAAAAAGTGCACAGCGCCGCTAAAGAGGTTTTCAATTCAAAAATCTTTCAAAATATGACGTTGATAATGAAATAATGATACTCCTTCACTTTGACCTAAGTATTCAAATCGGTGCAAAGTTACCTACTTTAAACTTGTATGCGTATCACTGCACACTCGGACAATTTTGAATAAATAATGCAGTCAGAATGAAAAGTGGTACGTCTTAAAATGCACGGAAAGCCCCTAGAGGATTGCACGCGACAGACGCTCTGATGGTAAAATAAACATGTTGCTTGCACTCGTCCCATATGCGAAATGCAATATTTAACTATTCGTTTGTGAATAACTTCCGCATTTTCTCGTGATGTTATGTGGTGAACGCTGGACTCAGTGCTAAGGCCCAGTAGGTTCGTGTTCTTCTCTCACTCTCACTGAGCGAGATGGATGTGCGTGTTCGGGACCGCGGACATCATGTTTTAGAATTTTAATGTTTTGTGTGTTCTAATGATAAAAGAAGTAATCGCTGAGTCAAGCCTAATACTGCTCATTTTTTTTCCAACTCCCCAGCACTCGGATAAGTGTATTCAAGTATCCTTTCCTACTAAGGACATGTGGCAGTAGGTAATTCTTACTTTATATATCAAGTAGGTATGAGTTATAACTGTTTATTTTTATTTGTTAACCGAAAACATACAAGAATTGAATTCACACTGCATCCCAAGGCTTGCTCGCGACAGACTCAAATGCAATGGTAGAATAAACATGCTTGCATTTGCACTCATCCTATGCAATATGCGAAACGTAGAATCGCGGCTCGGCCACGACATTGCGCGACCGGCGGCAGTGGCAACAGGTGGGAACGAAAGGTCCGATCGCTGTGTCTCGCTCCAACCTATGATTGCCGCTGCCGCCGCCGTCAGTCGCGCAATTAATTCTGTTTCCGGTTTTCTCTGGCCGGGTTTTATTTTTCATGTTTCATAACTTTTATAAGATATAAGCATTTTTATTTACTTTCATACTCCTATTTAGTGAAGTTCCGCCGCACGCAGAAATACACATGCCTACCATTTTAATTGCAACTGCTTTTAAACATTACATTTTCGCTTGCGATTACGTAACGACCACGATACGAATAACACCATAAATATAGAATTTAGACTGCCGTGAATCATATACTAACATTTAAGCTAATTATACGGTTTAATTCACGTTTCTTTAGTCACTCGAACGACGGTCTCCATGTTCAAGTACTAAGCGCTTTTATTAGTACAACCAGGGCTCGGAACCGGTATTTTTTTAAAACCCCGAAATACCCCCATATTATGAATAATTTTATGCTCTGTACGTAGGACTGAATCACGTATTTAGGTAACAACTTCGTATTATTAAATTGTCCCATTAAAAATGAAATAATAAACCAAAGAACGAAAACGAACGTAATAATACCGGTATTTTTGTATGGAGCAAATACCGGTTTCCGACCCCTCAGTACAACACTTAGGGCTGATTTAGACGATGCGAGAACTCGCATGCGTTTCATTTTCATTACATTGTGGTTTTTGATCGGTCGGTTGAATTGGACGTAACCAACAGTCTGCAATGTAACTAAAATCACATGCGAGTTCGCACGCCGTCTAAATCAGCCCTTAACCCCTGGTAACTAGACTTAGAAATTTTGAGTAGGTACACCAATAAATACTGCCTAAACATAACAGTTTTTATCACTGAAAGCAAGTCAGGATATTTTTAACCAATGAAAACACATCATTAGAAATACTTAAAGTCGGCCATGAATCCGTTTCATGAATATTCCCACTTTATTTCCGGACCGAATAGACCTTCAAACCTTTAAGAAAAGCGTACCTACTCCCATCTGAAATTCCTGCAACGCATTCTCAACCAATATGGTGTTGCAGATGTCCATATCCGATCTCTCTGTCTAATGCACACTCCCGCCACTCCACACAGAATGTAAACCTAGATAGGTTGTCCCGCCATCTCCGTTTGGGTCTTCCTCTGCCCCGAGATCCATCCTGTGGGATCCAGTCTGTGGATACTTTAGCCCAGCGTTCTGGGTGCATTCGGCAGATGTGCCCTGCCCAGTCCCATTTCAGCTTTAAAAGTATATCGTTAAAAAAATCAACAAGATATAAACTGAATCGTGTCGTAATCGTTTTGAATCCGTTGCCGTTTCGAACCATTTTGCCGTCGACTGTTCGTTGCTACAGCGGAACTAATTATTATAGCTTGAGACCTAGTCAGCATTCCACTTGATAGTCCTCAAAATATACATGTATATGTATAAAATAGTAAATATATCATTGCATATAACCTGTGCGTGGTGCCGCATGCACCATATCAATAATGTAAAATGTGCCTATTACTTTGTTCCGAAGTTCGAAATTTAATTAAAACTTTAATAATATTTTATTGTGGTAGGTAAGTAAAGCCTGACCAGTAATATAATATGATCACGCGCCATATTACGGAATTCATTGGAACTAAATTATTCATATTAAACCACATACATGAGAATAACAGCGCCCTCTTGACAATAATCATAATATTTCTGGTCGGGCTTTATGTCGATTTAAAGGATACCATCACTACTATAATGGCTGCTCACTGCTGTAACACTTATATGAGGTTGAATATAGTTTTCATATATTATTATAAAAACTGATGGAACTACGAGTAAATCACCCAGTGAGTAGCAAAATAGGCACTTTGGTTTATTAATTATGCTTTAAAGCTACATATTACAATTTACATCAATACTTGCGCTCATGTACGTAACTTCTAATTTTGACTAGACACGGTACGAATAATTATCTCAACGAACAATCTTTGATGTTCCACGTTAATGTCTAAGCTTAGCACATAAATTGTACACGTCTCTTCAACCTCGCCATGTTAATAACACTTGATAAGTTCGTGCCTTGACGACTCTCGTCAAAACAAGCGGGCTCCCGCGCTACGGCAGTTACCGTCGACACTCGAAACTTCAGACTACCCACAGAAAGTTCTATTTGTAATTGTAGACTGAACCCAACGTGAATAGTAATTAACTTAATTAATTGTGGAGTTTATTGCGAAACTTTTCTAGAAAGCTTTTTCGTTAATGTACTCGTAATACAGGCGAAAGTTTCTAAGCTCTAAAGTAGGAATGCAATAATAGGTACTGCCAAGAACACTATTATTCATTAATTCAAGATAAAATTAAACGGTAGGTGTTTTGTTTTATTTTTTAATTTTGACGTGCTATTTGTTGTGCATCAGTCACCATCAAATACATAAAACATTTACATGGTGGCTAAAAAATAACTGCATTCGCGTTGGCAGGGAGGTTTTGGGATTATACTGAGCAACTTTTACTATGGGACCAACTCCGAAATCGCGAAAGAAAAATTTTCCCCTCCCATAGAAAATGGACCACCGAAATGTATGGAACAGCCACATTTTGGTTGCAAGTTGCTCAGTATAATCCCAAAACCTCCCTGGCAACGGAAATGCAGTTATTTTTAGCCACCTTGTATAGTAACGGCCAAAGTGGCCAAATTACTAGGTTAACCCATAAACAGGTTGTGTATCTATAAGTACCACATAGCAAATGATTTTTTTTTGGCGAGCTGAGTAAATACAACGACCGCAAAATGTCATTGCCGTAAAGTCTATTAAGTGGGTGATATCGAAACGTAAAAAAACCGGGCAAGTGCGAGTCGGACTCGCGCACGAAGGGTTCCGTACCATAATGAAAAAAAAAACGGGAAAAATAATGCAAAAAAAAAAACGGTCACCCATCCAAGTACTGACCACGCCCGACGTTGCTTAACTTTGGTCAAAAATCGCGTTTGTTGTATGGGAGCCCCATTTAAATCTTTATTTTATTCTGTTTTTAGTATTTGTTGTTATAGCGGCAACAGAAATACATCATCTGTGAAAATTTCAACTGTCTAGCTATCACGGTTCGTGAGATACAGCCTGGTGACAGACAGACGGACGGACGGACGGACGGACAGCGAAGTCTTACTAATAGGGTCCCGTTTTACCTTTTGGGTACGGAACCCTAAAAATGACAGGTGTCAAAACAATTTTTTTTGAAAATTTAGTTGTCAAGTTCAAATCGACAACAAATGGCAGTTTTTGTACGTTTCTCCCGCTGTATAAGTTCGCTACGCCCAAAAATAGTACTGTAAGCATTTTGTTTTGTATTTTTATGGTAGATTATTATGTAATGTATGTGTAGTAAGTCATAACTTACCTTAGCTATTGTTTTCTGATAAAATATTCGATCTAAAAGTTTGTGGTTCGTATGAAACCTCTTCCCGTCTGGGGCACGTTCGAGTGGTTTATAAGTGGCCTCTGCCCTGCAGGGAGTTTACATAAGATTTAAGGGTAAGATTCATTACTATGAATGAACCCTCACAGTACTCAAGTAATATAATATATTTTCCTTTGGTTTTTAAATTAAATATTTATTCAACGGTCAATCTTACGAGCCACGACATCCATGCGACCCAAGAAAGAGCTGGCAGTTAGTGCAATTTGTGACGCAAGTGTAAATGTGATGTGCACATGACTTGCCCTTAAAACAACTCTGTATGGCTAACAAGGCAGTGGCCATATAACGACCACGTAGCACCATTGGTCACGAGCAGTGGGCATATAAAAACCACCGGGTTTTTTTTATTGCATTAGGGGTAATAAAAAAAAATCAAGAAATTACTTTTCTTTCTAAGTTATTACCTACCCGAATCAGTAATCAAAAGTAAAAAATGCGTCAGGCCTGTTTAAGGGTTAACAAAGGTGTGTTACGATATATTTGGTCACTTAGGCCGGTCTATATATTTGTTACTGACCACAGAACTTGTACATCTGTGCAGGAAGATGAACTCAAAATTGAAATGTCGGTATGTCGGTAATCAACTTATGCATAAAGAGAGATTTGTCAAGTACAGTCGAGAACACAAATATCTTTACAAGCCAAAGTTTCACAAATACAATTATTTACACGACCTTATTGTCAGCGTCTTAGACGCATATAAATATATTTTTGGAAGTCAACTTATTTGACTTGTGACTTGTAAAGATGTTTGTAAATTCGACTGTAACTACTTTCACCTATATACTAATGCCTACAAGATTTGAGTAAGTATATAAAGGTTTTAGTCCTATTTTTAAGTTTTAATTACGAATAAAAGCCACCGCGATAAAGGAAGCTGTAGACGGCACCGCTTTAGGAAAATGTTATTTTAGTACTTTGTTGGAGATAGCCGCCATTTTGCCATTAAATATTAGCTAGGCACTTGCAACTGCCGCTAGCAAAATATTTCTCGTCTCGTCCACGTCCTAGGTTGGGATTTTAGTTCAGTATAAACTAAAATAAACTCTAATTCATAATTAGATTCCAAAAAAAAGTAAGACTATGTTGCCACTTTTTATTAGCGCGTCTTGTATTTATGTAAAAATAAGTAAATAAAAGTACTTTTTTTTAATCGTAGGAGTAAAATTACCAATAAATAAATTATCTTAGCGTATTTATTTATAAAAAGGAATTTACTATTTTACAAACAAATTATTGCAGTGACAACATTGTCTTACTTTTTTTGGAATCTAATTATGATTTAGAGTATAGATCAGATGGGAAAAATTCATGAGTTAGGTACCAAAAACTAGAATAACGCCTATTTATTACAAAATGCATAAGGTCCACCGTGCACCGATGGACAGTTAAGAGTGTTGCTAGCTGTTTGTAACTTAAGGGCTAATTTAGACGATGATGCGAGAACTCGCATGCGAATTTCATACCATTGCGGGTTTTGATCGGTTGGTTGAATTGGACGTAACCAACAGTCCGCAATGTAACTAAAATCGCATGCGAGTTCGCGCGCCGTCTAAATCAGCCCTTACTGTTAATTTAGATTAAAAGCCATGAAATTGTTGATGGAGTCTTTATTCGTAAGCTCGAGTCCTTTTAAGTTGAACTTAAAAAAGACTCAAACGCCTCGACTCGGAACTTAAAAAACTCGGTAGTTTTCTTTAAGCGTAAAAGCAAGTCGAGTTCTTCAAATATTTACTTAAAAGACTCGAGAGAGAGAGAGAGAGAGAGAGAGAGAGAGTCTTTATTTGTGAAAACACAGGTACAATTAATGATCTTATGTTACAGTTTCGTAGTCTCACCATGCTCTGCCAATAGTGGCGTACAAATACTATAATACTACTTATAAACATACAACATGCATTATTTTAAAATTTATAATTTGTAAATTAAATATTAATCATTAGAACATAGTCACAAAATTTAGAACATAATCATACTTAAGAAATAAAATTTATACATACATTTAATTTTCATTCAAATAGTCGCTTATTTTATAATAACATTTTTCGATTAATAGTGCAGTCAGTTGTTTCTTAAATTGTGATAGTGGTAATGTTTTTAAACAATCAGGAATTTTATTATATATTCTGGTTGCCATTCCAAAAATGCTTTTCCGCATCAATGTGGTGTTCCGTTGCTCATTGTGCAACTTCTGGTCATATTGTGATCGCGTTGGATATTTGCGGTACTCTGAGACTTTAGCGAACAAATTAGAGTTGCATTTAACAAATACTGCCATTTCTAAGATATAAATACACGGAAATGTTAAAATTTTCATTACTTTGAATAACGGAACACTGCTTTCTCCGGGTTTTTTTCCGCACATTGCTCTTACACACCGTTTTTGGGCTATAAGTACATTTTCCCTATCGACTGAGTTACCCCAGAATATAATCCCATATCGGAGTTTTGAGACTACAAGTCCATGGTAGGCCGACAGAACTGTGTCTTGATTTACTATTTTGGATAGTTTAGAAAGTGCATAAGCAGATTTGTTTAGTTGTTGACATATATCAGCAACATGAGGTTTCCAGGTAAGTTGACTATCTATTAATAAGCCTAAAAACCGTGTCATGTCTACATTTTCAATTTTGTCATGTTTATAGTTTATGTCAATTGTATCAGTATTAATAGGATTTATACGATTGTAGAAGTGCATTACATTAGTCTTTTTAAGATTGATTATTAGATTATTATTATTTAACCACATTATAATATTATTTAATTCTGAATTAATGTCCTTTTCGTATGTAATCAGGCTATCACAATTTATTATAGATGTGCTGTCGTCAGCAAATAGTACCATTGGATAGTCAACGTCATTTGGCAGGTCATTAATATAAACGAGGAACAGTAGGGGGCCGAGCACACTGCCCTGTGGGACTCCATGTGTGACATACTGCTCTCTCGAATAGTACTTTTGTTCTGTTTTTGTCTTCGTACAGATTCTAGATATTTCGGTACATTGAGGCCTTTCTCTTAAGTAAGATTCGATAAGATTTAGCGCATTACCCCTAATACCATACATTTCAAGCTTGCATAACAGTCGGTCATGGTTAACATAGTCAAAGGCTTGAGTCATATCAGTAAAAATAGCGCAAACGGGCTTTCGTTCATCAACATTTTCCATTACAATGTTAAGAAGGTCATATATAGCCATATTAATACTTATATTTTTTCTAAATCCCTTTTGTTCACTTCTAAGTAAATTTAATTTGTTAAGATATGCATATAAACAATTATAAATTACCTTTTCAAAAATTTTTGAAAATACTGGAATCAAGGCAATCGGTCGATAGTTTTGTGTACAATCTTTTTCGCCTTTTTTATGTAGGGGTTTAATCACTGTTTTTTTTAATTGCTTAGGATAAATCCCCGTATAAATGACTAGATTAATTATGTGACTTAAGTGTTCGTTTATAATGTTGTTCATATATTTAATTACACATGTGGCAATACTATCATACCCGACGCTGTTGGTGTTATTAAGTAACTCGAGTTTCCACCAACAACAAAAATCAGTAGGTATCTCTTCCTATTGTTTTTTATTCCATTATTTATTGTCAACGGGAAAAGGTCAGATGTAGGTTCACGGACTCCGAGATATTACATGCAGTGAATCAATTTGATTTGTAGCGTGACCCTTGACACGTCTGGTCGATTTATCATTCTAGCTTCTTGCGGTTTGGTCATCGCGTTGTTATGATTAAATTTAGATTATACAATCTATTATGGTTTTGATACTGATATGATATCCGTACACGGCGGTAAGAAGTTGATAACACGCGGGAAAAAATTGAAGAAATTGGAACCTTATGTAATTTTATTTTAAGTTCAAATTTCTTCCCTAGAATATCTCCAGTTATCAATTTCTTCCCGCCGTGTACGGATATAATCGCTCGCGCTTTTTGATTCATGCAAAATGTGTACCTACTTACCGCAAACTGTAAGTCGCGTGATCTTTTTCAACCAGATATGGGACATCTGGTAGATCATATCAAAAACCGGCCAATTGCGAGTAGGACTCGCGCAAGAAGGGTTCAGTACCATTACGCAAAAAACGGCAAAAAAAAAAATAAGTTTCTTGTATGGGAGCCCCACTTAAATATTTAATTATATTCTGTTTTTAGTAACAACCTGGTGACAGACAGACAGACGGACGGACAGACAGACAGACAGACAGACAGACATACAGACGGACAGACAGACAGACAGACAGACAGACAGACAGACAGACAGACGGACAGACAGACAGACAGACAGACGGACAGCGGAGTCTTAGTAATAGGATTCCGTTTTTACCCTTTGGATACGGAACCCTAAAAACTAATCCAAATCAAATTCATAACCAGCGGCAATATTGACACCGCAAAAATAATGCAGCTTCAGTTGACATTCGAGAATTATCAAAAGGTAAACGGTCACCGCAATACTACAGTTAGTGTAAGGCCTGAGTGGACGCTCGAAGCGGAGCGTTCGGCGGGACACCGGGCTCACAAGTGATTTGAGCAGCGTGCACTAAGGCCGCTCCTAAACGTTTGCATTTGTTTGCACGCCGCACGCCCCGCCCCGCTGCACGCTCAACTCGAGCGTCCACTCAGGCCTTACACTTAGATGACTTACCCAAAAAATATTTTTTCCAACAAGTGAAACATGACCATGTTAAAACAATGCAAGGAGGTCCTAAGTAAACATTTAGGAATAATATATCACTGTTTACTGTAATATAGATGTTTATGCAGTATAAGTATATTATTTTGAAATGACGCTTTGATAAGGGTTAAGGGAAAAGATATGAGTTAAATCAACCCAATATAAATTCTTATTTTAAGATATGAGTGAAGTGGCTATCATTAGATTTAATGAGGCTTTATTACGTATATTTATAGTCTAAATCTAAAGGGACCCACTGATAAAGTACCAGTTCGCCGGACGATATCAGCCTGCCAGTTAAACGCAAAATTTTGTTCCGAACAACTGACAGGCTGATATCGTCCGGCGAACTGATAATCTGTGGGCCCTTTAACAAAAAATAATGATTTATTTTGCTATCCCATAATAGTTCTATGAAAACTAAAATTTTAAAAGATTCGCATGAGCAAGAAAATAAGAGTAAATACTTCTTCAACCGCAGGAACTAAAAGCTTCCTTCCACGCTTATCTTGCAACTAGCGACCCGCCCGGCTTCGCACGGGTAACAAATTATACACCTAAACCTTCCTTAAGAATTATATATAGGTGAAAACCGCATTAAAATCCATTTAGTAGTTTTGAGTTTATCGCGAACAAACACACAAACAAACAGACGCGGCGGGGGACTTTGTTTTATAAGGTGTTCTGATAAAACCAATTATGTTGTTTAACAAAAAAGCTTAACAAAGCTATGATATAGTTGGTCAAACCAATTTGTCAGTCAGTAAGAACCAGGAATATACTCATTCTTTTCTTTTGGGTGCTATAGTACTAGTGTAAGACAAAGATAGTATGATTCTCTCTGTCTATGATTGAAATGAGACAGTCCTTTGACAAACTATACCTTGAACTTATACATACTTATAACCGATTACTGGATTTTTGTTGTTAAAATAAGAGGTTGAATCGAATTTTATAAGCGGTATAGGTACTTTATTGAAGCTGAAAAAATACTTAATAAAAAAATAGAATAAAATGTTATCTAAAATTCAAAATATGTACATACAAAATTAAAGCTAATACCAAACATAAATAAAAACATGGATGACTTAGCCTGATACGTATGTTCCTATTTAGTAGAAACGGTGTCGATGAGATAGTACAGATCCGGAAACCGCTACCAACTTTTAGTATGTTGTTGGGCATGGTATTGGGTCTCCAAAACTGCCGGGAGACAGCGGCCATCTACTTCAGCGGAATGACGTCATCAAAATGACTCCCGCTTTGTTGCGAATATTGCATATTGCACCCAAACTATGCATGGCATATAATTTTATGGGGTATTGAATGAAAGCCAGTTAAATATGCTATATTTCATTTATACAGTGTGCACCAAAATATACAGCCGTTTAAGAGCCATTTACAAAAGAATCAAAATGATGTAAAAAAAAATTCAATTATTTGGGTTTTACAACCAAACCAAAAGTCGGTTACGTACGGTAGAACGTGGTTAGCGGTAGGCCTTCGGACAAGGCCGAATCTAATTTTCCTGTACCTACGTATTTCTTTTAAATATACATACACATTCATTTAGACGGCCTCCTATAGAATAGTCAGTATTGACCCTGCCTACGAAGCAGGTAGTACGGGTTTGAGTCCTGGTAAGGCCATTTTTATTTAAATAAACTCAGTACAGGTACCTATAGGTACCATTTTTTATATTAGATAAAATAACATAGCCAATTTTACTGAAAGTAAATGTAATTCTTTATTATTTAAACTTAACATCTAAAAAAAAATTAAAATTAATGTTTACTTAACGAATTACATTTTGTAGGTACTAATGGAAAAAGTTTGCGAACTCCTAGAAACGAGTCAGGAAGGGATTGAGAACATTTCGTTTACTTTTAACTGGGAGTTTTAACTTTTTGTACAATTGCACAACCCTAACGGCTGCTACTTACTACGTTGGGAATCTCAGTATACGGCCTAACCTCAAATTTGGTTCGTTAGGGTTATCACAATTTTACTTCTGTTATTTTATAAAAAAAAAACCTTCAGGCAGTGAACGGAAATAACGTTCACTGCCTTTAGGTTATTCCGTTAGCAAATTTAGCAATACACAGATAATTGTGCCAATTTTATCTTAATCTAACTTGGGCGCTAATAATACAGCTAAAAAAAAGTTTATAATACGTAATTAAATATAAATAATTATTTCTTTGATCAAGTTTTTTTTAACTAGAAATAGAGGACTTCGAAATTTTAGTTTTCGTTTATTAATAAGTAGGTAATAGGAGACCCATAATAGCGACAGATGTTCATTACTGAAGAAACGTGCCAAGTTTATTAAAAAGGCCCTAGGCAGCCATTTCACAAAAAAAAACATACACTTTCATTCCGCAAGCGGCTGGATAAATAAAATTGCGTAAAACAACCTTTTAACAGCTTTTGTGCAATAAATAGGTTTTATTTAACAGGAAATTGCAAGGGGGTGGAAGCCGCCATTGGAGCGCTTATAATTAAGTCGTTTCAACGGATTTTCATTCACCATGTATTAAAGATACCTACACTGGTCTGCATTCTGACGGTCTTAATCTAATCGAAATAATATATATATATGTATATGTGTGTGTTGACGACAACAACCTAGAGTCAGACCAAGTTAAGTCTGGAACGATTTAGATAACACACGCAATGCAAGTGTTATTTTAAACGTCAAATTGGAAATGAAATTATGATGTATAAATTATTATTTATACATCATAATTTCATTTCAAATTTGCACTGCGCTTGCTATCTGAATCGTTGCAGACTTATCTTGGTCTAACTCTAGACCTGACATTTATTACCTCAGATTTAAATTAAATGAAATAAACAGAATGCAGCCGTTATAACATTCTCATAAACTGGACTACACGTCGCGGCGCGTTGACACGGAACAACGTTCTTGATTAAAACTTTTCCTGACAATATGTCTCGTAGAACGATGCTTTGACAGTTCGCCTGTCACGTGTACTTGACGTTTCCTTGTTTTACACACAGTTAAGAGTACGCTTTACACAGAATAACTTATTTAAAAATATACTTAAGTGGCACAAAATAGCCACTTCACTGTTTACGAAATGGCGGCCGAGTACAAAATGGCGACACTGTTTTACTCGCGTGCCTCGCTGGCCTAAACTAACACTTTAATTAAACGGTAATTTACTCACTTTAATGTACTTATGTTTAAATTCGGCTCGGACAAACTTAGGTACTAAACAAAGCAAAAACTAAACGTTTCACGTGTGACGTGACCAAAATGCAGAGGTACCTAAATTCTCGTTGGTAAAATAAGCACCCAGCTTATTGAGAAACCTTATATCATGATTTCTTTGGCCTTTTCGTCTATTACAGACGACGGTGTAAACACCGGAGATACACCGTGTTTGTTCGTTTTTAGGGTTCCGTACCCAAAGGGTAAAAACGGGACCCTATTACTAAGACTCCGCTGTCCGTCCGTCCGTCCGTCCGTCCGTCTGTCCGTCCGTCCGTCCGTCTGTCACCAGGCTGTATCTCACGAACCGTGATAGCTAGACAGTTGAAATTTTCACAGATGATGTATTTCTGTTGCCGCTATAACAACAAATACTAAAAACAGAATAAAATAAAGATTTAAATGGGGCTCCCATACAACAAACGTGATTTTTGACCAAAGTTAAGCAACGTCGGGCGTGGTCAGTACTTGGATGGGTGACCGTTTTCTTTTTGCATTTTTTCCGTTTTTTTTTTCATTATGGTACGGAACCCTTCGTGCGCGAGTCCGACTCGCACTTGCCCGGTTTTTTTTAAGAACCCCTATAAGTGAACCAGAAAAGTACCATCTAAAATATTGTTTTACTGATTTATTTATTAATTCATCAGTAAAGACTGATCTTCATCGTATGCAATTAAAGCAATAACTAAATGTGTTAATCCTGTTACCGGTTTTTTATGATTTTTGGGAATGTCCTACCCGGGGTTAACCGATTAAATCTGGAGTTACCACGGTTACCAGTACAATTTGACACTGGGTTAACGGTTTAAAACGGTTATCTCTGTGGTTTGTGGTCAAAAGTAACTGTTATAGTCTATTTGTTCTATAAATTGAGACATATCTCCTTTTGTTCAGTTATTCTTAGTTGTAAAATGGTAGATACATATTTAATTACACAAACGGGTCTACCGCGATATAATTTCATTGTTTTTACCTTTAATTCCGACGTTTCAGCTGAGTTGCACCAGCTGTGGTCACGGAAAGACAGACGGTAGACCCGTTTGTGTAATTAAATATGTGTACAAAACGCGAGAGTTTAAAGTGTTATATGGTAGATACATTTGACGCGTAGTCTCATCCGTTAGTTTCGATGCCGACTGTACTGGCTAAAGGCCTCTTGATAGTTCTACCCCGTCATGCGAAAAAAACATTAATGAAATTCGAAAACTAATTTAATTGTTTACTGTATTCTGACGGAACTAATCCAATTAAAAACAAATTTTCGAATGTCACTTACAGTTACCCTTTTCCAGAATTTTGCAACAAATCTATGTTTTACCAAGCGTGGCTTACTTCGCATTTTAGCGTAATAACTTAGATAAGGTATTTTTAGATTACTTCGTTAATTAATAGCATTGAATTATTATTAATACCAAATTGTCTGTTCTTAACTACAGGTTTTGCAGGCGATCCTACATCAATGTCACAAATGACGTAAAACAAACCCTTCTTTTAATTTACTATTACTTCATTAAACTTTTTTAATTTTTACCCAAGTAATTTATCTTTGGCTGAATTAGAAAGTCAAAAACGTATTCTATGTCTAGCGTCCTTAAACTTTAGCGAGTTGATTTATATTGGGCACTTTATTTTTTTCCCCGCCAGTTGAGAGTTGGGCAATAAATAATTTAGTTTTATCAGAAACAAGAGCTGAGCAGCTTGGCATTTTAATAAGGAATATGTTAGAGAGAGATTTATAGGGTTCTGTCTTCTGTCCGTGTAAGTGCTTATTTTAATCGATGTGAGAGATGTAATGGGATCAATTTGTAAATTCGTACAGAATTTTTTAGAAGTGCATACACAGCGAAGGTCGTCGTTTAAATAATGTAATTTTCAAAAAATGAAAATGGATTTCACATTCATCTTCTTTCCATAAAAATAAATAGTTTTGGTTTATATATTTTAATCTAATTTTGAAATCGGAACTCTGCCACTGGACATCCTGTACTTAGGGTATACTTAAGCTTGTTTATTAGAATAATATTTACAATAATTTATCGCATGTACCAGTTATAAAGGTTATACATAGTGTACATGGTTCGTAGGTTCTTTATAATACCAAGGCTTCACCAAACACTGTTTCATGTTTTAATGTTAAAATATTCTTATCCTTGGTTCGTTCGTAGAAGTAGTAGCAGTTTTCTTAGAGACGGGGACTGTTTTATAAAACGATAATATTCAGTAGTTCCGTGTAGCAACGAACAGTTGGTACAGTCAAAGAATAAATAATAGTACTAGGTACAGTCACCTGCAATAATATGTTACACAACGAAGGCCGCAAAAATATCTGACACGATCTTATTTGTAGAGCCATAAGAGCGTGTCACATATTTTTGCGGCCTTCGAAGAGTAACATATTATTGCAGGTGACTATTATGTACAGAAGGTTCCCTCTCTGACAAAACGCGTCTATTATAACAGACATGATTGCAAGGTGGCGCAAGCGCGAGCAGACATCCGTACCGTAGCGGTGCGCGGTAAATACTACTGCTAGACACCAAAATTAGTGTAAGCCGCATGTACTTACCCCCATCTATTCTTACGGCAGCGCACTTGCAATCCTTGTGCAATGCTGTGTACTGTTAATAGTAGGTTGTTGGTCTTCAGTGAGGCAGCAAGTTGCGGGGCACACAGCTGCTATCTCGCGGGAACAGCCAACAATATTCATGTCTGTAGGGGCACTCCTGGTGTAATATTTATGTCTATTGGGGCACTTCTAGTGTAGGTTTATGTGCGCTAGCGGTCAACATGTGTAGTGAGTTAATAGTAGTCAAGGAACGCTCTATTTTTCTATTATATATGAACGTATCTACCTATAGTAATTTTAAGAAAGTAACATTAAATGCTTAAAGAGAAGGCCAATTAGGGACAAGTTCAGTGTAAAAATGTAGGTATACCTCTGCATTCAGAAGTATACATTTTTACACAAGCCTTAAAGCATTTCCTTTATTTAGGGATAAGTTCGCCTTTGTACTAATGACGAATGTTATTTTTCCTGTTTTGTTTTGATTTTTGTACAATAAAGTGTTTTACTACTACTACTTAATTTATAAATCGGTTTTAGTTAATTAAAATGCTGTCACGGTAAAAAAAAATCATCATAATAGCTTTCATCAACTAATGTAATACTCGTACTTACACGAATAAAATCGTAATAATGAACGAAGTCAGTTAAGGTCAAGGTTTTTAAATTTATCTAATAAATCCTGAAATAAACGAAATCTCGAAATATGCGAACCCCAAAGCAAAACTAATAAATTTGAATAAAGCTCAACTTTAAAACATAAATCCCGAACTTTTTTGATTCATGCAAAATTTGTGATACATAATCCTTTTTAAAGCAATAAATCGGCAAAGTATCAACTTTAAATCGTAAATAACCTGAGACCTAGTTTTGCAATTGTTTTTGGCGTGTTTTGTGATTAGATAAATCAAAAGGAATTCTTCTTCGAGTAATACTCGTATGTTTTGAATTCTGGGTTTGAGCCAAGTAGGCCGCCGTCCTGAAAAGGAGATAAGTATGTTAATCTGTAGTGACAACAGCATTAGAAGGCAGTAAAGCATCACGTTGCTGCGCTTACTTGTAAATTCTGCTGTGTTTGCAAATTTTGAGAAAAAAAAAAATGTATAGTTTTTAGAGTATGTACAATTTCAGTTTTCGAAAATCGAGCACTATGGACCTAAGTTGCCTGAAAATAAATGAGAATTAAAATCGTCTAAAGGAACATTATTTGTCTAAGTCCTAATCCTTTCGTGCGCTCCCTGAAACTCACGGTTGTTATGGCTACCTTGACATTTATAGGTATTAGTTATATATAGATTATATGTAGTAATTTGTGTAGTGTATGATTTATTGTATAGTTGTAGTTTATGTATTTTATTATATTTGCTAATTTTTATTATTGCACCACCCGTACGCTTAGTATGTTCGCCGTTTCGCTATCTGAAGGTTGTCTGGAAGAGATCGCTGTTTAGCGATAAGTCCGCCTGTTGTTACCTACACCGTTAAACTCCAATGTATTTTCTGTATCTTTTGTTTTGTAGTGTGCAATAAAGTATTTTATTATTATTATTAATTAATTTGATTTAAATTAACATCGGCTACCTGGTGCTGTGTCTATAGTATGCAAGTCGCTCGAAGGTCGAGGGTACTGTACACAGCGCTGTAACGCCTTTGTGTTCCGTATACCGACAGCCTTTTGATGTCATTTAGCAGTATTATGTGGCTAGCAGACTCTTGAGCTAGTTTCCTGCAGAAGAGTTTTTTATACGTTGTAGGTACATAATTTACAAGGAATAAACAAAATATTAAATACCACAATATGCACTGTTTCATTTAGACCATTTAGATGTAGGTATGCATGTCTATAATATGAAAATCGTGCAGAATAGTGGCTGAGGGTTCAGTAAACAGCGCTACACGCCTTTGTGTCCCATAAACCATAATACCGACAAGTTCTTGACGTCAAATAGTATTATTTCTTATGCGGGTAGCAGACTCTTGTGAGCAAGTTTCTGCAGACGAGATTTTTATCTGTTATGGAAGTAGGTACATGAGATACAAGGAATAATCAATTTTACATACCACAATCTGCATATTTAATCACAAACGGGTCTACCGCGGTATAACTTCATTGTTTTTACCTTAAAATCCGACGTTTCAGCTCAGTTGCACCGGCTGAAACGTCGGAATTTAAGGTAAAAACAATGAAATTATACAAATACAAATAACTTTATTTTGCATGAAATATGGTACAGAAGATGGTCAGACAATATTATACATAAGTAACACATATTTCACCAGCATCTGGCATGCAAAAAACTAAAATTACAACTAAAACTAAAGTTTAAACAATTATAATAATATATATCGCGGTAGACCCGTTTGTGTAATTAGATGAATACAAAACGCGAGAGTTTAAAGTGTTATACCACAATCTCAACTAACGTAACTTCGTCGGTATTTTTTGTTGTTGCCCACCGGTTATTGATGATCTTTTTGACTTTGTGGGCAACGTGAAAAATTTTAACAATGTCAAACAAAAGAAAGGAACTCACTCTCTGTCACTATTATTGAAAATTTCATAGATTCGGACCAAGGTAACTCTGCACTGCATTTGCAATTACAAAGTGAGGCAATGACGACATCAGAAGCACTACCACCAGTTTTAACATTGACATATTCACTCACGTTTAAGTAACTTACTTTCTATGCATCTCGCTCGTACTCGCATATTAGTGCAAGCGAGATGTATAGAAAGTAATTTACGTAGACACGACCTAATCTGTCAATGTCAAAACTGGTGGTAGCCGTACAGATAATGTCAAATGCTGAACTTGAGTCTTTTGCTGGCACATATAGTTAATTGATTGTTTGTACTTAGATAATTGTTTATGTGTGTTCGCAAATAAAAAAAAACAACGGGTTGATATTGTAAAAAATAACAGTTTTTCGATCAGGTCACATGTCCGTCTTACGAAGCGTCTTACGTCTTACGTCTTACGCTGTCGCGAGTTTAACATTTTTTCCCCATCACAAAAAGTGCACAGCGCCACTAAATAAGTTTTTACTTCAAAAACAACGGGTTGCACTCCGGGAGTGCCGGCAAAAGTGAAAACTCAATGACATTGTAACAGTTTTCGATCAGGTCACGTGTCCGTCTTACGAAGCGTCTTACGCTGTCGCGAGTTTAACATTTTTCCCCCATCACAAAAAGTGCACAGCGCCGCTAAAGAGGTTTTCACTTCAAAAATCTTTCAAAATATGACGTTGATAATGAAATAATGATACTCCTTCACTTTGACCTAAGTATTCAAATCGGTGCAAAGTTACCTACTTTAAGCTTGTATGCGTATCACTGGGGCCTAATTCGACACGTACTTATCTGACATTTGAAATCCACTTCATATCCTCAGTTGATTGTATCGCATGTTCGTCGAATCGCATTCTATCGCAAACATGCGATCGAAAAAATAAGTAAGAAAAAATCAACTTTGTTTTATTACTACTATACGGTTTATTATAACTTTGAACTCGGGGTATGTCGGTTACGTCGGTTTGGTTTCGTTGTCACCTAACTGTGGATTGCTAATGTCAAATTTTGACAGGTGTGGATACTATCGCTAGACTTTTTTGTCCATGGGCTTGGGCACCATCTTGGAGTTTTTGACGTGCGAAAGGGTATTTTATAGCATAGAGTAAAGCTTTTTTTTTAGTATATACGTTTACAGGAATTAATGACATCTTGTGAGCGATAGATGAACTAACGCGCTATTCACGGTGCGGCTGCGAGTAGTGGAACTATACGTGACAATTTCCATCAATCAAAAGGGGACTACACTGTTGATGGTCGATAAAGGCTATTATTAATTGAATTTTAACAGCACGAACGCCTTATTGACAAGCGTTCTTTTTGTTAAACCCACACCTATACGTCAAATAATGCTCGCTCCACACATTCACCTATGAACGCTCAAAAATGCTTATTCACGTTCATAAACCAAGTTGTACTTTAACCATATTTAGAAAAGTCCGTTTTTTATTACTGGGTGGAATTAGGGATGAAAATCCCGGAAAAAATCAAATGCTTATCGATCATTTCACAAAATTTAGTTTTTCCGGTTTTTTTCCAGTTTAGGATGACTCATGTTAGACCGGGCTGTGGCCGGGCCGGAGCTTCCGGAGCTTCGTTTTCTATGCAAAGCGTTATGTCATCACCATGCAGGGCTCGGGAATGGCACGGTGCGGGCCCGGCCCGGTCTTGCTATGTGCAAAGCCCTGACCCCCCGGAGTTTCTTCACAATTTTCACTATGATATTGATGCATCTAGGTGATTTGTTTACAGTACCTATGTTTACAGATGGCCTACCGCAAAACGCGTTAATCGAAATTTCGTTGTCTGCCTCTCTGTCGATCGAATGGCCAAGAGTGATAGGCCCTGGGTTGTGCTATTATTATTAACACTTTAACTGTCCCTCGCCTTCACTACTGACATGGACCGATACGTCCGTGCATTACAGGTAATGCACAAATACAAATAGTTTGACGGTGCATGTCATGTAATGCACGGACGGTAACGCCCTCTACGCAGGATTTTGCGTAATATTGCCTATTTCCTGCCTCAAACTACAGTGCGACAGAAACCAGTAGAAAATAAATGAGGGCGCCACTTTCTACGTTACTATCCCTTTTTTGACGTAAAATGCTTAAACATGGCAACAATTTAGTATTGAATATTAATAGTTCCAGTTTATTTAATTTCTACTATTTTATGTCGCACTATACCCAAAGGCACTAACTACTGAAATAATACAATAGTACTCTTTGTATATATATTTTTTATAATAAACTGAACGGGCATTGGCTCTAGTCACACCTGATGGAAAGTGAAAACAGAGCCTAAGATGATGGAGCTTACCGGCTCAGTAAGTAATAGCCTATTCACTCTTGCTTTAAAGAGACCGAGGTCAAATTTCCCAGGAAACACAGATGACGGAAGCGCATTCCATTCCTTAATCGTCCTTACCAAAAAAGATGAGGCAAATCGTTTTGTGCGGACAAATGGAATATTAACAACGAACGGGTGCATTCGCTCCTCGCGCCTGGACGTCCGGAAAGGGAAAGCTGGGATCAGGTCGTGCAATTCTTACGCACTCCCTAGAAACACCGATAGACATGTAACTCGTCGGCGATGATATGAACAAGACTTTGTAACTTTGATTTGACAGCCATCGCCAAAAAGTATATGAGCCCGGCGCTCTATCGAGTCCAGGGCTGCCAGCTGATACTTGGCGGAACCGTCCCATAGGTTGCAGCAGTATTCCATGCACGAAGGGACCTATGCTTGGTGCCGCCTCACCTTAAATATTAGGACATCAAGTTTCTTGGCAGCAGTCCTGAACTCAATAGTCGACCCGAAATTTAGGTTGGATTATTATTGTTCTAATACAAAGGCCGCAATGAGATCATAGAAATGATCATATATATGGAACCCTATTTGATAGCAATCCTACAATTATGATCATACACGCCAAATTTGTTAAAATTGTGTGTGGTACTATACAGCACGTCCACGGATGATTTTATTATTTCTTTTGCGGTACATATTCATGAAAAGAAATGTACTTTTATGTACTTATGTTTTTAAAAAATGTACTCGCACGGTTTTGGCATAGCGACATACAGGTCGTGGTCGTGCTGGGTAGATACTGCCTGGCACGACCACACTATATTTATGGTTAATTTAATGTCAAATGAATACAAAACAAATGTACTCAAATTGTACTATGTACAAGCACATCAAAATGTGACAGTCATACTGCAAAAATCGCTGTCATGATTAAATAAGAGCACCGTGAACAAAGTTTTGTACGGTGCTCTAAAAAGGTGAACCTAAGGGCTGATTTAGACGGCGCGCGAACTCGCATGCGACTTTCATTACATTTTTTTTGATCGGATGGTTGAAATAACTAAAATCTCATGAGAGTTCGCGCGCGCATAATGTCTAAATGTGGGATCATCAATGTAAAGGGACCTTATTGTCGATGGCGTTTACGCCGCACTGCGACGAGCAGCGTTGTATTTGTATCGGAGCATCGTTTATAATGGCGGAAACGATGCCACCAGCCGATCAAAAAAAATGTAATGAAAGTCGCATGCGAGTTCGCGCGCCGTCTAAATCAGCCCTTAGGTTCACCTTTTTTAATCATGACAGCGATTTTTGCAGTATGACTGTCACATTTTGATGTGCTTGTACATAGTACAATTTGAGTACATTTGTTTTGTATTCATTTGACATTAAATTAACCATAAATATAGTGTGGTCGTGCCAGGCAGTATCTACCCAGCACGACCACGACCTGTATGTCGCTATGCCAAAACCGGGCGAGTACATTTTTTTAAAACATAAGTACAGTCGCCATCAGATATATCGGAGCGGCCAAGGTGCTCACAAATATCGGAACACGCCTCTATTGTCAGGGCGTTAGAGCGCGTGTTCAGATATTGTGAACACCTTGGCCGCTCCGATATATCTGATGGCGACTGTACATAAAAGTACATTTCTTTTCATGAATATGTACCGCAAAAGAAATAATAAAATCATCCGTGGACGTGCTGTATAGTACCACACAAAATTGTTGTTATTACACCATCATCTGTAAATATGTAGTTAGTTAATAAATTTGTGTGTATGCCTACTAACATTCGTTGAAAGATTAAAATTAAAATGACGAAATTGATCCTTTGTTGGTCTTAAATCAATTTAATTTAATTTTTAATCATAGGGTATTTAAATAACAACAATTTTAACAAATATGTCGTGTATGATCATGATTGTAAAATTGCTTTCAAATAGGATCCCATATTATATTAATATGATCATTTATATGATAGTTTAATTAATTGCCTTGTATTTTTTAGAAATCATAATTGCCCCAATGAGGGTGCCATTGGACGGTCGACGCAGTCTTAACTAATAACATCTTATTGACATACATTCTTACATATCAAACGAGAAAGAATAAACATTTTTTTTAATAGGTAGGTAGGTAGGTAGGTAGATAGGTATATCTTTCTTTGACGTGGCTGCTATAGTCTTCAGGATTTGATTTGCCGTGTGATCATCGCTTTCCGGTTGCAACTTGATGCCATCGAGGAATGTCCATAGTATATATATGAAAAAAAAAATTATAATACCATTCATTGTATGACAATACCTTCTACTACTAGAGGGCATTCCGGGAGTGGGCAGTCAACGTTAAAAAATGTTCAAACGCTGGAAAGTGCAGGGGTCAAAATGTCCATACGGAACCGGCTGTCTATGCAACTAGACGTAACTAGACGGAGCCCCGCTTCGCGGGGCTCCTATTTCTCGGCGGTTTGCCCTTCGGGCATCTGAAGCTACCTAACGAACCTAACCTACCTACTTTTTGCCACATAGACAGCCGGTTCCGTATGGACATTTTGACCCCTGCACTTTCCAGCATTTGAACATTTTTCACGTTGACTGCCCACTCCCGGAACGCTAGAGGGCACCTTTAACCTTCTTTTGGCAGTGATAATAATATATCCTTACAAAAATAGGTTAGGTGTCTAATTGTGTATCAATGATATTTTCAGTGGCTCATCTCTGTAGCTTACTGTTATATATATACTAGCTTTTGCCCGCGACTTCGTCAGCGTGGAATTATTAATTTAGGTAGGTAGCTATTATTTTATTCAAACAGTTAAAGGGTGATTTCTTGAATGAAAATAACCCTTTGTCGTTCCCCGGGAGTCAAACTATCTCTATTCTATGGTGTACTTTCGTTTGGGCCAAATACCTTTTGCCAAATTTCACTTCCCAACAAACTTATCGCAATAGTTTCATTTCCCAAAGGAACCTTTAGCAAAGTTACACTTCGCATATAATTTATTTGGTCAAATTATCACTTGGCATGATTTTACTTTGTCAAATGTTGTTAGGACAAAAAATTATTTAGCAAACGATTTTTATTGACTAATATTATATTCCAAAAAAGCCGTTAAGTGGGTTAGGTTAGGTTTACAGAAACGAAATGCTACTAGAAAAGTGGGTTTGTTTAGGTTCGAACTGCGATCCTCACAGAACCGAACTGCTATCAGAGAAGTGGGTTAGGTTAGGCTAGAACTAAGACCCTTACAGAAACGAAATGCTACTAGAAAAGTGGGTGGTTTTACCTCCTTTTCTACATAGTGCACCATCTACAATAATCTTTCACCGGCCCCCATAGAAATCGGTATTTTTTTTCTTAAAAATTATAATGTTTATGGTTCAACTAATCACATCCGTAGGGGGAAGCGGGGCAGCTTGGTACACCTTTTTTTGAAATCGATTTTAGGCCTCAAAATGAACTCTAAACACTTTGATACATTACATGGGACACTTTGATACATCGTTTTGGGGTACTTTGGCACGTGAATCAAAGTGCCCCGTAAGTGTTTCAAACTGCCCCGCAGAGCACACTTTACAGATCAACTCAGTTAGCTGACCAGTAGTAAACTTTTTAAACATTACAAAACGTCTATTAAGTGCGGTGCTATTAGAACATACTACAGTTATGTCAAAAATGCATTTAATTCGGTCGACCGCGGTGCTCTGTTAGCAGAAGTAAAAAAAGAGCTACCAGAACTTTACAAATACATTTGGCAATGCTACGGAGCACCTTCAAAATTACTTTTTGGAAATGATATTATCTTGTCAAGTATGGGCTGCCAACAGGGAGATCCGCTTGGGCCTGCCATTTTTAGTTTGGTCATTCACCCCATCATCTCTAGTCTAAATTCAAAATTCAATTGTTGGTACTTAGATGACGGCTCCCTTGGCGGAGACGCACTAACCGTACTACAAGATATACAATCTATCATAGATAAATTTTCGAAAATCGGGCTTGCATTAAATTTCACTAAATGCGAAATTTTTATTCCAGATCACGTTCCATTGAATACAAAAATAGATATACTAACAAATTTTAACGCAGTTTTACCTAATATTTCCGTTCATTCAAAAACATCCCTCACCCTTTTAGGCTCACCAATTTTTGACGAATCAATCGCACCCGTCATTAACTGTAAATTAAATTTATTCAATAATACATCAGACCTCCTATTTAAAATAAATCCCCATATGGCTCTTTTCATCATTCGTTTTTGCTTATTTACACCCAAATTTATGTATTTACTCCGCAGTTGCCCAATTTGGAAATTTCCGTCCATCCTGTCTTCCATAGACTCCTCCCTTCAGGCAAGCCTTTCCAAAACACTGAACATTCATCTCGACAATAGTTCATGGACCCAAGCGGTTCTACCCATAAGGCTGGGTGGACTGGGCGTTCGCACTTCGGCCAGTTTGGCTCTACCCGCGTTCCTGTCCTCAGTATACGGCTCGCTATCTCTCGTCGGTATTATTTTAAACCTTCCTCAGATACCTGACGATGAGATAGCGAATCTAAGTGAGGCCAGGGAGGCCTGGTGTGAGTCGTGTCCGGGTGAGGACATCCCAGTCGCCCGTCACATTCAGCGGGCTTGGGACTTCCCCTTCCTTAAAAGCAGCTCATACCACACTTCTTCAGGATAGTCCGGACGACTTCGAACGTGCCCGAATTCTAGCCGTATCAGCCCCCGAGTCGGGCCATTGGCTACGAGCACTCCCTTCCCGTCAAATAGGCACCGTTTTGGACCCAAGTAACTTGAGAATAGCTATATGCTTAAGGCTTGGGTCCAAAATATGTGTCCCTCACACTTGCGCCTGTGGCAAAAACGTCGATCAGCTGGGCCGACATGGCCTTTCATGCCCCAAAAGCGCCGGCCGCCTATTTCGCCACGGTACCATCAATGATTTGGTCCGTCGGTCGCTTGCCACCGCGTCTGTGCCTGCGATTCTCGAACCCGCGGGCATGGCGAGGGACGATGGCAGGCGCCCCGACGGGGCCACATTGGTGCCGTGGAAACTAGGTAGGGCCCTGGTGTGGGACGCAACGTGCGTAGATACCTTCGCACAGTCCCATATCCAGGCGACTCGCACCCAGGCCGGCGGCGCGGCTGACCAGGCCCAGGTTCTCAAGCGCCGCAAATATTCGTCCTTACTTAAGGACTACGAGTTTGCGGCGCTCGCGGTAGAGACACTGGGCCCTTGGTCAGCCGACATGCAGGCCTTTGTGAGGGCCCTGTCGGGGCGGCTGATTGACGCCACAGGGGACCCCAGAGCTGGCGCGTATTTCTCGCAACGAATCGCCCTGGCGGTTCAGCGAGGAAACGCCGCCAGCGTAATGGGTACCATGCCACAGGCGGACCTGCTAGAGGGGGTATTCTTTTTATAATTAGGTTTTTATTTTATAGGTAAGTTTCTTTTATTTTAGTTTTAATTTTAATTTCTTTGTAGTTTTAGTTTGTTTTAATAAGTTATTTTATATTCAATATGTTACATTCGTAAGTTAAAGTTAATTATGTTTGTCATGTTGGTATATAGTTATTTCGGCGTTTTTTTACACGAAGTAAAATAAAAAGTGCTGACAACCAGTTACTAAGCAGGTGCACTAAAACTACAAAAAAAAACTTTTAATGAAATCAGTGTCAGTTTTTCACAAAAAGCTACTTTGGTTGTTGGTTGTAACAAAAAAACTGGCAGGGGCACTTAGATACACTAGAGGGGCACTTTGACATGTTCAAAACTGCCCCAATCTTTATTGTACCAAAGTACCCCAATGGTCAAATAAATGAAAAATAATTTATTAAAAATATACTATTAAGTATTAAGTACTTTAAAATAATAAGCTTACTCTATTACTGAATAAACGTACTAAGCGCTCATTATGATGTTCATCCGGTAAAGTCTAAAATTTCGCACCACAACTCGATTAAAAAATCATAATTTATTTACTATGCGACCGCGGAAACACGTTTTCACGCACTAAGCGGCAACGGCTGGCAGGAGAGATGTGCCGAAGCTGGTACCTCACTCACACATACAAAGCCACGTTTTAGTGTTGCAGAAGGTGAACATAAGTTTTTAGTTAAGGAATTAGTGTGGGTGTTCAAAACTGCCCCTAGTGCCTATCTGCCCCGCTTCCCCTCTATGCGTAAAACATAACCAAAGGTCGGGATTAAGTATTTCAAATAAAACAAAAATAAAAATATCTATTGGTATGTAAATTGTATCCCATGCAATGTTATGCTTATTTGACTAAATAATACTTGGTAAAATGAAACTTGTCCAAGTAATTATTTGCTAAACAATAACTTGCCAAAAAAGACTATTGCTAACTGAAAAATTGCGATAAGTTGTTTTGCCAAACATTTTTTTGGGAAATGATAATTTGGGAAACATAGTTTGGGATGTGATACTTTGGGAAACGTTTTTGGCCCATTCGTTAGTAAACCCTATTCTATACCCAACTAAATCGTGCACCAGCGCCGGTACTACACCGCGCGGGCGGGACAGTTCCTATTGACAAAGTTTGTTGTGCAGTTGGTGTTAAGTCCCCATACAAAACACCACCCCTTTAAGGGATGATTTCTGGAATAAAAACTATCCTATGTCCTTCCTCGGGACTCAAACAATCTCTATACCAAGTTTCAAATAAATCGGTTCAGCGGCTTAAGCGTGAAGAGGTAACAGACAGACAGACAGCCACACTTTCGCCTTTATAATATTAGTATGGATGGACATGCACTAGTTCAAGGACGTGTAAGGGCCATTTTATTTAAAGTTGTCCCATACACTTTCTTTTTCATATTTGGGATTTTTTATGTTATTTCTACTCAGAATCATGAGCTTTTTTGATCCTAATAGGAGAAAAAAAGTGCCCCGAAATTTCCATAAAATTTTCGATCTTTACATTCCGTGACTGCCATACAAAGTCTATGAAAAATGGTACCGGAATGGAAATAAAAACCTTGGCACACTTTTTTTCTTCTATTAGGATAGAAAGAGCTCGTGATTCTGAGTAGAAATAACATAAAATTTCCCAAATTAAAAAAAAAGTGTAGGGGACAACTTTAAATAAAATGACCCGTAAGCGATAAGATAGAGATTCCGTGTCGGTAATAAAAGAGATAGATAGGTATATTAATAGTTGATCGCTGGCTGTTCACATTGCACGAGGACTCTCTTTAAAGTACTATGCCTTATGGGAAACAGTCGAAGAGATAGCTCAGAGCCGGAAACCGCTACCAACTTTTAGTATGTTGTTGCGCATGGTATTGGGTCTCCAAAACTGCCGGGAGACAGCGGCGCCGGCCATCTACTTCAGGCCTTCAGCGGAATGATATCATCAAAATGACTCCCGTCTCGTTGCGAATATTGCATATTGCACCCAAACTATACATGGCACATACACGTGTGGGGTATTAAATGAAAGCTAATGAAATATTCTATACTTCATTTATACAGTGTGTACCAAAATATACAACAGTTTAAGAGCTATTTACAAAATAAACAAAATGAGGTAAAAAAATATTCGATTATTTGGATTTTATAACCAAACCAAAAGTCGGACGTTAAAGAAATGTACTACAACATTAAAGATGACATCTCAAGGCATACACTGATATCAAAAAAATCCAAATTTGACCAAATATGTGGAAATTATGAAATGAAATGTATTATAAGTCACCTAAACATTGTTTGCAGAAAAAAAATATGGTTTAAGAGCTATAAACACAGGAATACCATTTTTTATGAAAAAAGTAGGTGTATATCGATTTTATAGCTAAACCACAGAATAAATGTGTCGCTTAACTTCAAACTCGGGTAAATCCATTCGACCCTCTCAGCAAATATCTACCCTATTACCTTTTCTTAATACCAAAATCGCATAATCTGACAGATGGATTTACCCGAGTTTGAAGTTAAGCGACTCAAATAATAGTACTATCGTACAGAAAGGAAACTTCCTACAAAACCGAAGTTTGACAGCGGTTCAGGGTCGAATCATGCTATCCCTTTCTAATATATGGCACTATCTCTTTCTGCTATTTAGGGTAGTCAAAATTCAAGTGATTATCTTATCTGTGGTCGTGCATGCAAAAGGAAGTCAAGTGGTGCCAACCCTAATAATTGCTCGGAGCAATGCTGAGCCGAGCGGAGCCGAGTTTGGCCGAAGTCAGGAGTTTCGCACCCCTGGCTAAACTAAAAACGTTAATAAAATGTTGCGTATAATATTAAAGAAACCAGTTATTCAACTATACATTACAATTTAAATTTTAAATTTCCGATAAAAACTGTGAAAGTTGTAGAAAAAAAACTAAAGCGCGCCAACAATTCTACTATTTTTGTATTTGTATTTGTACAATTCTATCTTAATGCGCTCTTATTATGCAAAGAATTATTCTAATTATCGAGTATTAAATGAAAGGACATTACATAAAATACATGAAAACGACATTTTCGACGGGAATCTTAATTTATAAATTGAATTTGCTTGTTAAACAAGCAAACGAACTGTACCTTCCTCCTTTGATAGTTGGTTAAAATGTGGCTTTTGTCACCTGGGCTACAAACACGAATGAATTGACACCTCGTTTATTAAATCAGTTCAGTAGTTTCATGTAAACAGTACATGCACGCATAGACAGCAAATTCTGCCGTAGTTGAGCACAAGATTAAAATTAATTAGACCTTTATTATCATTGCCTGGCACTACAAATATAAACTATAAACTCTGTGCGGAAAGAGAAGAGTCGTGGAACATAAGGGAATCAATACATTCTATGAGTCGTCTCTCTCCGCACAGACTCTAAGAGAAATAAAAAGCAGTAGGTAGTACATAATTTCTCTAACATTGAAACCCTCAGGCCATAGAGTAACTGTTAGGGGCTTAGCGGGCGTCGCCTCTATGAGTTAGCAAGATGCCTTATGGAGGTTTCAAATGACCAGAGGGCTGACCTGTATGTATTTCAGAGGATCAGAGGGAAAATACTGCCAGCCTTCACAGCCTTGAAGCCCTTGCAACACTCAAGATTCCACTTTTCGAACTACTCGCTACGCTCGTAGTTAAAATTTGCTTCTATAAAAGGCTAATCGAGGCTGAATGAAGTAGATGGTCGGCGCCGCTGTTTCCCGGCAGTTTTCGAGACCCAATGCCATGTCCAACAACATACTAAAAGTTGGTAGCGGTTTCCGAATCTGAACTAAATTCCCATAAGGCAGTGCACTATTACACTCTTTACTCGCAGCGATAAAAGCTGTCAACGATAAAATCGCTCAGCGGTAGGTACTCGCTAAGCGATGTTCGCTTGGCGGTCGGAGAGACAATGCAACTAGAAAAAATAGTCGTATTGTTTTACCACATCTATATCGATATTACTAACAAACCTCTGTAACTCGAAAAAAAAGAAACTGTATTTCTACGTTTCTATAATTACCTGCCTAACACGAATTTTTAATGTGTTTTTAAGACGAACAAAAACCTACAAGAACCTCTCTAAGTCGATGCCCTCTATAAGACGAAACCTCGTTAACACGAAGTTTTTGGCGTTTCCCTTGAGATCCGTGCTATCGAGGTTCCATTGTACTTCTATTCTGTGACTATTAAGGTTACAATACTTAATTCACGAAGGCTGATATTTCCTTGTAGACCTTGTTAACCTTAAATACAGTGTTTAAAACGTCAAACTCGCATTCGACCACTCGCTTTATAGCCGGGCGACAAAACTATCAGAAGTAAGTACCAGAACTATACTCGCTTCTCACTGCTCGCGCGCCATCTTATTTCTAGTTTTTAGCTCCAATCGCTTCTCGCTCATCGTTCTTGGTGAAACCAGTGCCAGTCCATTGAACCTTAAAAAATAATATATTATATTTACATTTATAACAGGAGGTACTATAAATATACCAATTATTTTACACTACTGAAAACTGCAACTAAAACGTTCGATATGTTTCGGAAATGTTTCGGCACAGTCATTTATAAGGTCAAACATGCCTCCCATCACCCATCCAATTAAATGAAATGTTCCGTATGGTGTATGTATAACTGTATACAGGTGTATAAAGACGGGCCAATAACAACTGCTTTGTAGGTATCTATTGTTTTATTTTTGAAGATTCTCTACCTAAACCTACGTAAAATTGACACCAACTACGCCATTTTTGGTACTAGCATCCCGCCCCGGCTCCGCACGGGTTACAATACCTTAACAAATCATACACCTAAATCTTCCTCAAGAATCACTCCGTTGATAGGTGAAAACCGCATGAAAATTCGATCCGTAGTTTTTGGGTCTATCGCGAACAGACACACAAACAGACGCGGCGGGGGACTTTGTTTTATAAGGTGGAGTGATTATATACTCGCTGTGGCCAAGGCTTTGCCCGTGTGGAATTTGGTCAATGTCTCTTCCTTCGTCTCTCCCCACCCGGGAGGATATAAATAATAAATAATTAAAAGCCTAAGCCCAAACACCTATTAAATACTTGGCATGGACAAGTTACATTCTGGTCTTCATGAAAAAGTTCCATTCACCAAATAGCACTGTTTAAATGCAAATGTAAATAAGTTTTTGGCAAAAATTTCATTTTTGGTACAAGCTTTTATCGCTGACTGTACTTTTCTTACGATAGACAACTAATACTCATCGAGACAATTCTAAAACCCCTACACATACACAATTAGGTTGCTTTGTTTCATCACAGAGTTCCTATGGCCACCTGCTGTCTCCATCATCAGATCAGTTCGACAGTACCATAATATTATTGTATTGTCATCAGAACTACATACAGCTGCCAATTTTCATGACGCTACGATCCTTGGAAGATGGTTAAATTAGTTACCTTAGATTCCATTACATAGTTAGTTACATACAGGTCGACCTAATAAAAGCTTTAAAAAAAAAATACTATCATCATTCAGGCCTTTAACATCTTGACAGATGATTTATGCAGCGTCTGTAAGCGAGGAACAACGTCTCTTGTGGCTGTATAAGCCAATGCGGGACCGGCATTTGCGACCGCATTTGTGGCAGTTGAAGCTGGGAGCCATGTCGGCATCATCAGGTGGATTGTGCCTCTTTACGCGTTTTCGGGAAATGTTTCATGAAACCATGCTTTGTCGTGGAAAAAATATACTATAAGTACCTGTATATAAAAGATTTGAAAATCTTTGGACATACCTACCGTACAGTAAATGATAATCGTATTTACTTTATTCCTCTTCAACTCGATACCTCCACCCTTTCCCGAGATAAAGGGTCTTGACATACAGACGGACGGACGGACAGACGGACGGATGGACAGACGGAAAGACAGATAGACACACGGACGGACGGACTCACAGACGGACAGACGGATAGACGGACAGACGGACGGACGGAAAACGAATTGATCCTTAAAGAGTCCCGTTTTTTTCCTTTTGAGGTACCGGACCCTAAAAAATTACTTCTGCTTATCATAGCACTCTTCCTTTGGACATACTGTATACCTAGTAAATAATAATACTCGTATTTACTTTATTCCTCTTCAACTCGATACCTCCACCCGTTCCCGAGATCAAGGGTCTTGACAGACGGACGGACGGACGGACGGACGGATACACGGATAGACGGACGGATTCACAGACGGATAGACGGACAGACGGATAGACCCACCGACAGGCGGACGGACAACGAAGTGATACCTAAAGGGTCCCGTTTTTTCATATCTGTAGTTAATGCAAATGCTCTATTTGTCAAAGTAAATAAAATTTCTTCACACGATCAGGGTTTTGGGCATGTTTTGGGGGACAAAAACATGGAAATAACTTGGGTGCGCATGTTTCGGATAGATAACGAAATCCTAAAATACAGGCGGATAACACAAACAACCTACACGATATTATACTTAAGCAAATACCTTAATTAGTACATTTTATGTTGTTATGTTACTCTTGCGTAGGTATTTATTCATACTTTAGTAGCTTTCTATAAATAAGATCACTATTTTTTCTCTTGACATGTTTATTTTACTATTCGAAAAACATGACAGCGTCAAATATTTAAAAGTCGAAAAAATATAATTACGTAAAAAGGCTTAAGATAATTAAGAAAAAACCGGACAAGTGCGAGTCGGACTCGCCCGTACGATGTTCCGTACTTTTTAGTATTTCTTGTTATAGCGGCAACAGAAATACATCATCTGGGAAAATTTCAACTGCCTAGCTATCACGGTTCATGAGGTACAGCCTGGTGACAGACGGGCGGACGGACGGACAGCGGAGTCTTAGTAATAGGGTCCCGTTTTTACCCTTTGGGTACGGAACCCTAAAAAAAGTAAAACCGACTTCATGCCTTCATCAGCAGTTCCACTTTATCAAATGGCACTTTGTAACTGTAAATGCTTAGTTATTTAGTTGATGAAAATACAAAACTCGCTGTATGTATGCTTATAAGATTTGAGGAGTTCCCTCAATCCCTCATGGAACCTATCATCAGACTAAACCTTGATAAAAATGTTCTTTATAAATCTTACGGGCTTAGTAAACTTAACCAAGAGTACAAATCGCCAAAGTGAACTATGCATCGTTAAAGAGTTCCGTTTTAATCATCGTCAGCAGTTCCATTTCGTTAATTGTCACTTTAACTGATATAAATAAAAACTGAATGTAAATACCTACTTGCTTTATTGATGAAAACACAAAAAACGCTATATGTATGCCTATAAGATTCGAAGAGTTCCGTGGATTCCTCATGGATCCCATCATCAGAACTGGGATAAAAACGGGACCAACTTGGAACTATGTATATACTTCCAAACTAAAAACTAATTTTCCAAATCGGTTCACCACCACCAACCGGTTGAACTTGTAACCTAAGTAGAGGTTTACAAAATTAAATATACTTAAGGTCACTGTGGGCAAGACCGGCATACTTTTTTTTCACTTTGGAGTGATCTAGTTCCGTTAATTATTAACCTACATTAACGCTTGTAATCGCATACGATGAAAAATTTAATAACTAGTAGTTCGCCCCGAACTGAGAACTCGCGGTTAACCATCTATATATAGAACAAAATTTGAAAAATGTAGGCGCGAAGGGATATCGTCTGATACAAAATTTGAATTTCACGCCTTTTTCTACTGACAAGATTTGCTTGACCATCTATATATAGGGTGACCTTAGCCATTGGACAAACCCTGATATCCCACGTAGGGTTACTTCGCAGAAATGCTCTAACGGTTATTATTATTTTAATTAAAAAAAAAAAAATTATCATACAAAAGTTATTAACAATAATCGACAACAAAAAGAAACATACTGTATTAATCATTGGCAGTGCTTTTGGCATTTTTTTTGAAAATGTGCGACAATGATGACATTTGTCAAAAGTCAGAATCTTATTAATGTCATAAATAAAAAAGAGAATCAAAACGGTCCAAGAAGGTTTTATACTATTTATTACCTCAGGAGCTATTGACACAGAGGTTGCTCCAAAGTAAAAAAATTGTAATTTGTTAATTTATTCGTAACCGCTACACCGATTGTACTTTGTATACTGGTTCTAAATACCCTGATACATATGTACATTTCGGCTTTGTCCAATGGCTAGGGACACCCTGTATAGGACAAAGAGAACTTCTCGTGGAACTTTTTTGCATCAATTTTGAAGCGCCATCTGTAATTCTTAACCAGAAACATCAACGTCAATATCAGGGGTGAAGGGGCATAAATAGCGTCTAAGGACCTATGTTGCGAACGTAAAAAACTTCGACTTTGAAGAAAGGCTTCAGGATATTTATTAATACACGAAAACAGATTAGGTACTTTTAACTTGACTGTTGATGTAAATAAAGTACCTATCATACACGGCTGGAATAACACACAATTGACCACAAAACACAATTGAACGCAGCACAGGTTGTGAATCTACCCGCCCTGATTTTTTCTGAATTTTCTGATAATAAAGTTCTCAGCAACTGTGATGGCGTATGAAAACTTTGTTTCTTTTAACATTGTAAAACTGAAAGTATTTTTATTTATATGAATTATGTCGTAGTACAGACTATAAATACGGTGTTATAATATTTTGAGTTTTATTCGACAAAGTTGTTTTTTTGTGACAATTGCCTCCATGGCAAGTATGGCAACGCGATAAATAATCTGTTCTATCAGATGTTTATTTGTTTGTTTCATGCCCTGGATACAAGACTTTTAAGACGTTCTGACGAAATAAAGTGAAGCCATATTAACAAAAAAAAGTTTAGCGTTAAGTAATATAGATGGCGCTATTTTTTCGAATAAAGGGCTTTGTATACGGCTGTCCCTCCCCTGGACTTAAGTCACCACCATAGAGATAAAAATAAACTGTATCTGTGCTAACCTGAAACATTTCCTGTCAAATGTCAAATACTTATGTTTATTTTATTTTTATCTTGCTAATTATTCCAAAATGGTAAATTTAAAAACGATATTATAAAAGTGTAAACCAAGCACTTTCATTTGATACCAAACTCGACCATGTTTCTTGCAATTAAAATTACCAGAATAGCAAGACCTCTTACAAACAGCTTTTTGGCCTTCTAAGCTCTTCTAGCTCAATAACCCCTTGATCGGGCCTGCTCATAATTTAATGACTAAAATAAAATGCCGTCGACTACACGTTTACCTAATTTCATTTAAATTAGAACAAATTTACTTAAGTTATTGAGTATCAAACTATCTTCTGCCAGTTCAGCTTAAAAACATCGAAATGCCAGGACGTGCCCCTAGCCAGCCGCGTGTTCAAAGTCGAATGTAAGTACTTCGCTTCGCTTCGCTCGCTCGTTCGATTAATAGTTTAGCTTTAGTGACAGATCATTTCAAACACAAATTAAGCAAAAACAATAGTTTTTTTTTTATTTGGCGAGTAGACGGACTTCCCGTGCAGTTTAAGGGAAGTCCGTCTAGTAATGATATCAGCCAATCTATGGGTGCGTATATTATGTTAGTAGTCAAATTCCTAAAAGGAACGAATCAAGACAATGAAAAGTGTACTTTAAACTTGTTAATATGGGGTGTAGATTAGAAATAAACACCATTTTTCTAATACAAAGGCAAGTCGCCCATATACTACGAAAATGGGGTGGTAAACTTTTTTTGGCAAATAATTACACGTAGGTAATTATTTTTTTGATTTCCGAAATAAAGGATCAATAGTCATTTAAACTGAAATTCAATCGTTTCTTTTAATTTACTGAGATCAAAATTTAATAAAGTACCTAACACCATGCGAAAAGGATTCAGGCATCAACTCGTCACACCAAAATTTTGTTATAACCTGTCACACCGCCAAAAGCGAAATTATTTGTTTCAATTCGTCACAAGTAAATTGAGTTCTCAAAAAAAAAGTCACATCATCAGCATCATCACAAAAACGTCAGCGTCAGTCATTAAGTCACATCATAGTTTTGTAGCTATTGGTCACACGGCAAATCTGTTCCTATTCGTCATCCCGTCAAACAGTTCTAACTGGTCACAAGCAGGACTGAAAGGCCGTCGTGCGCAGTGATCGATTCTAACCTATGCCTAACCAGGCCTATGTTTGAACCCTCCCCAATTTATCGATATCGATAAAATACGCAAGCATGTAGCATACTACACTATTTAAGTCTGTTACAGGGCTCGGAAACCGTTCTCAACGCTCAAACCGGTTTCGTTCATTTGCCCGGGAACGAAATGGATTTCGTTTCCGTTTGCGGTTACCGGTTAAAGAACTGTTCTTTTGAAATAACGGTTTACACCAATTACGTTCTCGTTTCGTTCTTGAGGAACGAAATAAACCGGTTAAATTGAAAACGTCGCAGCAAGATAAAATGAGTATTATTATTTGTAACCGGCAGAATATCAGTGCTTTCCTCGAAAAAGCGAAGCGTATCGCTGCGTAGGAATCCTTTTGCGTCCTGCAGTACGCTGTGTGCGCCGAAATATGTGTTTTTTGTTTATTGTTTTTTATTACTTTTCTACTTATTAATTAATTAGTGCATGTTTGTTACATGTTTTTCCTGTTTATTAATAAATAATAGTTTCAGATGTTTTATTTTATAATTTTATTTAATAATTTTTTTTATAGCAGCTTTAGAATGATTATAGAAGAAGGTATTATTAATTATTTTTATTATTGATTAAAATCAACCAATTATTTATTTATACAAGAAAACTAATCAGTTTCATATTTGCCACCATCAATTAGCCCATCTGCTTGAAAATTAAAAAAAAAACCGGCCAAGTGCGAGTCAGACTCGCGTTGCAAGGGTTCCGTTCGTACATTAGAAATGTAACATTACACAATTTTTAACAATGTATTTTTTATGTGAAACGTGAGTGAAAAACCCGTAGGGTCGGATCAAAAACGAAGTATTAAGTCCGACTCACGCTGGACTGCACATTTCTAATAGATTTTCCTGTCATCTAATAGGTAAAGAACTATTTTATGAATTTTTTTCAAAAGTTTAGACCCAGTAGTGTCGGAGATAAAGGGAGGAATGGTCAGTTTTTGCCTATTTACTTGAATAACTTCTAAAATGTTTATCCTAAAATTATAAAAAAAATATATTTGGATTCTCACAACTTTTATTTGATACATATAAACACGATTTAGTTTAAACTTTTTTATTTTTAAATTTTCTCATTGACCCCCTAAAAGTGGCCCCCATGTTTAGTTAAGGTATCATAGTGGTTATCCGGGTCAAGGTCCGGGTCCGAGTCCGGGTCCGAGTTCGGTTCCGAGTCCGAGTCCGGGTCCGAGTCCGGGTCCGAGTCCGAGTCCGGGTCCGAGTTCGGGTCCGAGTCCGGGTCCGAGTCCGGTTCCGAGCTCGGGTCTGAGTCCTAGTCCGAGGCCGGGTCCGAGTCCGGGTCCGAGTCCGGGTCCGAGTCCGGGTCCGAGTCCAAGTCCGGGTTCAAGTCCGGGTCCGAGTGCGGTTCCGACTCCGAGTCCGAGTCATGGTCCGGTTCCGAGTCCGGGTCCGAGTTCGGTTCCGAGTCCGGGTTCGTGTCCGGGTCCGAGTCCGGGTCCGAGTTCGGTTCCGAGTCCGAGTCCGGGTCCGAGTCCGGGTCCGAGTCCGAGTCCGGGTCCGAGTTCGGGTCCGAGTCCGGGTCCGCGTCCGGTTCCGAGCTCGGGTCTGAGTCCGAGTCCGAGGCCGGGTCCGAGTCCGGGTCCGAGTCCGGGTCCGAGTCCGGGTCCGAGTCCAAGTCCGGGTTCAAGTCCGGGTCCGAGTGCGGTTCCGACTCCGAGTCCGAGTCATGGTCCGGTTCCGAGTCCGGGTCCGAGTTCGGTTCCGAGTCCGGGTTCGTGTCCGGGTCCGAGTCCGGGTCCGAGTTCGGTTCCGAGTCCGAGTCCGGGTCCGAGTCCGGGTCCGAGTCCGAGTCCGGGTCCGAGTTCGGGTCCGAGTCCGGGTCCGAGTCCGGTTCCGAGCTCGGGTCTGAGTCCGAGTCCGAGGCCGGGTCCGAGTCCGGGTCCGAGTCCAAGTCCGGGTTCAAGTCCGGGTCCGAGTGCGGTTCCGACTCCGAGTCCGAGTCATGGTCCGGTTCCGAGTCCGGGTCCGGGTCCGTGTCCGGGTCCGAGTCCGGGTCCGAGTCCGGGTCCGAGTCCGGGTCCGAGTCCGGGGTCCGAGTCCGGGTCCGAATCCGGGTCCGAGTCCGGGTCCGAGTCCAGGTCCGGGTCCAGGTCCGAACCGGATCCGGGTATGAGTCCGGTTCTGGTTTCGCGTCCGGGTCGCAGTCCAAGTCAAAATCGAAATTCGAAATCACCAAACGTGAACTATGCGTCGTTAAAGAGTTCTGTTCTAGTCATCATCAGCAGTTCCACTTCATCAAATGCGACAGTTTTTAATGAAAATGCTTGATTTTCTGATGTAAATACAAAAATCTCTATACGCATGCCTTTAAGATTTGAAGAGTTCCCTCGATTCCTCATGGATCCCGTCATCAGAACTCGAGCTTGACAAAAATGTGGCTTAAAAACTTAACTTGCTTAACAAACATAACGAAGACGACAAATCGCCAAACGTGAACTATGCGTCGTTGAAGAGTTCCGTTCTGATCATCATCAGCAGTTCCACTTCATCAAATGTCACTTTTTTGGATGTATATGCTTATTTTGTTGATAAAAACCCAAAAATCACTATATATATGCCCTTAAGATTTGAGGAGTTCCCTCGATTCCTCATGGATCCCATCATCAGAACTGGGTTTTGACAAAAACGGGACCAATCTGTATGCATATACGTACAATCATAAAATAATTTTCAAAATCGGTCCAGTAATTAAGTAATGACGGAGATATGGAGTAACAAACATAAAAAAAAAACATACAATCGAATTGATAACCTCCTCCTTTGGGATTTGGAACTCGGTTAAAAAGGATTAAAAAAATTCAAAATGAATATCTATAGACAATAAATAATTTGCACGCCAGCGTGTCAGCATTGTTTGCTTAATTACGTCCACCAACATTTCATATTCTTTTTAATTTGCATACAAAATGCAAGGAGGAGAGGAGGAGAAGCTGATAATACAATTCAGAGCGTTATATCCTTTCAGACTAGGATTATCAAAAAATGTGTACCCACTTATTTTACTCACAGTTGTCAGAATCGAAATTATCGGTCTCTTCTTCATTGAAAAATGGTTGACTGTCCGGAATATATTTACAACTTTGTGAATCCATTTTAAATGTAACAAAACACCACCAACACCAACAGTCAAAACTCACACGCCCAAAAAGTATAAATAAGAAAAACTGGGCAAGTGCGAGTCGGACTCGCGCACCAAGGGTTCCGTACCATAATGCAAAAAAAAAAAAAAACGAAAAAAAAATGCAAAAAAAAACGGTCACCCATTCAAGTACTGACCACGCCCGACGTTGCTTAACTTTGGTCAAAAATCACGTTTGTTGTATGGGAGCCCCATTTAAATCTTTATTTTATTCTGTTTTTAGTATTTGTTGTTATAGCGGCAACAGAAATACATCATCTGTGAAAATTTCAACTGTCTAGATATCACGGTTCGTGAGATACAGCCTGGTGACAGACAGACGGACGGACGGACAGATGGACGGACGGACGGACGGTCGGACGGACGGACGGACAGCGAAGTCTTAGTAATAGTTTTACCCTTTGGGTACGGAACCCTAAAAATAAACAATTCAGTCAGCAAGCAACACCGTCAAGTCAACATCGAGATCGAGTACTTAGAGCGGGTAGCCGGATAATGTATTAATATTGTAGACGGCTGAGATTAACCGGTATTATATCGATCCTCGAGAACGAAAACATTTGGTTCTCTCAACTAACCGGTTAGAAGAGAGAACTAAATTTTAAAGTTCGCGTTCCATCAATTAACCGGTTTATTAATGAACGAAATAATATAACGGTTTATGAACGATATTAACCGGTATATCAATACCGGTTCCGAGCCCTGGACTCTGTTATGTTGGTACTATTGTTCTTTGACAGTTCTTTGTCGTACATGTTGGTATGGTTGGAGAACCAAACTCACACACAGACTGACAAAAACTGATTCAAGTCGCTAGTATGGAAGTCCCGTCTCTTAAAACGTAGTGATTAGGTATCTCTTTGATGTTGACGGGCTTGCCTTGTAGACGGACTTGCCCACAGTGACCTTCCCTTCATTATCTTATAGTTTTGAGTAAAATTGCTGTGACATATTATGGACAGACAGACAGATGCATGACGAAACTGTTAGTGTTCCGTTTTTGCCATTATTGCTACGGAACCCTAAACTTACAGTGCTTAGTAAATTTCAACTACCTATTATCGACAAACAAAATATTTTTCCCAATAAGTATGTAGTTTATTTTTTGTAACTGTTAGACAATTCGTGTAATGAGCTTAATAGTTAATATTTACTTACTCTTTTTTTTTACTTTGAGAGCGCACCACCGACATTCTTAGTGGTGAACGTATTCGCTGTGGCCGAAAACGTGTTTGTAGATGATTGATTATCTTAAATCGCTACTTTAAAATTTTGTTACATTCCCACAGCCATCGGAAATTTCTTCTCTTTTATTTAAACTTTAGATTTTCACGCGTTCCTGAAACTGAAAAAATCTGTACACATGAACACTGAAGAACGTGGGATTGATGGAAGAAAATAATGCCAAAACCTGACAAACTGAAATCTAAATTTGTACAATGTAGCAAAATGCATTGGGCACTACAGTTTGTTGATGGCTAACTACCTATATTCCATAATATAAATATCCAGAGAGGAAAATGGGGACTACGTTTGTATGGAGAACCGGTCATCCCCTTTCCTCTTAATAACTTAATATGCTTCGGCACATGATTACACATATTTATATATGTAGGTACGTGCATTGTATTCCCATATCTTCCAAGCGGAAAGCCAGACGGTGCTTGCTGGATATTGGTTTCTGAAATCTTCGAAAGAGTCTTGGGTCATATGGAAATAAAGCTCATTGTATAATATTCTCCTTTTTCTGAACGTGTCCACCAAAGTGGATGTTCGTCCCATTACCTAGAGCATTACCAGAAGCATATAGGTATAAAGGCCAGCGCAAACCGGCGGAGCGCAGCGCAGATCACCGAGGAGGATTTACGCCGCGCAGCGCTCACCGGCGAGGTGAAATCCCCCGCGATATCGCGAGCGCGCACAGCCCAAGCGCTGGCGGCCGGCGCACCAGAGAGCACTTCGGCGCAGGCCGGGAAATGCCGCGGCATGCCGCCGCGTGTACTCTATCACAAGGGATTAGTGACTAGTATGCACGAGTTCTCCCCCGTCGTCCCGGCGCTACTCCGGCGCACGCCGCGGGAGGCCTCGGCGCATGCCGGGGGATGCCGCGGCATGCCGGCGCCTACCGCCGCGGTATCCTCTAACGTGCTCCTCGATGCCACGGAGTAACAATCCTCCGTGATGCTCCGAAGTCGGTCTCAAAGCATTTAAATTTATACCTGAAGGTAATTGAAATAGGGAAGAAAATACATTGATAATTTTAAAGTGATCTGCGCTGCGCTCCGCCGGTTTGCGCCTCTACGGGCCCCCAGGTTTCTACGGGCTCTGGTCGTGGTAGGTGCAGCATGCGTGGGCCAGGCAAGCCGAGTGAATTATGTACCTATTTTACCTTAACTTTGTTCACCTGTGTATCCTTTCCAAGATAATCATCTTTTTTAAGATGTAACCCGTATAATTGGTATATCATTTTAATTCTATAATAAATGATGCTTTACATATTCAGCATTTTTTTCTTGGATATTAAATTCTTTACTTCGATTGACGTGTTTATTATTTTCGTTACTATGACAGCGTTAACATTAAAAAAAAAAAAAAAATAACGTGAAGGTTGAGTACGCAGGTGATAGTACAGTGACATTAGAACTCACACAAGCAAGAACCACCAACGACGATTTAAATGAATATCATAAACATTTAAATACTAACTTTTTGGCGTTTATCGTGCGTACTTCGTCTTTGCGGAAAAATTACCACAAACAATGGGCCTACCGTGAAACACAAAATTCCAAATTTTGTTAACTGCCTCTCTATCACTCTTGCATATCCGAGCGATAGAGTGGCAGATAAAGAAATTTCGATTTTCGGGTTTCGCCGCAAGCCCTCTGTAAACAAACCGCCTTGATCCATCAATGTTATATAGTTGGTCAAACCAATTTATCAGTCAGTAAGAACCGGGAAAACTATAGTCGTCCTTTTCTTTTGGATGCTAGTACTAGTGTAATGTGTAAGACAAAGATAGTATGATTGTCTCTGTATACGATTGAAATGAGACAGTCCTTTGAAAAAACTATATTTATTCGGAACATCTGTGAAAACTTGATTACTTATGTATGCAAATTTTCAGCTTCATTGAACATCCGGGAAGTGGGTCTTTAGGTTTGATTGTTACAAACAGACAACGGGACAGGTGAAAGTGAAACTACATAAAAACTTGTAAAAATGTGGCTTTTAGTTCAATTTAGTCCAATTTCTATTGGAATTTCTGATGAAAACGTCCTTATTGCACTTGAAGCATAAAGACGTGCCCTTATTTTATGGAAAGCCACAAATAACAACCAATTCGAGCCTACTAGGTGGCAAAATACGAGTAGGTAAATACACGAGTCTAATCAAATAAGGATTTAACTATTTAGCCAAATATTCTTTATTGTGTTATCCCGGCATAATTGCCACGGCTCATAAGAGAGAGCCTGGGGTCTACTTGACAACTAATCCCAATAATGGGCGTAGGCACCAGTTTTTACGAAAGCGACTGCCTTCTGACCTTCCAACCCAGAGGGTAAACTAGGCCTTATTGAGATCTAGGCTTTATTGTGCCAAAGTTACCTACTCGTAAGTCTCGTAACACAAACAATAAGTTTCACAGAACAAAATTACTTACATATAGGTACCTAAACAAGTAAACATATTACTTTTCTAATAAAAGGACTGAAGTGTAGTGCTGCGAAGACGGTATTTTAATGATATATGGATATACATGGTAAAAGAAGTAGGCATATTTTGCGTGGTCTGACGCACCTGGCCGGTGTTTCCCGATTTTCTGTCAATGTCTGTGAAGACCTTTCTTCACAAAATACCTAAAATGAATAATAAGTAAAGTTTTAAATTAATCTAAAACTCTCCAGTTTGCTATTCATTCAAACTGAGAAAATCCAAATTTCTAAGTCGGTATACGACCGGTGTCTTATATGCCATTGAAAATTCAACATTAATAACAACTAATTAGGCATAGCGTCCAATGTAGAGTATGGCACAGGCACTAGTTCTTACGAATTTTACCTGAATTTATTAATCAAAGGAGCTGATGTAAAAGTGAGTTGGGAAAGTTGGCAGCTAGTCGCCGAAGCTCCGGTTTCCTCGAGATTAGCCCCTAAGCCTGCACCTAACATACCTTAGCTAGCTCATGGCTTAGGGCTTTTAGCTTGCTGTTGTGACAATTAAAAATTTTATAAAAGAAAACTAGTCTTACAACAAAATAAATGCTTATTTTCAGGCATTCTTCACTATCTCTCCCTGCCATCTAACCCAGAGGGGAAAAATATATACCTTATAGTAGCTACTCCGTCTTCCTCGTGATATTTTACTTCACCGAAAAGCAATCGGTTAAGATAGTTACAACAAGTTCATTGTTAATAATAGCCGGGGTTAGGACCCACGACCATTGGTTTACAAATCAAACTTTTTACCTATATCATTTGTAAGTATGTTTATAATAAATCTGTTTTCTTTTTGCCATTTTGGAGTATATGTATTGCTTTATGATATTTGTCAATTATTTTTTTAATCATAGACAATTGTCACAGTCATGTTCGTTTTCATGATAGATCTACACCCACGCAACCACACGCAACTGCATGTCATGTTCTTGCGGTTTATTTTTATAACGCCAAGATGCTAACTCCATCTTGCGTCCAGTAGAAGAATCAAAATATTGTAGAAAAATAAGAATGCAGTTTACTCTATGCCGTAGGATCCCCTTTTGAATGTCATAAATCCAAATATGGCGGCCATACCCATCGACAAAAAAGTCTAGTGATGATGTGATTTCATTGACAGTTACGATCGCACGCTGTCAAATGCAACAACTTGCGATCCATTGCGATCCTAACTAGAGCTGGGACACGTTGGCAAAATGCGTACCAAAAGTACGTTTCTATGAAAATACCAGTTTTACGTGTACCACCCCAAATAGGCAATTTAAGTGTTTACCGTACTTAAGCGTCTTACAAATAAGGGTTATTTATGCAAATATCGACTTTTAATTAGTAGGGATCCGATGTATCGTGACGTTTTGAGTCAAGGCCATTAATCAAATGACATATTAACAATGTAAAAATTATTTCCATTATTTTTTGATCCAACAGATACCCGTACGACTGTCAGTTAACAAAAAAATATTTTACTTAAAGTAAAGGTAAGAATGGAGGTACGAGGTGTTGGCAACTTCATATTTGTTATATTTTGAAAATTAAAGTCCGTGCTTTTAAATACTCGACAAACAAAAAGTCGTCCATTAAGAAAAACCTGTCCCAAAAACTATTTCAGTACAACGCCCCACCTCTAGTGAGGATATAGTTCACTGACAGATGGCAAGTGTACGCAATTCGACAAGTGACGAATTATCCGCGTCAACTGGATATTCCCACGAAACGTCAAATGTGCCTTCTGGAATTGCCCCCCTGCACACTCGGACAATTTTGAATAAATAATGCAGTCAGAATGAAAAGTGGTACGTCTTAAAATGCACGGAAAGCCCCTAGAGGATTGCACGCGACAGACGCTCTGATGGTAAAATAAACATGTTGCTTGCACTCGTCCCATATGCGAAATGCAATATTTAACTATTCGTTTGTGAATAACTTTCGCATTTTCTCGTGATGTTATGTGGTGAACGCTGGACTCAGTGCTAAGGCCCAGTAGGTTCGTGTTCTTCTCTCACTCTCACTGAGCGAGATGGATGTGCGTGTTCGGGACCGCGGACATCATGTTTTAGAATTTTAATGTTTTGTGTGTTCTAATGATAAAAGAAGTAATCGCTGAGTCAAGCCTAATACTGCTCATTTTTTTTCCAACTCCCCAGCACTCGGATAAGTGTATTCAAGTATCCTTTCCTACTAAGGACATGTGGCAGTAGGTAATTCTTACTTTATATATCAAGTAGGTATGAGTTATAACTGTTTATTTTTATTTGTTAACCGAAAACATACAAGAATTGAATTCACACTGCATCCCAAGGCTTGCTCGCGACAGACTCAAATGCAATGGTAGAATAAACATGCTTGCATTTGCACTCATCCTATGCAATATGCGAAACGTAGAATCGCGGCTCGGCCACGACATTGCGCGACCGGCGGCAGTGGCAACAGGTGGGAACGAAAGGTCCGATCGCTGTGTCTCGCTCCAACCTATGATTGCCGCTGCCGCCGCCGTCAGTCGCGCAATTAATTCTGTTTCCGGTTTTCTCTGGCCGGGTTTTATTTTTCATGTTTCATAACTTTTATAAGATATAAGCATTTTTATTTACTTTCATACTCCTATTTAGTGAAGTTCCGCCGCACGCAGAAATACACATGCCTACCATTTTAATTTACTGCAACTGCTTTTAAACATTACATTTTCGCTTGCGATTACGTAACGACCACGATACGAATAACACCATAAATATAGAATTTAGACTGCCGTGAATCATATACTAACATTTAAGCTAATTATACGGTTTAATTCACGTTTTTTTAGTCACTCGAACGACGGTCTCCATGTTCAAGTACTAAGCGCTTTTATTAGTACAACACTTAGGGCTGATTTAGACGATGCGAGAACTCGCATGCGTTTCATTTTCATTACATTGTAGTTTTTGATCGGTCGGTTGAATTGGACGTAACCAACAGTCTGCAATGTAACTAAAATCACATGCGAGTTCGCACGCCGTCTAAATCAGCCCTTAACCCCTGGTAACTAGACTTAGAAATTTTGAGTAGGTACACCAATAAATACTGCCTAAACATAACAGTTTTTATCACTTAAAGCAAGTCAGGATATTTTTAACCAATGAAAACACATCATTAGAAATACCTACTTAAAGTCGGCCATGAATCCGTTTCATGAATATTCCCACTTTATTTCCGGACCGAATAGACCTTCAAACCTTTAAGAAAAGCGTACCTACTCCCATCTTAAATTCCTGCAACGCATTCTCAACCAATATGGTGTTGCAGATGTCCATATCCGATCTCTCTGTCTAATGCACACTCCCGCCACTCCACACAGAATGTAAACCTAGATAGGTTGTCCCGCCATCTCCGTTTGGGTCTTCCTCTGCCCCGAGATCCATCCTGTGGGATCCAGTCTGTGGATACTTTAGCCCAGCGTTCTGGGTGCATTCGGCAGATGTGCCCTGCCCAGTCCCATTTCAGCTTTAAAAGTATATCGTTAAAAAAATCAACAAGATATAAACTGAATCGTGTCGTAATCGTTTTGAATCCGTTGCCGTTTCGAACCATTTTGCCGTCGACTGTTCGTTGCTACAGCGGAACTAATTATTATAGCTTGAGACCTAGTCAGCATTCCACTTGATAGTCCTCAAAATATACATGTATATGTATAAAATAGTAAATATATAATTGCATATAACCTGTGCGTGGTGCCGCATGCACCATATCAATAATGTAAAATGTGCCTATTACTTTGTTCCGAAGTTCGAAATTTAATTAAAACTTTAATAATATTTTATTGTGGTAGGTAAGTAAAGCCTGACCAGTAATATAATATGATCACGCGCCATATTACGGAATTCATTGGAACTAAATTATTCATATTAAACCACATACATGAGAATAACAGCGCCCTCTTGACAATAATCATAATATTTCTGGTCGGGCTTTATGTCGATTTAAAGGATACCATCACTACTATAATGGCTGCTCACTGCTGTAACACTTATATGAGGTTGTGATATAGTTTTCATATATTATTATAAAAACTGATGGAACTACGAGTAAATCACCCAGTGAGTAGCAAAATAGGCACTTTGGTTTATTAATTATGCTTTAAAGCTACATATTACAATTTACATCAATACTTGCGCTCATCTACGTAACTTCTAATTTTGACTAGACACGGTACGAATAATTATCTCAACGAACAATCTTTGATGTTCCACGTTAATGTCTCAGCTTAGCACATAAATTGTACACGTCTCTTCAACCTCGCCATGTTAATAACACTTGATAAGTTCGTGCCTTGACGACTCTCGTCAAAACAAGCGGGCTCCCGCGGTACGGCAGTTACCGTCGACACTCGAAACTTCAGACTACCCACAGAAAGTTCTATTTGTAATTGTAGACTGAACCCAACGTGAATAGTAATTAACTTAATTAATTGTGGAGTTTATTGCGAAACTTTTCTAGAAAGCTTTTTCGTTAATGTACTCGTAATACAGGCGAAAGTTTCTAAGCTCTAAAGTAGGAATGCAATAATAGGTACTGCCAAGAACACTATTATTCATTAATTCAAGATAAAATTAAACGGTAGGTGTTTTGTTTTATTTTTTAATTTTGACGTGCTATTTGTTGTGCATCAGTCACCATCAAATACATAAAACATTTACACGGTGGCTAAAAAATAACTGCATTCGCGTTGGCAGGGAGGTTTTGGGATTATACTGAGCAACTTTTACTATGGGACCAACTCCGAAATCGCGAAAGAAAGATTTTCCCCTCCCATAGAAAATGGACCACCGAAATGTATGGAACAGCCACATTTTGGTTGCAAGTTGCTCAGTATAATCCCAAAACCTCCCTGGCAACGGAAATGCAGTTATTTTTAGCCACCTTGTATAGTAACGGCCAAAGTGGCCAAATTACTAGGTTAACCCTTAAACAGGTTGTGTATCTATAAGTACCACATAGCAAATGATTTTTTTTTTGCGAGCTGAGTATATACAACGACCGCAAAATGTCATTGCCGTAAAGTCTATTAAGTGGGTGATATCGAAACGTAAAAAAACCGGGCAAGTGCGAGTCGGACTCGCGCACGAAGGGTTCCGTACCATAATGAAAAAAAAAAACCGGAAAAATAATGCAAAAAAAAACGGTCACCCATCCAAGTACTGACCACGCCCGACGTTGCTTAACTTTGGTCAAAAATCGCGTTTCTTGTATGGGAGCCCCATTTAAATCTTTATTTTATTCTGTTTTTAGTATTTGTTGTTATAGCGGCAACAGAAATACATCATCTGTGAAAATTTCAACTGTCTACGGTTCGTGAGATACAGCCTGGTGACAGACAGACGGACGGACGGACGGACGGACGGACGGACAGCGAAGTCTCACTAATAGGGTCCCGTTTTACCTTTTGGGTACGGAACCCTAAAAATGACAGGTGTCAAAACAATTTTTTTTGAAAATTTAGTTGTCAAGTTCAAATCGACAACAAATGGCAGTTTTTGTACGTTTCTCCCGCTGTATAAGTTCGCTACGCCCAAAAAAAGTACTGTAAGCATTTTGTTTTGTATTTTTATGGTAGATTATTATATAATGTATGTGTAGTAAGTCATAACTTACCTTAGCTATTGTTTTCTGATAAAATATTCGATCTAAAAGTTTGTGGTTCGTATGAAACCTCTTCCCGTCTGGGGCACGTTCGAGTGGTTTATAAGTGGCCTCTGCCCTGCAGGGAGTTTACATGAGATTTAAGGGTAAGATTCATTACTATGAATGAACCCTCACAGTACTCAAGTAATATAATATATTTTCCTTTGGTTTTTAAATTAAATATTTATTCAACGGTCAATCTTACGAGCCACGACATCCATGCGACCCAAGAAAGAGCTGGCAGTTAGTGCAATTTGTGACGCAAGTGTAAATGTGATGTGCACATGACTTGCCCTTAAAACAACTCTGTATGGCTAACAAGGCAGTGGCCATATAACGACCACGTAGCACCATTGGTCACGAGCAGTGGGCATATAAAAACCACCGGGTTTTTTTTATTGCATTAGGGGTAATAAAAAAAACCGGCCAAGTGCGAGTCGGACTCGCGTTCCAAGGGTTCCGTATATTACACAATTTTTAACAATCAGTGCCGGATTAAGATATGTTGATGCCCTAAGGATTTCTAGGTGCCCCCTCTCCCTCGGGTCATCAAGATTACATTGATTTTTTGGTAAATTGAGAGAAGTTCATTGCTGCGTTACAGCTGAGAATGGAAATCAGTCACATCATTTTATCACGAAAATGGACAGTGCCGCAGCAGTAATGTTGCAACAGAGTACCTAATGCTGTTGCAGTCGCCACCCGAATGTCACCTTTATCATAGCTTAGAAAGTAATAGAAACGCGAGCGAAGCGAGCGCGGAAATTTTTCGATATAAAAACGCAATATGATAGACAGTTGTAAATTTTTACTTTTAGTATGGAAATCAGTCACATCATTTTATCACGGAAGTTGACAGTACTGCAGCAGTAACGTTGCAACAGAGTAATGTTGCTGCAGTCGCCACCCGAATGTCACCTTTATCATACCTTATAAAGTTATTAAAAACGCGAGCGAAGCGAGCGCGAAAATTTTTCGATATACAAACGCAATTTTACTTTTAGTCCCAACCAGGCGCGAATCCAGGATATCATACAGAGAAGGGATGGGACAGTTTTCTATCAGCCTAGCTTCGCATAGGGCTCGATATTTCTTAGGCTTCGATATTCGAGGTTGTTTTCATGCATAAAATATGCAAGAAAGCAGAGCTTGGAATTGAATTGGCGAAGTGTGAGAAAGGCAGTAGGCCTAGCTGCGAAAGAGGAAAGCTTGGATTTGGTTCCACGCCCATGTGTAATTAAGGCAGAAGGCCTCGCATAAGACCTAACGCCGAACCGCAAAAGAGTGGGTTGAAATCGAATCTATGCATGTAATCACGACTCTTCTTCTGCTACCGATTGTTTCCCAAAGAATTACGCGCCATTATTTTTGCAAATTAGCTTTTGGACAGCTAAAAAAAATCGTGTGGTAAAAACGATGTGTCTGTCCCTAATTTTAAAATTTGTTCATCTTTTTCAACCTGGCATTTTGGTGCCCCTTCTGAACGTGGTGCCGTAAGCACGTGCTTGTTTTGCTTATTGGTTACAAAGTCTTTATTAATTCAACCATTAAAGTCGACGAGTACAAAAAACTTTAAGCTAGCTCTCAATTTAACTTTTTTTTTAAACATTATTTTTAATTTGACCTTACAATTACTCGTAAGTAGGTAAGACCTTTAAATATTTAAAATGATTATCTTATCAGAAAATTATCACCAATTACTCTAAGAAAACTACTACTCTAAGTAATCCGGCACTGTTAACAATGTATTTTTTATGTGAAACGTGAGTGAAATCTCTTTAAAAAATCCGTAGGGGTCGGATTAAAAACTGTAATTAAGTCCGACTCACGCTTGACTGTACATTTCTAATAGGTTTTCCTGTCATCTATAGGTATAGACCTATTTTATGTATTTTTTTCAAAATTTTAGACCTAGTAGTTTCGGAGATAAGGGGGGGGGAATGGTCATTTTTTGCCTATTTTCTTGAATAACTTCTAAACTGTTGATTCGAAAATTATAAAAAAAAAATATTTGAAATCCTTACAATAAGCTCTTTCATTTGATATGTAACGTGATATAGTTCGAAAAAAATTTTTTTTTCATTTTTTCATTTACCCCCCCAAAAGTGGCCCCCATGTTCAAAATTCATTTGTTTACGTTACATGTCCGTATTCGGGTCACAAACTTACATATGTGTACCAAATTTCAACTTGATTGGTCCAGTAGTTCCGGAGAAAATCGGCTGTGACAGACGGACAGACAGACAGACAGACAGACAGACAGACAGACAGTCAGACAGACGCACGAGTGATCCTATAAGGGTTCCGTTTTTTTCCTTTTGAGGTACGGAACCCTAAAAATCAAGAAATTACTTTTCTTTTTAAATTATTACCTACCCGAATCAGTAATCAGAAGTAAAAAATGCGTCAGGCCTGTTTAAGGGTTAACAAAGGTGTGTTACGACACATATTTTAATGTACCTAGATTTAATAATAAATCGTATTTGGCATAGATCCCCACGTCACAGGCTAAGCCTAGTGTGGGGATCACTGTACTTCACCTATGTAACATCCAAACTATGAAATAAATATGTTTTGAATTTTTTTTGAATTTTGAATTTTGAATTTGGTCACTTAGGCCGGTCTATATATTTGTTACTGACCACAGAACTTGTACATCTGTGCAGGAAGATGAACTCAAAATTGAAATGTCGGTATGTCGGTAATCAACTTATGCATAAAGAGAGATTTGTCAAGTACAGTCGAGAACACAAATATCTTTACAAGCCAAAGTTTCACAAATATAATTATTTACACGACCTTATTGTCAGCGTCTTAGACGCGTATAAATATATTTTTGGAAGTCAACTTATTTGACTTGTGACTTGTAAAGATGTTTGTAAATTCGACTGTAACTACTTTCACCTACTAATGCCTACAAGATTTGAGTAAGTATATAAAGGTTTTAGTCCTATTTTTAAGTTTTAATTACGAATAAAAGCCACCGCGATAAAGGAAGCTGTAGACGGCACCGCTTTAGGAAAATGTTATTTTAGTACTTTGTTGGAGATAGCCGCCATTTTGCCATTAAATATTAGCTAGGCACTTGCAACTGCCGCTAGCAAAATATTTCTCGTCTCCTCCACGTCCTAGGTTCGGATTTTAGTTCAGTATAAACTAAAATAGATGGGAAAAATTCATGAGTTAGGTACCAAAAACTAGAATAACGCCTATTTATTAAAAAAGGCATAAGGTCTACCGTGCACCGATGGACAGTTAAGAGTGTTGCTAGCTGTTTGTAACTTAAGGGCTAATTTAGACGATGATGCGAGAACTCGCATGCGAATTTCATACCATTGCGGGTTTTGATCGGTTGGTTGAATTGGACGTAACCAACAGTCCGCAATGTAACTAAAATCGCATGCGAGTTCGCGCGCCGTCTAAATCAGCCCTTACTGTTAATTTAGATTAAAAGCCATGAAATTGTTGATGGAGTCTTTATTCGTAAGCTCGAGTCCTTTCGAGTTGAATTTAAAAAAGACTCAAACGCCTCGACTCGGAACTTAAAAAACTCGGTAGTTTTATTTAAGCGTAGAGCAGCGTAAAAGCAAGTCGAGTTCTTCAAAATATTTACTTAAAAGACTCGAGTTTCCACCAACAACAAAAATCAGTAGGTATCTCTTCCTATTGTTTTTTATTCCATTATTTATTGTCAACGGGAAAAGGTCAGATGTAGGTTCACGGACTCCGAGATATTACATGCAGTGAATCAATTTGATTTGTAGCGTGACCCTTGACACGTCTGGTCGATTTATCATTCTAGCTTCTTGCGGTTTGGTCATCGCGTTGTTATGATTAAATTTAGATTATACAATCTATTATGGTTTTGATACTAATATGATATCCGTACACGGCGGTAAGAAGTTGATAACACGCGGGAAAAAATTGAAGAAATTGGAACCTTATGTAATTTTATTTTAAGTTCAAATTTCTTCCCTAGAATATCTCCAGTTATCAACTTCTTCCCGCCGTGTACGGATATAATCGCTCGCGCTTTTTGATTCATGCAAAATGTGTACCTACTTACCGCAAACTGTAAGTCGCGTGATCTTTTTCAACCAGATATGGGACATCTGGTAGATCATATCAAAAACCGACCAAGTGCGAGTCGGACTCGCGCAAGAAGGGTTCAGTACCATTACGCAAAAAACGGCAAAAAAAAAAATAAGTTTCTTGTATGGGAGCCCCACTTAAATATTTATTTTATTCTGTTTTTACACGACTGCCCAAAAGATGTTTTTAGTATTTGTTGTTATAGCGGCAACAGAAATACATCATCTGTGAAAATTTCAACTGTCTAGCTATCACGGTTCGTGAGATACAGCCTGGTGACAGACGGACGGACGGACGGACGGACAGCGAAGTCTTAGTAATAGGGTCCCGTTTTACCCTTTGGGTACGGAACCCTAATTATACACCTAAACCTTCCTTAAGAATTATATATAGGTGAAAACCGCATTAAAATCCATTTAGTAGTTTTGAGTTTATCGCGAACAAACACACAAACAAACAGATGCGGCGGGGGACTTTGTTTTATAAGGTGTTCTGATAAAACCAATTATGTTGTTTAACAAAAAAGCTTAACAAAGCTATGATATAGTTGGTCAAACCAATTTGTCAGTCAGTAAGAACCAGGGAAACTATACTCATTCTTCTCTTTTGGGTGCTAGTACTAGTGTAAGACAAAGATAGTATGATTCTCTCTGTCTATGATTGAAATGAGACAGTCCTTTGACAAACTATACCTTGAACTTATATATTATATAACCGATTACTGGATTTTTTTTGTTAAAATAAGAGGGTGAATCGAATTTTATAAGCGGTAGGTACTTTATTAAAGCCGAAAAAATACTTAATTAAAAAAATAGAATATAATGTTATCTAAAATTCAAAATACATACAAAATTAAAGCTAATACCAAACATAAATGAAAACATGGGTGACTTAGCCTGAAATGTTCCTATTAGACTAGATCACCCAGGTCATATCCCAGCGAAAGGGTTCCCGCTTAGGCTGGCCGCTGGCCCTAAATACATCTAGAGTAATTAATTTAAGAATACGCTAAATCTGTACAAACTTATGTATACTCGTACATGTTATGTAAGTATAATATGTTACTCAAAGTGGTTCAAAGAAAATTTAACGACTGAAAAATATTACAAGTATTTTACTTCGCCAGTTGGATAAAAATAAATCCCTTTTTCATGCGATTTGAGAATCAAACGCATTTGAAATCCATTTTCTACTCAAGGAAAAATTGGGCGTTAACGTAAGTATATACAAATTACGGGGATTTTTTTTACAAAAGTGCAAAAAGCTTTTGAATTAGATGATTTGCATGTCGGATGGTAAAGGAAAAGAATTGAATAAGAGTGTTCAGTCGTAATGAAATGCTCGATCAACAGGCCAATTCGAACGTGCACTGACATCATACCTACCGATATTCAATTCAATTCAATTCAATTTAATTCAATTCAATTCAATTTCTTTTATGTCAAAATAACACATGTCAAACAAAATCACAATAGAACAAAATATACAACTAACAATAAACACTCAACTAAAAGCACTAACACTAAATTAAAAACATATAACCAGATCAAGGAAAGAAGAAGAAAATAGCAATAATAATCACAAAATAAATGTCATTATTTACAAAATAATTTAATGTTAAATTTACTGTAGAATTCCTTAACCGTAAAGAATGCCTTATCAATTAAATATGCTTTCAACTTCTCAACAAACAGGTCATAAGAAGCCGCCTCTTTAATCACACGGCTCAGGCTGTTAAAGATTTTAATTCCAACTACCCCCAACGAGTTGGATGTTTTCGCCTTTTACCATCAGTTTTGACATTGACATAACGCTCACGTCTACGTAATTTACTTTCTGTACATCTCGCTTGCACTAATATGCGAGTACGAGCGAGATGCATAGAAAGTAAGTAATTCTAATTCGATTGCGTGACGTGACGTACGCGTTTGCGTTAAATTTCATTTAGTGTGGGATTTTAAGTTTCCAAAAAGTCCCGCTTGGCATGTTGTTCAAAATCCCATACAAAAATAGATAAAACGCGAACGCACGTCACGCTATCGAATGAAATTTACACTGGGGGTTGTCCGCACAAGTATTAGTCCAGCTTTATCATGCGAACGGCTAAGGAGTGGAATTCACTTCCTGCAAATCTATTCCCAGTCCACTATAACTTGGATCTCTTTAAATCGAGTGTGAATAGACATATTTTAGGTAAGCATGTTCCATCCTAGACTGCATCGGCACTTACCATTAGGTGAGATTGTCGTCAAATGTTTACCTTTTTCCAATAAAAAAAAATAATAATAATAGTTTCAGTTTCACGAGAACTACTAGCCCAACTTTTTTCCTAGTTCACCCAGGATTTTTACAAATTGTCTTTAGGACTTGTCTTATAATTTAATTTAATTATGTGAAAAATTACAGCTGTCCTATTGTAAGTTTTTAATTTTTAAAAACATCCTATTCATCAGGACCGAGAACGCCTGGAAGAGCTATTGGTCCATGAAACACCTCATGAAGGGAGACCTACCTCTGTCTCTCAAACGTAGGCTCATGGACATGTGCATACTTCCAGTCCTCACTTACGGTGCTCAGACTTGGTCTTTGACGGAAGCTCAGAAGTCCAAACTCGGGGTTTGCCAGAGAGCTACCTATGAAGCGCAGCATATTAGGTGTGAAACTAAGGGATCGCATCCGGAACACCACGCTGCGCTCTAAAACTCAGATAATAGATGTAGCTCAAAAAGCGGCCAAGCTAAAGTGGGACTGGGCTGGTCATGTCTGCCGCATGCCGAATGACTTGTGGGCCAAGTTAACCACAGAGTGGGTTCCCCACGAGTCAAACCGGGGATCCGGCAGACCTCGTCGGCGATGGCGGGATAACTTGGACTCCGTTTTGAGAGACTGGCCAGATGTAGCTCAAAACCGGAACGAGTGGAAGAAGAGGGGGGAGACCTTTGCCCAGCAGTGGGACACAACAGGCTCATAATATAATATAATATATCCTATTCATATCATGATATTACTTGAATGTTAACGTCAGTTTTTTTGCTATTTCAGAATGTCGTTTGAAATGATAGCACCACTTTGATGTATGAGAGCGGCTTTTCAGCGGCGGCGGGTTCGTGTGACTTGTAAGTTACTGCCCGATTCGAACTTTAAGATACGTCAATTAATAGATCTAGAAACGTAAGGATTAGATGTGTCAGTGTCAAAAGGGACGTTTTTGTTTGAAGAAACGTCACATTTGACACTGACATATCTAATCCATAAATCGTTTCTAGATCTATTAATTGACGTATCTTAAAGTTCGAATTGGGCCGTTAGTTACCTATCTATGCCAACAAAAATAAACTTAGTCCAATATAAAAGCTTGTAAGTACAAAAATTGCTGAACCTTAACAAATATTGATTTTATCGCAGCAATAATCGTTAAAATCAACAACAAAAGGGACCGGTCATTAATCGGGCTCTAAAACAAAACCGGAACAGACTCGCCGGAACTGTTGTTACAGCAACTCCATTATGCAACCAGGATCTAAAGTTGTCTGGAAGAAATTCCCTTTGTAACTATTGTACAAAGGGAGTTTCTTATACTACTACTACTAAGTGTTTTACTACTACTACTACTACTACTCCATGATATGCATAGTTTAAAGTTTAAACTGTTTCGGCCTGATTCAAACTTTAAGATACGTCAAAAATTTGCTAAAGATACGACATGGATTAGATATGGCAGTGTCAAAAGTGACGTTTCTTCAAACAAAATAGTTGCTTTTGACACTGACATATCCGATCCATATCGTATCTTTAGCAAATTTTTCACGTATCTTAAAGTTCGAATCAGGCCGTGAAACTAGCAACCAAAGTGAGCCCAAGAGAATGACGAAATCGGGGTTTTCTAGATATCAATAAAATCAAAAAAGTGTAAGAGCTATGCAAATAAAACTTTCTATGCTTAATAAGTCTTTTTTTTTAATGTAATAGTCAGCAAACGAGCAGACGAGCCGCCTGATGGGAAGCGGTCATCGTCGCCCATGGACATAAGCAACATGACAGGAGCCACTTAAGCGTTGCCGACCCTTGAGAACCCTAAATACCCGCTTCTTGAAGAATCCCATGTGGTAGCGCATAGGAAATACCTCAGGAGGCAAGTCATTCCACATTCTGCACGTTCTGGGAAGAAACGAGCGAGATGCCCGCTTATTCTTGGTGTGCCATGTATCTAAGGAGTGGGGATGAACTTTGCTCCTTTGGCGGGAGGTGCGGTGATAAAAACGAGACGATGGCACCAAATCAAAAAGTTCTTCCGAGCATTCCCCATTGTACAGACGGTAGAACATGCAAAGAGAGCCAACGTCTCTCCGAAGGCTAAGAGGTTCTAAGCCGTCAGTAAGTTCGGGATCGCCGACAATACGAACTGCCCGCCGTTGGATGGAGTCAAGAGGAAGGAGCTGGTATTGTGGGGTGCCAGACCAGAGATGAGAACAGCACTCTATATGAGGTCGAACCTGCGCTTTATATAACAAAAGCCGGTGACTAGGTGTGAAGTACTGTTTGGCTCTGTTAAGCACCCCAAGCTTTTTGGAGGCCAGTTTGGCTTTATGTTCCAAATGACTACGAAACTGGACTTCGTTCGTAATGTCGACACCAAGTATCCCGACTCTCTATTCTTTTTTACTCCGAATTTTGTTTATCTGGTATAAGCCAAACCCGAGTTATGAGGGTTCAAAAAAACGACGAAGCACTTCAAGAAAAGGTAGGTAGTGCCCTTGCGCTTCGCTTGGATCATCATGGCGGGGGCACTACCGTGCCTCCAAATTTAAAGTTGCCAGCATTTCTTGCGGTTTACATCCACGGCCGTCATTTTGCAGAAAAAGATAGTGTGCTCTCGCCGCCTGCGGGCGACACATTTGCATTTTAACCGTCACACACTCCAAACGGTAGGGTTCCTTTGTAACACGAATAATAGGTAGGTTTAATGTGCTTCCTGATACTGATAGAGCCAATGGGAGTCAGTGTGTGGAGATAGTGTTCCTAATTGGGAAACCAAATAATATAGACAAACGAATGTCAATTTCTTTGGATTAATATCGAAACCCTGCTAGAAAATTTGTTGTTTTTGTACCCTCGAATGGCTAAAGAATTCGTCTTGTTTTAGGTTTTTTCTTCTTTACTAGTGCCAGGTAATGGAAAATATTACTATTGATTAATAAAATCATCACGATACATCAATTTTAGCAAAATAGCACGATTATAGCAGCTTCACTGTTCCGTGAAGTAATATTATTACATTTATTACGTTGCAAAAATTTTGGCCAAAAAAATACCTTATTGTGTTTTGTTACATGTTACATGTAGTTATCTCCTAAAGAAATTTATTAAACTTAAATATGACATAAAAAAACAACGGGTTGCACTCCGGGAGTGCCGACAGAAGTGAAAACTCAATGACTAGTCCAAAATGTCTGCAGCGGGTTCCCCTCATCTGGCATAATATTGTTTGTCAGAAATACACTTCGCATAACATGTATCGCAGAAACACTTTTAGTCGAATGATAATTTTGCATAACTCTTACTTGGCATTACTATTACTACGCATACAATACATTTTGCAGCATATTATTTAGCAGAAGATTACTTTCGCCGACTTTAGTTTAGCATAATTTTATTTGCCATAATCATCCTGCAGCATACTCTTATTATGGCATAGTGATATTTTCTGCTATTAGCAGAAAAGTGGGTTAAGTAAGAACCGCGACCCCAACAAAATTGAACTTGTGCCAGAAAAGAAAGTTATATTAGGTTGGAACTGCGGCCTCCTATAAAAAGGAACGGCTGCCGGAAAAGTAGGTTAGGTTAGGTTAGAACTGCGAGCCTCTACAAAAACGAACAGCTGCCAGAAAAGTAGGTTAGGTTAGGTTAGAACTGCGACCTCATACAAAAACGAACAGCTGCGAGCAAAGTAGGTTAGGTTAGAACTGAGAGCATAACATTAAGATAGGTACCTATCATTAGATTATGAAATTTATTTCATAATCTTTTTACCCGACGTACTTTATAGTTACTGATTTTTTTGCCGTATAAACACATTTTAAAAACTAAAAGACAGCAATTTCATCGTAACTCTATCCGTCTGTATGTTACCTCTTCACGCTTAAACCGCTAAGTGATTTACGAGTAGATGGAATTTGGTGGTTTGAGACCCGTGGAAGGACAAAGGGTAGTTTTATTAAATCTTTAACACCATTCCTCGTAGACGACGACTCAACTTGATAACTTTATGCCACCTAAATATTATGCAATACATTTATCTGCGAAAACAATATTCGTTTAAAAGACTATTATGAACATCAACAGTACCTATGCCAAAACATGGTTCTGCATTTTAAACCTCTGCGAAATTATTGTATGCTAAATGATATATGCGGAAGGTCATTCTGCCAAACGACATATCTGCCAAGTAACATTATGCAATACAAAAATATGTCAAAAAACTTTCTGCAACACATTAGTAAACCGTCTGCAGCACTATGTATAATTGACCCATCCTCCTTTCTATTGAAAAACTTTAGTTCCGAGATTGCTGGCCAGTGAGCTTAAATTTGTAGCGTTAATTGTTTAAAATTCGAATACCTCGCATCTAAATATATTTGGTCATGTTATTTTGAGTTTTATTCACCAGTACTAGAGTTCACTTTTATTAACGATTTCATCAAGATGAGACTTTATTGAATTACATTGGAGTGATATAAAGTTAGCATGTAACTGTGAGATCCTCGTATTTCAGCCCGTACAAGATTAGAACATTGAGCTTTATTGCTTAATATAAAAGTCCAGTTTTAAATAATTGACCTGATTATGATACGTTATGACTAAAGTTCTTTGGTGAATAACATTGTCCGTGACACATGACGTCAGCGTTACGTTACGCGTTACGCTTAATCGAGTTTATCATTTTTTCCCTCCTCAGAAAGTGCTCAGCGCCGCTAAAGAAGTTTTCACTTCAAAAAGCGGCCAAGTGCGAGTCGGACTCGCCCATGAAGGGTTCCGTAGCAGCAAGTAACATAATAAAATTGCGGTTTACGATTTATGACGTATTAAAAAAACTACTTACTAGATCTCGTTCAAACTAATTTTCTGTGGAAGTTTGCATGGTAATGTACATGGGGGGGGGGACACATTTTACCACTTTGGAAGTGTCTCTCGCGCAAACTATTCAGTTTAGAAAAAAATGATATTAGAAACCTCAATATCATTTTTGAAGACCTATACATAAATACCCCACACGTATGTATGGGTTTGATGAAAAAAAAATTTAGTTTCTGTTCTAAGTATGGGGTAACCCCCAAAATTTATTGTTTTTTTTTCTATTTTTGTGTGAAAATCTTAATGCTTAAACCTTCAAGAAAAGAGCGTACTCCCATCTTAAAGGCCGGCAACGCGCTTGCAACCCTTCTGGTGTTGCGGGTGTCCATGGGCGGCGGTAATCGCTTACCATCAGGTGATCCGTCTGCTCGTTTGCCTCCTATTTCATAAAAAAAAAAAAAAAAAAAATGCGGTTCACAGAATACATCTACTTACCAAGTTTCAACAGTATAGTTCTTATTTTTCGGAAAAAAGTGGCTGTGACATACACGGACAGACAGACAGACGGACAGACATGACGAATCCATAAGGGTTCCGTTTTTTTCATTTGGCTACGGAACCCTAAAAACGAATAATAAGACTATTACTTAGATACAACATTAATACGAATATTTTTCACTGAAAAGCCACAAGATACTCTAAAAAACTAGGACTGCATACTCCGCAAGCGTTAGAGATTTCCTCTACTGAACCCACGGTTCGCACACCTGCAGCAGTGTCCGCAAACGGCATAGCGTAGGTACGATGAATTTGCGATGCCCACCGCGCTACCGCAAAAGGTGAGGGTTTAAAACGGGACGAGGTACCGATTTTAGTTGAATTTAATGCAATTTTATTTCGAGTTTTGTAAGATAAAGGGAAAATAAGCTAGTTTCGTTCACATACAGCAACTATTACTTTACTATTAGAGAAATATTAAACCACTAATAATATCGTGTGAAAAATAAAAATCACTAAAAATAAAATAAATAAATGAAATGAAATGAAATGAAATGTATTTATTTGTCAGAATATGGTATGGTATGGTGGTATGGTATGGTGGTGATAACTAAATAATTTAGCCTATATACGTCCCACTGCTGGGCACAGGCCTCCTCTCATGCGCGAGAGGGCTTGGGCTATCGTCCCCATGCTAGCCCAATGCAGATTGGGGACTTCACATACATCTTTGAATTTCTTCGCAGATGTATGCAGGTTTCCTCACGATGTTTTCCTTCACCGAAAAGCTAGTGGTAAATATCAAATGATATTTCGTACATAAGTTCCAAAAAACTCATTGGTACGAGCCAGGATTTGAACCCGCGACCTCCGGATTGAACCAACCACTAATTTGCATTTTATCCATAAGACTGACAAATTAGTTTGATGCAAATTTTAAGGTTGTTTCCTCATGTTGGCTGGCGGAATAGACTTTTAAGTGGTAGTTTTGAATGGTAAATATTACATTAATTTGGATTTAATTTGTAATATTTAATAAGTACTTAGTTCATATTTTCCAGTGACGTGCTGAAAAAGTTATTTTTTATCGGTAGCAAAGATTGTTTAACCCTAGTGTCTTGAAACCCTCGCAATGCTGAAGTTTCCACTTTTGGAACCACTCGCTACGCTTGTTAATTTTGCATTCTTTCGCTTGCTCGGGTATCAATATTTCCGGGTAAAACAAATAACTATGGCCAAGGTGCTATGAGGATTCGATGATGAAACTATCATCGCGCACATTATTAACTGTACGGTGGTGGACCTTATACCATTTGTAATAAGGTCCAACGATGTACAGTTAGGAGTGTTGCTGTTTGTAGTTCCGAAAATAGTGTATACTAGTCGCACGCAATACAGACGCCAATTCAAAATCACAGTGATGAAGTTTCTCAAACCAGATTTCCCTGAGGATTTTGTATCTGATATACCTGAACAGACAACATTGTGTAGCTTCGTCACAATATTGGCCACACAATAGTGAGGAGAAAGGACGTCATAAGTACATTTATGTAAGGGCCGATACAGACGGACTGCAACCCGACTGCAATATGTATGGGAACGGCACGGTGACTGCACACCAACTGCAACGTCGGGGCCATACGTAACAACGTCATTTATTATCGTCATTATTTAATTCAGTATCTGTATGGCATGGAAATGGCTAGTGAACGAAGTGTCAATTTTTGCTATTCTAAATTAACTTGTAGGAATGGAATATCCGTTCGAATCGCCACATTCACGAGATATCGGAAACAAAGTCTAATAAAATCAGACCATCAACATATTTTCAATAACAAAGATTGGAAATATCACCATCAACGTCAAATGCCTATAGAAATTGACATTTATTATGGGACTTCCGCACTTTGAAACGTCAGAGAAGATTAAACCTAATATTATTCCTGCTCATAAAGAGTTTACTCCATTGCGTCAACAAAATTCAATAGCATTTTCGGGAAATGTTCGACACACTTCACAAACAGGTTTATTGCAACACAAATTATTTTCCACAAATACATTAACAGAACCAATTCTCGTCTTTACCCCAATTGCCAATTTTGTGAGGCGTCTCCTACGAGTATTTATGTACAGTCACAACACGGGGATGGTTAGGTATGCCTTTTAGGGTTCTTGCTAAATTGGAAATTCTATAGCGTAAGTATTAAACAACCAATTTAGTTAGGACCTCAAATGGCGGAACAATCGCGGAGCGTAATGGTACATACATATAAGGCCGTGCAATCACTGTCTTGGAGTGGCGCAGCGCGCAGCGTTCGGTCGCTGAGATTCTCTTAAAAATATATAGAGGGGTTTCGAGATACTTCTTTAATGCCCAGGTTTGAGAGTAGAACTATATTTTAAAAGTTGATTGAAAGCGTTAATTAACCAAAGATACAGTCACTAATCACCCCAAATGGCCTCGATTCATCAGTACAGTAAGCAAGCCGCCTAACAGTCGATAGTCCGATTCGTCAATTAAGCAAATCCGATTTTCACGACTGAAGAAAATAGGAATGATTTCTCGAGGCCTGCTGCCTTGAGATACTGATAGAGAGTGATGGCTAAACAATTCAAGCTTTTGCCGATGTAATATTGTCTTCGAAATATTTTTTCTTTAAGCGGACTAGTCTGGTGTATTATTATTGATACGGCTGTACCAATTTCCAATTTTTATGCGCGACCGTGCGGGTGAATACCCACCCAGGATAGTCAAAATGAATTATAGTTATTTGTTCAACAAGAATGCAAAGCTACTTTTTGCTGCGAGTGCTAATTTTGTGTCCCAAGGAAAGGAAGCGAAAGATTCTATAATAGATCACGAGCGTAGCAAATTGACTCTAATGCAGAATCTTGAGTGTAGCGCTTTGGTTTCATGTGACACATACAACTTTTCACCTCAGCAGTATGTGTACACTAATATACATAAGTATTATGTTCTAAAGGTAAGAAAAACATAAAACCATTTACAAACCCCACATCCATTACCTAACCCATTAACCCATTCACCTATACATAGTACCAATTAATTATGCTTTGTCCCACTAAGTGAGCAAAATCTAATTCGGCTCACTGTTTGTAAGCATCAAAAGCGTCCGTTCCGTAGCGCACCGCTACGGAACGGACGCTTGCTCGCGCTTGCGCCACCTGTCATATCTGTCTTAATATACACGTTTTGTTAGAGAGTGAATCTTTTGTACATAGTACTATTATTTATTCTGTGCTTCTGTTTATACGACGGAGTAGTTGAAGCTAAACACCGCACCAAGTTTTTCAATCCGCTTTTCAAGCTGCTACGTGGGCGGCTGTTTGTTTCCGTCGGAATTACGCAAACGGGTGAATTTCGTTGTTTGCTGTAGTTAAAAAAAAAAATGCACACCACCTATTCGGAAAAGAGCTTTTTCTTCCCTGCTAGGAGGGATCAAAGTGGCACTTTTCTTCCCTGCTAGGATGGATCAAAGTAACACTTCTAGCACACTATTTTTACATTTTTTTGCACATTATTTTTGTAGCTTAAATAATCTGTTTAAGCATCAGATTGTGTCAACACTAAGATTTTTTTATTTTCCTCATAGTTAATGTGAAAAGCAGTATGTGTCACACGGTATCAAAATTATTTCGTCTTGGGCGTTAACACTTGAATGCCTCATTACGCTCAGGATTCTACTTTAGAATCCCTCACTACGATCGGGATTCTATTGTAGAATCCATCGCTTCCTTCAGGATTCAATGTACGCCCTTGACGGAAATATATCATTTTGATCCATTGTAACACAAAACTACTATAGCATCTGGTTAGGCCCTCTGATCAGACATAGGTCGTCCATATTTGGACAAATTGCTTTGGCCCTCAGCACACGGCGTCTTAATGTAAGAGAAGCGTAAGCGTATCGTAATACGCGCGTATAACGCGTAGAGGACGAGAGTAGTACGAGCATGTACAGTTAAAGAATTTAATTTCCTACCTATTTCGTACTTTGTCCCAGTGCCACTAGTACGAAGTCTCTTCTTCTTCTTCGTATTCTTCATTACTGAAGGTCGTGCCTGTCTTGAAATGCCTTCACCGAGGCCTCGACGAGCTGCTTCCATTTCACCCTGTCTTCGGCTTGTCTAAGGGCAGTAGTGACAGTAAGTCCTGTAATGTTCCTTACTTGATCGGACCAACGGGTGGGTGACCGTCCTCTCGGCCTCTCTAGCGACGAAGTCTCTAGCGACTTGCATTATTGATTGTCACTGTGACAAGGTACGAAATCCACACAACTCCCCACACGAAGAAGCGTTATTGCAGAGAATCGTAACATGAGATTACGCTTAGTATGTGTGTCTTATGATACGCTTACGCTATGATTACGTTACGACGCCGTGTGCCGAGGGCCTTATAGAATTACCTACCGCAACATGCAATGTTACGCTACGATTACGATCCTCCCACTTTGAAATAAAATGTCCCATTTTCAGAGCAATGGAGATAAAATAACAAAAACTTGCGCAATGACCACTTTTTCCGAAATTTTAGTAATATTAATAGCCGGTATACATTTTAAATTAAATTAACATAACTTTTACCTATGCTAACAGAGGTCGAGCGATCCTACAACTTCAGGAGTATTATTAAGTAAATACACTTGAAAACACTGATAACGGTAATATTAAATATAAATATTTCATATACCGATACCCGTTTTAGCTGTTTCTGTGTGCAGTTTAAAAGTTTTCTTTAATATCCGGTTAGCAGCGAACCGTGTTTGTAAAACAATTTGAGCCATACTAAAACGAGGGTGATATAACAGGAAGCAGGCGACGCGTCGATTTGAATACCGCCTGTATACAGATTTTATTAAAAATATAGAATATTTTAAAATTTCAGTTTAGCCATGTTATCAGTTTGAAACAGCTTGAAGATATTCACATTTAAAAAGATAATATGGTACAGATAGTACTGAATCTCCTCTAGGGCTCCCCTACCCTACCACTACCATAGAATAAATAACTAACTAGAATAAATAACTAACTAAATAAATAAACAACTAGGTACAGAAGGTTCACTCTCTGACAAAACGCGTATATTACGACAGATATGACCGCAAGGTGCAAACGCGAGCAGGCGTCCTACTGGATACTGCTAGACACTAAAATTGGTGCTGTGGGCTGCATGTACATTGTACATACTTGTAGCGACGCGACGAAATTGCGGAGTGAGACACGCCTGCCACTACTGATATCTACTAGTATAAGGTTTATGCAAACATTACTATGCAATTTCAACTAACCCAAGTTTAAGACTAAATTACCCAACATTCCTGGTATTCACTCAAGCGTAAAACGAACAGCAAGACCCATACTGCCGAATTCGAAATTCAAGATATTCACAAGAGACGACACGTACTAGATCCATTCTAGATACGTTATACTTTAGATATCAACTAGTTCTCTTTTGCAGCGCAATTCGGGCAACCAATGTCAGTTTTACGTTAGATAGAGTAAGATATCTATTAGATGTGAATTGGATCTCTAAGTCATATCCTGTGGAAATCGTTCAACAGTATCTCCAGAATCGCGCAAATGTCAAATTTGACAGGTTAGATCTTAAACATATCGTTATCGTATCTTGGTGATGTCTTAAAGATGTCTAATAGATGTCTATTTCAAAATCCGAATCGGGCCCATATTAATTTAATAAATGAAGTCAGAATTTCTGGGATAACTTAAATGCGCACTGAATTTTGGATTTCGGTGCAGAGTTGGGATAAGAGGCGGAGAATTCCTTTGCCAGAATGTAGGGAGTCAATCCGATCGTAAGACCAAATTAAAATATAGTCATACCTGATTCTGTGAGAAGAGATTGTTTTGTATGTTTTTTTTTACCCTATGTGTGTGTGTGTTTGTGTATTTGTTGTATGTTTATTGATTTAAACATTTGACACTATAAATTAAACGAGAATTATCACATTTGTGGCCGTCAAAGGCGTTAAATAGGTCGCCCACGTAGCAACCATTTAGGGCCGGTACAGACGGACTGTAACTTGTATTGGAACTTCACGCTGACTTTGCAGTTGGCGTGCAGTCGGCGTCAGAGCCTAAAACTGAAAAGTGCGCCGTGGACTGAAAAATATTGAGAATCCCTGAGCTAAACGATGACTGACGACTTGTAATTCACTTATTCAGACAGATCGAAACAGTGGCTGAGCAGCTAACTTCATCAAAGTTCAGTGAAGAAACGAACTATGAAATTAGTTCGGTAATTAAATGAAAGATAAGAAACTCTTGGAAGAAAAGGGCAGTAGATAATAGCGTTATTTAAGCTTTTAGCTTTTCATATTTTGCTCAATGCCAATTAAAGCGAAGTTATGTACTAAAGGCGAATTTAGGATACGTATACGTATTTTTACCAATCGTTATTTTCAATGTACTGCAACCTTGGTAATGGGGTTTGAACATAATTAAGTAATGCATTAGAATTTAAATTGACGAAATTAAATTATCTTATCACGAGTAGTAGGTTTTTTGTGCGACTTGTTCCGCAAAGCCCAGAGGTCTGTATTTTCATGCACTCTACGAATAAATATATAAAGTCTTAATTATAATATAGATCAAGTCAGACTTTAGCTTTTGAATTCATCTCTGAATCAGAGTTTCAATGACAATTCCTTAAGTCCAAATCCCATGTAAGACATTAAGAACGCTGTACCTAATTGTTTCCCCTGAGGTAACCCGAGACTAACAAAACTTGAAGGATTTGCATACCCTGCGTCATTTCAACTTAACCCCTTTATAATTTATGCGAAACTCGGAGCACACCCTCATTGTCTGTCGTCTTAAGACTGAAACTTAAACGCTACTATTGTGCAATTGGAGATTTTGGATGCGGTGAGATGAGCAAAATGGCTTTAATAACAAATGAACACAGAAACATCGTTCCAGTAACAGACATACCATCGCTCACACTGTTAACTGTACATCCGTGGAACTTATGCCTTTTGTAATAAGGTTTGTACCTAATAGCGTTTGAAAATAGTAGGCCGTTAATAGTAGTTTGTGTTACCAGGGATCAAAATGATATATTTCCGTCAAGGGCGTACATTGAATCCTGAGCGTAATAAGGCATTCAAGTGTTAACGCCCAAGACGAAATAATTTTGATACCGTCTGACACATACTGCTTTTCACATCAACTATGAGGAAAATAAACAAATCTTAGTGTTGACACAATCTGATGCTTAAACAGATTATTTAAGCTAAAAAAATTATGTGCAAATTTTTTTTAAATAGTGTGCTAGAACAGAAAAGTGTTACTTTGATCCCTCCTAGCAGGGAGGAAAAGTGCCACTTTGATCCCTCCTAGCAGGGAAGAAAAAGCCCTTTTTCGAATTGGTGATGTGAAAAAATAAAAGTAATTACTATTGTGATTAGATAGTCCAATGTTATTCTTAGAACCCATTAATGGCAATAGGTGACGCTCTTTGTACGCATGAAATGAAGCTAAAATGGAAAAATATTTATCAAAAACGCATACCTACTCAAGATACAGTATAAACATAATGAAATGAATTCATTTAAAATATAAATTATGTAACTATTCATTAACCATTAACTTTTCTATTGTTTTGACGTAATAGCGAAATGGCACCGACCCAGCATGTACTGCAGTATTGCTTCCCCAGCACTAGTTTTCTGCTCTACTTCTTATTAAATTCAGTTGCTACTTTTTTATTTTCAGTTCGTTACGCGACTAAGCTAGAAAAACAGTTTTTCTTGTCGCACTCTTACAAAAGCGGTTTATTGGCAATCTACGTAGCATTAAAGGATAATCCACAATATTGTGTCCAACCAAAAGGCCAATTCAAACTTATATGGTGACATCGAAATGATATCTAAATGATAGCAGTCACCCGTGAGTTTCGCTCGCGGTAATACATGTACGGACAAGTGTGACCGAAATGCACGCGCGACTGACATCATTTAGATATCATTTTAATGTCACAATATAAGTGTCAATTGGCCTCCGGAACGCAGGCTCTTTTATCAAACACACGCTTTTCAGAGCGCAGATCGCAATTACGATAGCACATGTCTCCGAGTGACGTGAAAGCGCCTCGGTGCCCTGGAAAAGACTTTTTTGATTTTTTTTATGGCAGGCTGAAAAGGATGTCATAAGCATGTACGTTGGCTGAGAATAGATAATCTTTGAAGTGCAACTGTGAAGAAATGAAATCGCAATAATGCTTGCTCTCTAACGCATTCTTCACCCCGGCGATTGACCAAACATTGGCCCGAACATCCATCCAAAAATATATTTACACGCTTTTAAGACACTAACAATAAGGTCGTGTAAATATATTTTTGGACCGTTTGTATATAATAGTTGTTTGTGTTACAAGGGATCAAAATGATATATTTCCGTCAAGGGCGTACATTGAATCCTGAATGAAGCGATGGATTCTACAATAGAATCCCGAACAGTAGAATCCTGAGCGTAATGAGGGATTCAAGTGTTAACGCCCAAGACGAAATATTTTGATACCGTGTGACACATACTGCTTTTTACATCATCCATGAGGAAATTGTTATGTTCCAAAATATGTATTATTTGACCAAAAAAAAATAGTATGCATAAAAGAAAAAATCGTGTCCTAGAACAGAAAAGTACAACTTTGATCCCTACTAGCAGGGAAGAAAAGTGCCACTTTGATCCCTCCTAACGGGGAAGAAAAAGCCCTTTTTCGAATAGGTGATGTGAAAAGATGTTTGTGAACTCGACCGTACGTCGGGCTTTAGATTTATAATCTAGTTAGGACTACAAATGGCACTAAAGTTCATCCTAACAATTCTAGGACTTCACAAGACGAGAAATTATTCTAGAGACGACAGAATCTCAGAATTCTTTGATGAAAATTGCGTAGTTGCCAAGAAAGATGCTTAAACAATTACAAGTGCGACAACTTTAGGTATATAACAAAATTAATTTAAGACAGCTGTTGAAATTAAAAAGAACAATTTAATAATATTTTTCGATCCTGGGATACTGGGATTGCAGTTTAATAAACGGCTTTAAATAAACTATGTTGATTTTTGTAAGGTATGTAAATATGTGACGTTCCACGGAAAAAGGTACATTACGGCGGCCGGCGCTTACGTCGCATAGCGCAGCAATAATATTGGAGCGGCGTTAATAATAGCGTAAGCGCCAACCGCCATAAGGTACCTTTACCCGTGGGACGTCACATATTATATTGCTAATTTAACGGTATTTTAATACTTTACATCTCCCAGCGTGACCCAAAATAATACTAATATTTGCGCCATCTAGTACAGAATAGCTGAACGATCGCGGATGACGCAAGCGTTACCTCTTGATAAAACCATAAGAAGTTAGTACTTTTGCAACTTGCCGCATGGGGGCGTGAACAACTAACGCAAATACTCCCTAAAGAGTTGACAATTTGATTAAATTATAATTATATTATAAAAGAAAACAGTAAAAATTTAAAAACCGACAAGACTAAAAACTAGAAAAATCTTAAAAAAATTAAATCAGAATTCTACCGCTTGTAATTTTGAAATCAGAAATCTGTATACTCTGTACAACATTGGTACAACATGACCCAATGTTAAAAAATTGTATAATGAAATAATAAATACATAATTACATATAATAAAAACGTTGTGTGTTGCATGTGTGCGATAGGATAAGGTTAAGTCAATAATACGAACTTTCCTTACGTCATATATTTTCAGTCAATAATGTGGTATTGCTAATCTTCATTAGCGTTACAAAATAATCTAGATCTTTTCATAATTTCCATCCTACATCATTCCTTTATTAACCAACCATACTCTTTCATCTCCCGATCGAAAGCTTCATCTCTGTACTGCCTGATCTTATTGAACCAATGGCCGATGGTGGTATGATGCCGGCAGGTGCCCCCGTATCGAGCCGGGAGACACTCAGGGTCAATGATCTGACGAAGGGACTCGAGGTCATGCCTGTGGAAGTGGATCTTCTTCCATGCCTTCTTGGGGATGAAGCGTTTGAAGAGGAAGAAGAAGGTGTGGAGCAGCCAGTTGTAGTTGATGATATGAATGGAGTTTGGGGCACAGGGAAGCGCCAACTGAAATAAAAAGGGGGTTTTAAAAGTAATAAAATAAAAGAAGAAATGTGAAATCTATGTCAATTTCTAGACGATTCACTTTACCCCAACCAAGCACACGATCTGGTAGGCAATGGTAGGGGTGAGCGCGGCGACATGCTTCATGGTGATGTTCTGCAAGTCGACGATAAGCGTGCCGCCTAACACCTGGAAAGATATGGCTGAGATTTAGTGGTTTCATAAATTGTGCCTACTTTGTGAAATTATGAAAACTAAATCACAACCTCAGTTAAGTTTTACAACTATTAGTAGGTACTTACTTACTTAACCTACACTTTAAATAGGCACATATCAACATACTCGTACCTACCACAATATGTATAATAATTTAAAAAAATAGAGGTTCCGCCGTTTTCGAGTTTTAGCCAGACAAACAACAGCATTTAATTTTTATATACAACGTGACCTTAGCCATTGGACGAACCCTGAAATAACACGTAGGGTTACTTCTCAGAAATGCTCTAACGGTAATATTTTTTAATTAGAACAAAAGATAAAAAAATAAATTATTAAACAAAACTTATTTCCAATAATCGACAACAAAAAGAAACTTACTGTATTAATCATTGGCAGTGCTTTTGACAATTTGTTTGAAAATGTGCGGCAATGATGACATTTGTCACAAGTCAGAATCTTAGTAATATCATAAATAAAAAAGATAATCAAAACGGTTAACCGATTGTTATGATACTTTGTATACTGGTTCTAAAAACTAAACTATTTGAACAAATTAAATTATTTCTGAAAAATATTTTAATTTGTTTTTATCAAGTATAAACACTACTATATAAATTATAAACTGAAATAAATGTCATATACTAAGAAAAAGTGACCAAGGCCTCTAGTGCCCCAGGCTGGAATCGAACCAGCGTCCTCTGCTATCGCGGCAGGTGCCTAAATACCCTAATGCCTATGTACATTTCGGCTTTGTCCAATGGCTAGGGACACCCTGTATATAGATTTACAAACTTAAATTCACGTCATCTAACTTATTTATTGTTTAATCATAAGTATTTGTTTTTCTAATTCTTGTCCCGCATTCTTGTATGTCAAGTCTAGTAAGTCTTAAGCCTCCAAGCTCACCTGTAACTTGGGCAGTCGTAGCCAGATCTCTGTCATAGCAAAAGCAACCTGCACGAGGAAAATTCCAGGATGTTCGTCGGGGTCCCAGGCTCCTAAAGGTTTAGAACGTTAACGTTTACCTATTAAGTCTCACAAAAATGCCCAAAAAAAACGCTGCCAAAAAGTTACTCAAATATTCATGTCAACTTTTATATTATTTTGTCGTTAACTACGATCATAATTATGGTATCCGGCTTTTTGGAGGAGGGTTCGTGAAACTCTTAATACTATTTCTACTTCTACTTCCCCATTTATTTAATAGTTTTTAGACTTCTAGAGTAAAGTACGCACCAAACCTGAGTATGGAAATGCGGCCGACGCCTGGGCGGTCAAGTATGCAGACTTCGTACGCGGCGCCCAATCTCGCCAGACCCCAGAGGTCTACACCTCTGTACAGGTCGGGGTACTGCTCAAGAAATGTGCAGTACCGCACCAACTGTGAAGTGTCGATATAAATGATTTGTTATGTTATAAAATTAGTCTTGGGGAGGTACCTAGGTGCAGTACCTAAGACTAATTTTTAATAGCTTAATTTCTTTTTTACACACTTTTATTTAGCTTTACAGCTAAATACAAATAAATCTTGTAAATTTAATTATAACCACTTCCTGGTGTCTGATTCAATGAAATTTGGAATACTTCCGTATTTCCGATGACAATGGAATAATTGCTGCGATATTGAGTAACTAATAGAGTCCTAGAATGACCTGGTTAACTTTGCACCGATTTGAATACAAAAAAGTAAGGGAGTATCGTTTATAAACAACATATTTTCATTCCGTCCGACTCATGTCTATTTCGACGTAAACAATATAAAATTTATGGAGGAGACAGTAGGGAGTTACATAAAAATATAGATTATAATATATATTTCTTGAGGGATCTTCACTCTTCAGTATAATGTTCAGTAGAGGATTCCTCCACCGTCATCACATTCAAAAGATTTGATACGTCGTCTTAGCACATTAAAAAAATGTAAACAAACCAACCACGTGACTCAGACATTTCGCGATTGAGATACAACTATTTGTATCCACAGAATTATATACGATACGATATGGTATTGTTTGTTTGCATTTTTCAAAGGTCCTAATGGAATAGAGAAAAGGTGACCTGTCTGTGTGCGCGCCGTACGACGAACCGGTGTTGACGGAGGAACCGCAGCAGGAACTCGTTGTCCGTCCGCCGCGGCGCGCACTCGCCACGCTCTGGCGGTCAATACATTATTTATTACTCTCATGTTTGATGCGCGTTGCGATACGGAATTATCTAGTGGGGTAATCCGACCAACATGGCGAATTAATTAAGACACCGAATTTGTGAAGCTTGATTGAAATTGACTAAGATAATAGCGGGAACAAAATAATAGAAATGGAAACAATTATTGAATGAATCAATTAGTTATCAAATAAGTCAAAAATGAAGTACGTTGAGGCGCGCACTCGCCACGCTCTGGCGGTCAATACATTATTTATTACTCTCATGTTTGATGCGCGTTGCGATACGGAATTATCTAGTGGGGTAATCCGGCCAACATGGCGAATAAGAGCCCATCAACGTGCACACATCACCTTTTGAATACATCAGACTAGTTTTTATGTTGCTGGATTCGTCAATCTATGATCTCAAAACAAAAACGGCCGTTTTAACTTTGGACGCATAGATTGACGAAATCAGCAACATAAAAACTAGTTTGATATATTCGAAAGGTAAATACAAAATATAATACGTAGCGGCCTCCTTTGTTGAATATCTTTCGTTAAATTTAAATAATCACGATTATTTAGCAGTGGCGCTAGTGTGCACGTTGAGGGGCTCTTAATTAAAGCACCGAATTCATGAAGCTTCATTGCAGTTGACTAAGATAATAACTGAAAAAAAAAAAAATTGAAGAGAAAACAGTTATAGAATTAATCAATTAGTTATCAAAACACGTCAACAATGAATTATGTTGAGGCCCGCACACGCCACACTCTGGCGGTCAATAAATTATTTTTAGTGTCATGTTTGATGCGCTTGCAATACGGAATTATCTAGTGGGGTAATCCGAGCAACATGGAAGCGGTAATCAAGGCACAGAATTTATGTAGCTTGATCGCGATTGACTAAGTCAATTGAATTTGAAATGCAAATAATTAGTCATTATATCCGCGTATGCACGGCCGTCCGCTCAGTGCTCAGCGAGTTGCGTTCGGAGAGGGACCTGAACTCACTGCACCTTACAGGCCTATTGGAACGTATACTGACATCAGAATGACATCTAAATGATGCCCTTCAGCTATCGTGCATTTCGCTCGTACTCCGTATTGTATTGGTGCGAGCGGGTCGCACGATAGCAAAATGTCATAATTTAGGCCTGTTCATTAAAAATCTGGAGATATCTGAAGTTCCGGTTATTGTCTATCAGATATAGTTGTCGATGGCCAAAATTATCTTTCAGTGACTTCGATCCCATAGACGTGAACATTTTTATTTGAAATCCGTGTTTGATGGCCCTCAAAAAGCAATGTTCCATTGTTCTAGTTTATTAGTTGTGACTCGCCACTCTGACCAGCGTTCGAAAAAGTTAAAAAGAAATCGGCATATTCTCTCTTATTCCTTACCGTATATCATGTCTCTAAGCTCCTGGATGGCTGAGACCCTGGTCTCCAAGTCCTCTTCGCAAAGTTCACGAGCCATCTCCAGGAGTTCTGGGTGCTCGTTTGTGTCCAGTTCGGCCTCGAAGGCTATTTCGAGATACATCTTGAACATGCTGGTTCCCTGGTACAACAACGATTATACAAAATATGGTTGGATTTGAGAAGTATTAGAAACATGAAAAAGCAAGTAATACCTAGGTACAAATGGCAGTAAATAGTTGCGAACTATTTAACGTTTTATTTCATTTTATAAAAAAAAATTGGGTTCAAAAGTTTAGCAATGTGCTCAAACAATTTCTTAAAATTAATATTTAATTTGATATAAATGTTTTTTTTTTGTTATTATGGCAGAAATACATGCTTATGTTTTGTTATTGTCCATGCATAACTTTCGCGACAATCCAAGAAAACATTACATTATGGCTCCTAGTTTATAAGTAATGAGCATAACCAAGAATAGAAAGAAAGTAGCGTCCCCTGGCCCCAATTTCACCACGGTGACAGGTGCGACAATTGTAAAATCACTGTTGCTGACGTCACAGGCATCCATGGGCTACGGTTACTACTTACCATCGGGCGGGCCGTATTCCTGTTTGCCACCATCATTGTTTTATTAAAAAAAACTTTATTATATCGGAAAAAAACAGATATTTCTTTTGCGAAGTTTCTGACAATTGTCAAGATTTAGAAGAATTGTAGGTAATTCTTGACAGGTAATGAGTTATATGTCGGAATTTCGTGACAATTGTAGTGTTTTTGTGACAATTGTCATAAACTTAGCAAGAGAAATATCTGTTTTTTTCCGATATAATACAGTTTTTTTTAATACAACAATGATGGTGGCAAACAGGAATACGGCCCGCCCGATGGTAAGCGGTAACCGTAGCCCATGGATACCTGTGACGTCAGCAACAGTGATGTTTTACAATTGTCGCACCTGTCACCGTGGTGAAATTGGAGCCAGGATCAATTTTAGTGACAATTTCAAAGCCACGAAACGGTTTAAGAGTAACCGCTGCAGCAAAGTATATAAGTACCGTTCTGAGTGGTAGTGGGCATTCTTCAAAAAGGTTTACTTCGTCTAGGATGTGATATGACAGCTACCGTAATAATCACATAAATCTGTATTCTATACTGTTATAATTTAAACTAAATTATCAAACTTTATCACGTCAATTATGGTTTATTAGCTATAAATATCAGAAGTATTAAAAACTTAAAACAATAGTGTCACGTGCCCAATACTTTCCTGGAATGCCCTTCTGACCATTTAACTCACTTTAGGAATCAGGGATTAATTAGTATTCCTCAACACCAAATATAACTCAACCTGACAGTTTCGCCTGACAGGCGACGCGATGCGCGAGCGCTTACCTCGCGGCTTGTATCCCTAATAATGGACTCGATTATTCGTATTCGTGAATATTCATCCAGGAGCACGGATATACCGTTTAGTTTTTTGCTTATTAGAGTAAGCAATCTATACTGTTGATTGGTAGGAGTTCCCGTGTCCGTTCATATACAGTAGAAACAATTTGGGCTTTTAATTATTTTATAGTTTAACTAGGGTTGCCATTTATGTCAGGATTTTGGTTAATTTATCAGGGTTGCGGACGTAATTGGCATTTTTGACTGACCATATAGTACGCACTTCTCCACCCATTTTGTAACCGGCAAAGTCGACTTTGCCGACCATTTTTGAGAAAATTATAATATTGATATCACATATATGATCACAACCATCTTAGACGTGTTATTTATATAATAAAGATATACGGTAACTAAAATTAGCAGTAATTACCGATAACATTAGTTTAATCGGATATTATAAACATATTTCATAGATAGGCTACCAGCATTGATAACTCATTACAAGCGGTATTCGAACTATTAAAATCTCGTGTTGATATGATCTTGACCTAACTGAACTGAACAGGCCAATTCGAACGTACACTGACATCAAAATGACACCCAAATGATGGCATTTAGTTATCGTGCATTACGTACTTGTCCATAAATGTAACATGTAATTGACAGAACGAGACGCAAGATAACTAAATGACATCATTTTGATGTCAGTGTATATTTGAATCATTTCAGGTCTACACACTTTTGTACTGTTTGGTTGCAATTCGCACGTTTCACAACGTAGCGGCACCATTATTAAGACGTCATTGTCATTACAATTACATCTGAAACGTACAACTACGTCACTGACGTCACTGTCTCCCGGTAGTTTTAGTGTAAGAACCTATCTTAAGGGGCCCACAGATTACCAGTTCGCCGGACGATATCAGCCTGTCAGTTGTTCGGAGCTGTCAAATTTTGCGTTTAACTGACAGGCTGATATCGTCCGGCGAACTGCTAATCAGTGGGCCCCTTTACATGCACTGCATAAAACTAAATCTACCGTCCACCACAATAGTATTATAAAAATTAATACTTTTAACTCATTCAATGATCTATTCAAGGCTGGATAAGGCATCGAATACCGCGGATTCATCTGAAAATATATCATTTTAGTGAATCTAGTGCCAGTGTACCTACATTCTAATTGGGCTGTATATTGGTGCCACTAACATCAACTGCGAAAGGTCGGTATCAATATCAAATAAAGTTAATAGTTTAGTTCGAATGGTTCGAAGGTTAACGACGACTTAAAACGATTGTCGGACTGGTCCTCGACAAACTGTCTTGTGCTAAATCCATCAAAATCAAAATTTATGGTTCTGGGGTCTATAAATCAGACTAAGGCTATCATTAGTAAGCGCCCAAGTATCATTGTCAATGACGTAACAGTTGATCGTGTGGATGAGGCCCGAAATCTTGGACTACTGTTTGACACAAATTTACGTTTTGAAAATTACGTGATAGAAACTGTTCGGAACTGCCTTTATCGCCTAAAAGTATTGTACAATTTCCGGAACCTTCTCAGTGTCCAACTTCGAATAAGACTCTGTGAGTCCCTGGTATTATCCAAACTTAATTATTGCCTCACTGCTTACGGTCCATGTCTTCTTGCTCGCTCAAAGCGTCTTATTCAAAGAGTGCAAAATGCGTGCACTAGGTATTGCTTTAAAGTTCCTCCCCGGGCTCACGTTACACCATACTTAAATAACTCAGGTCTTTTAAAAATGACCGCCCGCCTGGATCTTATGTTCGCGTGCTTACTTTTTGACACCATACAGACTAAATTGCCCACCTATTTATTTAAAAAACTTGTATGGCTCACTAACAACCATCACCAACCTAGAGCGTCACGAGCAGCCGTGCTACAAGTCCCTAAACACAGGTCCGCTGCTTTTAAAGGGAGTTTCCGCTACCGTGCAACAAAATGTTGGAACAACATTCCTCCGCCAATACGACATTTAAAAAATAAATCCAATTTTAAATTTAAATATCGATTACACCTTTTAAACCATCAAAAACTTCAAGGCTGAATCTCCTTTCTAGATGATGTAGTCTCTTTTATATTTATGTTCAATTTCAAATTTTAGTAAAATCTTAGGGTAACATCTAAATTTAATTTCAATAATAATATAAAACAAGACCGGGAACGGATATTACCACATCTCATACACAGAAGCACGTGACAGTAGACACACAACACACAACATGAGCATCATTACCTTAGTTAAGTTAGATTTATAAGAATTAAGCGTTGTACAGTCTTTTCATTATTGTAAAAGGTCCTGGCAGAATATCAGCGATGTGGCTTGCCGCATCACCATGCTGAGCCAGCGCCTTTTCTCTGCCACGACACATGGTTTTGCATTTGTTTTATTTTTCTTCTACTTTAAGATTTGTAAATTAATTTTTATGATAATTTTAAGCTGCATGTCTTCTTTCATCTATGTACCATGTATGTTGTGGAAACGAATAAAGTTTTTATCTATCTATCTATCTATCTAATGGCGCTTCAAGGTCAGCTGTACAGGGTGCCTACCCAAGTTGACAATCGCTTGCGCTACGATGACGAAACACTCTGTCCGCCCAATTCGAACTATAAGATACGTCAGTTAATAGATCTAGAAACGATAGGGATTAGATATGTCAGTGTCAAATGTGACGTTTCTTCAAACTAAAACGTCACTTTTGACACTGACACATCTAACCCATATCGTTTCTAGATCTATTAATTGACGTATCTTAAAGTTCGAATAGGGCAGTCGGTCTCTTTATCACTCTTCCATATTAGTGCGAGTGACAGATTCGTAAGCGATTGGCTTGTTGGCTACGCACCCTGAACACATCAAAACAACTAATAACAGTGTCATTTGATATGCAACAGTGCTTGAGTCCTTACATGTCATTCTCACGAGTTTATTGTAAAAATGAAGTGTTTTGTGTGTTGATTTTAAATTTTTATTTTATTTAAATATTGCGTTTATAAAATTCACTTTCATATTATAAACTATCGATTCGTTATAATAGGAGAATAAAATATTTGAACAAGTAATAGTTTGTGTAAACAAAAGGTATGTGTATGTGTTAGTTTGTGTAAAGCTTCCAAGATGTTTTTTTTTTATTTAATTTATATAAAAAATGTTTTAATACAGCTAAAAAATTATGGAGAACCCGCAACAAGAATTGGAAAAACAAGTTATGGAGCTGAAAGAATGGGTCGCGAAGCATCCACACGTAGCCAAAGATATGGGTAAGACAAGTTGGATTATGATCTTTTCAAAGCAGTGGGTGGTAGTACTTAGTAGTAACAAAGACATATATAACTTCGTATAAGACGTATAAAGTCTAAGGAAAAAACGTGCCTCGGAATTCAAGTAAAAGTCATTCTCGAATAGATGTCGCACACACCTTTAGCCTATCCTCAGCTAGATGGCGTGACGACACCGTTTCATATTTAACAATTCTAACACATAGATATCAGTGAATGAACATGGATCAAAATGATATAAAAATAATAAAATCATTTATCCATATATATACATTATTTGATAACTTTATGCGTTTTCATTTTAAGTTTTAGTCGTGTGTCGATAGATGGCAGTAAATTTACAGTGACTACAAAATTTACAATGACAGGACCCCTCTATACTATCTATTCTTTTTGGTAGTAAACTTTATTGCTCAAAACAAGTGTAGTCGCCATCAGATATATCGGAGCGGCGGAGGAGCTCAATAAATGAAATTTAAATGATATCTAAATACGCCAAAGCCAAAGATGTATCATCATTCTCTTGCCCTTGTCCCATTCTGCCCTCCTAAGCTAAAAGGCAGTTTTTCGACATTTTGCCAAAATTGACTTTTTGTGATATTCGTAATGTAGAGATCAAGATGCATCGACCACTTTGGCCCGTTTTCCGATAAGTGGCTTAGTTTTCGAGAAAAATATCGTAAAAAGACCGTATTTGCACTAATTTTCTAAGCGTTCCTAGTCTAAAAAGCGACTATTTGACAAAGCCAGGCTAAAACAACGTATATGCAGCTATACGTTTTTTTACGCTCTGGTTTGCGTAAAATCTTATCCACCATGTCTAGCCTAAAATAACGTATAAGCCAAAAACTAGGCTAAAAATACGTAAAAGACGCTATACGCGCTTTAAGATTAGGATCTTTAGCAAAATTTTAGATCTGATACTAGTCTAAAAAATCGTATAGTATTTTTTTTTGTTTAAATGTCTCATACGTCATTTAAGCCTAGTATCACTTAACTTTTTTACGTCACCATAATAGTCTTTAGAAACGTATAAATGTTATACGTTCTTCTTATTTTGTATGGACGTCGTATTAAACGCAAACAAACTTTTATAATGGTTGAAAGTGCGTCTAACTAGTCTATAACGCAGTATATGCTCCAACCTTCGTCATGCTCCCCGCGCGCCGAAAGACACCCTTATGCTAAGTAAAAGCCGTCAGCCGCAAGCGCAGGCTTGTCGCTGCCGGTATGCGAGCGTAGGTGGCATTTTGCGGGCGAAATATTGACCGAACGCCAAAGTAAGAAAAATACTTTATTATTGCATTACCATCATATGTTATCAATAATATGTAGTGTTTACAATCAGTACCTTCGAGTATTATCATTTTTATCAAGGTATATACTTTAAAATTGCCTCGCAAATACTTACGCTCGACAGCAAATACGTCTTTCTAGCGTAGTTTGTGATGATGAAATTGTTCATACGTACTTTTCTACAGCAAACGTTGTTTAAGTTTTATTTTTTCATTCGATGGTTTGACTGCTTTTATTTAAATAAAATCAAATTTATATTAGAGCTAATTGTATCGGGTTTAATTCCCTATAAGCCAAGTAGGTATTTGACATTACGAAGAGTTTAAATCTTATTGAAAAATGTTTTAAAGGGAAATTTAATGAGAATTCTTATGGACAGAATAACATTTTCCGCCTAAGTATTTAGATAACCAGGACAAAGGACCATAGGCATCTTTGTATGGAACCTGGGTCCATCCAAAAACCAACTGAGAGTTATATACTCGTATATATTAGGCCATTAAATACCTAAGTGGGTTTTATAAAAAAACAATATGTATCTTAAAATAAGTTGGTATGTTTGTGTATTAGGTAATAGTTGTATGTTAAAAGAGTAAAAGCTATGAGTTTGTAATCTAATAGAAAAATAATTTTATTAAAATTTGAATCTGATTTTTAATTAGGTACAACCCCTAAAACGCGTTTTAGAATTAAATAAATGACAGAGTATGTGCAGGAATGAATACGAGTTTAATTTTATTGCTAATGTAGACTACACAACTCGCTAACATCTTACCGTGCGATGAAACTCTCGATGATTCGATGCCTATTGATAACAAACTAAAATAACTATTAGAGATGCCACGAATTCGGTAAAACATTATGTATTATTGTGAGTTACGTGTATGCGAAAACTGGTCACCTACAAAGATAGATGGTTGCTAAGATTTTAGTCAGCAGCAAGCTGGGATCTCCATACAAACGTAGTTACGCTCTCATTTTAACACGATTAGGTAGATTGCTCTAAAACTTTGTACTCACTAAAGGATAAGGTATATCTATGCCTGTAATTAATGTGTAGCTTCAGATACCATAATAAAAAAAATACAGCGAATATAAGTTTTTCATACAAAACTTATTTTTCCTCTATTTCATTAGTTTTGTTGGAATATAAACTAATTAGGTACTGGTATAGATATACCTTATGTTATTGTATGTGCAATTTATTACAATCCAACACGTTGTTTTAAAATGAGTACGAATCTCCGTTTTTATGGTAAGTAATAATTCGGCTGAGCTTATTGCAGACTCTTTTAAGTTTCGTTGCTCATGCTCATTAGAAGTACATGTAATGTCATTAGTAGAGTCGAGTAAATCTAGCCTATGATACAAATAAAATCAGAAAGACTGTACAGTGTACACATTAAAAATTTGTACATATTATGGGGTTATTCCCACCAGTTAGGTATCTACCACCAAGTTGTTACCAGTGGTAACTACTGGGAATTTATTTCCCACCTTTCTTCCCAGTAGCTACCACCAACTCAGTTTTGTGGTAATTACTGGGAAGTTTTTTTCCAGGAGTTACCACTGGTAAATGGTGGGATTTTTTCCCTAGTAGTTACCACCAACATTTTTTTACAGTACAATTTAAATGTCTTTTATTATATGAACAAAAAACACTATACTACTAAGCTTTTATTAAAAAAACGAGGTCCAGCGATTACTTTTTGGATTATAATCTTAATTACCATACAAAATTAACATATAAATCGGGTTATTCCCACTAGTTACCATCAAGTTGTTATAGTTAAATAGTAATAAAAACAGTATAAGTAGAATACTATAAAAATAGAGGCTTTATTGAACCCTAACAAAATTGTAGTAACTACTGGGGAAAAAATCCCACCTTTTACCAGTGGTAACTACTGGGAAACAAATCCCATTAGTTACCACTGGTAACAACTTGATGGTAACTAGTGGGAATAACCCAATTTATGTGTTAATTTTGTATGGTAATTAAGATTATAATCCAAAAGTAATCGCTGGATCTCGTTTTTTTAATAATAGCCTAGTAGTATGGCGTTTTTTGTTCGTATATAAATAAACATTTAAACTACGTGTCTATTTTTTATTCCCATTTCTTCCATAAATACTAATCTATAAAACCGTATATTCGGTGTTTTTGATGGTATACGTTTTTTTACACTAGCACGCTAGTCGAAAATCTGGACAAAATCTTAATTTTTCCTAGTATACTAACCAAAAAGGCCGAATAGCTGCTATACGGTCTTTTAACTTAGGATTTCAAGTGGGAATTATTCATTGTTACTAAGCAAAAAGGCAGCATGTGACATATACGGCGTTTTTACCTAGTTTCTACTTCGTAACTAAGTTAGAACGCCGCATAACGCATGTTTACCGCCTTCTTGACTAGTACGACCTACACATTTTTAAGCTTAATACTAATCTAAAGGGTTTTTTATAAAATTCAAAAAAACTGAGCTGTTTAGAAACATACTATAAATACCTAAAATAAGTACATATATATACCTACCACATACAAAAAGAAAAAATGGAAAAAGTTTTTCCGTTTCGTAGAAATTCAAGAAAGATGTTTGGGTTGGTTTTTTGCGATTATCTCGAAAGTAGCTTTTGTCGAAAAACTGCCTTTTAGACTAGGACGGCAGCATTCACTTGGGACTTAGGGTCGGCGCAGCATGTCTTTCTCTTCCATACCTCTCTCTCGCCCGTCATCTCATCAAGTCTAAGATGTATAATAATATATTATTACATTCACTCATATTATGAGGCCCTTATAAACGTGTCAAGGATTGACATGTGATAACGTTATCAGGTTTTATTGGTATTAGATATTCTTAAGTAACTTACGTTACTTCACTAATTGTCTCAACTGGTGTGAAGTCTCACAGGCCAGTTCGAACGTACACTGACATCAGAATGATGTCGAATGATGTATTTTATCTATCGTGCGTCTCGCTCGTGCTAAATACATGTACGAGCGAAATGCACGATATCTGAATGACATCATTTAGAAATTTGCGTGTCAGAATATAAATATCAGTGATCGTTAATTTTCCAGCAATTTTGGTGCAGCATAGTAAAAATAAAGGATTTTCTTCAATTTTTTTCTAGGGAGAGGATTGGTTAAGGTTAATATTACTGTTATTAACCCTAATTATCTATTCCACCTAGAGTAGGGCATACAGATGCTTTTAACCAACAATGATGCACCAAAATTGCTGGAAAATTAACGATCACTGATAATTATATTAATTAAGTAGCTAATAAGAATTCTTACTATCTAACAAAACTGAAGTTTGACAGACAGTGCATTCATGTTGTTCTAGGGAACACGATAGGTCGTGTTAACGGTGTGAACTTAAAGGTGACAGCCCATTTCCAACGACAGCAGCACTACCATTCATTTTACTACGGAAATTGACAATAACACCGACGCGTTTCGTACTTAGTAGTGCAGCTGCGGTCAGGAATGGAATGTTACCCTAAGACACAATCCCGATTGCAATCGATCTATTAAATGTTGCAGACGACAAACTACTCAGAAGGTTCTTGCACAGTTGCTACTACGATATGCAAAAAACACAGAAAACCGTGGAGGAGTTTTCCAACTTGCGCGCCGACACTCCGGAGATTTTCGGCGATCGAGACCCATTAGGGAAACGCGTGGAGCAAGCGTTTCAGTACGTGTAAGTAGACGATATATTGTTTCAATTGACGATGCGTTAATTAAGGATCCATCAAGATAACTACCGATAATACCGATATCATGATATTAAATAAGTAGGTATGCAATTGGATAGTATAGGAACTCCACAAAGGAAACTCTCATAAATAATATTAATCCAAAGGGTCATCGTCGGTTGAGAATACGTTTGTGCCATATCCATTATTGGCAAAATCGTTTTTTAATGATTCTTTAAATAACAAAAAAATATGCTAAATTGACAGTAATCAGTTTAAAAAAAAAATTTTTTTTTAAATGTTGTGCCATATCCGCATTTTGCTATAGGATAATTACACTCTGTTAACAGAAAATTATCACAAAAGTGTGACATATCCAAAACGTTTGTGTCATATCATACATTGTACGTTTAACATTTACTCATCAAAAACGGATCTGGCAATATTAAAAATGCTTTTATTTTATGATTACTACTATATTTACAATACTTGTATAGTACTATAAATAGTAAACATATGTTCATAAATTATAAATAAGTTCAATATTTCCTAAGTAAAACTTTTCGATTTTTTTTAGCATCTTTTCGCTCTCCTGCAAAACAAAGGAAGTGGCGTATGGCACAAACGTATTCTCACCCGACATCATGTAGATTTTTTCGTCGTTGAAACCTCGTAGATCTAGAAAGTCAGTTAGTGTCCAGCTTGCGTTTTACTTACCTCATACTTACTTTCTAAATTTCCAATGACAACTATAAATATCTTATAAAGTTATTATTTATGTTTCAGAAACCTAGCATTCGTTCCCATATCGGGAAACAGACGTCTGTGGATCTTCCAAATCAATGACCCAGGTTTCCAAAAGTTTGAACATGTTGAGTTCATACGCATCGTTATTCTGGCCTTCGATGCGTGGTTACTTGAGGAAAGCAGTTTACAGGAAGCAGATTTGACGCTTTTTGATGCCAAGGATATAAGCTTGAAGATTTTCTGGAAAATACATTTGTCTTTACAGAAGAAACTAATCAAGTATCAGGAGGTAAGAGATTATACGTTAGCATAAAATATGAAAAAATACTTTTTTTTAATTCCCATATTTAAAAAAAATTAAGGATGTGAAAAGGGAGATTGAAAATTGTGTGGAAATTCAATAACCGCTGAACCAATTTAGATAAAATTTGGTATAGAAATAGTTTGAGTGCCGGGGAAGAATACGATTAAAAATCAAAGAAATATACGCTCGTGGACGGAATAGCCCCTCTAAGCCAAATTGACATTACATAATTTAACTCTCAGGGCAGTGTAAAACATAAAAAAATCACTGTGTAATAATTAAACTTACTTTCAGGAAGCCATGCCGATACGGATAAAGCAAATGCACATGGTAAACGCGCCGTATTTCATGGAAAAACTTTATTCATTATTTAAACCATTTATGAGCAAGGAAATGAGTGAAGTAGTAAGTTCCAGGAATATTAATAACTCCAGCCAGGTTAGCACATGATTGGCGCGACAGTATCTCGCGGCGAGATAGACTATACCTGTCCATCTTTTATTAACATAGTTAAGAAAAGACGGGTAGTCTATCTCGCCGCGAGATACTGTCGCGCCAATCATATGCTATTAGGCCTACCGTATTGCGGGTGACCACGGACGTCAGTTTGCTTACCATCAGGCGATTTGCCTGCTCGTTTGCCTCCTACATCATAAAAAAATATCGTCCATACAGTTAACCGATTTGTAAACGTTATTGCAAATACACGAGGTTCACAAATTCATCGAGTAAAAACCATTTATGAATATTGCTGTTAGTACCTACATTTATATTATCAATCACTCATTAAAAAGTACTTAAATACATTTTCACCTCAGCAGCTCGAACAAGGGTACTTTGCTTCTTAAAAACAGTGAGCAAAATGCGATTTTGCTCACTAAGTCATTTTGTCTCACTCAGTGAGCAAAATCGCATTTTGCTCACTGAGTGAGACAAAATGTCATTCAAGTGATCTTTATAGTCAAATGTCATTTCAACATGCGGGGTCTAATACAAGTTCGATATACTTGGGTTCTATTATCTCTGTCCCTCTAGGTATGTTCTCACTGCTTAGGGTGAAAATTTTTGTGTACTACACGAGATCAAAGTTATTTACATCTCGTGCGCTTTTGAATCCCTTACTACGCTCAAGATTCTAAATTAGATTCAGAATCTATTATAGAATCTTTCGCTTGCACGGGACTCAAAATAAGCACTCGAAGAAATATCAAACTTTGATCTCTTGTTGTACAAATAACTATTACCCCCTACCTCCCGTAGTAAATCAGGACTTATTATAAAGGGGTGCCCGAGCCTCCCGACTGCCCAATGGTTCCCTAGTGTTTTTAAACATTATTTTGTTGAAATATTTCAGCTTCATTTCCACACGCCGAACTCAGACACCCTGTTCCAATACTTCAGCAAGGACGACCTACCCAAGGATTTAGGCGGAAACCTCGACAGTTTAGAAGTTTACAATAAAGGAATAATTGACTTAATCCACAAACATAGGTTGGTGCAAATTGCATATTTTTGGTTTATATTATAACAGTCAATTATGTACCATGGTAACCACTCCTAGTGGATTTTGGTTTCCAACATCAGACGTCCAGACTTCTCGCTCGTATGGATGGCAATCTACAATCCTTAATGGCATACTTAAAGAGCTTCGATGATGGTTCATTTTATGCCCAAGTACTTAGATATCTCTTTCAACTTTCAACGTTTTGGATATTTGTTCGATTCATATTTAGTTTTATTGTTGATCTTTTCAGTGACGAGTTAAAAAATGATGGCTTGTGGAAAACTCCGAAGAAATAGTTCAATTACTTAATTGTCTTCGATCCTCGGATTTTGAACGAACGCTATACCAAGTGAAGAATTATTTATTAATCGCCATTACTTATATCAACAAAAAAATATGAACGACAGTAAATGGGTGTGGCAATGCATGGGTAGGGTGGGTAATTTATTATTGTTAAGCAAAATAATGAGGAGGTGTTAAGAATAGTAAGTGAAAGGAGAGCAAATAGACGCAGAAAAATGATTGGACACTTCGACACGAATACTTCTTTAAAACTATCCGAGAGATAGGTACTTAGGACGCAAGCAAGATAGAGGAAAACCCAGACGCAGCTTATTATAGCAAGTGAAAGAAAAAGTAGGGATCGTAAAAAGTCAAAGAGCCGACGCAAGATAGGGAAAGCTGGAAGATACTCCACCGACAAGAGAATAACTCTTAAGTTATGACAAAGAAAATTTGAAATAAAGGCGGATTGTCAAAGTAAATTTTGTAGCCACAGCGGTACCTACATATGTGGCGTTCTAACAGTTTTAACCTTCTGCCGAAAGATGGCAGTAAATGTAGGTACTGTGGCTACATAATTTACCATGACAGTAACTCTCTATACACTCTATTCTCTTTGGTTATGATAATGAAAATAAATAATCAAAACACATTTTTTTTCTTCCCTTTAATAAATAAGCATTTTGGACCTTTATTTTAGGTAAGTATCTATTGACGGTTTTTAAAATACTCAGGCAGAGCTTTGATAATAGACCAACACATGTAGCAATGATTGGCGTCCCTCTTTAATTAGTTCATTTTAAAAAAGACGGGTAGTCTATCTCGGGGGCGAGATACTGTCGCGTCCCTCCTGTGCTAGGCCGACGCTACAGAAGCGAAGCAGTCCCATTGGCACCCGGAACGCGTTATCATATTGGACTCGAAGGGCCCTATTATAGGCCCGTTGCAAATACTGAGCCCTAAGGCTGCAGTTATACAGGGAAATACAGGACGCCCTAAAAAGAGTGATCCTTACTCCCCTGGGGCAACCCGCAGCAATTGTTTTCGTTGTTTTAATGTTTATTTGGGCACAAACGGTACATGTACAATAATACTTACAAACATTGACATTATTCAATACATGAACCAATGAAACTTCATTGCCACTGTGGCAGTTGCCACTAACTACTAACACGTTTACAGAAAATAAACAACGGAATAACAACTAGAATATATCCACAGAACAAACATTTGTCGGCATGATTAATGAATTTCAAAATAAAAGAAAATAAAGAGAAAAAAAAGTAGTTTTAGTTAAAATATTCTAAGCATTAAGTATTTAAAGTACTAAGAACCTCATGCTTAAACTTAACTAACGGAATGTTAAACATAAGTATCAATGTGTGAGAAAAGATTATTATTACCTACACTTGCACGCTTTATCAATGAAGGAATTCGCTTTGTATTTTTTTCGCGTAAAGGGGATGTGAAATTACGTCAATTAAATTTCGCATACCTTACTTAGGCAACTCAGCAAGCTTCGTTGCCTAAACACTGTACTCTACTGAAAAACTGTCTATTATATCACGATTGTATAAAATACTATTTACATTCCTAGATTTCACGTTCTTAATACAGTTGAAAAATTAGTAACATGTTTTTTGTGTCTCCTGTAAACTTTACCCATTTTTGGCTACCGTAGTGTAATAAACATTCCCGTACCCAAAACCCCGAGTTTTATTGATGTATAAAGTCACACGACTTTTATCCAGATAATATTATGCTGGACGTGCAGGATACTTCCGGACTATATCATCGCATGATACAAGTAAGTCTTCAGTCGATAACCAGCCGCAAGTGATGTTACGCGCGTGGTTCGTCTGCGCAAGCGCGTGTGTCTGCGCGCTGCTGTTCGCGCGCGCTGCGCCCGCGCCGCCCCTGCACACACATGCCAAAGGTATACAGTGTTTATTATGGGTCAAACATATCACTGTGTTATGTCTTTCCTGTAGACATACACAAGAGTTAAGGGCTATAAAGATTAATTTTCTTATTTAACCCTTATCCACGTGAAAAGGTCCTCCTTTTATTTAGAGAACTATGATAAAATCATTACTTACATGCCCACAAGCTGTTAACTATTGCCCACAGGAGAGAAAACTAGTGTGTTATCGCGAACAGTACATTTTTCTCTCCTGTGGGCAATAGTTAACAGCTTGTGGGCATGTAAGCAATGATTTTATCATAGTTCTCTAAATAAAAGGAGGACCTTTTCACGTGGATAAGGGTTAAATAAGAAAATTAACCTTTATAGCCCTTAACTCTTGTGTATGTCTACAGGAAAGACATAACACAGTGATCTGTTTGACCCTTATACTTACTTGCTAAATTTGGCAATTTTTATGCCACCTAATATCCAAGATCAGTGTCATAAACAGTGTCAACTTGCTGAATAGCAACTTTTCATGTTATCTTAAAATCCAAACTTGTAAGTATAAATCAAACATACTTAGTTGTTTTTCCATCAATATCGGGGACCTCAATAAAATAGTCAACAATTTGCCCTGAAATAGGTACTTCAATAGTCCAACTACTTATAATAAGACAAACCGACAGTTACCGTAAAATGGGGTGAGTAGGGTTCGCGGGGAGAGCTGGGTTATGAATGGGGAGAGAAGGGTGAAAGGGGGGTGAGATGGCATTTTAAGGCTACTGCTACTAAAATAATGTATTCCAATTTAAAATGGAGCTATAGTAATACACATAATAAAAAGAAACGATCCAACAGTCTTCCAAAATCACCTTTGTATGAAAACCCAACTCACCCCAAATACGAGGAACTACGGGGTGAGGAGGGATTTCCTGTTTATCGTCAAAGTTATGAAATTGAGCTACCCAAAATAAAATAAAAACTAAAATACAAACGTCCGGAACACTTATTGTATGCACCATTCAGTTTGCATAGGTATGTAAAAATAAAATGCTATCGAGGTTTGAATGTCAGTTTTGCACCTACTCACCCCATTTTACGGTACTTTCGCAATTTTAATACTTATTAGAAGGGAGTGAGCATTATTAATTTATACTTAAAAGGTCCCGTAAAATGTACCTACCTACTTTGCACCCCACTGGGTAATCGTGCTTCAAAAGTAAGTATTCACTTATTCACATACTTATATCACAACCCCATTTAAGTGTTAGGTAGTACTGGTCGACTTTAAACCAATACGTACTGCCACAAAATAAAAAAATAAAATAAAAATCGTTTATTTCAAATCATTGATCCATAACGTTGTTAGTATAAACATCTTAAAAACTATGTTAATAACTAAATAAAATAATAACAAAAAACTAAGAGAGGTATTAAAAAAACACCAAAGAGTTAGGTACATATTAAAATTAAATTAACCCTTAAACAGGTGGTGTATCTATAGGTACTACATAACAAATGATTTTTTTTTTGACGTGCAGAGTAAATACAACGACCGCAAAATGTCATTGCCGTAAAGTCTATAAAGTGGCTAACAAGCAAAGCTAACAAGGCAGTGGCCATATAAGAACCACGTGGCACCATTGGTAACGGGCAGTAGGCATATAAAACACCACCGGGTTTTTTTAATGAATTAGTAATAATAAAAAAATCAAGAAACTACTTTTCTTATAAATCTATTACCTACCCGAACCAGTAATCAAAAGTAAAAAATGCGTCAGGCCTGTTTAAGGGTTAAATTATCATTCATTTCGACCACCTGGGATCATACAAATACACACAACAAAATAATACATTAAACAACAAATTATATTATATAGTAAGATAAAATAATTATTCAATATTTAAATTAAATTTCGAATATCAGAGCAAAGTAGACACATTAAACGGTAATCTGTGTACGAGAATACCACCGCCCACAAAAGCATGCGGTCCAACGTGACTGTCGTCGCGTTGTCGGAAGAACGCTAAATGATGAGTAGCCAACGTGTTAGAATTGTGTAACGATGGCTTAAGTGAGCTTCCCGTTTGCTAGGTGCATTCTATTTGCAAACCGTTTTGCTTTTCGCGAGAAACTTGAAAATTCTACCACGGAAGAGTTGTAAAATTGTGAATAATTGTAACATGGATTTTTTTACTTCTCATTGGTGAGGCGAGGTAGCTAAATGGCGTAATTCAACGGCGCCGTCGAGACCTATCAAAATCGAAAGATAAAATAATTTCGAAAAGAAAAGCTCGTATGGCAAAAACCATTTTAGCGGTGGGTTTGGCGTGTACGGGTTTTCAAAAATGTTAAAAAAAACAGTTACTTGGGCATGCTCGAGCGCGTCAGATATTCATACTACGTATGCCCCGAGTGCCTCTGATAACAACGGTATACTAATCTGCCGGTTTGCGTGGTGGGGGTAGGCATATAAAGTAGTCAAAAATGCAAAAAAAAAAATTTACTCGAGCGCGTCAGATTTTCGGAAGGGGTGTTAAGTAGGCCCCAAGGAAGCTTCCTTTAAAAAAACTGACGATTTCGGCGTGACGATAAGTTACGATGAATTTTTGAAAATGCAAAAAAAAAAAGTTTTTTTGAAATACTCGAGCGCGTCAGATTTTCATAGGGGAGGTTTATCTCGGTATCCTGAAAGCATATTTTTTTAATCTGACAAAAATTTTGGTGGGTTCTCTTAATCTGACCGAAAAAGGTTTTTTCGGATCTTTTTTTTCCTTTCTTTCTCCTTGATAAAACGGGGAATTTAAGAATGACAATAAAGCGATAGATACAACCAACGTAAATGTAGATGAAATGTAGTACGAAGTATGTAGTCGAGAAGCTTTAGAAAAAAAAAATGTTGAGATATAATAAAAGTCACATAATTTAATCATCGTTATTTCATATCTATATCAATTTTTTTTAACACCCTCAGTTTTCGAGATATACTCAAAAAACCGGGAGTTTGAGTTTTTATGATGCTTCAAGTCAAAAAGTTTTAACTTTGGACAAAAATGTAAAGAGACCTTTTTTGTGTAAAATAAAATTACCTTTTTTGTTTATTTAAACTTTTTTTTTGTAAAATGTATCGTTCGCGACTTATATGCCGCAACGCGTTCTTAGGAAGACGAAATGGCTCCTCCACATTTCCGGTCATGCGGAAACCGGCAGATTTTGTATTTTTAGTAAGTTTTAGATTATATTCTTCAAAATAAAAAAAATAAAAATCGCGCTCGAGAATGCCGGATTAACGTTTTTTTTTTACAAGTTCGCGACCCTATAACTCGGCGGCGTCAAGGACTTATCGTCAGATTAGTTAAATTTAGTCTTCAAACACTAAAATCAACCCCCAATATCTTAATCTGAGGCGCTCGAGTATTTCAGACTATCCATTTTTTTTTACTAATCTGATCGTCTATCCTAGGCGCGCGTCACTACATATAGAGCTAAATACTTTACAAGGTTGTTCTATTAGGTCTAAGGTATCTCTCATATCTTAAACTGCCACGCTCGAGTATTGCCGAAAATTCCCCTATTCGCCTCCCTAATAACAAAACAATTTATTCAATACAGTTGTTCAAAAAGTGGTAGGTACCTCTTAGGTACTTTATTTAGCTGTGCAGCGTTCGTAAATTTTGTTCGAGCAATTTTTTCTAGTTTATTTTTCCAATTCTTTAATTAATTTCTGACCATAATTGTAGGCATCTCTGTTTAGCCCTATGGTTGACTGGTAGAGAATGCCATTGGACATTATGTCCGCCATTTGTACATTGTTGTATATATTTTGTGCAATAAAGTTTAAATAAATAAATAATCCATACGTCTACGTCAAAGAATTAGGATGTTCAGAATTTTTTTATTATTTTATTTCGCCATTTGATATTTATTACATACAAAAACATTATGACACGATAATTTTTAAATTAAATATTTATAAATGTTATAACGCAATATTTCACGATCATTTAACAAGTGAGTCGAACGGAATTAATTCTAATGGTAAAAATTGATTGGGTCAAGATTTACATCTAGAAAATTTGAAGCTATATTCAGTAAGTAGGTACCTAATAGTCTCGGTAAGCTTAATCAAAGTACTGTCCAAACCGGAGAAGATGAAACTTGGCATGCATGTAGCAAATACTTGTAAGAAAATTAATAGAAGGGGAAGCAACTTGTAGATAGCTACCTATGTAGGTATAGAGCGAGCAGAGCCTGAAGAATGACTAATAGAGATGGGTAACTCAGGAGTGATAGATAAAAAAGATATATATCTTTCCCGTTTCATGAATCACTCTTCTTGTCTTTACGAATCCGAATGTATCAGTATATCCGTACCGCTCACTCCCTCGGCAACGATTTACTAAAGCGAAAGCGATGACTCGGTCGCGCGTCGACGGAAGTAACGCTACGTCTTACGTAAGCGAACAACTCGCGACGGCGGCGCGGCGCGGCGCGGCGCGGCGCGGCGCGGCGAGGAAGAAACAAAACGTTGATACGTATAGGTGTGTCCTACTCACACATGAGCGATTTAGACGCGAAGCGGCGCGGCGCGGCGCGGCGCGGCGAACGCGCGGCGAACACGCGGCGCGGCGCGGCGCGGCGAGGTGAAACAAAACGTTGATACGTATAGGTGTGTCCTACTCACACATGAACGCGGCGAAGGCGCGGCGCGGCGCGGCGGCCTTGTCCGACTAGGGAGACACTCCACGATCGCCATGGCCGCACGCAGACACGGTTTTTAGTAAATTCGTATTTAAATTATGAGTAAACTATGTCTTTATGTGGTTATGCAAGTAAGTGCAGCGTTCTTCGTTGTCTAAAATTTTGGTTTACTGGGATTTTGAATTGGCACCGCCATCAAAAACTAAGTACACAATTACCCGGGTGGTTATTAATTTGCTTATTAGGTACTAGCTTTTGCCCGCGACTTCGTCTGCGTGGAATTAGTAATTTGGGTACCATAATTTTTAAACAAATCTGCTTTTTATTACATCCTTCTTTTCGCCCCCAAAATGGATGACTAATTACAATTAGGGGGCTGTCCATAAATTACGTCATCGATTTTTGACGATTTTGGACCCCCCCCCCCTATAATCATCCAAAAATCATGCTTCAAATGACCCCATTTCCTCCTACTTCATGCTACCGTCATCCGATGTCCAGACCCCCCCCCCCTAATTTGAAATGACGTAATTTATGAATAGCCCCTAGTCAAAAATGCGAACTTTCTTTATTTGTAACGAAATTAAGATATTATTTTCTTTTATTTATTTATTAATTTTGACGTGATAACGTCTTATAAATCGATGAACACCGGTAGCATGCACGAAAAAGTGTCACGTTGTGGACAAATCTCCATGGTAACGTTTTCTTATGACGTTATCACGCAAAATTATCGTCCGTAAACCGACTTTACAGACAACCATATTTTTCTATCATAACATCACTTCCACCTCCACTCCAACTTGGAGGTTCGAGAAGTTGAAGAAGTTGGAGAAGCTGTAGAAGTTGGAGAAGTTGATAAAGTTGAATAAGTTGGAGAAGTTGAAGTTGGACAATTTAAAGTTGGAGAAGTTGGACAATTTGAAAAAGTTGAAGAAGTTCGAGTTGGAGAAGTTGAAGTTGAATTTGAAGAAGTGTCGAATTTGAAGAAGTTGGAAAAGTTGAAGTTGAAGAAGTTGAAAAGGTTGGAGTAGTAGAAGTTCAAGAAGTACGAGAAGTTGAAGTTAAAGAAGTTGGAGATGTCGAAGTTGAAGTTAAAGAAGTTGGAGATGTCGAAGTTGAAGAAGTTGAAGAATTTCGAGTTGGAGAAGTTGAAGTTGAAGAAGTTGAAAAGGTTGGAGAACATGAAGAAGTTGAAAGGTTGGAGAAGTTGAAGTCTAAGAAGTAGATGTTGAAGTTGAAGAAGTGGGAGAAGTTGAAGTTGAAGAAGTTGAAGTTAAAGAAATTTGAGAAGTCGAAATTGAAGAAGTTGAAGTTGAAGAAGTAGGAGAAGTTGAAGTAAGAGAAGTTGAAGAAATTGAAAAGGTTGGAGAAGTTGAAGTAGAAGAAGTTGGAGAAGTCGAAGTTGGAGAAGTTGAAGAAGTTGGAGAAGTTGAAAAAGTTGAAGCAGTTAGAGTTGGAGAAGTTGAAGTTGAATTTGAAGAAGTTGGAGAAGTTGAAGTTGAAGAAGTTGAAAAGGTTGGAGAACTTGAAGAAGTTGAAAGGTTGGAGAAGTTGAAGTTGAAGAAGTAGAAGATGTTGAAGTTGAAGAAGTGGGAGAAGTTGAAGTTGAAGAAGTTGAAGTTAAAGAAGTTGGAGAAGTCGAAGTTGAAGAAGTTGAAGATGAAGAAGTAGGATAAGTTGGAGGAGTTGAAAAAGTTGAAGCAGTTCTAGTTGGAGAAGTTGAAGTTGGAAAAGGTTGGAGAACTTGAAGAAGTTGAAAGGTTGGAGAAGTTGAAGTAGAAGAAGTTGGAGAAGTCGAAGTTGGAGAAGTTGAAGTAGTTGGAGAAGTTGAAAAAGTTGAAGCAGTTAGAGTTGGAAAAGTTGAAGTTGAATTTGAAGAAGTTGGAGAAGTTGAAGTTGAAGAAGTTGAAAAGGTTGGAGAACTTGAAGAAGTTGAAAGGTTGGAGAAGTTGAAGTTGAAGAAGTAGAAGATGTTGAAGTTGAAGAAGTGGGAGAAGTTGAAGTTGAAGAAGTGGAAGTTAAAGAAGTTGGAGAAGTCGAAGTTGAAGAAGTTGAAGATGAAGAAGTAGGATAAGTTGGAGGAGTTGAAAAAGTTGAAGCAGTTCTAGTTGGAGAAGTTGAAGTTGAATTTGAAGAAGTTGGAGAAGTTGAAGTTGGAAAAGGTTGGAGAACTTGAAGAAGTTGAAAGGTTGGAGAAGTTGAAGTAGAAGAAGTTGGAGAAGTCGAAATTGGAGAAGTTGAAGTAGTTGGAGAAGTTGAAAAAGTTGAAGCAGTTAGAGTTGGAGAAGTTGAAGTTGAATTTGAAGAAGTTGGAGAAGTTGAAGTTGAAGAAGTTGAAAAGGTTGGAGAACTTGAAGAAGTTGAAAGGTTGGAGAAGTTGAAGTTGAAGAAGTAGAAGATGTTGAAGTTGAAGAAGTGGGAGAAGTTGAAGTTGAAGTTAAAGAAGTTGGAGAAGTCGAAGTTGAAGAAGTTGAAGATGAAGAAGTAGGATAAGTTGGAGGAGTTGAAAAAGTTGAAGCAGTTCTAGTTGGAGAAGTTGAAGTTGAAGAAGTTGGAGAAGTTGAAGTTGGAAAAGGTTGGAGAACTTGAAGAAGTTGAAAGGTTGGAGAAGTTGAAGTTGAAGAAGTAGAAGATGTTGAAGTTGAAGAAGTGGGAGAAGTTGAAGTTGAAGTTAAAGAAGTTGGAGAAGTCGAAGTTGAAGAAGTTGAAGATGAAGAAGTAGGATAAGTTGGAGGAGTTGAAAAAGTTGAAGCAGTTCTAGTTGGAGAAGTTGAAGTTGAAGAAGTTGGAGAAGTTGAAGTTGGAAAAGGTTGGAGAACTTGAAGAAGTTGAAAGGTTGGAGAAGTTGAAGTTGAAGAAGTAGAAGATGTTGAAGTTGAAGAAGTGGGAGAAGTTGAAGTTGAAGAAGTTGAAGTTAAGGAAGTTGGCGAAGTCGAAGTTGAAGAAGTAGAAGTTGAAGTTAGAGAAGTTGAAGAAATTGAAAAGGTTGGAGAAGTTGAAGTAGAAGAAGTTGGAGAAGTCGAAGTTGAAGAAGTAGAAAAAGTTGACGTTAGAGAAGTTGAAGAAATTGAAAAGGTTGGAGAAGTTGAAGTTGAAGTTGGAGAAGTTGAAAAGGTTGGATAACTTGAAGAAGTAGATGTTGAAGTTGAAGAACTGGGAGAAGTTGAAGTAGAAGTTGAAGTTAAAGAAGTTGGAGAAGTCGAAGTAGAAGAAGTTGATGTTGAAGAAGTAGAAGTTGAAGTTAGAGAAGTTGAAGAAATTGAAAAGGTTGGAGAAGTTGAAGTTGAAGTTGGAGAAGTCGAAGTTGAAGTTGAAGAAGTAGGAGAAGTTGAAGTTAGAGAAGTTGAAGAAATTGAAAAGGTTGGAGAAGTTGAAGTTCAAGTTGGAGAAGTTGAAGAAGTTGGAGAAGTTGAAGTTGAATTTGAAGAAGTTGAAGTTGAAGAAGTTGAAAAGGTTGGAGAATTTGAAGCAGTTCAAAGGTTGGAGAAGTTGAAGTTGAAGTAGGAGATGTTGAAGTTGAAGAAGTGGAAGAAGTTGAAGAAGTTGAAGTTAAAGAAGTTGAAGAAGTCGAAGTTGAAGAAGTTGAAGTTGAAGAAGTAGAAGTTGAAGTTAGAGAAGTTGAAGAAATTGAAAAGGTTGGAGAAGTTGAAGTTGAAGTTTGAGAAGTTGAAGTTGGACAATTTAAAGTTGGAGAACTTGAAGAAGTTTGAGAAGTTGAAAAAGTTGACTAAGTTCGAGTTAGAGAAGTTAAAGTTGAATTTGAAGAAGTTGAAGAAGTTGAAAAGGTTGGAGAAGTTGAAGTTGAAGAAGTAGGAGATGTTGAAGTTGAAGAAGTGGGAGAAGTTGAAGTTGAAGAAGTTGGAGAAGTTGAAGTTAAAGAAGTTGGAGAAGTCGAAGTTGAAGAAGTTGAAAAAGTTGGAGAATTTGAAGAAGTTGGATGAATTGAAGAAGTAGGAAAATAAATAAGTTGGAGAAATTGAGGAAGTTGAAAAAGTTAGAGAAGTTAAAAAAAGTTGGATAAGTTGAAGAAGGTGCAAAAGTGGAAGAGTTAGAGTTGGAGAAGTTGAAGTTGAATTTGAGGAAGTTGGAGAAGTTGAAGTTGAAAAGGTTGGAGTAGTCGAATTTGAAGAAGTTGAAGTTGAAGAAGTTGAAAAGGTTGGAGAACTTGAAGAAGTTGAAAAGGTTGGAGAACTTGAAGAAGTTGAAAAGGTTGGAGAAGTTGAAGTTCAAGAAGTAGGAGATGTTGAAGTAGAAAATGAAGAAGTTGGAGAAGTTGAAGAAGTTCGAGTTGGAGAAGATGAAGTTAGAGAAGTTGAAGAAGTAGAAGTTGAAGGACGAGTTGAAGAAGTAGGAGTTGAAGTTGAAGAAGTTGAAGTTAGAGAAGTAGAAGTTGAAGAAGTTGAAAAGGTTGAAATAGTTGAAGAAGTAGGAGAAGTTGAAGTTGAAAAGGTTGAAGTAGTTGAATAAGTAGGAGAAGTTAAAGTTGAAGACGTTGAAAAGGTTGAAGAAGTTGAAGAAGTAGGAGAAGTTGAAGTTAGAGAAGTTGATGAAGTTGAAGAAGTTAAAGAAGTAGGAGAAGTTGAAGTAGGAGAAGTTAAAGTTGAAGTTGAAAAGGTTGAAGAAGTTGAAGTTAACGACGTTGAAAAGGTTGGAAAAGTTCGAGTTGGAGAAGTTGAAGTTAGAGAAGTAGAAGTTGAAGAATTGTTGAAGAAAAGGTTGTTGATTCCCCATACAAACTTCCACCCCCTTTTTCACCCCCTTAAAGAGGGATTTCTGGGATAAAAACTACCCTATGTCCTTCCCCGGGACTCAAACTATCTCTATACCAAATTTCATGAAAATCGGTTCAGCGGTTTAAGCGTGAAGAGGTAACAGACAGACAGACAGACAGACAGACAGACGGACACACTTTCGCATTTATAATATTACTAGCTTTTGCCCGCGACTTCGTCTGCGTGGAATTAGTGACAGCAGCTAAAGTAGGTATGGCGCCTGGATAATTCTAATAGCAATGATTCAATTCGCGCATTGCTTGCTTCAATTATTAGGCAATTCATTAACTCTTTCAATTCCACCCCCCCCTTGCACTCTCTTCAGGGATGATTACCGACATAAAAACTATCCTATGTCCTTCCCCGGGACTCAAACTATCCCTATACCAAATTTCAACTAAATCGGTTCAGCGGCTTAAGCGTGTAGAGGTAACAGACAGACAGACACACTTTCGCCTTTATAATATTATATATATTTATAATATTAGTATTAATATAGTATGGATAGTATGGATTAATTACGTTTTGGCAGAAATTGGCTTTACGACGGGATAGGGACTGGACAAGGATAGGGGTGGGGTCTGGTATATAAAAAAATATTTTGTGCTTTTCAGTGGGTTGGAAGGACCTCAAAAGGAAACAACGGAACCCTTATACTCCTTATAGGATCACTCGTGCGTCTGTCTGTCTGTCCGTCTGTCACAGCCTATTTTCTCGGAAACTACTGGACCAATTAAGTTGAAATTTGGTACACATATGTACATTAGTAACTTAAAGATGGACATGTTTTTTTTATAATTTTAAAATACATAGGTTCGAAGTTATTTAAGAAAATAGCCAAAAAATGACCATTTATCTCCAAAACTACTGGGTCTAAAATTTTGAAAAAAAAATATACAAAATAGTTCTTTACCTATAGATGACAGGAAAACCTATTAGAAATGTGAAGTCAAGCGGGAGTCGGAATTATGTACGGAACCCTAGAAACGCGAGTCTGACTCGCACTTGGCCGGTTTTTTTAAAGAAATTATATTAAGTTATTTTGCTTTTATGTTTGTTTTTTTTTAATTGATTTATTTATATTTTTACTTTTTTATTTCGTTTTATTTATTTTTGTCTCATTATGACGATCGATTGATCTTGCTGCGCGCACGTAATACAGGGACCCACTCCCTCTCCCACTCGCACTCGCACTCGCACTCTCAATCCCACTGAAAACCGCACCAAAATCACGGACAAACATACATACATAAATACATACCGGTCAAACTGAGAACCTCCTTTTTTTTAAGGCGGTTAAAAACCAAAGTAGTTGCTCTTTTCTGTGAGCTGTAACTTCGCAATTAGCTTAAAAAAATTAAAATAATGACATAAATTACTTTGCCGAATCTTTATTACAGCGAACTCAGAATAGTCGTAAGTGCCATAGACGCTACTGGAGTTAAGTCTTTTGTGCCAATTTCCGCGAATTTGAATATTTTTTAGTTTTGTGCCTATAGATTACAGGAAAACCTATAAAGATATCAAACGGGAGTCGACTAATCAAATCATAGCCGGTAATTCTATATACGCAACGCCTCTAGCCGCGTCATATTCGCGTCTAAAAATCAAATGGATTGATCGCGCCCGTTCCGCGCCGCGCCGCGCCGCCGCCGCGCCGCTTCGCCATCGCGTCAAACTCGCTCACCTAGGACACTTCCATATGCAACAACGGTTTGTTTTTTCCGTGCCGCGTCTCGCCGCGCCGCGCCGCGCCTCGCCGCCCGACATTCGCGTGCAAATCGCGCCGCGCCGCGTTCGCAACGAGATCGCTTACGTAGGATACTTCTATGGGCATCAAAGGATTGATTTAGCCGCGCCGCGCCGCGCCGCGCCGCGTTCGCGCGTTGTTCGCCTACGTAAGACGTAGCGTAACACGAACGAACGACAGCGGTCGTTCAGGCGGATTCGGACGCGTCATTCGCTATTCCGCGGGAACGAGAAGTAGATAGTATAGTATTTCTCGCTCGCGCAGGATGCAATGCAAATTGCAATGATGAGTTATTAATTCGGTTAATGAGTTAAATTGCATTGCATTTAATAAAATGTAAACAAAAAGCAATAAGGTATTTTATTAGGCAAATATATTCTTGCGCATGTCAATACAAACCAAATCAAGCTTCCTTGTGAATGTACCAATCTATATCCATCATGGTACAAAATGAAAATGAAAATGTCGCCACGTTATAATAACAATTCTGTCTCTCTCTCATTCATAAGATGACGCAAAGTCAGTAAGTGCCGATACAATTACGAGCGGGACAACTGATACACACGGATATAAAGATTTAAAAGAGTGATACATATCCCAGTGGTAAAAAGATATATATCAATCTTTTCCCTCTACTGACACATTTCGCCCATCTCTAATGACTAATATGGAAGGATGTAGTGCTAAAGCGCTGGTGGCCTATAGCGGTATAAGCGTGCGACTTTCAATCTGGAGGTCGCGGGTTCAAACCCCAGTTCGTACCAATGAGTTTTTCGGATTTTTTGTACGAAATATAATTTAATATTTACCAGTAGCTTTTCGGTGAAGGCAAACATCGTGAGGAAATCATACTATCCCAACAAGGCCTAATTTACCGTCTGTGTTGGAAGGTCAGATGTCAGTCGCTTTCGCAAAAACTAGGTATATAGTGCCTACGTCAATTCTTGGGATTAATTGCCAAGCGGACCCCAGGTTCCTATGAGCAGTGGCTAAAAGCCGGGACAGTGCGAGGAGGATGATGATGCACTCACACCACCAAAATTAAGGGATTCGAACCCAATACCTCCAGTTTCCGCAACGCAAGTTCACTATCAACTAGGCAAGGAGACCATCACCAGCTAAAACTATGTACCTAGATAATTACTCATTTAGGTTTCAAGGCCTTAACATTCTTAGTTCTCAAAGAATCAATATTTTGCGATATCCTCCTACCGAGCATGCCATGAAATCAGCGTTTGCACCTACGCGATGCCCACGCACCCACGCCACGCTGTACCGGGATCAGAAACGCGGTACGTGCCAACGGGAACGTCGCAAAAACGTCCTTTTGTACCGAGGAGTGCGTCACAAGGAAGCGAACGTTTACCAATTGCGATAGGCACGCAAACATCACTAAGACGGCGACACGTGGTTTGCGAATTAGTAGCTTTAAGAAAAATTGTAATGTGTTCCAATAGGAATACAAATTACTAATCATAAGAATATAAGTAAATATACTTTCGTTTTACTGTTTTTACAAGTTATTTGATTCGAAAATCTCACACTCCCGTGTATATTTTGATTTCTTCAACTACAGGCTAATCCTTTTTATGATAATTGATAGAAACATCTGGAGTCAAGCAGATCAGGCTGATGCCTCAGGTGAATGATGTTAACGCTGTGTTTTAAAAGTTTTCAATTTCATTCCAAAAATTTTGTTATAAATCAGAAAGATAAACGTTCAAAGTTCGAGCATGGTTAGTAAATAATTATTTTTAAGACAAAATTAGCCTAAATGTAATCTTGTGATACAACAGATCCGAATGAGCCCACACGCGAGGTAGGCCATCGGCGCGCGGTTGACCGCTATCCCGCGACTATTGAGATCATTGCCACGGGTCTCCAAGCGACCTGCCCGACTACTCACAAACATTCATGCACCTTCTCATCCACCCATCCTTCACTCTCATCCAACAAACGACAAAGACAAAACTAAACAAAACACTTAATCACCCGCATCTCGACAAGTAGTAACCACGCTGTGAAAATCATCTCGCCTATTCAAGAATCTTGACACCTTTCGACGATTGCCATCCTTTACTAACAGCGGCTTTATGATAGAGACAGTTGTGCTGGAACGCTAAGTGAGGTGTGTGTAGGCAAGAGTCAACGGTCGGCGGCGTCTTTGGTCTCGACTGACCCAAATATTGCACTTGACAGGATGTTGTCAACTGATTTACCCTATTTTTGGAGCGGTGCTCTGAATGCGCGGTGTTGATGTAACAGCGAAGGGCTGGTGCAAGAGGATAATTACTAAGGGACACTGGTCTACAATACCAGTCCCAAACTATTTAAACTATTACTAGACTTAGATCTTATGAATAAGTAAATAAATATTAGGTACTTAGGTACTACTAAATCACAAAGAAAACATTCTTCTTGACCCTTTGCCATTTGTTGGACACACATATTTAGGATAACTTATAAATATCGCTTTACTAACATAAAACAATGTACCTACAGATTATAATTTTTTATACTTACCGTTTAATTTTTTTTTGACTGCATTTTTGTGACATGCACTTTTGATTCGGCTGGAATGGCTCTCACTGGCTTCATATTAAACGGACACCCACTCCAACTTTTTCCGTTTCAAATAAACCCTCAATCCAGCAAAATGCTTTCATTGCACGATTTCTTCAGGACCAAATAATACAGTAATTAAATGTATATCCTTTTTATAATAGGTACAAACAAAATCCCGACGAATTAAGAACCACCTCAATTTTGATTGATAAAGTTGGTAAATAAAGAACGACGATGATAAACGTATCATGGAATCAATTCCAATCCAGGGTTAGTCAATTACGATGACTGGAATTTTCCCCGGTCTCTCAGTATTACCGGTGCAAAACAGCCGGTTGACATTGGTAGTTCTTCCTGATTCTTTATAGAAACAGGACACTTGATACTTCCTAGTTTCATTGTAGAATGTGGAAGACTGAGGATCATTATTTCAGTAGGTATATCATTTGTAAATCGAGATTCTTCTGGGGTGATGAGTCGAATGTTGATACAGTCATGTTGAATTTTGATATTCAATTATTTGTGATGAAACAGTCAGACCTATTGTAAATTATAATCGTTTTTTTGGTATATTTATAAATTTTACAAACTATACTGTATGTCATGCATACAGAAGGAAAACCGTATTATGACATACTTTTACATCTGTCCCATGGTTTGTCTTCTACGTGTTATAAGAAAGGGTCATACAGACATTTTAAATCAGAAAAAAATCACTTGTGTTTTGTGCAAAATAATCAAAAGCTTGTGTGCGTATACAGAGGACAGGGTGATTCAGGAGACGTGAGCAGGACTAATACTGCGCATTTGGTAAATTATAAGCAACACATTCGTATCAGTATTAGTGAGGTTAACGTTAATTTTGTAGTCGTGTTGAAAAAAAAAGTTATTAATTTATTTACGACTTGCGTGGTCACCCTATAATTAGAATACTAAACTACCGCTATTCAGTGTCAAATTGAATGTCATCACTGTCATCGCAGTCTGGTTACTTTTGAAAACTCGTATCTCACTCAAGTTTGACAGTTTATTTTCTTCGTAATCAAAAAGTTAAAGAGGTTTACATGGTTTATACTTATAAATCAGGTCTTGTAGGGTGACCATGATGTAGAGGATTAAATTTGCCCTCACCAAAAAGTTAAAAAATAGGAAAAAGTGTGGTTGTTTCACCTAAATACGACGGTGATCGATCAATTATCAGTTACGGAGTGTGCAGGATTAGTCCTGCTCACGTCTCATGAATCACCCTGTATATAGGTATAAATTGATTTTATGCGGATAGATATTTTAGTACCTAACTACCTACCTAGATATGAGCGTAAACGGGCTCACACGAGACGACGACGCCCAAGATCCCGCAAAGTGGAAAAAAGCAAGTAGGCAAACGGACCCTGATGGCAAAGGCCGTGATAACGCTAGGTAGAAGAAGAGATATTTAAGTGATGATGATGATGATGATGTCCTCCCAGACGTATCCGTCGACGGCGATATCCTGTGACAAATTAAAAAAAGGGTCTTAACACTCTTAACTATTACGTGCGTGGGCGCGAGCGTGGCTCGCAAATCCAAATTTGGTCTTGAAAGTGCGGCAACACAAAACACAGTAAAGCTGCCCAGACGCGTTGTATGTGTAATATTTAAGTAGAAAGGAGTTGATATATATGTATTGCTAAACCTGTTGAAATGTATTGTTTCAGACTCAAAGGTGCAAGAGAAGACCATCGTGGTGCGGAGGATGCCAAACGCGTACTTCTACCCGTTCAGTCTGTGGCCCTTGCCGAAGTTTCCTGACAGAGGTTTAATCATTTTACTATTCTTTTTTTAGTGATAAAGTAAGGTATAAAGTATGATCATTAGATAGCCATAGAAGTACAGATTTTTCCGATAGACTCATATGTATTTGTAAAAAGTTTGCTAAAACCCTTCTCATGTACTTATATGTGAAAGTTCAGATTTAGACATAGTTCCGCATTTTAAATTTGTATTGTACCTACATCTACCTATATAATTTCAAGATTTCATCAGAATCATTATGTTAATTATTTCCTTGATAAAAAATACGTTGTTCTTTTTTATTAAGTTTTTTTTTATATGTAACAAGTATATATCCCTTGATGTTTTTTTTATTGTTTGACCATCACTGCCATTTTAATAAAACTCCGATTGTATGCTGCTGCTTCAAGCTATAAGATCATTTTAATTGATTAATAAAACTAAACATACAGGTCTTTTAATTTATTTAATCGCATGGCATGTTTTTACAAAATAGGCAGGTCTTAAATGAGTGAATTGCAAAAAAAAATTACGTAATTAAGCGCAGTTAAGAAGCTGTGATTAGTCTTAATTAACTTAATTGGTTAATTTGTGTTACCAAAATAGACAATGTAAATTGTATTGTATTTATTAATTGTGCTTAATTCGTACACATATAAGTCTATAGCATACGTTAGCACACTTTCATGCATCTAACTTAAATATAAATGGCTTAACTGTGGTAACACAATGGAATCAATTAACTTTAGACTAATTACTGGTGCTTAACTATGTACAAAATTTTTGCAATTCACTCAAATAATAGTGCTATTTATTTTTTGACAGAAGGAGAAGAATCCAGCGAGATCTTCCGATACAGGAGAGAAACGGGCCACTTTCTGCACAAGAGAAGTTTAGTTTTACAAACGAAGCTAAACAAAAGGTAGCCAAGGCAGCAACGTTAAGTTAAAATTAAGAAATAAAATTGTACCAACCAATACAAACGCGTACTAGGTACGTCACGTCACGCCATCGAATGAAATAGGGAATATTAGGTAAAGCTCTGCGTGGTGGCAGCACTAGCACATACAGTAAACAAACCTCATTGACATCATCAATGACACACTCACTACTCGTCACCAGGCTATTCTATAGTCACATGGCTTGCACATGGCCTACCGTGAAACACGACAATCGAAAGTTCGGTTTCTGCATCTCTATCACTCTTGCTTATTCGATAGATAGAGAGGCAGATAAAGAAATTTCAATTTTCGCGTTTCGCGGTAGGCTACCTGTAAACAAACCGCCTTGGTGCATCAATGTCATAGTCAAAACCACCATATTACTGCGAATAAACCATTTGTATTTGTATTTGTATTTGTAAAACTTGTCAAAAAACTGTTGGCCTAAGTTACTCTATGGTTTACTAAACAAATTAGTGCTGCACTCTGGCGGCAGAACATTGCAATAATACTCCCTATTAATACCAAATACATTCCAAAAGTAAAAATGTATTTGGATTACAGATGCGAACAAAGGCCCAAATAGATATTTAAAACTAAAAATCTGTTTAGTTTTTTGCCGTTAATATCTACTGTCGTTACCTTCGAGCAACACGGAAGGGAGGCGGCATTCGCACTATTTCCCCTCTGCCGAGGTACAAGATTAGCGCGTCAATCTAATCTAGCGCGGGTAATAAAACTAGTTGCACTTGGATTTTTCACTAGACCGAGTCCAGACGCGCGCGTGAACACTGCTGCACAAAAATGCCAGTTTGCTCGGTTTTTTGTTATAAAAAGAGGTCGGGGACATCAAATTTACAAAAAGAAAGTGTTACATTTCACATGTAATATTTTTTTTTACATATCATACGTTTAATTACATTCAAACACAATTATTATATTTTAGTCTCATGTAATTGTTGGATTTATCGATTTTGCTCGCTCAGTACAAATTGCGGATCGGTCGAGCGACAAATCCGACTTCTCATCTCTCAGAATACAATAACATACTTCAACGAAAATGTGTTAGTGTGCGTGTTGTGACACTTGTCACTCGTCCGTACACAAAAAGAGATCGAGGTTTGCAAGATTTGTCTTTGACGTGTGTCATTTTCTATGTATTTGTGTCGTCATTACAGATTGGATTTTGTATGTAAGTATGTGAGAAGTGCGACTGTGTGCACCTTTCCCCCCGCGAAAAATGGCAGAAAGATTTGTACGGTGAGATATCGCTTGGGCCCCTCCCTTCCGATGTGTCGGAAGCCGGTGTTGCTCGAAGGTCGTTACACCTGTGTTAATTGTAAGCATACATTTTGTGTAAGTTAAAACAAGGTAAGGACGCAGCAAAGACATATGTAACTTCGTATAAGACGAATAAAGTCTTAGGAAAAAAACGTGCCTCGGAATTCAAGTAAAAGTCATTCTCGAATAGATGTCGCACACACCTTTAGCCTATCCTCGGCTAGATGGCGTGACGACACCGTTTCATATTTTACAATTTTAACACATAGATATCAGTGAATGAACATGGATCAAAATGATATAAAAATAATAAAATCATTTATCCATATATATACATTTTTTGATAACTTTATACGTTTTCATTTTGAGTTTTAGTCGTGTGTCGATAGATGGCAGTAAATTTACAGTGACTACAAAATTTACAATGACAGGACCCCTCTATACTATCTATTCTTTTTGGACGCAGTTATGTACCAACAAAAAAGTAACATAAGTACTTCCAAAAAGAATAGATGGTATAGAGGGGTCCTGTCATTGTAAATTTTGTAGTCACTGTAAATTTACTGCCATCTATCGACACACGACTAAAACTCAAAATGAAAACGTATAAAGTTATCAAAAAATGTATATATATGGATAAATGATTTTATTATTTTTATATCATTTTGATCCATGTTCATTCACTGATATCTATGTGTTAAAATTGTTAAATATGAAACAGTGTCGTCACGCCATCTAGCCGAGGATAGGCTAAAGGTGTGTGCGGCATCTATTCGAGAATGACTTTTACTTGAATTCCGAGGCACGTTTTTTCCTTAGACTTTATTCGTCTTATACGAAGTTACATATGTCTTTGGTACTTCTAATCTATTATAAAATATTTTATATGAAGCACAAAATATAATGATTTATAAGAATTACATATTGTTTTATTGAAATGAATTCTTGGTATACCTACAATGCTACAATTAAACGTGACATAACCTACTTAGGTCAACTTATATTTTAGGTACTTAATGTAAAATTACAGTGCAGCGCCATCTATCTTTCATTCGAGTCAAACCGCTCGCTACGAGAGCACGATACCGACTCGCAGCACCGTAAGCATCTTAGTTCCATATACATCAACTAGGTGGCGCTAAAATAAAAATTCAGTGGTTTCCAGCTTTTCGCTACAATTTTATCATTTGAATTTATGTCTTTATGTTATTGGAATAAGGTTATTTTTTGTTTAACTTTATCCTATTCTGGAGGAGCGACAGTGGCGCTCTCGCTCCCTATTGATCACGCACTCAGTTCACGGGAAAATTGCATCTGAGAGGATTTCATAAACATGAGTCACTGAAAAGAAAACTGTAATAATTATCAAGCAATATGAAGTTACAAGTGGTATGGTTCTTTATAGAAATCGCTAGGAATTGTATGGGTAAGTCATTTTCTATTATTATAATATAAGTTACAGTTAAGTAATCAAGATTTTTTGATTCTTAGTAGTTGATAAGAGAGTGAGATGAAAAAGAAAAGAAACGCTATGCTAATATTTACTTTACTTTATTACAAAACATATATAAGTATACTAAATAAATATTATTTGATCTACAGACCGAAAATTCTATAAATTATCAAGTTTAAAAAATAAGAAGAATAGAAATTAATTGAAGTACTTGCAATATATGTGTATATTATGTAATACATTCATTCAGACTAAGATAAACAAAAAAAAATGGTACTTTTGCAAACTTTGTTTTGTTCTTTAAATTCCGTTTGTATAAATACAAACGCATGGATAAAGTACCATTTATATAAATTTATAGAATTGTCACTTACAATTTCAATATGATAAGATAAATAAATTATACCTAATTGTAGAATAGAAAACGTACCTAAGTTAAAAGTAGGTACACCATATTACATTTGAATCTCCTTGTTTTCTTGATTCGACAATTCCGGGTAGGTATAGTACATAGTCTAATAAAACATGGTCTTCCATTCCCAGAGTGACACGGGCCTACGTCACAACAACATGGCTCTATATATAGCGCTATCGCATATTATCATATAGCGCTGTCGCATGATGACGTAGGCCCGTGTCAGTTAGGTGACCTAGTAAAGACGGGAATGGAGTACCAGGCGGGGTATATTATTATACCATGGTATAGTATAGATTATCTCTGTTACACACAAGGTCACGGACAATGGCCACTTTGTATTTTAAGGGGCTCACTGATTAACAGTCCACCGGGCGGTATCACCTGTCAGTTAGAACAAAATTTTGACAGTTCCGAACAACTGACAGGCCGATACCGTCCGGCAGACTGTTAATCAGTGGGCCCCATTACATTAAAATACTTTCAACTTTAAAATTGATTATGTATAAATTATGCCTTTGAAAATAAAGTTCAAAAAAAAGAATTGGCACTTATTCGAAATTATAGTATACACGATAGTAAATGTAATTTCTTTCTTTCAAAATTATCATTTTGATTTCGACTTATTCCAGGCCTAAGGTTACTTGAAGCCAACCCCAACGTAAAGCGATTGTATGATGACCTGCTAAGCAACTACAACCGGCTGATCCGACCTGTGACTAACGTGTCGGACATTCTGACCGTACGGCTCGGACTGAAACTGTCGCAGCTTATGGAGGTCAACTTGAAGAACCAGGTCATGACTACAAATCTGTGGGTCGAGCAGGTTAGTAATACCTACATGACACATATTTTAACAATGTGACCAACATGTCGGATATTCTGACCGTTAGGCTGGGCTTCAAGCTGTCGCTCCCATGAGCGACAGCTTAACCTCTATAGGTCAATTTGAAGAACCAGCTCATGACTACAAATCTGTGGGTTAGTAATAGTAACACTTATTTTAACAATGTGACCAACATGTCGGATATTCTGACCGTTAGGCTGGGCTTCAAGCTGTCGCTCCCATGAGCGACAGCTTGACCTCTGTAGGTCAATTTCAAGAACCAGCTCATGACTACAAATCTGTGGGTTAGTAATAGCAAGTAATAGCAACACTTATTTTATCAATGTGACCAACATGTCGGATATTATGAATATCGAATATTTTTCCACACCGGTTAACCACAAAATAGCAAAACTGTAAAATAGAAAAACGTAATATTATAGCAATTATTGTGTATAAGTATAATCGCCATCAGAGCTATCGGAGCGGCTGAGACGCTCAAAAATATCTGAACACGTTTTCTAGCACCTTGACTATAGAGGCGTGCAAATATTTGTGAGCATTTTGGGCCTTGGCCGCTCCGTTATATCTGATGGCGACTAAACGGTGGCGTATCACCGAATTTAGTAAAATCAATTCAATCAATTCTATGGCTATTAAGTAATCATAAGTTTCGTTTGAAAATCATCTAAACTGAAAATTAAACATCCCAAAATCATGCTCACATGAAAAAAGCAGTGACACCGTTTACGGCTCGGCCACGACATTGCGCGACTCGCGACGGCGGCGGCGACAACCATAGCTGGGAACGAAAGGTCCGATCGCTGTGTCTTGCTCCAACGCGCAATGTCGTGGCCGAGCCGTTAGGGTCTGCCATGTAAGATATCTTCATGAACTGTGTTGTGTTTCAGAAATGGTTCGACTATAAGCTGCAATGGAATCCTGATGAATATGGCGGAGTGGAGATGCTGTACGTACCCTCGGAGCACATCTGGCTGCCCGACATCGTGCTGTACAACAACTGGGACGGCAACTACGAAGTAAGCATCATCATCAGCTTCCTCGCGTTGTCCCGGCTTTTTGCCAGGGCGCATGGGAGCCTGATGGGCTTGGCAACGAATCCCAAGAATTAGGACAAGCACTTTTAAAAAAGCGACTAACATCTCAACTTCCAACCCAGAGGGGAATCTAGGCCTTATTTGAGATTAACTTGGTCTCCTTAATACGATTCACACGCCGAAAATCGACTGGCAAATACCTATCAAATTTAGGTACGAGCCGCGGGGTTTGAACCCGCGGCGACGTCCTTATTTAAAGACGCATGCTTTTTGATAGGTTACCAGCATTAATTGGCCTTAAGCCATAATAATATATGCCTTAGTTTGTTTTCGGCCTTTGGTTAGGTTTTATATTTTTTTTATTTATATTAATAATCTTCACAAGTGACTGACAGTAACTCGTCTTGTTATACTTAGGTGACGCTGATGACGAAGGCCACAATCAAGTATACGGGCGAGGTGATCTGGAAGCCGCCGGCCATCTACAAGTCCTCCTGTGAGATCAACGTCGAATACTTCCCCTTTGACGAGCAGACTTGCTTCATGAAGTTTGGATCGTGGACTTACAGCGGATTTCAGGTACAGTGAGCTCTTGGTGTTCAAAATGATCTTGAAGCGACTTTATTGTTAAGAAAATTGGAGCGTGTCAAGGTATTTTTGAACACCTTGCCCGCTTAGCAACTTCTGCTGCTGACTGTAATGTTGATGGCCAAGTACAGGGTGTCCAACGGCAAATTTACGATTTAAAAATTTAATAAAAAAAGGCTGGCCATCGCTATCCAACGTGGTAACGCGGCAAGTATAATGGGCACCTTTGCACCCGGTACAGCCCGCGGAGGCCTTTTAGATTAAAATATTTTAATATTTAGATATATTTAAGTTACTTTTGTATGATTATTTATGTACCATTAACTTTTTGTATAATAAAAAAATAGAATACATAAACCAAAACTATTTTTTTAAAGAACATGGATGCAGATTAATTTTTTGATCATATCACATTATCTTATTGTCGATCCACGCACTTCTCCAATCGTTTCCGCATTTTTCTAAACATAAAACTTACGCCTTTGTATACGCCTTTGGCAGGATATGCCTCAATAGCACGCCGCTCTGCTGGCCAGCGATCCATTGATACTAATCAATCCGCAACACTTACGAACCTAACCGCCCAAAATTAATTAAGGACCTGTTCACAACTTCTTATGGCTTAAAATATTTCGCAGGTGGATCTAAAGCATATGGACCAGCCGGCAGGCAGCAGTTTGGTGCACGTGGGCATCGACTTGAGCGAGTTCTACCTCTCCGTGGAATGGGACATTCTAGAAGTGCCCGCTACGAGGAATGAGGAGTACTACCCGTGCTGTCCCAATGAGCCATTCTCTGGTATGTTTGACAGATGGAAGCATTATCATTATGAAACATGCGTCTCCCTAACGGCCTGGACACGACATTGCGCGACAACCATAGGTTGGAGCGAGACACAGCGATCGGACTTTTCGTTCCCACCTATGGGTTTTGCCTTAGCCGAAACCAGTAGCGCACAATTCGCACGCTTTTGGTAAGCTTGGGTGGCTCTGTTGATTAAGAGTGATAGGACAGTATTTTAAAAGGTCGCAAGAACGAGTCTTGCCCGAAGCGGTGAATTTATCAATTTTTCCTTTAAAAAAATATGGACCAGTCGGTAAAAGTTGAGGTTTGGTCTGAATGAATGAATGAATGAATGAATGAATGAATGAAATGAATGAAATCGTTTATTCACAATGAACATATGGTATTATAAGATCTTAAATTACAAGCATTGCGTCCCATGATACATTCAGTCTAGGCAGACGTGTGAAAACAGTTGTCAGTGATTAGATCACTCTGTCATTTAAAGTTCATTATATTATATTTACAAGATTAATTTTAAATTAGCATCAACTAACAATATTTAAAACATGAAAATACTGAAATGAAAATGAAAATTAAGTACAAAAAAAAAAAAAGTACATTAAATAGGATAATTATAAAAGATTTTCAGATGTCAATTTACATTTTAAAACGTATGCAATAAAAATTCGTTTATACTGTAAAAACAATTGTCAATTAATATTTTATACAATGTCTTTTTGAAATCCTTAGTAGGCAATATCTTTATTTCAGCTGGTATTTTATTGAATATATTAATACACATACAATACGCGCTTTTTTTCCTAAGTTCTAACTTGCTAGTAGTTGGTAATGCTAACCTACAGCGTCTATGTGACCGTGTTGTTTCTTTGTCTACTATGAAGGTGAATAGTTCAATATTAAGTTTTACAAAAATGCATATCTCGTAAATATAGAGGCAGGGGAAGGATAGTAGTTTATGCTTAATAAATAATGGTTTACAAGGTTCTAGTCTGATCGAGTTCTACCCTTATTCTACAAGAGGACTTGGTGGAAGTAGGCATCGATCCATAAGACTTTTACTTCTCCATAGAGTGAACCTATCCTTAGCACCGGTATACACTCGTGCCATTATCACCCTTCGGGTATCTACGAAATCTTAATAATAAGAATTCTAACCAAAATGTTGTTCCAGACATAACATTCAAACTGACCATGAGACGGAAGACCTTGTTCTACACCGTCAACCTGATCATTCCCTGCGTCGGCCTCACCTTCCTCACTGTGCTCGTGTTCTATCTACCCTCGGACTCTGGCGAGAAAGTAAGTGACTGATTAGTAAATGTGCATCTTTGATTTGCCTGATTATTGATCAGATAAAGTTGATCACACTTTACTAAAAATAGACCTAAAAAAGTTAATAATATCGTCTTTAATCGTCAAAAATGATCAAATTACGAACTGTCATAATCCTTATTGAATTTATTGAAATCACAATAAAATTTGGTTTTATTATTAAAAAAAATAGTTATATTATTATGTAGTGCATGGTTAAAGGGCCATTATGTACTGTAAAACGTTGTACAATACACGCGCGAAAAGGTAATTCGCAACTCGTGTCGATTTAAAAAACTCCCTTCGGTCGTGTTTTAATTTATCGCTACTGAATGCGAATTTCCTTCTTTTCGCACTCGTACCGTAATATACTATTGTTGCACCTGTGTTTTTTTTGCACAGTTTGCCAAATTTCCGGTTCTCTTTACTACTCTTGCAACTTGGTTTATACCTAATAATTATAGGTAAGTAGTTACATGTTATAAAGTAATTTCTGAATCGACTACAGTACAGATATGATGGTCGTTCTTGTCTACGTGACAGCGTGATAAAACTGTATCCGTCACTTTCATTCTCCTTTGTTAAAAAGTGACGGATATTTTATCAGGTGGATAAAGCCATCCATAATAGGCCTGCTGGAAAGGTTACCGAACATGAATTAGGTACATTGTTTATTAATTTTTTATAACATGTCATTTACGAAAATGATTTATTTTGATCATCCTTTAATTTTTTTCTCTCTTGTGGTTGTTTAAAATTAGTAATAATATCAATACTGTGGATTCAGTAACAAACAGTTTTATTTTCACAAATAAGTACCTACTAAAACTGATCTTTTTATGATCCCACTTTCTTCTATTTCTATTTTATGACAAAACTTTCACTCCTGGAAAGACAATAGAAACACAACCAACTAATATTATGATCTTTTTAGGATCAGCGAGTTGCGAGTTGATGTTACTTACCTATAAAAGCAGTAATAAAGTGAACTGAATATTTTGAACTATGCATATGCTCAATCCAAATTATACCACAGCAGAGTTATGTGGGGCTCACAATGGTTATGTATGAATGAGAATATACAGTGTGTAAATACAATATGGGCAATTATTTAAACTGTGGTTAGCATAGGACCTAAGAAGTATTCTTGAGATAGATTTTGCTTAGAAATACAACGAAAATTTTAACCATACAAAACAATTCGGCCCGCATTATAATACAATTACAACACACAAGTTACGGGATACGAGTTTTTTAAAGTAACAGTCAACGCTTGTTGGCAGTTATTATTAAAAAGCTCATATCTCGTAATGTCACGTCATCTTCCAGATGTACATAGTGCATAATTATTTTCCATCGTATTTACACGGAAACGTACGAACGAGTCATGCTATTTCAGTACAAAAAGTACTGACATTAACTGAAGTAGCATGACAAATACGAACGTTTCCGAGAAAATAAGATGGAAAACAATTAGGTTTAAAGAAATTTTATTACTCATAAGAATATTACAATTCACTTACATGAGTTAACATACTTATACACTACATCTGTATGTCTCTTAATGTTTGCAGTACATTGCTGCTGAGTAAATTTTACACACAAACGCCCTGAACTCTCGTTCATACCTTATCTCGCTCGCAGCTCGCTACCCTGAAAAAGATTTTCAAAAAGGACTTCTCCCCAGATCTCGCTCTGCATCTCGATCCTGGTGTCCCTCACCGTGTTTTTCCTCGGTCTGGCCGAGATCATCCCGCCGACCTCCCTGGCGATCCCTCTGCTCGGGAAATATCTGCTTTTCACCATGATACTCGTTTCGCTCAGCGTTTGGGTGACAGTGTGCATACTAAACGTGCATTTCAGGTAATGCTTTATAACAAAAACGGGGGTACATTGGAAGATAACACTTGGATTTAAAAAAGCGTCAGCTGCTGGCGAGCGTTTTAGATACTACATTGATAGGTAAGCAGATACCTATCTGAATATCGCAAACAAAAATGGCTGAAACAAAGTCGTTTGATAAAATCACTGTTCTTATGTGACGTTTCACGTTATGTAACGTTATGTTACGCTTTTGGCGCAGTAAGTTAGTCTTTTTTTTGAGTAATATTTTTGAAAGTATGTCATGTTCTTGCTCTGTTACACTGATACCTTAGTTTCGTTCAGTGATTTGATTATATAAGAAACAAGTTGTCTCTAGACCGCAGAAGTTTGACGAGCAACAAATAAAATTATTATAAAACAGACTAGTACAAATTTGAACTTCTACGGGTAGGTACTAGAAGAAACCTTGCAATAGAAGCCAATGAAGTTATTTATTAAGAATTTTAAGTACGTCGGCAAACTTGTAAATTAACACACAGTGGATATCATAAACGCTTCTGCCAAGAGCTGTGCCAATTTTAAATTAGTCAATATGAACTCGTTACACTGACAAGTGTTACTTTCCAACGGCTGACTCCGCTTGCTTCTAGTTATCATTAAGTATCTCGATCCTGCAGCGATATCATGGCCATGTTTTGACGTTGCGTCACTTTCGCACTTACATACTTGTTAGAATGTGACAGGCATGGTGACAAATGATAAAGAGCCGGCCATCTTAACCCTTCTGGTGTCCTTGACGGTGTTCTTCCTGCTTCTGGTGGAGATCATCCCGCCCGCATCGCTGGCGATCCCACTGCTGGGCACATACCTGCTGTTCACCATGATCCTGGTGTCGCTGAGTGTGTGGATGACCGTCTGTGTGCTGAATGTGCACTTCAGGTAAATGTTCGCTGAGAGGTTACTCCTAAGCGTTAGTTAACGACGAAAGGCAATCCTTAGAATATTAAAATATAGGTTAATCTACACGATTAATTTGGACTGATCTGCCGTAACATGCATTGTAGTACGTGTAGAATTTTTTTTACTCTGTGCGAAAAGTGTCAATTTCCGGCACGTTGCGCTAACCGAAGTTGCCGCTTTCCAGCTCCGTCAAACAGAACAATAGTATACCTACAACTACACACCAGCCTGAAAATTCAATGGAGAATATTTTGGCAGTTTGGTACAACTTCTATAGTTAAAAAAAAAATGCAAAATGGTTCTCAAAATAGAGATGAGGGGTGGAAACAGCTACATGAAAATATAACACGAAAAATATCACAATCAATTCTAATATTCAACATATGAAATAGTTAACGTTTCAAGTAGAGTTATTAAACAATGAAACCGTAGCGCGACAAATTGCGCTAACTAATAGCTTTTATCGCGCGATCTGCCGTATATCACGCGTTCTATTATTGCAACGACACAGTAACAATGCGAGCGTGATTTACGATCGCGACTGTACTGTAACGTGGTGGCATAGTGCAGGCATGGAAATTAGCTGGAATTGTAGGCTTTGCAAATCTGTGCGTTTGTATACTAGTGCATTACGATACGAGTGCGAAAAGTAGGTAATTCGTAATGAGTGGCGATAAATCAAAACACGGCCGAAGGAAGTGTTTTATTGACACGAGTTGCGAATTACCTTTTCGCACGTGAGTTGTACAACGTTTTACAGTAATACAGATGGCCCTTTACCCTTAACCAGGCCTGACGCATTTTTTACTTTTGATTACTGATTCGGGTAGGTAATAGCTTAAAAAGAAAAGTAATTTCTTGATTTTTTTAATTACCCCTAATTCAATAAAAAATACCCGGTGGTTTTTATATGGCCACTGCTCGTGACCAATGGTGCTACGTGGTCCTTATATGGCCACTGCCTTGTTGGCCATACAGAGTAGTTTTAAGGGCAAGTCATGTGCACATCACATTTTACACTTGCGTCACAAATTGCACTAACTGCCAGCACTTCCTTGGCTCGCATGGATGTCATGGCTCGTAAGATTGACCGTTTAATAAATATTTAATTTAATAACCAAAGGAAAATATATTACTTGTGTACTATGAGGGTTCATTCATAGTAATGAATCTTACCCTTAAATGTCATGTAAACTCCCTGCAGGGCAGAGGCTTATAAACCACTCGAACGTGCCCCAGACGGGCAGAGGTTTCATACGAACCACAAACTTTTAGATCGAATATTTTATCAGAATACAATAACTAAGGTAAGTTATGACTTACTACACATACATTATCTAATAATCCACCATAAAAATACAAAACAAAATACTTACAGTACTTTTTTTGGGCGTAGCGAACTTATACAGCGGGAGAAACGTACAAAAACTGCCATTTGTTGACGATTTGAACTTGACAACTAAATTTTCAAAGAAATTTGTTTTGACACCTGTCATTTTTTTACGTTCCGATATCACCCACTTAATAGACTTTACGGCAATGATATTTTGCAATCGTTGTAATTGCTTAGCTCGCCAAAAAAAATCATTTGCTATGTGGTACTTATAGATACACAACCTGTTTAAGGGTTAAAATTTTCGACATACGCACGTCGTATTAGTGCTAGTTACTGCACTATTTTACTATTACTAAAATATATTACTATCGTAATGTACTATTAATGTTGTTCCGACAAGTTAATACAACACTTAAGGTAGGTTCGGATTCAGACTATACCAGCATAACTGCTGCAGTAATTAATGCGGCGCGACGTTACTGCCGACTGTATGTATTGCTGCCGCAAATGTCAAAATAGATGTTTCTTTATGGATTTTTTAAATTTGCGACAGTATTACAGTGGGCAGTTATGTCGCGCTGCAATAATGCTGCAGTTTTCTGCCAGCTGCATTACTGTACTGTAGGCAACGTCAAATTTATTGTAAATATATATCATTATAAATTGTCTTATTGTATAAACGCAAACGTTTGTTAAAACTATAAATAATAATTATGCCGTAACACAGAATAAATAATAGTACCTACTATTAGGTACAGAAGATTCACTCTCTAACAAAACGCGTCTATTACGACAGATATGACCGCCAGGTGGCGCAAGCGCGAGTAGCCCATACAACCATTTCCAGTCGCCGTTACGACGCGGTGTTGACACATCTTGTGTCGACACCGTCTGTTTCGGTCACAATTCCAGTCGCAGAGTCGTCGCCGTGTCGACACAGTTACCAGAAATGGGGAAGGGTCGACACATGACACAAAGTGACATAAAGTGTGGTCGCCGTGTGCACACATTGTTTCGGGTTTGCGACTACTTTATGCCAAAATCATTCGTTCATTCGTTCATTTTGTTCCTGTCAAATGGAAACTGTCAGATGGAAAAATACTTAAATAAAAATAAGTGACATTAATACGCCATCTCTAAAACGGATTACAAGACGTAATTATATATTGTTTGCATTTATATTACAATATGACTTAAATTATTATGGGGAATTAAACTGCTCGAGTGATTTCATAAACTAAGTGTAATATAATCAACGCGCCACCACATTGTTTTAGTTTAGCCGGAAATTAAATTGTTTACTTCTCAGTGCCTGTGTTCATAACTATATTATTTGAAGCATTTTTGGTACTTCGATGCGTATACTATACTTAAATAACAGAAATAACGCTTTACATACTACCAAACTTGTTAATTATGATGTATAAATATGGTTTAAGGCTGAGAAATATTGCAGTCACAAAGTAGTTGCAATGTTTCGACTTTGTGTCGACTCTGTGTTGACACATGACACGCGCTGTCAAAAGTAATAACAAAGTTACTGGTATGTTACTGGATTTGCAAAATGGCTCCTTGTGTTGATTTGTTTTCAGATATTCTCAAAGTGTAAAAATGCCGTGGTCAGAGATGGGCATTAGTCGATTAACTGTTTATTCGACTAATTAATGGAATAAAAAAAGTTAATTCTCAAATTTTAATCGCGATTAGTTTAGTCGACCTAACATAGATTGAAATTGAATTAATCTGAATATTAATCGAATAAATTATCGATTAAATCTCGATTGAAAGTTGACAGGGGGCCATTTTTGTACGTAAAAATAATAGAAATGTCTTGCATGCAGATGGTAGCAAAACACTTTGTCATAAAAGTCGAGATGGGTGTCGATATACAGGGTTACTTTTTTACCGGTACAATAAATTTTACCACATCATTGGTATCGATAATAGATCACATTGCACAAATAAATTTTTTTTTTTTTTATTTCGCATCAATTAATTTGTCCTTCACCAATTTAGTAACTTCTGGTTGCACTAATTACAAGGTGTCAACGGTATGAGGTAAAAGGGGCGGGGCGGGGCGAGCGGCCGGCGGCGCACGATTTGACAACTGTTGGAGACTAAGAACGCAACCTCATTAGATAGGTTTTATTTTTCTGTTCTTACTGACATGTGTTGTCACGTCACTTCTTGATTTCCTTCAAAAATACGTTTGTGTTATTTGTTCCCGTTTTATTTAACTCTCACTTATCTTACAAATAACCATCAACAACAAAGCATCCGGGAAACTGCGAATGCAAAGTGCAACCCTTTGACCGATAAGACAGTGCGTTTGACGAAATTAAACGTGAAAATTACTTGGAAAGAATCGAAGCAAACGTACAAAAACGGGCACGGCTTTGTTTACAAAACCACGGACAGCATTTTGAACATTTACTTAAGTATGTGAATTAGTACGAGAAATGGACTCCATTAATTAGGTATGTAGGGTAGATTTCAATCATTATACATAGTTGATTCCAATTTTTTAAATACGCCTCAATGAAAAATGTTGCAGACTTACTTCGTAATTTTATCAGATTTCGAGACCTTTTGTCATACTTCACACAAAGCAACATCTTCATTTTGACGGTCCTAAGCCCGTGCAAGTATGAAGGAAGAATTGGGATCAAGTAGTATTTTTTTATGTCAATACGTGTGCCGCCGCCGCTCGCTAAATCGCGCGCGATGACGTAAACAAACAGTTGCCAGTTCGTGCGTTTGCTAATTGATGCGTAAGGCATCCACATTTTCTAGTACTTTAGCGGATAAGTTCGGGCATTGGTATTTTTGTTTTTTTGTTCCCAAATAGTAGTAACAAAGAATGCTGGTATTTTTTTATTATTGGCAACAATTACGTATGTTGATTTATTGTACTGGTAAAAAAGTAACCCTGTATAGGTTTTAGGGAGTGCCGATTTCGAAAATAATGATCATTTTGGAATCCGAAATGGCGGCCATGCACTGTGTCATAAAAGTCGTCATGGATGTCGTTTTATACGTTTTAGGGGGCCCCAATTTTGAAAATGATGACCATTTTGGAATCCAAAATGGCGGCCATGCACTATGTCATAAAAGTCGTCATGGGTGTCGTTTTATAGGTTTTGGGGGGCGCAGATTTAGAAAATGATAACCATTTTGGATTCCAAAATGGCGGCCATGCACTATGTCATAAAAGTCGTCATGGGTGTCGTTTTATAGGTTTTAGAGGGCGCAGATTTCGAAAATGATGACCATTTTGGATTCCAAGATGGCGGCCATGCACTATGTCATAAAAGTCGTCATGTATGTCGTTTTATAGGTTTTAGGGGGCCCCGCTTTCGAAAATGATGACCATTTTGGAATCCAAAATGGCGGCCATGCACTATGTCATAAAAGTCGTCATGGGTGTCGTTTTATAGGTTTTGGGGGGCGCAGATTTCGAAAATGATAACATTTTCAATTTAAAAATGGCGGCAATGCACTATGTCATAAAAGTCGTCATGGATATCGTTTTATAGGTTTTAGGGGGCGCAGATTTCGAAAATGATGACTATTTTGGATTCCAAGATGGCGGCCATGCACTATGTCATAAAAGTCGTCATGGATGTCGTTTTATAGGTTTCTGGGGGCGCAGATTTCGAAAATGATGACTATTTTGGATTCCACTTTTATGACAAAATACGTAGCCGCCATCTTGGATTATAAAATGATCATCGTTTTCGAATTCTGCACTCCCTAAAACCTATAAATCGACATCCGTGACGACGCAAGTTATCTTTATTTTCAGATCTAACAAATTGCTACAGAATACAATGGACAAAAAAGAAGCGAGGAGGTAATGAAACAAGCAAAAATACAGATGATACCTCGACGCAATTGGGTGATTCTTAAATTGTGTCCAGATTTTTTTTGTCATAAAAGTTTATATTTTTCACATATTACTCTCACAAGTTCCGTGACATTTCGACCTTGTAATTTTTTAAGTAAATGTGTTTGTTTATCTATGAGGATCTCACTAGAATAGTATAATCAAGGTATGTTTATATTTGATGAATGAAATAGTAACGCAAAAAAAAATATATTTGTGTCTTATATTCCTGCCGAAGACTTTTATTTTACCTTTTCCTTCTACACAAGTTTGGCCAAGTAATAAGAATTTAGGGCTCTCAATTTTATTTTGACTTCTACAACAGTAAAGCTACGAGGCCATGTTTGGTATCGTTTTCGTATAAATTCGCAGTACCAAATTTAGTTAAGGTATCACATTGACACCATTCCGAAGTAAAAACATATAAACTTATTAAAATACTTTCTTTTAAACTCCTCTTCACGCTTAAACTGCTGAACAGTTTTAATTTAAATTTGGTACACATATATTTTGAGTCCCGAGACAGGATATAATAAGTTATCTCAAAAATCATCCTTTAAAGGTGTGAAATGAGGTGTAGGGGGGAATTCAGAATTGACTTCTTGAAGAATACTGTTTAAGTTTAGGTTTGAAGTCATGTTTTTTCATCATTTTTAACTAAATCAAAGATGTAGACCATCCCAAATTTCATATAAATCGGTTCAGCGGTTATTGATTTCCCGTACAAATTTCCACGCCACTTTTCACACCTTCAAAAGATGATTTCGGTTATAAGATCTATCCTATGTCCTGTTCCGGGACGCAAACTATTTCTATACCAAATTTCAACGAAATCGGTTCAGCGGTTAAGCGTCAAGAAGAGTTTCAAAAAAACCGGCCAAGTGCGAGTCGGACTCGCGTATTAAGGGTTCCGTACATTAAGTCCGACTCGCGCTTGACTGCACATTTCTAATAGGTTTTCCTGTCATCTATATGTAAAGAACTATTTTGTGTATTCAGACGGACATACATACAGACGCACGAGTGATCCTATAAGGGTTCAGTTTTTTCCTTTTGAGGTACGGAACCCTAAAAAGATTTATTTTTATTTTGTGGAATGGTGTCAATGTGATATCTTAAATGGATTCAGCACCCCAGATTTATACGAAAACGATACCAAACACGGCCTAGCACCTTCACTGATATAGATATATCAAGATAAAATTGAGAGCCCTAAATAAACTTTCAAGAGCGGATATCTCAAAAACTATTCAACATATCGAAAAAATTGACGGAATAAACTTGTAACAAATTAAATAAACTTTCATTTTGTATAAGTGGCCATGTCGCTGAGATGCATAGTTTCCGAGATATAATCGAAAAACGGGAAAATGGGACCTTCAAAGCCCGCTCTCTCCCCCCCGCTCAAGGGCTACGGCCGGGGACTTTTGATATGTTCACCTCCTAACTTGTCAAACCGAGTTACGGAGTCAAAAATTGTGTTCCGAGCATTTCCCTCTACAACTTTTGGAGCATTCGTTGCCTGACCTAAGTAGCTTATTGAATTTCTTTAAAAACTTTTCTGTAAAAGGTTGACGGGTGTTGGGTGTTTATATGGTTTCGGTCGATTATTATCATTTGCATTGCCCATGATGACTTACTAGAATTACGAGCACACGAGACACTAATAGTAGTTTGACAAACCTTGGTTTTCAAGAGGTATTTTATATTGACATTTGCTGTCACAAATTTGCTGTCAGATTTAGTCGCAAACCGCACGCAAAGTGCACACAAATGTGTCGACACCTTGTTACGGAAAAGTGTAGACACGGCGACGACACTTTGTTTCGAAACAATTCTAGACACATTGTGTGGACTCTGTTACGACACATCTGACATTTAGTTACCACTTTGTGATTCTGCGACTGGAATGGTTATAATTATGGGAGGCGTCAGTTCCATAGCCATAAGTGACTACTATGGCTAGGGGGTCATCCATTAATTACGTCACACGTTTAGGGGGAGGGAGGGGGTCAAGAAAATGTGACATGTTGTGACATGGGGGAGGGGGGAGTCACAAACTTTGTGATGTCATTTTAACTTCATCAGTAACCGAAAATTAATTTATATTTTTTTATTCGCTGTACAGTTAAATAATGAGATTTTGGATGTAACTTTCGTTGTGTTATAAAATTACTAATATTTATATATCAAAAATATTTTTTTATTTAAAAAATAATGCCGAGTTAATATTGTCGATTTCGTTGAAAACAAAATTGCCTAAAATGTGACGTCACACCAGGGGGGGAGGGGTTTTCAAAATGTGACCAAGTGTGACAAGGAGGGGGGGAGGGGTAAAAAAACCTAGAAATTCATGTGACGTAATTAATGGATGATCCCTAGACACCAAAATTGGTGTGGGCCGCATGTACTTGTAGCGACGCGATGAAGTCGCGGAGTGAGCCACGCTTGGGCGTAGTATAAAAAAACTGGTCAAGTGCGAGTCGGACTCGCGTTTCAAGGGTTCCGTACATCACACAATTTTTAACAATGTTTTTTTTGTACGTGTAACATCTTGAAAGTCCCGAATGGGTCAGATCAAAAACCAGATGTATCAGGAAGTGTTATGGCGCGTGGTAGTATATTATATCTCTGCAACTATGCAAAGTAGCTTGGATAGGAAGATTAAATACCGAACAATAGTTAGTAGAAGTGTCCAAATGCGAAGACCGAAGGTCGCGCTCCACGTGGGGCTGAAAGCTCGGAGCGTCCGATGGGTTCGCGCTTCCCACATACAACTTCCGCAAGTGTTTTTTTAAAACATCTTGAAAGACCCGAATGGGTCAGATCAAAAACCAGATGTATCAGGAAGTGTTATGGCGCGTGGTAGTATATTATATCTCTGCAACTATGCAAAGTAGCTTGGATAGGAAGATTAAATACCGAACAATAGTTAGTAGAAGTGTCCAAATGCGAAGACCGAAGGTCGCGCTCCACGTGGGGCTGAAAGCTCGGAGCGTCCGATGGGTTCGCGCTTCCCACATACAACTTCCGCAAGTGTTTTTTTAAAACATCTTGAAAGACCCGAATGGGTCAGATCAAAAACCAGATGTATCAGGAAGTGTTATGGCGCGTGGTAGTATATTATATCTCTGCAACTATGCAAAGTAGCTTGGATAGGAAGATTAAATACCGAACAATAGTTAGTAGAAGTGTCCAAATGCGAAGACCGAAGGTCGCGCTCCACGTGGGGCTGAAAGCTCGGAGCGTCCGATGGGTTCGCGCTTCCCACATACAACTTCCGCAAGTGTTTTAAAAGCGAAAGCCGAAGAGAGATAATACTTATAGTGCTTAAGACGAAAGTGGAGGACCCGCGCGGAATCGCATTTATTTTCCTCTATTGATAGAGCTTATCCGCAATTCTTATTCTTAAGTCCGGCTCACGCTTAATTGCAGACTTCTTATACGTTTTTCCAGTAATCTATAGGTATCGGGCCCAATCGCTTAACAAAAGATAGAACAAAATCGACGATCTCCTTTGCAGGAAGCATGCACATGTCGGAGGCTCCGGGCCTTCGACCTTCGAATTCAGACACTTGTAGGTACTATAATAGTTCTGTTTGAACACTAACCTCCCGCAACTCGGCCTTCGGCCGTGCGTTTCAAAAAGCTACTGGGGGATGCTTCGGGCCTTCGGCCCTACGCGTAGCTCGGCCTTCGGCCTTCGCAAAAGCTGTCCACACCGAGTTTCACGTAAACCATTACGGCTGTGTCCCTAAAACAGCCCAACCGCGTTTTTTTTCTTAAGTCCGACTCACGCTTGACTCTAGATTTCTAATAGGTTTTCCTGTCATCTAAAGGTAAAGAACTATTATGTGTATTTTTTTCAAAATTTTAGACCCAGTAGTATCGGAGTTAAGGGCGGGGGGGGGGGGGGAATGGTCATTTTTTGCCTATTTTCTTAAATAACTTCTAAACTATTTCATATAAAATTATATCAAAAATATATTTGAGATCCTGAAAATAAGCGCTTTCATTTAATATGTAACACGATATGGTTTGCAAAACTTTGTTTTTTAATTTTCTCATATTCCCCCTAAAAGAGCCCCCTATGCTTAAAATTCATTTGTTTTTATTACATGTCCGTCTTTGGGTCACAGACTTGCATATGTTTACCAAATCTCAACTTAATTGGTCCAGTAGTTTTGGAGCAAATAGGCTGTGACAGACGGACAGACGGACAGACAGACGCACGAGTGATCCTATAAGGGTTCCGTTTTTTCCTTTTGAGGTACGGAACCCTAAAAATGCGACTAGGCTGTATCTGGCACCCAGCCGCAAATGGTACTTGACTATTGATGTACTTTACTATTGTTACGTGTTTTTAAGAGGACGGCCGCTTCTCCGTACAAACGTAGGTAGTCCCTATTTTCCTCACTGGATATACTCGTATAGGTGCATTATGGATTGAATTTTAAGCATAGGGGGCTCTTTTAGGGGGAATATGAGAAAATTAATAAATAGTACCTATTACAAGTGTCTGAATTCGAAGGTCGAAGGCCCGGAGCCTCCGACATGTGCATGCTTCCTGCAAAGGAGATCGTCGATTTTGTTCTATCTTTTGTTAAGCGATTGGGCCCGATACCTATAGATTACTGGAAAAACGTATAAGAAGTCTGCAATTAAGCGTGAGCCGGACTTAAGAATAAGAATTGCGGATAAGCTCTATCAGGGCCACAACCGCAATTGATTTACGTGAAACGTGGTGTGACAACTAGTGCGAAGGTCGAAGGCTGAGCTCTGCGTTGGGCCGAAGGCCTGAAGCATCCAAGAGAGGTGCGCCTCCACGCAAGGTCGAAGGATGAGCTTTAGGAGGTTAGTGCTCAAACAGAACATATAATTGGTTTAAGTACGAGTAGCTAAATGAGAAGGCTGAACTGCCGTATATCAGAGGGTCTACCGCGAACACCGAAGTTCGCAAATTACGGGGATTTCTCTTTTACTCCAATGAAACCGTAATTAGAGTTACAGAGTGAGATGCCAGCAATTTGCGAACTTCGAACAAAATTAAAGATAGCCAGCCGTGTGTGGAAAAATTGAATGAACAGTTGAATGTACTTATGAACTTCGCTTTGCTCGCTCGTTCGAAAATGTGTGCAGTACGGAACCCTTGGGACGCGAGTTCGACTCGCACTTGACCGGTTTTTTGTCTTCAGTCCGACTCACGCTTGAACCTAAAAGCACGCCACTTCGGGAGGCTTCGGGCCTTCGGCCTTATGCGGATAACGGCCTAGGGCCTTCGCAATAGCTGTCTACTCCACATTTCACTTAAACCATTGCGGCTGTGTCCCTAAAAAAGCCACACCGCATTTTTGTTCTTAAATCCGACTCACGCTTGACTGTAGATTTCTAATAGGTTTTCCTGTCATCTTTCAATAAAGAACTATTTTGTGTATTTTTTTCGAAATTTTAGGCCCAGTAGTTTCCGAGATAGAGGGGGGGAAAGGTAATTTTTTGTCTATTTTCTTGAACAACTTCTAAACAGCTTATATAAAATTATAAAAAAAAAAATATTTGAGATTCTTACAATGAGCCCTTTTGTTTGATATATAACACGATATAGTTTGCAAAACATTGTTTTTTAATTTTCCCATTTACCCCCCAAAAGTGGCCTCTATGTTTAAAATTCATTTGTTGACGTTACATGTCCGTCTTTGGGTCACAGACTTACATATGTGTACCAAATTTCAACTTAATTGGTCCAGTAGTTTCGGAGCAAATATGCTGTGACAGACAGACAGACAGACGCACGAGTGATCCTATAAGGGTTCCGTTTTTTCCTTTTGAGGTACGGAACCCTAAAAATGGCAACGTATTTTTGGGCCACTCTTTGGGTTGTTTGATACCTTTTGATACAATGACGCCAAACACGTTCATTCAATGAAGCATCCCAATTTAGAAGGGCGCCATATTTCAAGCCGCACGTTATCGACACAAAGCAACAATGCCAGAGATTTACGCTGCGTTGTATATTGCTCGCTATTTTACGTCGTTCACTACGATAACTTTTTGTCTGCTTTCGTGAATTTATAGAACTTTATCAAGTTTCACTATCGTAAAGTTGGTAGAATTAGGTTTAGTGCTTACATACTAATTTAGTTTGTAATCGTGTTCGTATATTATCAGTATTATCACATAATAGGTATCTAACGTCAAAACAAATAAACCAGTTTCTTCTAACCTCGTTTGTACCGTGTGTATAAAAACGAGCAAAATTTGTTGTAAATGATGTTAAAATGAAGTTAGAAAGTCGATTCAGCTCACAATACTACTGACTGGGCTATGCATAATTAAATGCTACGGCACTTATTATAACTATGTTGTGTAGTTATTATTTTGTTCTTTAAAAAAAACAATTTATTAGGAGTGATTGTGTGTCAACTCGTGCTAGGCTCTACGGAAGACCACGGCTGACTTTTAATCTAAAAATACCTTTGCAAAGTTGGGTATCGTGATACATAATAACCCTTTTGCCTTTATATGTGAACATTAGGAACCAAATGTTTAACCTTATGTTTACTCTGTTTTTACATAAGTACATTATTTGGGTTTTAAATTGTTTTCTGATGTAACAGACATTACACGCCCCTACATGTAACCAATAGCAATAACTGACCAAAATCTGCCGACTTTTGGGGTTCCAGCTCTCATTCAAATCGTATAAAGCCCTGTCATGTCATAAACAACAGTATCATGCTTTCAGTTATCACCTTTATGACAATGTACTAGAGTTCATACCTAATCAATATTATGGGTGGACGTTTCAGCACATAAATAGCCCTTTTGTTGTCGGGTTGGAAGCGACACCTATTATGCTTGCAGAAATGCTTTGCGTGCGTGAAATTTTGATCACGTTCAAATGCAAATAGTCTAACGGTACTGTTTGAATTACTTACTACACCGGCATTACTACTGGCTGCAGTATTGCACCGCGACATTAATGCCGACTGCGTTGCCGCAAATGTTAAAATCTGGGCAGCAACAACGATTTTGACATTTGCGGCAGCAATGCAGTTGGCAGTAATGTCGCACTGCAATACTGCTGCTGTAATGCTCCGACTGTATCACTACAGCAAATGTCTACTAGAAATTTCCCTATGAAATCACCTTTTAGACGTATACATTAAATAATATACTTTGGTCTAAAGAATATGTATTCAAGGTAAATAAATCTTCAGGTCCCCATCAACCCACACCATGTCGCCCTGGATGAAGAAACTGTTCCTCCAACTGATGCCGAAGCTTCTCATGATGCGGCGGACAAAGTACTCCCTCCCCGAGTATGACGACACCTTCGTCTCCAACGGATACACGAACGAGCTGGAAATGAGGTATATTGAGCATTGCGTAACCCTACCTTTACCTTTCAAACGTTTAATATTTCCTTTTGGATGTTACCTCATCGCGTTGATAATGTTTTCTTTAAATTATATTTATGGTGGATTTAGTATAATATGACCCGATATTTATGAATCGATAACAGAATTTATAAGTCGAACGAATAGCTGCGGAAAATTGAAATCAAAAATTAATAGCACTGAGTGCCTTTCCATGCTTCCCGGGTATTGCAAGGAGCAATGCTATCTGGAATCTACACCTAGGACCAAATAAATTGGGACACTTTCGTTTCGTTAAGTTATACGTACCTATTCTGCTTTTATATGTCACATTCTGCAACCGTAAGAACTTTAAGTCTTTTAATTTTAACTTTTCTGAAAAACAAAACTATACTATTTTTTTTAAGTGGAATAATTACTGTCTTGGGTGAGACTTGAACTCACGACCCCCGGATCGATACTCCAGTGCTCTGCCATCTGAGCCACCAAGACCTCATCCATAGCCAGCAAATCTTTCCACCATATTATAGGTCAAGGGGACCTTAGCGACATTTACCGCAAGAGTGTTACACTTCTTAAACGGCTACCGGAGTTCCAAGTCATATTGGAAATTCACCAGTTACGATGTGCTACCCATACTAATTTTAATATGGTGGAAAGATTTGCGGGCTATGGATGAGGTCTTGGTGGCTCAGATGGCAGAGCACTGGAGTATCGATCCAGGGGTCGTGAATTCAAGTCTCACCCAAGACAGTAATTTTTCCACTTTTAAATTTATTCTAAGCTTAATAGCTGTATAACAGAAAAATATTTTCTAATTCAAATAAATTAGTCCTAAGTCTATGTAGAAAGATCAGGGAAATCTTGTTTACGTTAAATGTATGTTTGTTCACAGTCGCGACAGCCTGACTGATGCCTTCGGTGACAGCAAAAACGGTGACGACGGGGACTACAGGAAGTCTCCCAACCCTGAAGATGACATGATGGCCGCTGGGGGGCATCAGAGACCTTCAGGTAAGTGGAAATAATTTCACTTATTAAAATTTTCCTTTTTTGCATCTAGATGATCTTCCAAGAGGGTGGCTTACTTATGAAGCTGATGGTCTCGGGATTTATTTGTCTGATGAGCCAGGATATTTGTTCCTGAGTCATGGGTGTTTTCTATGTACTTAAGTATGCCTATCGTTGTCCAAGTAGCTTGAAGGCTTGTGTTGTGGGCAACTGAACACAAGCGTTCTTCAGTTTACTGTGGGACTTAGTCAATCTGTGTAAGAATGTCCTTTATTATTTATTTATCTATTTTTAGGGTTCCGTACCTCAAAAGGAAAAAAACGGAACCCTTATAGGATCACTCGTGCGTCTGTCTGACTGTCTGTCTGTCTGTCTGTCTGTCTGTCTGTCTGTCCGTCTGTCACAGCCGATTTTCTCCGGAACTACTGGACCAATCAAGTTGAAATTTGGTACACATATGTAAGTTTGTGACCCGAATACGGACATGTAACGTAAACAAATGAATTTTGAACATGGGGGCCACTTTTGGGGGGGTAAATGAAAAAATGAAAAAAAAATTTTTTTCGAACTATATCACGTTACATATCAAATGAAAGAGCTTATTGTAAGGATTTCAAATATTTTTTTTTTATAATTTTCGAATCAACAGTTTAGAAGTTATTCAAGAAAATAGGCAAAAAATGACCATTCCCCCCCCCTTATCTCCGAAACTACTAGGTCTAAAATTTTGAAAAAAATACATAAAATAGGTCTATACCTATAGATGACAGGAAAACCTATTAGAAATGTACAGTCAAGCGTGAGTCGGACTTAATTACAGTTTTTAATCCGACCCCTACGGATTTTTTAAAGAGATTTCACTCACGTTTCACATAAAAAATACATTGTTAACAGTGCCGGATTACTTAGAGTAGTAGTTTTCTTAGAGTAATTGGTGATAATTTTCTGATAAGATAATCATTTTAAATATTTAAAGGTCTTACCTACTTACGAGTAATTGTAAGGTCAAATTAAAAATAATGTTTAAAAAAAAAGTTAAATTGAGAGCTAGCTTAAAGTTTTTTGTACTCGTCGACTTTAATGGTTGAATTAATAAAGACTTTGTAACCAATAAGCAAAACAAGCACGTGCTTACGGCACCACGTTCAGAAGGGGCACCAAAATGCCAGGTTGAAAAAGATGAACAAATTTTAAAATTAGGGACAGACACATCGTTTTTACCACACGATTTTTTTTAGCTGTCCAAAAGCTAATTTGCAAAAATAATGGCGCGTAATTCTTTGGGAAACAATCGGTAGCAGAAGAAGAGTCGTGATTACATGCATAGATTCGATTTCAACCCACTCTTTTGCGGTTCGGCGTTAGGTCTTATGCGAGGCCTTCTGCCTTAATTACACATGGGCGTGGAACCAAATCCAAGCTTTCCTCTTTCGCAGCTAGGCCTACTGCCTTTCTCACACTTCGCCAATTCAATTCCAAGCTCTGCTTTCTTGCATATTTTATGCATGAAAACAACCTCGAATATCGAAGCCTAAGAAATATCGAGCCCTATGCGAAGCTAGGCTGATAGAAAACTGTCCCATCCCTTCTCTGTATGATATCCTGGATTCGCGCCTGGTTGGGACTAAAAGTAAAATTGCGTTTGTATATCGAAAAATTTTCGCGCTCGCTTCGCTCGCGTTTTTAATAACTTTATAAGGTATGATAAAGGTGACATTCGGGTGGCGACTGCAGCAACATTACTCTGTTGCAACGTTACTGCTGCAGTACTGTCAACTTCCGTGATAAAATGATGTGACTGATTTCCATACTAAAAGTAAAAATTTACAACTGTCTATCATATTGCGTTTTTATATCGAAAAATTTCCGCGCTCGCTTCGCTCGCGTTTCTATTACTTTCTAAGCTATGATAAAGGTGACATTCGGGTGGCGACTGCAACAGCATTAGGTACTCTGTTGCAACATTACTGCTGCGGCACTGTCCATTTTCGTGATAAAATGATGTGACTGATTTCCATTCTCAGCTGTAACGCAGCAATGAACTTCTCTCAATTTACCAAAAAATCAATGTAATCTTGATGACCCGAGGGAGAGGGGGCACCTAGAAATCCTTAGGGCATCAACATATCTTAATCCGGCACTGATTGTTAAAAATTGTGTAATATACGGAACCCTTGGAACGCGAGTCCGACTCGCACTTGGCCGGTTTTTTTTATTTGTTTCTGATCTGAGTCATGGTGTTTTTGTGTTTTGTGTACTTGTAAATATTTATTTATTTATTTAAACTTTATTGCACAAAGTATATACAAAAATGTACAAATGGCGGACTTAATGCCAAATGGCATTTTCTACCAGTCAACCATAGGGCCAAACAGACATCTACAATTGGTGCAGAGAGAGAAATATACCTATACAGTGAATATAAAAAAAAGCAAACTATACATATAAACTACATAAATAAATAAAATATATATAAACTACTACATATTTATACAATACATACTAAATATTTATAAATATTTATAAATTACGTTCCTATATGTGTTTTAGCTTCGTAAATTTGTGTAATAACGGCCTGTAATTTATTTATAAATTGTCTACGAGTACAAGATCTCTTTGTTGACAGTGACCGAATCTGAAAATATGCTGCCACGCCATCTCTCCCCAGAAGTAGCAGCAGCTCTGCAGAGCGTGAGGTTTATCGCTCAACACATTAAGGATGCTGACAAGGATAATGAGGTAAGTACACAGTTACATATTTATGAGTTTGAAGACATGCTGCTAAGATATATCACATGCTGCATGCTGTTACCAGTCTCACCACTTAGATGTTTGGCAGTACTCAACTATGCGTTTCTGCAGAAACTTCCTGCCTCGCACAGCCAAACTGTGCCGATCGACCGATATGCCCTTCAAACCTTCAAGAAAAGAGCGTACTCCCATCTTAAAGGCCTGCAACCTCCTCTGGTGTTGTGGGTGTCCATGGACGTTGGTAATCGCTTACCATCAGGCGATTCGCCTGCTCGTTTGTCGCCTATATCATCAGAAAAGGATGCAAGTATAGATGAGGTTAGAGTTACTAATCTACTTACATCAAACTAAAATTCTGCAGGTCTCATAGACCCACAGACTACTTGAGTAGTGAGGTGGTCTGTGCATAGACCTCAAACATCAAGATATTGGTCCCTTTACGAAGTATAGTACCTACTTATAAAAATATGTATATACTGCAACCAGGCTTCCACGTATTGTTGAACACAAGATTTGTAAAATTTATTTCTCACAATATATAATTTTGTCTCAGCTGAAAGCAACATCAACGAAGAGGAAACATACAACTTAGAGTGAAACTTAAATTCCAATAGCTCCTCTTTTATAAATATTCAAATCCCCCGCGTAGCAAAAGAGTCTAAAATCTGGATTTTTTCTTAACGCCATTGTTTTTACGTCTCTTTTGTGTTAAAAGAAATTAAGGCACAGCTTTTAAATCTCCCAAACGTTTCCAAAGCGATGTCAACCAGCGCAGGGTGAGGGCAGCTGTTTTTAATCGCCTCTTAAGGGCTCCGTTTGTTTAGCTCGTTACATATTCATCACGATGTCCGGACCTTTTCACTCGTCTATTGCCGTCTCTATTGCTATACGGGAGTGATAAAGAGGCAAGAGGGATTTCGATTTTCGCAGTAGGCCACTGGCCGCGGTCGGACTTGTATTTATTCTGAGCCCATTCATTATTCTTTGTAAGAAAATGGACTTTTGAGGTTAGGAATGAAGGAACAAATCATTTGTTTTGTGGTACCTATAGATACACTACCTGTTTGAGGGTTAAATATTCACTAGCTTATTTTTGTATGGAGTATATGAATTTTATTGCATTTAAAAGGATAGTAGAGGACCGCTTCTTAATTCAAACTTAGGCTCCATTTTCCTCCCTGGATATTGACATTATGAACAATTTTACATAATTTATATATTAAACATAGCTATAGTCCCTTCCCCAGCCATGAGGTTACGACAGGGAAGATAGTCCCTGCGTTTGATTTGGCTTTTGGTGAGGGTTCGTGAAACTTTAAATTGTTATATTCTTAAAATGGCCAAATTATCATAAATTCGATCGGCTAAGCTGCAGCAAAGACATATGTAACTCCGTATAAGATGAATAAAGTCTAAGAAAAAAACGTGCCTCGGAAATCAAGAAAAAGTCATTTTCGGATAGAATATGGCGCACACACCTTTGGCCTATGGTCGGCTAGATGGCGTTGACGACACCGTTTTATATTTAACAATTTTAACACATAGGTATCAGCGAATGAACACGGGTCAGAATGATATAAAAATAATAAAATCATTTATATATAAATCCTTTCGATAGTTTTATACGTTTTCATTTTGAGTTATAGTCGTGTGTCGATAGATGGCAGTAAATATACTGTGACTACAAAATTTACTATGACAGGACCCCTCTATACTATCTATTCTCTTTGGCTGCAGGAAGCCGTCGAGCCCCGGCTGCATACAAATGCATAGCACGATAACCATTTGTCTCCTGCGCTTATAGGTCACCAACGCTTAGATAGAGCATGCACATAAAAGCAAGGTGTCGGTACGAGAGTTGAGTTGAATGATTGTACACACCACATTAGTGATTTAGTGACGTAGTAGGTACTTTAAAAAGTGCATTAAAGCAAAGTTATGTACTAAAGGCGAAACTATGATACGTATTTTTTCCAACCCTTATTTTTAATCAACATCGATTAACGGGGTTTGGTGAGCGCATAAAAAGTACGCGAAAATAGGTTAGTTATTTACGCAGCTCTTTTAATTGTGAATTCGATACATAATATAATATTACCTATCTATTTCTAAGTAATCATTTTAATATTTAACGTGGGCGAAGTTGGGCACCAACAACGGTGAAGTTAGGGTTCCCTACGACATACTTTTGTCGACCTGAATTTTCAATGAATTTCCACATAGCTAACGGGATTTGTTGAGGTATCTAGTTGGAGGTAGTCTAACATACTGCAAGCCACGTGCACCACACGCTAAGTACATGCACATAGCCTGTTTAACTTTATTGTGGTCCCCGCGAGTCACGTTCACAAGGAAACATACTTTTGAGCGATGTAGGTACTACATTTTTGAGCGACGTTCTTTTGTTTTAAACTTGTTTTCTGCAAAGAAAACAGTACTTAAATGTTTTTTATTTCAAAACATATAATATAATATAAGTCTTTAAAATTAAACAATGAAATTAACATTCAATAGGTATTGCTTCTGCAATTTTGAAGGTAATAAATACAATGTATGTCGCTATAACCTTTATCGTTAGGTACTGAATTGTTTAAAAATATATTACTTTTTGTTAGTTTACGATGAATACTGCTGAAATCCTTTAACTGGGATAAAAATATTATAACATATATTATAAAATCTCTCTATGTATACTATCTATTTACTTTTGTAATGCTAATGTTACCTACCAACTCTGATTAGGGGAGGGAGGGGACTATTGGGAAGTCGGGAGGCTCGGGCACCTGCACAATATACTGAATACATATATACCCACGCACGTATTTTTTGTTCAATACTGCATTAAACAACCGGAGATACCTTTATGCAAAGTCTCTTTTTAAGTCCGCCACACTCACACACAATATTGCTCGATTTAGGCATAACTTTAAAAAAACGCTATAGTGACCCAGTTTCATATAATTATAATATAACTGACTGCACGGAAGTTTTGCATTTAAAACCGAGATACTAATATCACTACTTCATGCAATAAAACTCTTTCAACACCACATAAACAAAACAGGGGCTATAATAAAAACCAAATGAGCATCGTTAACGAAATCATTCAGACCCCCAAACGAAACAGATAGCATCGCGGCAAAGTTGGGTCCGCGTCGTTAATTAACTGCAGAACCAACACAAACATTTAATAGTTTAATGAAAAATAAACAACGGGCCGCGGGCCAATCTCGGCGAAAAATCGGGGATGTTTTGGTCAAATATTGGCAGTGGTACGAAAATATCCATACCGAAAAACCACTCTGTAGACCGCGAATCTCACTAATTAGTTGAATTTCATCATTTTAAATGTCAAAAAATCGTGCATCTTTTGACAATTGCGGCTGCAATGAAGTAATGCAGCCGATTGCATTACTGCTGAAAATGACAAATTTAATAAATTCATAATATTAATTTAATATGCATTACTACAGCGTACTTACTGCCCGATTCGAACTTTAAGATACGTAAATTAATAGATCTAGAAAAGATATGGATTAGATGTGTCAGTGTCAAATATGACGTTTTGTTCGAAGAAACGTCACATTTGACACGGACATATTTCAGTGGATTCTGTGTCAGTGTCAAAAGTGACGTTTCTTCGAAAGAAAACGTCATATTTGACACTGACACATCTAATCCACTGAGATATGTCAGTGTTAAATGTGGCGTTGTATCTTAAAGTTCGAATCGGGCCGCTACTGGCTGCAATACTTTCCAGTGTAAAATTCCTGCCGACTGGATAACAGTCATTTTTAGGGTTCCGTACCCAAAGGGTAAAACGGGACCCTATTACTAAGACTCCGCTGTCCGTCCGTCCGTCTGTCTGTCACCAGGCTGTATCTCACGAACCGTGATAGCTAGACAGTTGAAATTTTCACAGATGATGTATTTCTGTTGCCGCTATAACAACAAATACTAAAAACAGAATAAAATAAAGATTTAAGTGGGGGCTCCCATACAACAAACGTGATTTTTGACCGAAGTTAAGCAACGTCGGGCGGTGTCAGTACTTGGATGGGTGACCGTATGGGAACCTTTCGTTTGCGAGTCCGACTCGCACTTGGCCGGTTTTATTGAAATTTGCGGCAGCAATATGTTGTTGGCAGCAATGTCACGCTGCAATACTGCAGCAGGGATTTCAGTTGTCAAATATCAGGTCTGTTTTGTTATACACAGTCTATATAACGAGTTTATTCTCCTACATTGGACAGCCGTTGGTCGGTAAACCGGATTTGAGGCCAATATTTTGTTTACCGCGAACATAATTATGGAAACAATTTCAAGTTCCTATAATTTATAAAGTTTTACAAATGAGGACCTTAACTCGGCGTTGCAAGGTCAGTATTCAAATACAATGTCGATCAAGATAATAGCTTTGCAAAGTTATGTTTTTCGTTGTTCGGGTTTTATAGTTGAATGGCTTCGACCCGATTTCTAAGTTTGTGGGTTGGGAAAGTCAAGGGTATTTGTGAGACAGAAACAAAAGGCTTGTTCTATTTTATCTGACGTAAATATTTTTGAAAATTCATTCATAATGTGTTCATGCGATCTGTTTTGAGAGTCCATATATTTATTTATCCGTTCTAGATAGCTAACTTTAATTTATACAGACGCATTTGTCATGTCAGTGTAACCATACAGGGTGGTAAGTAATTCTAAACAACTGAAAATTGCAAATATAATAAAGTTTCTAAAAGGTTTAGTTTTAGATATGGCACCAATTTAAACTTACACGATTCTTAATCATTATTATTTACGAAAACGGTTTGTTTTAACCTTTTATCGCACAATAATGGTGGACAATGCCATAAGGCAATACGTAATCGCTTAATATTATAATGAAGTTATGAAATGACTTCCGACGTTAAAGTTTCATAGGTATGCATTTTTGGGGTTAGCCTCATTGTAAAAGTTGTAGAGTATTCCTACTATCGGCGCGATTCGGAAAATGAATTAGAGGTTCACTAAATATGAAATAGTAAAGATATGTGACGTTCCACGGCAAAAGGTACCTTATGGCAGCTGCTGGCGCTTACGTCGCATAGCGCCGCAATAATATTACTGTGGCGCCATAAGGTACCTTTTGCCGTAGAACGTCATATATCTTTACTATTTCATATTTAGTGTATCTCTAATTCATTTCCCGAATCGCGCCGTATGTTCTCTTCAAAGGTTGAACTTATCACTGAGAGAACCTTAAGATCCCTGAAAAGAGTATTTTCTATGTTTTATCATACTCCGCAAACTAAATGAAACCAGTCATATCTTCAGTACTACTTCTGTAGGCCCCCGAAAATAAGACAAATACCTTTCCATAAAAAAAAATTCAAAGATCTAATTAATCAACCTTTCCTGGAGTCAAACTGTTAAGACAGTTTTGCAGGATTCCTGTCTGCATCGTAATTTTGTAGCTAGCAAATATATATTAAAAGAAAAAACAAATTACTGGACACTGTTTCGTCGTGATTTCACGGTTGTTTTTAATAAAAATCATTCTATATCTTCATCACATTATAGGGAAAATGATTCAGCGTTGACAAAACACCCTGTTTACTCACACGACACAAAACGCCACGGAAAGATATTTACTTAACGCATAGTAAAGCTATTTCAATATTAGATCGTCATGGCAGAATGATGGATGGTGGGATCACGCCTGAATAAGTCAGGCAGATGACGGAATCGACTATTGCATGTAGACTCCGTATTACTAAGACTTTTTCGGTTTCACTTTGTTTTTGTAACAAAGTACATTGGTAGGTACTCCTTGGCATTGTTACTTGGCTTGGTATAAGTTGCATGTATTAACATGAAACTTAAACAAGATACCTACAGTAACAGTACGAAGACCTAATTAGGGTGCAGTAAAATAGTTGGTGTTATGATTGAGAACTAGAATGATATTGATAACACAATTTCTGATATTATATTTTTTTGGCCTGAAGACCTTAATATCTATTTGCATAATACAAAAAGTTTTTTTTATCATAGCTCTATTTTGTTTTTTCTTGCCGCAGTGCCTGCTGTACTTTAAATCTAGAATCTATATCGTTAGTTTAGGTCATCAATGTCATCATGTATATGTAAGGAAAAAATTAAATTTGAAAATAAAAAAGAAATTATTTTTTATACAAAATCTCCATTACTATACTTATATTACATCACACGTAACTACGCCGTTGTTCATGCTGATAGATTGTATTATATATGTTAGAGCTCGGCTTCCTTTTGAGCGCTAATCGTGGTAACTCGTAGTAGGAGGCAAGTACGTCTACAATCAGTTTTTACATTGACATATACACACTCACGTCTACGTAACTTACTTTCTATGCATCTCGCTCGTACTCGCATATTAGTGCAAGCGATCTCGCTTCTACATCTGTACAGAAAGTAAATTACGTAGACGTGAGCGTTATGTCAATGTCAAAACTGATGGTAGAGGCTCTGAGGTCTTCGTTGTAGAAAAGAAACTTCGTTGTAAAATACTCATATTTATCGTTTATTTATAACTTTATACAGCACACTTTTTAAACTATCAGCACTTTAGCTATTTATAGTAATATTAGTAGCACCATCGTACAGTAAATAAGAATAATACACTTTTAGGACACTTTTTGTCAGCATAGGCTGTTAAGGTCTTACTCCTAAGGCTACTCAGATAATAATGATCGCTTCAATGAGGATGTATATCATTCGATACCTCTCTATTAATAGAGAGGTATGAGAGGCCGTGCCCGCCTTTCGGCTGCGACGGCTGTGGCGGGTCGCTCCCCACCGCGTGGGGAGGTCAGTGGACGTCAATTTGAGGACGTCAGTGCTGCTGGTGTAGGCCAGCTTTTTCGCCACCGATCGTTTATCCAACCCCGCGACCCCTAGCCCGGTGATACCGTTTGAGCGGGGCCGGGCATCGGGGACGCAGGGAAGGCGACCGGCAGCAGCTTAGGCTGGTTCAATGAGGATGAGGAGCAACGCCTTTTATTAAATCATCACCCCTCCAAGCCTAACTACTTCTACCTGTTCGTCAGATGGGGTAGGCGACCGGTAGTGACGTCACAATTACTTAATTATTTTAACTAAAGTTGAATTGGCAAGATCAATCACATTACTTGTTATATTTATAACAAGTTGAACACAAGTAAATAAAAATGCGATGTTTTATTATTCTTATTTTTGGAAAGCCGCTATTATATATCATTTCAAACTTAGACATTCCATGATTACCTATCGAACTAAATTTTGGTTGATTTTAATGAACACGGTAAAATGAGTATTATTCACGTTCTCTAACTAATTATAGCCCGTTTCGCGATCACGAGTCGTCTTTAACGCGTCATCTACAAGGTATGTGATCTATTTGAATGAATGTGAGTGTGACGGAAAACCTGAAAGTTGTATGTTGTTATTGCTTACCGCCTACGGATGAATATAATGCTCTCTTCCATAAATATGATATCCTCCTGGTATCTTTTTAAATAAGCAATTCCATAATCCTACTCCTACCTACTGACTACATTAAGCTCTTTAAAAGTTCACATTTACTGATATGAACAAATATCTTAGAACATACACATTAAATTAATAACGGTACAAATAAATAATGCTAATTGAGAAATAATGATAACGAAACTTAAAAATTCATTGAAACAAAGTAAAAAAGTGTCAGTGCCGCAGTCATAATGCAAATAAGCTTCAAGTTACGACTTCATAAAATTTTCATTGATCGCCGAAATGACACCGCACCGTTTCAATATTCGAGACTTCGATAGTAATAAAACGTACCGCTAGGGCTCTCGCGGGAGCTTGCATACGTCTTCTGCGCAATTCTAGTCTTCTTTATTTCGATTCCACGTTTTTAACAGTTGAGCACTAAGTGCATTTTGTTTTACTGTTATTCGTATTCATCGCAATGTTCGCAAACTTGCCTGTTATTTATTTGCCTCTTGGTTTGTCACTCTTTAGCACCACCCGGGGGACACGTGCAGGGTTGTGGTAGGTAGCTCCTGCGGACGCGAGTAACATTTGTCCCCCAGTAACATTTGTCTCCCAGTAACATTTGTCCCCCAGTAACATTTGTCCCCCAGTAACATTTGTCCCCTACTGCTATAACATATTCTACAGCTATAATAGCATTTCATACAGCAGTTACACTGTAAAGCCAAGCGCGCACTACTATTTTATGTCGTGCGATAAATTCAACGTACGAGTATGTGTTCATATGTCAGTGCGCGCGTATACGACAAAAAATATGTATTATATTATTATAGCGCGATTGTAAAATTGTGTCGCAAAAATTATAATCGTAGCGCGCGTTTGGCCTAACTAGGTAATGCAAATCGGTTATTTTCGGTTATTTTTTGTATGGAAATTATCGGTTATTAACCGAAACCGCGGTTATTTCCATACAAAAAATAACCGATTTGCATTCCCTAACTGTGACCCTCAAATTTACATTTTAAGTGACATTTCTTGTATATCTATTTTACGACAGAAAATAACTTATTTTAATTACAAATTTAAATGCCGGCAGTAAACCTTCAGAATTGAAGCATAGCTCTCTTATATAAAAATTGCCTTTTGTACAGTCACCTGCAATGGTATGTTACACAACGAAGGCCGCAAAAATATTTGACACGATCTTATTTGTAGAGCCATAGGAGCATGTCACATATTTTTGTGGCATTCGAAGAGTAACATAATTATTGCAGGTGACTGTACTTGTACCAAAACTTTATCGTCCTATTTTGCTGCTCGAAATCTATACATTTTCAGACTATAACGGTGTAAACAAAAAGTTCAAAAATCATTGTAACGGAAAAGGTAATACAAGTTCATTAAAAATACGTTCTAACTTCAAAAAGATTACCAAAGACAAAACGATATTACCTGAACCAAATGGAACAACCAGATTTCAGATTTCCACTAGCTCGCCTGCTAATAAAAATGACAATAAAGTGTATCGTATCAGCATCGGATCTCGTTCGGAAACAAAAGAAAATCTACCATTCTCGACACCGAAGTGTTTTGAAATTTCCAGGAGATTTTAGAATGCAGTGGAAATTATATCCAATGCGCTGTAGTGATGCTGCTGGGGATATATATTTCTTAATTTGTTTCGGTAATTGCGGCTACGTTGCACACAATATTTATAGGGACATCTTGTACTTATTTAATATTGCGCCGGTCACTACTATAGTACCAGACATTGATTACATGTTACATAAATTAACCTTTATTAAGTAAGCATGTCATTTTAAAACGGGAATGTTTTTTTGGCGGCTAGTTCGTTTGACTCTTAAAAGTGCCAGAGACTATCAGGCAGGAATATCTCTAGAAACATGACTTGCTAGAATGCTAAAATACAAAGAAAATAGAGTTACAGCGAGTAGAAGTTTTGTAAGTATAATTATGTAAAACTTCTTATCGCTAATTTGATTGAATTACAATTTCTAGCTACGAAAACTAGCACCAGACGTAGATTTACGTTAGGTACTTGAATGTTCATGTCAAATGTTATTTCGGAATTTCGTTTCAAAATGCGAGCGTAACTTCTATAGTATGGAGGCTGCTAGATTCGTGGGACTCTTAATATTTCCTTTTGGGAAATATTCCCGTGATCGTCACATCACTAGCTGTAATCACGGAGACATTTTAATGCTTCATCAGTTAACACCTTTTGAATATTTAAATTGGAAATCTAACGACATTTCTCGCTGGAGGGGATTACAATATTGTTTTTGAACGGGATTTTACCTCGACGGTATATTTTAAGGATTTATAGCCCTTAAGAAAGGATTTACACGAAGTGTTATAGCTTTCCTTTTTGTCGGCATCGTATTAATGTAGCCTTAATAAACGTTTACTTTTATTTATTTTTGTAATAATTATTAAAATTATTAAAGTAATTTTTTTGGTGCAAAGAAACACTTTAAAAATTATAAAAATCTTAAATTAAAAACTTAAATATAAAAAATTTAGCGTGATTTGACCATCAACTTTCTCGATAGCAATGATCATCCGCCAGACAAAATATTGGCTAACCCTCTGATCCTGCTTGGTAACAACTATCCTATGTCCTTCCCCGCCGGGACTCAAACTATCCCCACACAATTTCACCTCAATTGGGCAGAGGTAACACCCAGACTGTCGTGGCTTCCAACCTCCGTGGCGACCTGACATAGATCGACTAACTGATTATTATTACGACAACATAGTCAAAATACCATCAGCTTACAACAAACAGCTGAACAAGGCAGACGATGACGACAGACCGTACACAAACAAACAGACGGCGCGATTCGGGAAATGGATTAGAGATTCACTACATAGATATGAAATAGTTAAGATATGTGACGTTCCACGGAAAAAGGTACCATTGCCCCGGCTGAATATTGGAGCGGTGTTAATATTAGCATAAGCGCCAGCCACTATAAGGTACCTTTTGCCATCACACGGGACGTCACATATCTTTACTATTTCATATCTAGTGAATCTCTAATTAATTTCCCGAATCGCGCCGAGAGTTACTTTCGTATTTGTAATATTAGCAGTGATTTTTCAGTCCTTAAAGTCATTTTAAGTTGTTTTTTTAGTTCGAGAGATTTCTGAAAGTTTCCCATAATAACAGAAATTTTTCGCTGGCCCATCACTATTATGAAGACAATATGGCAACCAATTCTTTTATCATTAAAAACACATGACAGCAAACAGCAAAAAGGAAACATAAATTTAAATGGTTAAAACTATTACCGTTTCTTGGCTCCCAGCGCACTTGCGTCTCCGTCCAAAGACATGTTTTACAAGCGATTCCTATCTCCATCTATATTTATCAAAACGTCCTATCTCAATATAAGTATCGTAACTACATACGACGTTTAAGTATTAAAGGGCAGCTGGTATCTGATTGGCTGCGCGGAGACAAAAAAAATGCATTTGTTCATATTTTCGTTGCGCAATGCCAAAACGTTTTGCAGATTTTAAAATGGCGAAATTTTTGTTATTTATAGTTTAGTATAGGTAGATACAGTAGATACCTAAAGCAAAATAAGGTATTATTATGGACTACGAGTAACTCTTTAAAAAACATATTGCTTGCATTGATACCATTGCAATTGTTTTAAGTTACGATAATATAATATACAATTCTATTATGTAGTTACGTAAAAAAAAAAAATATTTTCCATTCAGTTTTTAATTTTATAAATAGATCTAAAACGATTAACATCTTACGCAATTTATAGCGAATATTTTACACTTAACTTCAACCATCTCATTTTAATGCACTTCACGTAAACACCAAAAGTGCAATTTTGTACTTTTACAGCCGCATCAGTGAGTCGTAAAGAGTGTCGTTAAGTTGCGTTCAGTATAGTGTTGCAGTCTGTTGCATGATGGCGCCACTAATAGAGTGACTTGCATCGACATGTCAATTTAGTTATCCTTTGTATGTTATCTTTCGTGGCACCGAATGGTCCCTATGGAAAAAAGATTGCTGATGGCCTAGCGGTAAAAGCGTGCGACTTTCAAATCCGGAGGTTGCGGGTTCAAATCCTAATGAGTTTTTCGGAACTAATGTTTAAAATATCATTTGATATTTACCAGTCGCTTTTCGGTGAAGAAACCGGAGTAATCCTAATAAGGCCTATTTTCCCCTCTGGGTTGGAAGGTCTGATGGCAGTCGCTTTCGTAAAAACTAGTGCCTACGTCAATTCTTGGGATTAGTTGTCAAGCGGACCCCAGGCTAAAATGAGCCGTGGCAAAATGTCGGGTTAACGCGAGGAAGAAGAAGACGGAATAGGCCCTACGGAAGACCAGCGCAGCGCTGGTTTCATAGTTTGCTGAGTTTTTCGTGTTACGCATTTAATGTTCTGTGTCTCTGTTTTTGTTATCTGTACAGGTCTACAGGTTTACAATAACTGCCGTATTTGAACTTCAAGATATTCACAAGAGACGACACGTACTAGATCCATTCTAGATACGTTATAGTTTAGATTTCAACTAGTTCTCTTTTGCAGCTCAATTCGGGCAACCAGTGTCACTTTTACGTCAGATAGTGTTAGATATATATTAGATGTGAATTGGATCTCTAAGTCATATCTTGTGGAAATCGTTCAAGAGTATCTCCAGAATCGCATAAATGTCAAATTTGACAGGTTAGATCTTAAACATATCGTTATCGTATCTTGGTGACGTCTAAAAGATATCTATTTCAAAATCCGAATCGGGCCCCAAGTCTTTTTATCTTTATCTAATTACCAAAGGCCCAATTCTACTCAAAAAGTTCTCGGTTCCTGTCACCATTTTGATTATAATAATATAATTTTAATCACCTTTAAACTTATTTAACTTTTCTGACCCAGTTTGCACGAGAGTTTGGAGAATTTATTCAATTTATCATTGGCCCCTAGTATCGGAAATCTAATTTTAACTATTTTAGTTACGTACGTAACTAATGTAATTAGTTTATTAGTTATTTATAGATGATGGTAAAATTTCTGCAGGATATTTTAACCATTTTTAATTAATTTATAGTACCTATACACCTAAAGCGGCATTCGAGTTTAAATTGTCTGAAATTGATTTTTTATTAATATGTTATTCGCAGTGCATAGGTATCGCTTGCACCGATTTATACAAACTAGCGAGATGCACGGACAAATGATATCAATATGACATATAGGTAATATAATCGACATCAATTCTAAAATTCGATTCGCCTCTCAGTACTACCTGTAGGTAGATATTTCTGCTGGGAGGTAGCCATCATCTGGAGTGAGATGGTACCTACATATATAACTTTCTCACACTTGCAGAACTGTCGGTAAAGCAAAGTCACGGACATTAATTGTTAAAACATTCAGGGTTAACTTTACATTGGAAGTTTCATAGGGTACATATTGAACAACCAAATTAGCTTGAACCTTAAATGGTTCAATAATTGAATTCCCTTACAGACTTACCTTACAATAGGATTAATTGGGAACAAAATTTCAAGTCAAATTATTAAAGATTGTCAACTTCCTCGAAATAAATTACATTTGAGGCTTAGCAAAATATTAATTTCCGCAAAGAATTTCGTAATTGTAAGTCGTCAAGAGAATTCGTTTAATTTGAATTTGCAAGTGATATTTACAGGAGAGGATAATTTAAGAACAATATAGGTACTGTACTTAATGGTTATTTTCTTCTTATTACTTTGTAATTTCCCTTAAATTAATATTTTTATTTATTTAATTAAGCCTTTTATTCTTTAATAATAGGTACATTATGATAAATATTATGTCAATACATTTAAATTATATAATTTAATTCATTTTACATTTCATTTTTATTCATTATCTATCTATATTAATATTATTTTAAATTATGAGTTTATGAACATTATTGTTAATATCAAATTTGATTTGTTTTTAATTTTATTCTCTTTATTCATTTCTCATCTTAAGTTAGGTTATTTATAATATGAATATAAAAGTAAAATATAAAAACACTTACAAAACAATAAAAATTTATATAAACACATTATAAAAAACCTAACCTAGGGTGCCGCCAGCAGCGGGGCAAGGCCCAAGCTACCGGTGGTCAGGGCTGCAGAGAGAGGAACCGGCGGACTATCCGCGCCGTGTCCAAGATCACCGCCTTCTGCATCTGACCCTTGATCCAACCACCTAGCGAGAGTCTCTCAAGGTGTTGGTCGAGACTCTTCGCTATTAGACCGTTTACTGAAACGACTATCGGGACAATGATCGTCGAATCAACATCCCACATGGCTGTTATCTCGTGAGCCAAGTCTAGGTACTTACTGGACTTGTCCTTCTCGGCTTTCACGAGATTCTCATCATGGGGGATGGTGATGTCAACGAGCACGGCCCGACGTTGCGATCGATCTATTATCACGATGTCAGGCTTATTGGCTACAATAGTCCTGTCAGTGATGATAGATCGATCCCAATAGAGCGTGGCACGACCATTCTCGAGAACAGGCGCAGGTAAGTACTTGTAGTACGGTACTTCGCGGTCCACAAGGCCGTATAGAAGAGCAAGTTGCTGGTGAATAATCCTGGCTACGAGATTATGTCTGTGCAAGTACTCGCCGTTAGCAAGATGAGAACAACCGGAAATGATATGCCTGAGTGACTCTCCGGGACGGCGGCATGCCCGACAAATGTCGACCGTACCGTCCTTCAGGATATATTTCCGATAGTTGTTCGTCATCATCACTTTGTCCGCAATTGCACAGGCAAAACCCTCGGTTTCTCCGAAGAGGTCCCCGAATCGTAACCAGTTCACCGACGCGAGCAGGTCCACGTCGGGTCCCGTGAGGGCCTTGTAGAACCGCCCGTGTAGCACCTTACTCTCCCATGCCGCCTTGCGATCCGCAGTACTTAGTACCACAGGTTTGCGCCAGTTCTCGTTTGCCAAGGAGAGCGGCGTTAGGTTCCTGTCTACTGCCACCACATCACGATGCATCCCACACTCGTTGTTAAGGAAATAATTCCTGAGATTGTACACCTCGCGGTTATGGAGATCCTTGGCATTTAGGAAGCCTCGGCCTCCACACTTCCGTGGGATGTACAATCTCATAACTGACGAGCGTGGGTGTAGCATACGATGTGTGGTGAACAGTGATCGGACCCTCCGATCCAGGGCGTCCAGCTCGGTCTGAGTCCACCTTAGTATGCCAAAGGAGTATGTGAGTAGGGGCATTACCCAGGCGTTGAAGGCGCGCACTTTGTTGCCTCCTGACAAAAGACTGTTTAGGACTTTTGTGAGCCGACTGAAAAAGCGCTCCTTCACCGACCGTCTAATACCCTCATCCTCAATACCCAACGACTGTGACATACCAAGGTATTTATAGGTTTCTGATTCAGAGATAGATCTGAAAGACATTGTCTCAGAGAGTTGTAAATTTGTTGAATTTACAACCCTCCCCCGCTGTACATGCATAACCGCACATTTATCGATACCAAATTCCATGTTGATGGCATTACTGAAGACTTCGGTGGTTTTCAGTAGCTCCAACAAGTCTTGGCTATTTGGTGCAAATAATTTGAGGTCATCCATGTACAGAAGGTGAGAAATGACTTCTCCCTCTCTCTGAAGCCGGCAACCTAGTCCCAAATCTTTCAGCAGGGTGCTGAGGGGATTCAGAGCTAGGCAGAACCACAGGGGACTCAGACTGTCGCCCTGAAAGATTCCTCGCTCAATCCTTATAAAATCCTGCGGGCCAGGGCGGTCATCCCCGCCTCCTGGTTGACGAAGGACTGTGGTCCACTGCCTCATACACGTGCTTAGGAAGGCTCTCAAAGCTGCATCAACTTTATACAACTCTAAGACCCTCCCCAACCATGAATGAGGCACCGAATCATAGGCCTTCTTGTAGTCAATCCAAGCGGCTGAGAGGGCCCCCCTGTTCCGTCGGATTTGTTGGCAGATGGTCATGTCTATAAGGAGGAGCTCTTTAGTACCACGGGACCCAACCCTACATCCATTTTGAGCGGAAGCCAGAATATTGTTTGCAACAATGTGCGCGTTGATTTTTGCTCTCAAAATGGATGTAAGGAGCTTGTATAGTGTAGGCAAGCATGTGATGGGTCTGTAGTTCTTCGCTTCCGTGGTACTACCGGACTTATAGAGCAGGAAGGTGACACCAGTTGTTAAGGAAGATGGAAGAGAACCAAGCTCGAGGGCTTGTTGAAATTGTGCTGCCAAGCGCGAGTGCGAGCATCGGAACCACTTTAGCCAGAAGTTGTGCAATCCATCCGGCCCAGGACTTTTCCAGTTCTGGGCCGTGCGGATGGCACAACTCACGTCATCGGGGCTGATGATGACTGCCCCCATGGGTTCGATGGACTCGCACTCATGCTCGACAACACTCATCCAACTCCCCTCGGTGTGCCCGGCAGGCACCGACCAGATGCTACGCCAGAAGTCAGTCGTGGCAGTAGCATCCGGCGGCTGCGTGTCGGGCGTACGAAGGTTGGCTTCCTCCCACCTTCGGTACACTTTCCTTTGGTCACTTTGAAAAAGGCGATTCTGCTGGAATCGATCCACACGCTCTCTGTAGCGGCGAATACGGTTTGCCCATGCATAGACTTTTTGCTTTAGAAAGTCGATGCGCTCTGTGACATTGGCCATGTAGTCGCGGGGTCCGATATCCGTCCCCGCGAACGCCTGGTTCACAAAGCGCATTACTCGGGGGCGATTGTTGCCCCCCCTGAAGCAGATCAGCTTTGCGATGAGAGTCCTAAACGAGCTGATACGTCGCTCGATCCGCACTTGCCATGCAGGGACACCACCGACGGTCCTAGGTGCACGTTCAGTTATTATTATTAAAATAATATAATAAAAATAAAATTAAATATTACACGATATTTATTTTTATTATATTATTAGACTCAGAGAGGATTACACAGGCCAACCTAGTCCCACACAGTAAGCTCAAAAAAGCTTGCGTTAAAGGTACTACTTGAAATGAAAATGGATGAAAAATTAAAATGAAAAAGAAAAACTACTTATATTCATACTATACATAGAAAACATTCATAATTCAAGAACAAATAAGTATCCGCAATAAACACACAATTAAGAATCTAAGAGCTTAACTTGCACATTAGTGCTTTTTCTTATTAAAAAATTCGATCTTTATTCGATTTCTTTGTCTCCTTCATTAGCACTTAATTTGCGCCAATCGTCTGGTTCCCTAACAAACGGCTGCAGTCAGACCTGATATTAGCGTTGCCGCAAAGATTACCTCACATAGACACCGCATTATGAATACAGATGTGCAAAAACCTGAAAAAAATCTAAAAGGTTCAAGTGTTCTCAGAAATTCCTGGAGAATTTCATGGAAATTTATATTTTGGAAACGAAAGTTTCCGAAGTTCATTGTAGAAATTTTGTAATTCCAGCGGTATATCCGTATTTATGAAGCTTACGACGACTTGCGATCTCCACGCAGCCATTTGACATCAGCAGCTCTACTTCACTAAGTTGCGTTTTTAAGTAGGTAGTTCACACAACAATATGTTTAACTGGAATTCAAAGAAGTAGGTAAGTTTACTCTTATTTCCCTATTCCATCACATCCCCTCTCATCTTGTGGAGAGAAATTCACGAAAAAAATATTAATTTTAGTATCATTACGTCATATTCTAGCATACATGCAAACTTTTACTTCGACATTTTTATTTTAGTAAAACTAACTGCGCGTGCAGTTGGTAGCCAACGAACGTCAGTAAAGATGTCTAAGCTGCGGAAAGTTTCGAAAAAATCTAGCAAATTTTGGAGATTTCCACAAGAAATAAACCAAGAAATATGATCGGTCCTTTCTATAGAAAACGAAGTGTTGGTCGCCTCGGCCTGATCCCGGGCCGTTCAAGCGTGGGACACCCTCAATGCTTTATCTAGTAAAGGATCTGCGGTACGACTTCATCGTCGAACTAATTACTCCCGTTACATTAGGGCTTGGAATCAGCACATTTAAATTGCTAGTCATCGGTTCTGGTCCTCCGGGATCTAAGGAGTTGTTCCCACTGCTAGTAGCAGTAGCTAGTAGGAGGAATTACTGAGATACCGGGATCTAAGGAGTTGTTCCCACTGCTAGTAGCAGTAGCTAGTAGGAAGAATTACTGAGATACCGGGATCTAAGGAGTTGTTCCCACGGCTAGTAGCAGTAGCTAGTAGGAGGAATTACTGAGATACCGGGATCTAAGGAGTTGTTCCCACGGCTAGTAGCAGTAGCTAGTAGGAGGAATTACTGAGATATTATTGTTTTCCACCAACTTGGTCGGGCCGAACCTTACTAAAGTCAAGGTAGCAAATTAACTATTAATTATTACAAAAATATTATCGTCTAGTACCCATAACACAAACCTTATTGAGCTTACTGTGGGACTAGGTCCATCTGTGTAAAATTTTCCTATAATATTTATTTATTTATTTATATCTATAGCTATACCTATTTACGGTGTTGATTTGATTATTCTTCCCTTCGTTTTTCTCTCTCTTGTCTACTCCTCCAATTTTTAAATGTTCCCCGCTAGGACGGATCAAAGTGGCACTTTTCTTCCCTGATAGAAGGGATCAAAGTAGCACTTTTCTGTTCTAGGTCACGATCTTTTTCTTTATTGCATATTTTTTTAGGTTAAATCATATTTTAGATGGTAATAATTTCCTCACAGGTGATGTGAAAAGCAGTATGTGGCACATGGTACCTAGTATAATTATTTCCACCTTGGGCGTTAACACTTGAATACCTAACTACGCTCAGGATTCTATTTTAGACTCCCTTGCTACGCTCGGATTCAATTATTGAATCCTTCGCTTCGTTCAGGATTCAATGTACGCCCTCGCTGTAAATATGTTATTTTGCTCTACTATTGTACAGATGTAGTGCATAATTATTTGCATTCATATTTTCACGGAAACGTTCGTATTTGTCATGCTATTTCAATCAACCTCAGTCCTTTTTGTACCGTGACTGACTGAAATAGCAAGACACGTTCGTGTGTTTCCGTGAAAATACGAAGGAAAATAATTATGCACTACATTTGTAACTCGCCTAAGCTCTGTACGCAATGGGAATGAGGAGTCTCAGAGGATCTCGGAGTTCGTTTTAGCGCAGCGGAATGTAGGCGGGTCGAAAGCGGGAGGAATTGAGTTCATTACGAGTTGTTGACACAGTTATACGTGATTGTAGGTCGTTTTATTGGTCTTTTTTGTTTCTGATGAAACAAAAAGAGGTATAGTTAGGCAAGTTATTTAAATAAAAATGATTCGAACCAAATCCCACGCAGTCACGGGGACAGAAAACAATGTTATAAAAATGCCGACCGCATCCCACGCGGTCACAGATTTTAAAAACAGACCTTTATCATCTGCCCGTGTAATCCGCCATGACAGCGCAAACTATACAGAATCAATCTCCAAAACGAACCCTCAAAATAGATTGGTTGTTTAATCCTTGGTTTAAAATTTATTCGGCCCGCGGGGCCCATTTATCGCCGCTCCAAAAATGAAGTGCGGTTATCTGCGGGAGGGACGTGCGGAGACTGCTGATGGCTCGGGAACTCAACTCCGAGTGTTTGAATGGACTGAGTTATCTTGTTCATTTGTTTGAATTCGTGCTTAGTAACAAATAAGTAGGTCATTTGACAAGGGAATAGGTAACCAAATTTAAAAAAAAATAAAAGACACGATGGGATACATTGTGGCCTTATGAAGTTGTGTTGATCAACTTGTGGATGTGGTATTTACCCTTTATATCATCTTTTTTTGAATTTGTAAATACACGGATGAGTATTTTACTTAGTAAAAACATTTGTTCCATATTACGTAGCTTAGTAACAAAATTCTTATTTATAATGTCTTATCTATAACCCTCATAGTTATTAAAATAAGAATTGAATATCCAACTCCTTCACAATATCTCTGAATCTCCATAGCTATCACATTTTGCTTGAACTTCCTTTATAAAAAGCGAAGATATAACTCACTTTCAACGCACAATTGTTGGACTGTCTGTCCGTCTAATCTTGATCCATCTCTTCAGCAATAACTCGGCTTTTGGAGCCCAAGAGGCCTTTTCAAAGTTAAGGATCTCAATTTGATTTGCTATTGATTAGATTAAAATTAAATTTGAAAATTCAAGGGCAAAATTCACGTAACTTGTGCTGTCTGGATTCGCAGTGCATATTGTTATGTACTCACCTAGAGCTGAGTCCAATAAAATTATATTATAACTAAGATTAAAACCTCATTTTGTTTTCTACTGGTGTTGCTTTTCTATACAAAATCACTGCCACATTTTGCCATGCAAATTCATTGGTGGGAGGAGCATTCGCTAACCTGCAGTACATTTCGCGCGCACCGATAAGTGAAATCCATCGTATCACGAGAACTTCAAACCCAGAACAGATATTAGTTAAAATCTGAATTCCACTCCTTATAAATGCACGGTATATGTGAGTTGCACCGCGAGTCGTCATGATCGCATCATACTAATAACGAATCAAGTTAAGATTTTCACACTTCAAACATGCCTCTAGATCGCCTACTATCAATACTGAACAGATTACAGGGCATTCGACAGTTTAAAAATGATCCATTTTTGTTTGGCTCGTTATAAATGATGCGCCGCTATCGCGACGAGCACGGAATGAGGAGTTGGATTTAACCTTATTCGGTTCGGTGATGAAGTGGCTCGAGTTTTGTAAAGAAGTTTTTAACCTATTAAGACCAAGCTAACAAATAATGATCATGCGCTTAACGGTTCTGTCTATTATATAGACATAATACGCGAGTGATACCTACCGAAAAGTGACTAGTAAATATCAAATGATATTTCGTACATAAGTTCCGAAAAATTCATTGGTATTACGAGCCGGGTTTCGAACCAGCGACCTCCGGATTGTGTCGCACGCTCTTACCGCTAGGCCGCCAGATAGGTACCTACATATGATGAGTGATACCTATTATACCTACTTATTACGTTTGTATACTTTTTTATGGTGTGGTATACAAGGGCGTATATGCTTCATTTTGTCCTGGATAATCGACATTCCCTGCTGCTATGCTGTCGTGATTGGAATGTAACCTTTACAGTTTGTTTTGCGTCAGTACGGCGCTAGAAGCTAGGTTATACACGTACATGCCCGAGGCATGCGTTCTCGTCTGCTATGGAAATTCAGCTGTTGTAAATATACCGACATTGTACGTAAATTCCCGGTTTATATTGTTTCACACTAGGCGAAATGTCGACACCGCGGGTTATGTACAACATGCAGCCGGTTATCTCTGCGGATGCTGTTGCTGCTGCATTCTTAGGAAGATGCAGTTTAGCTACGGGTTTACTTTGTCAAGGGGTTGAAGAATTTGCGTGAAAAGATAGGTAGTTTACATGAGCAGTAGATAAATAGGTACACTATCTTATCTGTTACAGTGAATTATTTATCGTATGGCGGTTCCACACTGGTTAAAAAGTGAATGAAGTTGCTCTTATATGGGGTGACTTTGTGGCGTCTCCTCTGACACTGTCGGGCCTCAATTTTCTAATCAGCGTTAGCTACCTAGAACGTTATTAGTTAGAAACCTACTATATGCATACACTCCTTCTGACTTCCTTCGTCAGCGGACTTCCGTCCCTAGGCATAAAACCCGCCTGGCGAGAGTAATCTCTATTGCCCTCTCTCTTTCTTTTCTACAACTTTTATGAAATTATATTGTGATTTTTTTTTCGTTAGATTTGGATATAATTTGGCTGGAATGAGGAACTCTTCAATTCCTCATTCTGGACGGAAAAATACGTAATCAAAAATCGGCCCATTTCATCTGTAGTCGAATGTTAAATTCTACCTACTCGTACAATCGTGGTTTGTAAATGTATATTTCAACTAAGTCTACCTAACCTATACCTGAACTTCTTGAATTGAAATCATTTCCATCGTCGAATAGAATTGACTTCATTTACCTCCGACATTTGAAAGCATCCCTGCGGGGATGGAACACTCTATGTTCGTTTGGAAGTAACTAACCGCAGCGCGGTGTAAGGAATATCAGGCTAGAATTTTGACATTGGATTTTGAACATTATGTATATACCTACCTACTTCTTCCTTTTCGTTACCATTATGTAAACTTTTGAGCGACTCGCTTAACGACACTATATACCTACTAGCATTGACATATATCTAAGGAAGCGCCTTACGGGCACTAATAAAGGGGCCCACAGATTACCAGTTGCCCGGACGATATCATCCTGTCAGTTGTTCGGAACAGTCACCTTTTGCGATTAACTGACAGGCTGATTATCGTCCGGCGAACTGGTATTATGTGGGCCCCTTAAGAATGGTGCTAGTTCAGCTGCGTGATTCACGAATCCTAGCCAATCGTGCAGTCTAACGCTTCTAGTTGCGTGCGTGATGCGAACTCATCAACCAATCGCGTTGTGGCGTAAGACTGCACGATTGGCTTGAATTCGTGTGCAGCACACCGCTGTACTGGCCCCGTCCTTAGATATACCGGGTGTGGCCTGTAACATGAGCAAAAAATTAAACTGTAGGCTGTACTCCTCATACTGACCAACATTTTTCATAACATTTTATCTTGTAAATTTTATCTTCCTTGACATTTTATCTGTTTGCATGTTTTTTGGAATGTTTCTGACATGTATATATTTTTCTAGTGTGTAAGTGAATTGGTGTAGTACTGTAAGCTTGCACTTTATTAAATAAATAAATATAAATAAATAAATTTGTTCAGCGACTTTTAAAAATAACTTGTGGTTTGATTTTTAATACACTTTAAAGTTTATTCTAAGACGCAATGTATTGCGAATTTTGTTATGTTTAAGACGTGACAAGCAACGTCAATTACAATGATATGGCGTGGCAATGGCGTCCATTGAAGGTAATATTTATTGTGTATGAAAAATAGGGAGTCTAAATACTTCATATTTTTTAAAAGTTGTTGAACAAAAGTGTCACCGTTTGAGGAGTACTATCTATGTTTTAATTATTTGCTCGTGTTACAGGCCACATCCGGTATGTTAATGACAACTAGTACATAATTATACCAGTAATTTTATGACATTAACAGTGCATACCTCTCTTAATCCTCCGTTCCACCCTACCTACAAATTACACATTGATAACGTCAAGCATGTCGAAACAATTCCGCGCAAACACGCCTTATTATCTCAGATTACACAACGGCGGCACGCACGATCAAAGCGACAATCACAACCCCTTTCTACCCCCGGAAATTACCCTCGCCATTAACTAGAGGTCTTTGTAAACCGGATGTAATGAAAAAATACCCTTTAAAAACTTTGAAAAGGCTCAATTAAACTAGCTTTGAAAACAACCAACGTAAGATTGCCTCCTTAGCATAATTGGATATTTTCTTTAGAAACCTCTCAAAGGCTTATAAACAGGGAATACTGCTTTATGATACGAGTTAATGTTGTTAGTTGATTAATTTAACTCTTGTAATTTTGAGTGTGTTTCCATTAGCTTAAAATAGTACGTTAGGATTATTAATTTTCTATAAATTTTCGTGAGATTTCATTATCCTTCCAGTTTTAACCATTTGGATATGTAGTCAGATTTTCGAAATGTGATATTGATTTGATATAAGTTTAATAATGGTACGGAATAACTTTATTAACATTTATATGTATCTTACTATAAGTAATATTGTCACCGTCGCTATAGTGTATCTCGTTCTTAAGTTCTTATGGCGTATTTAAATACGATTTGATATCTTACATTTAAATACAAAATAAATTGTAAGAAAACTATACAACTACTCTTTGAACTTAGAATAAATATAAAAGTGGTAAAATTACTGTCTTGGGTGATACTTGAACTCACGGCCTCTGGATCGATACTCCAGCGCTCTGCCATCTGAGCCACCAAGACCTCATCCATAGCCAGCAAATCTTTCCACCATAATATAGGTCAAGGGGACCTTAGCGACATCTACCGCAAGAGTGTTACACTTCTTAAACGGCTACCGGAGTTCCAAGTCATATTGGAATTGGGAATACTTTTTGAGATATTGGGGAAATAAAAAATATCTACTTTTTTCCCCTTTTCAACCGACGAAAAAAAAAACGGAGGAGGTTCTCAAGTCGACGCGTATATATATATTTTTTTTTTTTATGTATGACCACGCATAACTTTTTACAGAGATGTTCGATTTTGATAATTATTTTTTTATTGGAAAGGGTATACCCCGAAGTTGGTCCCATATAAATTTGGAAAAAAAAATCCAACGTTAAGGGTAGGAAAATAGGGGATGATTGATTTTTTCACTCACCGATTGTAACGTATGACCACGCATAACCTTTTACAGAGTAGTCGTAATAATAATAAAAATTTGGAAAAAAATCCTACCCTAAGGGTGGGAAAATAGGGGTAATTTATTTATATTACAGAACATAATAGTTAAAGTAGGATTATTAATATAACAGTTAATAGCTAAAGCAAGGTAGGTAGCTATTTTATTATAAAAGTAATCAAAAATTAAGCATGTAATAATTTGTATAAATTATAGCCACAGAAAATTATAAAATAAAAACTTTTTAACAAAAAAAATAACCGCCGAAAAAAAACTAAAAGGAAATAAAAAACCGGCACTAACACGAAACGAGTCGACCAAACAATAGCACACTGAAAAGAAAAAAATAATTATTTTGTCTTCAATAACGCAAGTGAATACCTATGAACTATGTATATACATACTTCTGAAATCAATCACACAAATCTGCGTATTTATATATTTACAATCTGTTATTTTTGGAGTCGGTGCCAGCCTCAAACAAACTTGAGCACCTTAGTGAAGCACCTGCACCGACTCCAAAAATAACAGATTGTAAATATATAAATACGCAGATTTGTGTGATTGATTTCAGAAGTATGTATATACATAGTTCATAGGTATTCACTTGCGTTATTGAAGACAAAATAATTATTTTTTTCTTTTCAGTGTGCTATTGTTTGGTCGACTCGTTTCGTGTTAGTGCCGGTTTTTTATTTCCTTTTAGTTTTTTTTCGGCGGTTATTTTTTTTGTTAAAAAGTTTTTTTTGCTCATAACTTTTGATATTTTTTGTGTAGCACACATATATATATATATACGCTTCGAATACATTTTTCTAGGCATAATGACGAATCTAATGAGGTATCACACGTATTTTTAAGAGTATTATCTCCATTTTTCACCGTTTTCAGTTTCTCGAACAGACTAATTATGAACATCAAAAAGCTCACTTAACAAAGAACCTTGTCAAGGCTAACCAAAATCGCTTCAGTTATGAGATCTTCGGCCCGGTGCCTCGGGATATCGAATTTCAATTTAGCTTGCGTCACAGCCGAGGTACCATCGCCCACACCGTTAATTGTACATCGGTGGACCTTATGCCTTCTGTAATAAGGTCCACCGATGTACAGTTAGAGCGTTGCTGTTTGTACCCTGCATGGCCTGTTCAGTTATTACACTTTTTTTACAGAGATCTGGTCTAAGAGAATCAGTAAACATCTTAATATGTTTGAGAACATAATTATTTAAACCGGCTCTAACGCGAATTTACTTTGTAATGGGTTTGGGTCACCCAACACTTGTAGCGATAAACAGCACGGACGAAAACAGCGTCCTCTGCTATCGCGGCAGGTGCCTAGGCGCTGCTGCTGGTTCGATTCCAGCCTGGGGCACTAGAGGCCTTGGTCACTTTTTCTTAGTATATGACATTTATTTCATTTTATAATTTATATAGTAGTGTTTTACATGATAAAAACAAATTAAAATATTTTTCTGAAATAATTTAATTTGTTCAAATACTTTAGCAACTTTTACTAATCAGCTCTGTTGTCCCCAGGTGATCGAAGACTGGAAGTTCATGTCAATGGTGCTTGATCGCTTCTTCCTCTGGTTGTTCACCATCGCCTGCTTTGTGGGCACCTTCGGTATCATCTTCCAGTCGCCGTCGCTGTACGATACGCGCGTGCCTGTCGACCAGCAGCTGTCTTCCATCCCTATGAGGAAAAGCAACTTCTTCTACCCGAAGGGCGTTGAGACTATTGGAATTGTCAGTTAAATTGTATTAATTGAAATGAGACCTTATAGTGTAGTAAATGAAGCAAGTTGTTGTATGGAGACCCATGCATTAATTTCTCAGTCGATGAAATTTAGCTTGGTTATTGTATAGTATGAGCCGAGACTAACATTATAAATATCCAAAAAAAAAACACTCCTAAGTTAGGTAAAAACACAAATCTGATTATATATTGAACCGAGTAATTCCTCAGTCCAAAATTATTTTACAAAATAAGTTATTTGTATCAGTATGTGATACTAGAAAAAAATCTTAAAGTTTTGTCAAACATGAGAATATTTTTTTATGATACTTCCTTTTTTGACGCTCATTTTCATTGGAAAATTGCTCTGTCATTTTTTTCTTCTTATATGTTCTTAGAATATAATTTGGCGCAGTGGGTAAAAAAATCCAAAAAAAATGCGTATCGAAATGTATGTATTATAGAACTATTAAAAACTGAGAGTGGAAAATTTTTAGATTTTCATTTTGTAGGTATAAAACGGCAATAAAATGGCATTCCAGTGAAAAAAATAGACTGAGCAATTTTCCGGTCCAAGACACGCCAAAAAATTTTATTTTATTAATACTGGTATTTCTGCTGGGATATTTTTTTGATATTTCATATATTGTTGCAATACGTTACATGAATATGTCTGGTGAAGAAAGTTTGAACGGAGCATTTTTCCGTAAAAAGATATTAACGATATAAGACTTTAGGTATTTACTTTAATTCTATTATTATTATTCTTTGGAAATTTATACAATACTTTTTATTTATTGATACTTTATCATACTGTAAAGTTTTTTCTGGCTGAGGAATTACTGCGGGGTCCACTACCTTTATTTACTACACTATTAATTCTGATTCCTTTCTGGGACAAGTAATGGGTTTACGCGGTGTTCTTCACGTTAACATTTCCATTGGGATAGTTAGTTAAATTGTAGGAGATAACGATGATTTATACTTGTATTTTTTAAAGTGTTAAACTTTAACAGGGAATTAGTCATGTCATTCTGATCATAGGGTCAAAAACTCTAATGAATAAAATATATTAATTAAATTCTTATGTTCATATATGTAATAGCTTTTAACTTGATTTCATTGTTGAATTTTACTAAAAGTTACTCACTTTTTAATTAGGTTAAGAGGGATATTAGTATATAAACTCAGTAAAAGACACAATTAAATATTAGTCTAAAATTCTGACTAAGTATCTTAAAAATATTATATTTTTTTTTTTTTTTTTTTTTTTTTTTTTTTTTTTTTTATTCAGAACACATACAGTCATATAAGATACATATGTTAGAGGTGCGTAATACGCACATAAATCTTAATACTAAAAAGACCTGGAGGTTCATAAAATATACATGTAACTGAAAATTGGTATACAATAGGTACAAGCATAAGCCCAAGGTAGGATACATACAACAAGAAGCAAGAATAACTCATTAATACTTACAGCAAAAAGTCGGAATAATAATAATAATTACAGCGAGGGTCAAGAAAAGAAATATAGAATTCTGAAAATAGGAAGCGTAGTACAGAAAAATAGATAAAAATCAAGGAACAATAGCTATCAAAATAAAATCTCAGAGAGTAGGTAGTTACAGCAATAATATTTTTTCCTTTAACATGATTTTAAGTGTAGTAAGTGATTTGTGAAAGAGATCAATCCTGCCTAGATGTCTATTGCAATAGTTGGGCACTCGTCTGAAAAACGTATGCTGCGCATATTTCTTGCGAGCAAAAGTAACGTGAAAAAGGGGCCTAGAACGTAAGGGGCGGTGCGGAACACTAAAAAGCACTTTTTGTAAAAGATTAGGGCATTGGATTGCATTTTTACAAATTTTGTAGAAAAACATAACATCCAAATACATCCTACGATTATATTAAAGTCTTAACTTAGTAAATAAAATACTGGAAGACCATTATATCTAGGTCTTACAAATTAAACAAACAGAAGTGCAGACAGCTCATTATTATGATATTATAAGAATGATATAGAAAGAGGTATATTGACACGCCTCTCTTATTATGATGTTAGAGAATATGTTCAGATATTTTTGAGGACATTAACGGCCCCGATATATCTGGTGGTGACTGTAGGTATAAAAAATATTTTTTTTTATACAAGCAGTTTGTAAAAACCTAGGTGAACGCTGTTTTTTGCAAAAATATGTAGTAGGTAATGCAATTTTTTAATTTGAATACGAGTATGGTTGACGAACTACATCAATTTGTACCGATCTCTCGAACAACTTGTATGTCTCTTCTTCGTCTATTCTTACTATATTTCTCTATGCTACTGACACACTTCAATTGCCTAAATGCTAGGACTTCAGGCATTAAACCTTTTTGTAGGAGAAAGCCTTGTGTCCAGCAGTGGGAGTTATGCATGTAGGTACCTACCTATATTATTTCTCGGTGATGCATAAATTGTAAGTGCTTTGATTTGTAATTTATCAACTTATAATAATTCGTTTGATGGCTGTGAAGTTACTTTGTTAAATATTTGATGTCTATTATAGAATATAATGTAAGAACTAGGTATTTAAGTCTAGGTACTAACGAGTAATCGGTCGCGGAGGGCTTCAGCCCGCAGTCTGCGTCGGTACGCAAACTCGTGTTCCCCATTAAGCTCCTCGATATGGAGCGAATCTTATCGAATAATATCTGGCTTATCGTAAAATACGCGATGTGTAGGTACTTCGGCTATAAAATATACACACAATAAAAATATACAAAAATTAAATACTTATTTTATTTCGTCATTAAACGTTAACAGAATCTTATTTCTATTAATTTTAAACAAGGATTTATACTTATTTTGCTAAATATATCGTAAACTATATAAACTCAATTTTCCATACCCCCTTGAAAACATAGCGAGGTCTAAGTTTTTATGACAATGCAGTGCTACATCAAGTAATGGAGCTTAATAGGGATTATGTAATGTACGTAGGTATGCATTCTTACTGCCAAATGTGTGCAAAGTTATCGTGATCAGAGCCTACACTCTTCGATATCAGCGAGACGTACAGAAGAAAATGATATAATTTTAATGTCAAAGCGTAAATTGAATTGGCCTCTATATTAAAATTTTGCTACAAATATATTTGCCACATCAGTCTTATTTCAGCTCCGATTTAAAAAAAAATTTGAAGGTAGATCTTAGTGTTGGTATTCCACCAGCCTGGTGATCACATCGAAGACGCTGAACGGACACAGGTCCAGATATTTATCGCAGTCCTGGTTTTGGCCGTCCAGCTCCGCTTGGTAGTAGTCGTCCGATAAACCTTCTTCGCGGGATGTCGACGGTCTGGAATAGGTAATGTGAATAATTATATAACTTTAATAACCTTTCATTTGCTTCGTCACAGTAACCTACCTACCTGTCTACTTTTGAAATTTTTGAATAATAATAGAAAACAAGGAACCGAGCTCCAAAACTCGTGCTGTAGATGTACGAGTAGGTGCCAAGGCTGTTAAGCTTATGTAGGACTGGGCTGGACATATTTGCCGCGTGCACCGGGAAAGCTGGATCATAATGGTTACCGAGTGGGATCCATGGAACATCATAGATACCTACTACAGGTGCTGGCCGGGGTGCAGGCAGACCTAAAAGGACATACTTGAACTCATTTTATCCGGATTGAGAGGAAAGTACAAATGACAGGGTCAAGTGGAAGAAGAGGGGAGGGAGGCTTCTGCCGATCAGTGGGAAACTTAAGCTAATAAAAAAAGTGCTTACGTGAAAATGATGTGCATAATATGTCCAAGTAACCCGTTGTGGTGCAGCGGCGTCTCAGCGGCTTCGCAGATGTTGCGCAACATGCATTCTTTGCCTTTCATGCCGTGTCTGTAAATTAAATACCGCCTGTTGTTATCGGGTTATATTTTTTTCCGTTAAAATATCTGTGTAGTTTTACATGTATGTAAAATTTATAATTATTGGTGCAATAAAGAATATTTACTTACTTACTTACTTACTTAAATAAACTTTTTTGTATTAGGGTACAATGCGAGATGGAAAAAAGGTTGGTATCAAACATCATCATCAACTTTTTGGCGTTCGTTGTCCCGGTGTTTTGCTATGGAGCTTATCATATGGGAGCCTGCGGTCTGTATTAATATCAAATAGAACCAAAAATTGATTAAGGGCCAGTTGCACCAACTACAGTTAACAGTCTAATCAACGTAATGCAGTAAATATTTATGAAACTTCCCATACAATTACATTTCGCGAGCGCATAACGGTGACAGATGGTTTGGTGCAACCCACCGACCCTACTAAGTGTGTTAAGTTAAACAGTAACTTACTCCTTGAATCTTGCTTCCAACACTGTATAAGCTAATTCTCTGGTGATACTTCGGCTGTGTCTTCGGCTGATTTCCTGAAAAATAGTTAAATAAGTTTATTAAAATAGCACAGTTTAAGTATATTTAATTGAGAAAGATAATTAATTATCCAACATCGTTAATCTAAAAAAGAACACACACAGGACGCAGGCCATAATTGGACATGAAGTACCAGGCCAAAAAAATCACTTGCTAAACTTATTCAGTGTTGGAAGAAACATCTTTGGACAAAGAAGCATGGCGGTCTTTGGTGTTGTAGGCCAAGAGATCCACTTCGGGTTGTCACGCCAAAGCAGTAAGCAGCAGTAAATACTCACCGGTAAGTTAGGGAAGATAACCTCGTCGATCTCCGTAATGTTGGTGACCGGGCTGTAGTTAGCCTCAAAGTTGTAAGACACAAACACGTTCTTGTCGGGGATGTCGATCGGCACCGCGATTGCCAAAAAAGTCTGCAAGGAAACAGTTTTAATTTAGAAATTTCAGGGGTCGCAGCCAAGATGGCGATCGTTTATCGAAAAATGACAATTGAAAAATATAAATGTAAGTGTAACCTAACATACCACCTAGGTTAGGTTACATTCAACTTTGAACACACGGCTGGCTAGGGGAACGTCTCGGAATTTCGATGTTTTTAAAAGGGCAGTGCGACAGGAAATCAAACTAAAAAAACATTTTTATTTACATAAGAATTCTTTCTCGATAATCAAACGATCTCGTTGAGGCACTTTTTCACTGTAGAAACTACAAAACTAAAAACTCACCCCATAAAGACTGGTTGGTGGAAAGATCAGAGCTCGTTTCTCAATATCACCAGCACTGTAGCAAATAAAACTCCTAAAATAAAACAAAACACTTCGTTTATTAACTTTAAAATCATTGAAAGAACTTATTTGTTTGATATAGAAGGCAAAGCATAATAAGGCAATCTCTACCCAATAAACCTACAAAGAATCATTATAATATACCTACTCGTAGTGTGTGATAATAAATGAATTTTTTGTACAGCACTACCTAAATATGAAACAAGAATTAAAACTGATAAAGAAGAAAACAATAAAATAACTTAACACTTTAAACTCTCGCGTTCTGTTATGTACACATATTTAATTACACAAATGGGTCTACCGCGATATAATTTCATTGTTATTACCTTAAATTCCGACGTTTCTGATCCCGTTTGTATAATTAAATATGTAATAAAATAACTTACCAAAATAAAGTCACCCTAAGCCACTGCATTTTTCAACCAAAAACGGAAAATTCTCAAGCAGACACGTATTTTAGTTCAGTCAATTTAAAAATTTAGAATAGAGCTATAACTGACACTGTCTATATGACACTAACTGGTTTTGACTCTTCTAGTCGCGTATGTGGATCGGTAGACAATTACCTGGGACGTGTTAAATAGAGACAGTTTACTCTAAATGTGGAGCGGTTGGGTTCCGTTTGTCTTTAGTTTTAGAAGGTTTGATTGGTAGTTTTAAGACAAAGTTGAAAAGACGTTATAAGGTACTGTTAAGGAATTTGATTTTGGTGCCACTTTGTATCTTGTAAATTAATGAATATTAGGTATAGGACAACTTTACACAGAATGACCTAGTCCCACAGTAAGCTCAATGATGCTTGAGTTGAGGTATTAGACGACGGTATACAGGGTGATTTCGGGGTTGTGATCCAGAACCACTTTTTCTGACTCTGTAAATGATCCACATTATCATATGGTAGTATTTGATTAAGGGGCCGGTATATGACGTTTTCGATTTAGACCTCACTTTGTAACCATAATTTGTTCAATAAATGTTTAATAATTGCATTAAATTACACGTAAATTTATTCACGAAGTAACCGTGTACCGACTCTTCATGCCATTATATTTTTAATTTGCTGTTATTCTCTACAAATCGACACTAAAAGTATCAAAAAATCAAAATATGGAGTTCCGTTTGAGACAGAAGCAAAACAATTTTGTCTTTGACAGTAATTGAATTATTGTATGATTTTGGAAGCTAGATAATTCAGCTACCAATTTATTATCGATTTATATTTTTACTCACAAAGACAACACAGAAATTCAATCTCAAATGTAAACTTTCGAACAATTTCCATACATTGACGACATCACTCAAAATTCTTCTTCAAGTCAGATGCCCGTTGGGGCCACACCGGAGCACACGTGTACTTCTTCAAATGAAAATGACAGCTTGATTTTCTTGCTTTTGACAATTATATTGACATTAAAACATATACGCACACGAGAGTATGCTTTCTCGTAGATAAATTGTATTTAAAAAAATAGGGTACATAAATATCAGCTCGTGTCTCATTTAAATTTGATTTGCTGTTATTTACGGGTCATTATTGTTGAAAACCGCAGTAAACTATCTTAAAACAATACGATTACAGTCGAATTTAAGTATTATGTTCCTTCAAAACTCGCTTAAAATGAAAAAAAGTTTAAAGACCCCACTTTACTGATTGGGATCAATTTTTATTATGCTGGTATCATTTTGCGTCATTTTAAAAACGTATTTGACTTCTGTATGTCAATGAATTTTGATGACAACTGTAATCTTGTATTATATAATAGAACTTTTATCTTAAAATATTGCCTATTAACAGGAAGAGTTATGTAATTCGTATAAGTAATACCTGAAAGTCTTGTACCAAGATCTGTAATACCATGGATTGCGACGAATAAATTATTATGATTATGCCGTTCGTTCCGTCTATATGTATAATGCGTGTACGTGCTGTTCTCTGAAAATCTTCAAGAAAAAATAACGGCTAGACCAGCACTATGTACTAGCAAGTTTTTGCGGCTTTGGAGACCGAGATGAAGCTTACAGGCCAATTAGCGCTGTGGCCTGGTTATTGTTATGTATACCTATGTATCGAATGTTTTATAAATTAACTATAAAAAGCAATGTTTTATTTCGATTAGGTCTACATTTTGTGCATATTGCATATCTAAAGTATTTTCGTACTAAACTTGAAACTTTCGTTGAAACTAAATAAAATAATTATTCCAAATGTACAGTCACCTGCAATTTATGTTACACAACGAAGGCCGCAAAAATATCTGACACGATCTTATTTGTAGAACCATAAGAGCATGTCACATATTTTTGCGGCCTTCGTCATTACTCATTATCACCAACTTTGCCCGCTTTTTTTTAACACGAATTTCTCAAAAAAAATCACATATGACTTTTGTTTGGTCAGCACGTCCATTGTGATCAAACGCATCAGTTTATGTGAAGAAAATTTTTTTTATCGTGTTTTTACCCATTTTTTGCGTTTTAGAGGGCGGGCAAATAAAAAATATCCGGGGTTTTCGCCAACATTGCCCACGTCAATTTGGTATTCAAATACAGCTCGTATGATGATGATGTCTAAGGTTCACTTAAAGGTTTTGGGCAATCCTACCATTCCCTGTTAATAACTTAGCGATAAGTATCAAAACTTTTAAATAAATTTGCTGGGCAATGTTGCCTACCCGTTTTTGCCCATTTCCAAATAAGGCTCGCCTAAGCATTTTACAAAGGCTAGGGTTGTCACTTTTGAGAAAATCTGTTACAATAGTTTAATGGCCAAAAATATGATTTTTGTTGTGTTTTCATTCGTTAACGGGATAAAACATCTAAATAAAGGATAAAAAGACAAATTAAATACAGTATATATTTATAAACTTATTTTAGTGTACAAACATAACCTTCTTTTACTTGCGAAGTTGGGTAAATTAGATGAAAGTGACAACCCTAATAATCCGTTTTTGGTGGTGGGCAATGTTGGTATGGATGCCAAATTACCGGATTACTTTGCCCACCGCTAAAACTTTTGTGTATTTAGGCCTTTTTCGTTTAAATCTCAATAGACATAATCTATGCTTCATGTGTTATAACTGAAACCCGGAAATATTTGTCAAAGGGTTCTCAATTTTTTCTACTTGCATTCATTATTTATCAATTTTTTGCCCGCCGAAATATACCCTATATTAGACAACACGCTCAAAATTCCCAAGTCAAGTTATGCACAAGTTTGGCATATACTTTGTCAGAAATATAACCTATTTTCTACTAAAAACAGCAGGGTGGCCATAACTATTATCAATTTTTCTACATTAACGAATTTGTTTAAAATTGTCGTTTTGGGCAAAGTTTGCCTGGAGGCAAAGTTGGCGCTAATGACGTAACATATTATTGCAGGTGACTGTACATAAATGTTTCGGTGATTTTGAGATTATTTTCCAGGTTAGTTTACTAACAATCAAGTTATGCTTATACCGATTTCGTGAACGTATAAGTAGTAAGGTACCGCTATTGTTTAGCGATACCGATTATTTTTGAAGGTAAAACTATACCGGTTGAAATATAAAGATATTAAAATCACAGCAGGGTCAACCATTTTTTATAGGTGTACCTAAACCATCATTGGCCGAGCGTTAGCAAAGGTCTCCGTTTCAGCTTGGGCAAAAATGCTTTTGTATGTTCTCCTTTGCAGATCACATTTCTCAACTGATTCTCGTGAAAATTTGTAAGCAGGTTCGATAGAACTATTCTGTTTCGCTTTATCCGCCAAAATGGAATTGCCACCCTGCTGAAACTTTATTTATTTAAATTCCTATTGAATGGATTTTGCACCTTATGAAAAACCGTATAGAGTAGTAAATAACATTTTACATCTGACTTAATGACATCTTGTTTTATTCGCTTTAATTGTACAAAACGCGTATCTCGACAAAGCAATATTAGGTAGTAAAACAGTCAACAATCAAATGAATTAAATAGGTACGTCACGTGTGACATGAACAGACAAGGAAAGCAAGATTAAATGCATTGTTTCTCTTTCATCTTTAAATGGAACGCTTTTACCCTCAAAGGAGGCTAGTGGTCAATACTAAACTAAAAGTCCAATCTTAAAAAAACATGATGGGTCACTGACCTGTCCCAGTAAAGTGAGGTAGTGTGCGTGAAGTGCGCTTGTGTGTGAAATGGGGTAAATTGACAGAATCTGATATTTTACCCACCGCTACCGTCGCCTTAAAAGATAATTACTTGAATTATTCTTATTTTTCAAGTAAAATTAATGTTATACTAAGTAATTATGGTCACCCTATGACTTTTGACATACCTACGCTGTATGGAAAGCGACGAGACGTCACATTGAGTAGGGTCACCAAATTGTATGCAAAAATGTTTTTTCCCACTTGCCATCTGGAAAATAATCATCATTATTGGTGATAAACAATAATTAACAACATCATAAGGCTCATCTTTGGATTCTGTATGATGTCTGGCTCTCTTGCTCCACGACCCCGAAATCACCCTGTATATAAATACTTAAATAAATAGAAAACATCCATAATTTATAAACAAATATCTGTGATAAGCAAACAAAGAAATTGCCCTTATCAGGATTCGAACCCGGGATCAGGACCTTCTGCTTCGTAGACAAGGTTACTACTCACCAAGCTAGGAATCCGTCTTATAAGGAGCAAAAATGTTTGTGCTGTTACAGAAGTTAAGACAGACTTAAGCTTGTATTTTTATAGGTTATCTACACATAAAGGATGACTCACGCTAGCAAAGCACCACGTGATCACCGCTCAGCCGTCACAGAAAATGACATGTCGGACGCCTCGGTCCGGGCACGGCCCGTTCTAGCGTGAGTCATCCTTAAGTCCAATACATACTTAAATTATATTGTTTTAAATATAATGATACCAAAGAAAGGTTAAGGAAAGGAAAAGGTAAGGTAAAAGTCGATAGGTCAGCGTATCTATCAACTACAACTATAATAATTGAAAATGAATAAAAGTCTCCCAAAAAAGCCAATGTCCTAAAACTAAGACGAACAATAAAATTCCACCCACATCACTTTCCGCTCTAATACCCAAAAACCAACATAACATTTGCATTTCAAAAACTACTCACACCCGGATTCCAATCACAATACCATTCACACAAGAACCAGGCGTGAATTTATTTGGCAAAACCGACGGCAAATTTATATTGGCCGGGCTCATAAATTGGCTTTATGTCGTCTTGACAGATGTAATCTCAGAATTTACGTAATTTTCGTGACAGAAGCCTCTTGGCGTCATTAGGACGAATGTACAATTGTACATGTGCTTACATGACATTAGTGAGAGCGTTAATATGACAAGACGTGTAAACAAATAAATGTGTGATTTAAAAGTGGAGTGACGAGCGACGTGTGCTCGTGGGGCTTAAGGCAATTTTCGCTCCTTCACGAAGTATAAAGTACGAATTATATACCTGCTTGTTTTATGTTCAAGAACTTCTTGAACTGTCGATCAAAATCTCCCAACTGTGATCAAAAATTAACTCGAAAATCTCAGATGTGACTTTCATTTTAATTTCGAAGCTCTAAGGCAAAAAAAAATCATAAATGAAAGAAAAAACTTTGACAACACCAAAAACAAAACTAGTACTAAAACTTATCATTTTATGAAGAGGTCACTTCTGAATGAGATTGGCTCAGGACTGGGATAAGTGGCGTACTCGAAAATGGGCCTATGCTCTGCAGTGGGCGATAAAAGGCTGATATGATGATGATGATATGAAACATACTTAACTACGCATTGGAATTATGGATCACAGGCCAACCAACTAAAAATTTGCATCAAGTTACCTTGTCACTCTCGTGCATAAAATGCAACGAAAATGATGAGAATTCATCATCAGTCTACAAGCTGGTGTAATAAAAATTGTTTTTACTAAAACTGAAACTAAATCATCACTCAGTTCACGCGTCGACACCAAGCCATTGTGGTTAAACCCCGCTAAACCTATCAAAGGCCTTTCAACTCGAAAGCCAATTTTTATTCTATTTCATCACAAAACACTCAATATAGTTTTGCAACTATTCAATCCGCTTTGAATAGAGTTGGCACTGAATAGCGTATATGAGATACAGTTTGCAATTTAGATTAAAAAAGCACTTTGAAATATTTTGTAAGTAAGTCTTATATCCAATTACAAGTTTACATGGAGGCCAATTCCTACATACATACTGTAGATGTCATCATGATGTCATTTAGTCATCATTCGCACGTGAGTTTCGCTCGCACCAGTACATGCACGGTCAAGTACAAGAGAAACGTACGAATGATATTGAGTGTATTGATATCAAAGTGTAGGTTCGAATTGGCCTCTAGAAACGTCACTTTTGACGCAGACTACACGAACATTACTGCCAGCTGCATTACTACATTACTACGAATTATATTGCTGCCGCAAATCTCAAAAATTCGGGCAGATATTTACAACGATTTGGAAATTTGCGGCAGTCATGTCCCGCTGCAATATTACTGTAGTAATGCTGGTGTGAATTACAAATGGTGTTGAAACTCTAGCTTCATGGTGTCCCAGCGCGCACAAGTTGTTCGCAGAAATCGCGAAGCCTCTGGTTGATGTAACTGGTGACCGAAGAGCTGTCGGCTACCTCGCACAACGCATCAGCGTTGCAATACAGTGAGGAAATGCCGCCAGCATCCTTGATACAATGCCTCAAAGGGCCTGTTTTAGATTTAAGCTAGTTAATTTCGTTTAGTAGTACCAAATGGTGGCTTACAAATTGTAAGGGGTCACGGTATACCGCGTCGGAGATGGCGGGACGAGCTTGACGTCTTTGACAGAGACTGGTGAGAGACTTCCGAGGACAGGGATACGTATTTGGAAGAATAAGAGGGAGGCCTTTGCCCAACAATGGGACAATATTGGCTCATAATAGTAAAATGCTGGTGTAGTCTGAATCCAAACGAAACGTTTCAGTGTTCGTGTTTCAGTTGCAGCGAGCTCAGTGGTTACAATTCGTGTAAAGCGTTCCATGGATTAAGGAAGCGTGCTATCGGGAGGAGCTCTAAATATTTGCCGGTCAATCGCACGAGCCGACGGCAGAACTTGCTCGCTGAATTTTGCACTGCACCAAAAAAAAATGTTTGCAGAATAATAACAAAATATTTGGTACTACTTACACAACAATCTGTTACAAAGTCGGTTGTATAGGACAGTGTTTTTCAAACTGTGGGTCGCGACCCCCAGGGGGGTCGCGGCACTTGTCCAAGGGGGTCGCGAAGCTCAGCTTTGAAAGAAACTTATGGAAAGCAGATTTAATTTTATTTAACTTACAAATAATCCAATCCTTTAAAATTTAATGGTCGTTAACGTACATATCAATAAAACAAATTATTATTAGATAGGTAAACTGTATTTATTACACAGTTAAATAAGTTATAAGATCTGTTAGGCCAGTCAAATTAGATTTTTTCCAGGAATTTATACCCAGCAAGTTGGAAATCGTCTTAATATCTTCATTTGGTTGTAAATTATTGTAATCCGAGTTTGCTCTATTAATTCCAGGAATTGTGGAAAAATTTTTGCTCTTTTTCAGTTTTTTGCTTGTAGTTCAAAAACGGTACGTCCGACAGATAATTTGCTCTAATCGTGATAAAAATTGTTATCTGAGGATCCGAAAAGTACCTTAATATGAATTAGTAGTCAAACATTGTAAAAAATGGCCGCCACTTTGAATTTGTTTTTTTTTTGTAAAATCGTGTTAAAATCCGATTTTTTTACCAGTGTCTGATCCACAACAACCTTGCTTGGTAGTGACATTAATTTTGACGGTGGGTTCCTTCTACATTGAGTGGTTTTGTCAATCCAAGGTGAAATGTATGTCCCAGGGCTTCTAAAATTTATCTACACCTCCTGGGATGGAGCAAACTCAGATTATTCGCATTTAGGACCAAATGAAGGTATTAAAAAGATTTCCGGCTTGCTGGGAATTAACTTAACTTTATCTTAAATTACTTAAGTCGTTTATATACGGATTTTTGCTCCCGTGATAAAAAAAATCGGGCAAGTGCGAGTCGGACTCGCGCACAAAGGGTTCCGTACCATATAAAAAAAAAACAAAAAAAAAGCAAAAAAAAAACGGTCACCCATCCAAGTACTGACCACTCCCGACGTTGCTTAACTTTGGTCAAAAATCACGTTTGTTGTATGGGAGCCCCATTTAAATCTTTATTTTATTCTGTTTTTAGTATTTGTTGTTATAGCGGCAACAGAAATACATCATCTGTGAAAATTTCAACTGTCTAGCTATCACGGTTCGTGAGATACAGCCTGGTGACAGACGGACGGACGGACGGACGGACGGACGGACGGACAGCGAAGTCTTAGTAATAGGGTCCCGTTTTACCCTTTGGGTACGGAACCCTAAAAATACCATCCTATAAAAATAAATACATATATGTAGAGTGCGTCCTAAAACGCATATGTAACTGAGTGAATGATAGAAAGGTGCGTTCGAAACACTGGTCTGTAGTTCCAAATTTGTTAGAGTCTGTGCGCAAAGAGAAGAGCCGATGGCATCCCATACATTTCACGACTCTTCTCTTTCCGCACATGTGCAGTCTGCAGACTTCACATAGACAGAAAAACGTAGAAACGGGGTTAGGGGGGTCGCGAAAAAAATTTAGTGGTCATAAAGGGCCGTGACACCATAAAGTTTGAAAAACACTGGTATAGGATATTGAGCAAAATTTATTTCTTAATTACTTTTCAGTTTTCTGCCCTTCATACTTCAATGCTGCAAAAAAAATGTCAATGATTCTGGAGATTGATATTAAAATTGACATTTCACAAAGTAATGTAGTCGGCAGTAATACTAATTCGTCAGCTACGAATGCTGAAAGGTAAAGCTTATATAGTATTTGGTATAAGTTAAGTATATAGTCAAAGTATCTTAAGAGGCCCACAGATTACCAGTTTGCCGGACGATATCAGCCTGTCAGTTAAACGCAAAATTTAACAGCTCTGAACAACTGACAGGCTGATACCGTCCGGCGAACTGGTAATATGTGGGCCTCAAGATACTTTGACTATAATTATACTGTATAATATTTATAGGTTCACAAACATACCTCAAATATTTATTAAAGTTTATTTTATTCGCCTTAAAATGTTTTCAGTACTTATTTTGTGATAGGTTTCAATTTTCTCTCGGAGTTGAAGAGTAAATAACAGACGCTGCATCTGACTCGCTGATGCTTATTTGTCCGAATCGCAAACTGACCCCGTAGCGTAGCATCGATATAATGAAGCCGAAATTCTGCTGGCTCACTGTTGACCACAGCCGATGTTACTGGGTTTTGGTGAAATAACTGGCATTTTTTATTGGAGTTTTTAATATAGCCGTTTATGTTTTAAGGTTTTTATATTTGTAAATGGGATTCGATTGGGATTTATAATAGGAGTTATATAACATTTAACGAAAATTTTACATTTAGAAGTGAAGTTTACAAAATATATTTTAAATTTATAAAATTGGCAGTCAAGTTAGTCAGCCGGAGATATTTAAAGCAGTCGTTTACGGTACTGTAAAACAATAACTTATCTGCCTCGTATAACATGCCCTTTATGTACCTATGCAAATTGATGTTATTGTTATTGTTCTTAAAGTGATTTTGTTTGGACGCAGATTTATGATAATTATATTTGATGGATATTCTTAGAGAAAATTGGTGTCCGTGGCCTTTTAGAAAACCAATATAACAGTATGATGACGATTTTAATTAAATAAGTGCTGTAGTGAAGGAAAACAAGTAGGAAAGCGGACCCTGGCAAAGGCAGGGATAACGCAAGGTAAAAGAAGAATCGGGCTGTATTTCGCCTCATAGAGACAGTTTAATAAGACTGCAAGTTGATATTAATTGAAGAGTTGTTCTGTTTTGACTGATATGTAGTCAAGTGGGCTGATCGGGCAGTAACGTAGATACTTGGCGCAGTCATGCAGGATCCCGCGGTACTCCGCCTCGTAAAAACAGTCCTCTACATCTGTCTCTTCCAAAGACGTTGAAGGCCTGAAAGTTGTAAAACTGTGATAAATATTTAGTGCTATATTAATGTTTAAAACGGCCAAATAGTCGTATGTATTTAATTTAATTTTAAATATGTTGAGGAAACTGTAGGTACCTACAAGTTAACTACCTTTTCACTAAGTTAAACTTAGAGGATATAACCAACGGAGACGCCATGTCTATAATTTTCGGTACAAAATAGTCGGCCGTTTTTTGCGGGGGAGGGGTACATCAAATGTATACGTAACGTAAACATAGCCATGTCAGATAGACGTCAGTCCATACATGTGGCTGACCATTGGCCGCCTATTTTCGACAGAGGGGAACGCGTTAGTGACCACTCCATTTGGTTATATTCTCTAAGAAGTTAAATGACAAAACAAATAAAATCAATCATTTAGGAGTAGTGAACGAAGTATATATAAAAAATCGCCAGAAAATAAACGCAGAATAGATCTAAATGTAAAAATCAGCATACCGCTCATGGCATACTGAATAGACTTACGTGAGTGCAAGATGCAGGAGGTCTCCTAAAACGCCATTATGCGTCAACTGAGAAGTGGCCGCCTCGCAGATAGCCCTTAACAGGCATGCACGACCTGGAAACCTGTTCCTGAGAAACGAAATTATTATTTGTTGGATTGTTCAGAAAAAACGAGTTTGAAGAATCGTCATCAAGGAAGCGCTCGCGAGGCTCGAACCATGAGCACAATTCAAACTTGCATGGTGAGTTGGTGACATCTAGGGTAAATGTGGGATAGATGCTATAGAGGGATAGATGCCCAAATTTGCACATAGCTACTTGTGCGAATTCAACGCTTGCAATTCTTTTTTTATTTGTAAACTTACTCCTTTCCCCCTTCTGGTTAATGACAAACACTTCGCTCAAATGGACGTATTGTGATTTATTGCGAAAAACTATTTTACACCGCGACAGATTAGGGTAAATGTGGGATAGTTAGAAGATAAGCATTTAAAAATCTTATAACACAGTGTTAGTTTGTATACTCATTAATAAACAATATTTTCAAAGTAGCTTGATATTATTTGTTTTATTTGTATACTATCCCACGAATCAAAATATCATCGCGGCATCTAACCCATACAGTTGGCATCTATCCCCATCCGAAGGACCTTTTTATTTTGTTTATAACTAAAGTAATAAAACAAATAATATCAAACTACCTTGAAAATATTGTTTATTAATGAGTATACAAACTAACAATGTGTTATAAGATTATAAATGCTTATCTTATGTATTTTATTTACCTTTTTCAAAAAGTATGGCAGCCATCCCACATTTACCCTATGCATTTAAATGATGCCAGTCGCTCGTACTTGTCCGTACATGTATTAGCGTGACTATAAATTGGCCTCCATGTCGGTAACGCTTTGACCACACTGGAGTTGCTACCGCCAATAGGCTGCTTTGTTAACGATCAGATACTTATCTACTACCATCATGATATAAACAGGGCTTACTTTTCCAACATTGCTTCGATGGAAGTGTACAGTAATCTTCTAGTCAACAACTCATTCGAGCCATCGGCACTGCGTTTATCTTCACTTCTGCCCCACTGTAAAAATAATAAGGTATTTTTTGAGCATGTCATAATTTGAACCTTTTGAAATATTTCCACCACATTAATTTCATAATAAAGAACAGACGCTTCCTGTTGACATATCTATTGAAATAGAAAGGTCAACAGGCGGGTCAGTGTACGAAAATCTATGTGGAACGCGTCTCTTCTTTAGTAAACAAAGCCAGCATCTTATTTGATTTGTCATGGGTATGACGTACCTAGTTACATGATTATCACATCGTCAGGTGACAACCAAAACTCACTAATTACTAAAAATAACAAAACAAAAATCAACCTTGAATTGGTACTAATACTGTTCACTATGACTATGAACTTGTAGTGGTAATTAGTGAGTTTTGGTTGTCACCTGACGACATGTGTGGTCTATTGCCATTCGTTATAGGTGTCTGATCTGATTTTTTGAATTATTTGAATACCTAATTCAAAAAGAAAATAGTTTTATATTACTAAAGTAGCCACAACTTACCGCAACATCACCAAGCAGTGGTTCAAAGTATGTGGCGTTGGCAACGTTATAATAATTCGCTTCGTAGAACCACGCCACGCTCGTCGTCGTATCTGGATGCAGCGGGACGGACACCGTCGCGAATATCTGCAAATTTAGACACCACCATCATTACAAAGTCATGAAGTTGTCATATCGTGAAGTTGGGATCTCGACAGAGTGTGAATTTTAATTCTTTTGTGCTGAGCATTCCGACTGAACATTTAGCGACCTTCACCAAGGAGGAGTTTAGGCCGAACAGTGTCAAGTTCCGGCGGTTCCGCGGCCGGCTCCCTGACAGTGCGGAGTTGCGAACTGGATCGCAGCCATAATTTGTGTTTTTTAGTTTTAAGATATAATTTATAATAATATGTATGCTAGTTTTAAGGTATTTATTTATGGGCCAGTAGTTGCCTGAAAATAAATATTTTCATTACTTTCATTCATTCATTAATGATCATCCTCCCATATCATTATCATCACCATAATATTTTTAAACACCGGTCTAATCGCTCGTTACTAACTGAACTACCGAAGCTTACCACAGGGCCTACCGCGAACCACGTTCGACGTGTTGCCTATGTCACACTTACGTACAAATTCACAAGTGCGACAGAGAGGCAACATGTCGAACGTGGTTCACGGTAGGCCGTCAGAACGTGCTAAGTAATTTGTCCATTCCTGCCTTCTGTTTACATTAATTACGCTCAGTTATTTCTGATTATATTTGCAATTGTTGTTTTTAGTCAGGTATCTACCTAAAGTAAAAAAAAAATGGATAATAATATCAAAATATACTCACTCCATATTGTGTCGACGAGGTAAACAGCAAATATCTCTTTTGTCTGTTGTTTACTTTCGAAAATCCTCTGTCCAAGTTAAACAGAACTAAATAACTGAAAACAAACAAAATATTAACTACAACAAAAATAAATTTTTCTACATTTCTAAACCTCGATGTTTTATTACAATGTTGTTAGAAGAAACTCAAACTGTAAGTACAATGTTTATACATCAACATTTCCACATGAAGAACAAGTTAAAAATATACGTACACCACCCAATGGCAATAAATCCACATCTTCTATTAATATAACAGACAGTTTAAAATGGTGATTGACAGGAAATTACTGTCCAAAATCTGACGGCGTGTTCGACCCAACTTAATGAACGTTTGACGTCTTATTTGTGTTCACAATTTGTGATCATTCCTTAATGCTCGTACAAACTAAGCCAACGAACTAAAAAAATCATACATGCTTGGGAAACGAAGCCATGTTCGCACTGAGTGATTTCGTTTAATTTCTACTCTGTGGTAGCAAAGTCTGTACGCGCAGTAGTTGAGATAGTTTGTCAAGTAAGTGTAAATTGGTTGACGGGACTTGTGTTTGGTGTTGCACATAGAGGTTGTAATCAAAGACGAAAGTCCCAGCGGCTCCGCTCGGAGCCACCATTGGAACAAACAGTAACACTATTAACTGTCCATCGGTGGACCGTATGCCTCTTGTAATAAGGTTTACGTACTGTCAGTTAACAGATGTGGGCGATGGTACGAGAAGAGAAAGCGAGCACTCGTAGGAAAGCTTAAGGTTTGCCGGTCACGTTCTAGAGAGGACTTGTAATTTAGCCATCACGATCCTCAAGTATGTTAAGGGGTGAAGCTGCTTGGACGTGGATTCAAACGATTTTCTGGTTGATTCGTTTTTCATTATTTAAAAAAATTAAATGTTTTTGTAGTATTTTAGACGCCTAAGACTCACTTGTGGTTAAAACAATAGTTTAACGGTTTAACCCAGGGGTCTCCAAACTTTTTTACCTGAGGGCCATATTGCGCCTCAGAATTTTCGCACGGGCCACGGCACACAGCATTTCGGCGCTGGGGGGGGTGTATCTGGTTGCTGCTGTTAGGGCTGTGAACACCTGGAGCCTGGCTCCCGCGGGCCGGATTGGAACGCTGTTGGCGGGCCGGATTGGAACGCTTCGCGGGCCGGATTTGACCAGCGGACCGGAGTTTGGAGAGCCCTGGTTTAACCGATTAATCCCGGGTTAGTGGAATACTGCAAGTGGGCTTATTAAGTATTATAGTATAGTGACTTCAAACAAACAAACAAACAAAATTTACTTTATTCATGTAGGCCTAGCAACAAGCTCTTATGAATCGTAATTAATCTTAATCTAATTATCAGAGCAATTTATTGATGTTAATATTATTCCATAATAAAATTGGATTATTATACATATCAAATTTAACACTAAAAATTTCACAAAAGGATCGTCAAACATTAAAAAGATTGTATAAAAAAATACTAGTCTAGAATTTCTAGAATAAAATCTAAATGTCAAAAAAAAAGCATAAGTAACAAAAGAAGTAGATAGTATTACATCGGAATATCCATTTCCTCATCAATAATCAAATATACCTAATAAATAAATAATCATTTCGAATAACAATTAATCCCACGTTGTAATATCATTCATGTAGTCTTGTGTGGTATAATAAGCTTTAGAAATAAGTTTACGCTTTACATAATTCTTAAATTTATTAATAGATAATTCAGTAATATGGTTTGGAAGTTTATTATAAAATCTTACACAATTACCCATGAATGATTTTTTAATTTTATGGAGCCGAGTGAAGGGCACTGCGAGCTTATGTTTATTTCTAGTATTAATATTATGAATTTCACAATTTTTCCTAAAATTTACAATATTTTTATGTACATACAGAATATTGTCATAAATGTATTGACAGTGCACTGTCATTATGTCAATTTCCTTAAATTTATCTCTAAGTGAGTCTCTATGGTTCATTTTGTATATTGCTCGAATAGCCCTCTTCTGCAGAACAAAAATGGTATTTATCTCTGAAGCACCGCCCCACAGTAAAATACCATATGCCATAATGCTATGGAAGTAACTAAAATATACTAATCGAGCTGTTTTCACATCAGTTAACTGACGGATTTTGCTCACTGCAAAAGCTGCAGAGCTCAGTCTATTCGAAAGAGTAGCAATATGGGGACCCCACTGGAGTTTAGAATCTAAAGTTATACCAAGAAAAACTGTACTATCAACTAATTCCAATTCCTCATCCTTCACAATGACACTTGTTTGCACATGCCTTACGTTACTACTAGTGACAAACTTAATACATTTAGTCTTTTTCTCATTTAACAGTAAATTATTAACATTGAACCAATTTACTACTTTTGAAATAGCATTGTTTACATCATTGTAAGCTTGTTGCTGTCGTTTGACTTTGAAAATAAGTGAGGTGTCGTCTGCAAACAATACTATATCATGGTGGGTCTTAACAAGGAATGGCAAGTCATTTATGTAGATAAGGAACAGGAAAGGCCCCAATATTGACCCCTGTGGTACACCCATAGAGACCAATGACCCAGGTGATCGCTGTCCATTCACATCGACCCTTTGTATTCTGCCATTTAAGTAGGACTTAAGTAAATTCAGTGCCGATCCTCTAACTCCGTAATAATAAAGTTTCCTGATTAATGTTTCATGACAAACACAGTCGAAGGCCTTAGATAAATCACAGAAGACACCTAAAGCATCTCGTGACTCCTCCCAGGCATCGAAAATATGCTTAATTAGCTCAACACCAGCATCGGTTGTTGAGCGACCCCGTGTAAAACCAAACTGCTTATTATGCATCAAATTATTAACGTTAAAATGTCGTACTAATTGAGAAAGAACTAATTTTTCAAAAATCTTGCTAAATGTTGGTAGCACAGATATCGGTCTAAAGTTAGTGAGGTCAGAGCTGCTACCAGATTTAAATAAAGGAATTACTTTACTATGTTTCATTAGATCAGGAAACTCGCCGCAATCAACACTGTTGTTAAATATAACTACCAAGTCAGGCGCTACAATTTCTACTAAGGATTTGACAGCATGGACAGAGACTCCCCAGAGGTCATTAGTTTTTTTGACATTAATTGATTTAAACGCCTTTATTACATCTGAGGTACAAACATGTTCAAAATGAAGGTCTCCACAACACTCTGGAGCGTTATGTTTTAATAATGTAACAGCAGATGAGGGTGATGAATTTAAATCCTTAGTTGTGGATACTGGTACCTCGGTGAAAAATTTTTCAAATTCTGTAGCTACTTCTAAATTGGAATCTATAATTTTGTTATCAATGTTTAGTTTAAGTTCTTTAATTGTATGTTTCGAGCGACCAGTCTCCACATTTATAACTTTCCAGGTTGCTTTAACAATGTCGGAACTACTTTTTATTTTCTGACTTAGATAATTTCGCTTAGCTATATGACAATCTACTTTAAACTTCTTCGAATACTCCTTCACATGTTCTTTAAATTCATCACTCTGATTAAACCGCCGTTCCTCATATAAGGCATACAGTTCACGTCTTCTTTGATGTAAGTCCGCAGTAGCCCACTCACTAAAAACTGATGCACCACTAACTACGACCGATTTTGAGGTGAATATCGCATTATAATGATCCATAAAAGTGTGAAAGAATGAATTATACATACTATTAGGACTCATATCGGAAGACAAAAAGGGTAGCGCCTGAACTAAACTTAGCTTCATTCTTTCCACGCGGTCTGAGGTTACTGGTACAAAAGTTATTTGTTTTCTCATGGTATTTTTCCTTAATGCCTCAAATACCATTAATTGACCTAAGTGGTCTGATTCTAAATTGCTGATAACTTTTTTAGCAATAGGAAAAATATCTGTGAAAATATTATCTATGCAGGTTGCACTAGTAGCAGTCACTCTAGTGGGCTCCATAAACATGTGGTTGAGATTACAAGATTTAAAAAGATTCAATAATCTACAAGACATTGTTGAATTTTCCATAATATTTACATTAAAGTCGCCGCATATAAGCAATTTCTTACTAGAAGATGATATTTTAAGTAGGGCAGATTCCATTATGTTTTCAAATAATTCAAAATTACTTAATGGCGGCCTATACACACAGACAACAATAAATTGCTCTAATTCTACTGCACTTAGTTCTATAGTCCGTTCAACAGACATGGATACAATGTCCTTACGTTCCTTAAATTTTAACTGACTATTTAGTATAATTAATGACCCACCATGTATGGAACTAAGTCTGGTGAACGAACTTCCCGCCTGGTGATTATTAAATTGGGGCATTAATTCATTATTATTTAACCAATGTTCAGTAAGACATAAAATATCAATATTAAAATCATTCAAAAAAAGTTCTATCTGTAAATTTTTTCCTCTAATACATTGAATATTTTGATGCACCAGGTGGATATACTTTCCATGTTTGCAGTATTTTTCATTATATTTATTTAAAACTAAATTGCCAGAGACAGAATCTTTTGTCTTAACAGCTAGTTTAAATCTATTAAATCATTGGTTATGACTGGAACCAATTCCATGTTCATACTGGGCTGCTCAATAGGAGCTACCAAATTCTTGGCAGAAATGTCAAGTAAATATGATAGCGATAAAGCTATTTGTCTTTTGTAATAATTTGAAAGGCAACACTTGCCTTTAGTCAAAAACACCATAGGCATATGGTATTTACTAACAAAATTGTTAGTGTCAATTATGCTAAACTTACTACTATATGTACAAAGATTATATAGAGATATATTTAACTTATGTCTAGTGGTATTTTCTGCCTCTGACATTTGCTCACAATAGGGGAATGTGAAAAAAATAATTTCATGCACTGCAAGCGAGTTTAACTGTTCAAAGTATTTAATTAAATTATTTTTGTTCACATTACCCCTATTCCCCATAAGAATAAGCAGTGTTGTCTTAGAATGAATATTACTGTCATTTAAAATTTGTTTTAAAATATTTTCAAAGCTACTGTGAGGCAGACAATTGCTGATTGTACTAAGTCCCTTTAGGTAAAAGCTTAAAAATGAGCTCATATTGCTTCCAATTTCATCAGAATACATAATAACATTAGGTTTAGGTGTGCTTTGTTGTGTAGTGTGGAAGGAGCTATTATCATTTACATGCTGTTGTGGTAAACCGTCACACAGGCTTAGGTCGAGTAAACTGGTCGACGAATGTTCAGTCACTTGCTTACAAGTACATGACTGAGCATTGGTCAGTGACTCAAACCGTTCTGAATTAAGCTTAATCTGGGATATTAAATCATCCATGGCCAAAGAATATTCATTAATCACCTTTTTAGAACTCTCATTTATTTTTTCTAAGGATTCTATGGAATCCTCCAAACTCTGATTTTTTAATTTTAAAGTCTGTGTGTCGGTTTCATATTGCAATTGACTATTTTCTAACTGGGCAGAATATAAATCTAACTTATCCACTAAATTAACATTAATTTTACAAAATCGCAATTTTTTAAAAAACAATTTATTTATTTTTGACAAGTTTTGGTTTTTTTTTATGAGTCTATTTAATTTAATATATTTCTTTAGTTTGTTCCCGCTGCAATTTACTAACCTTGGTGTGGTAGTATCATAGGCTAAATCTGTAGTGGCCACAAGGTTTTCAATTGGTGCGGTAACCAACTGAGAGTCGGGCCGGACCAGTTCTTGGAACAAGCTCTGAGAGTGTGCCGCTGCTGCATTGTGTTGGGCCTCCTGTAGCTCATAGATTTGTTCGTGGGCGTCGTGCAGTGCTCTCTCCAATGAGTTGATGTCCTTCAGGGCCTGCTCATACGCAGCACTACACTCAGTGAACCTGTCAACCGTCTCCTGAAGCCGGGCCCGCTCTGAATTTACATTATTGTAGTCAGCTTCTAATGAGCAAAGTTCCTTTTTAAGCTTATCATTGCTACTAAGTACTAATAATAGTTCCTTCTCACTGTCTTCCCTTTCACTGAGCAATTGAGCACAAGATTCCTTGGATATTTTCAACTCCAGCAAGGTAAGTTGGAGTTTATCAGTCTCCTGCTGGCGAGCCGCTGCGGCTGCTCTGCGGGTAAGCATTGTAGACAGTTTTGCAATTGAAATTAAACCCAAAAATAAACAAGGAATCGCTCACTCAAGCTAAGTGATATTTAGGTACGTACTTACGTGAAATAGTGACGATTGACTGTATCTACACTGCGTTCTAACCCTGTACAATGATCAACGCTTTATTATAAACACATTTAGTAAATATTAGTGATGAAAAAAAACCCAGAAAGGATTCCAAGGCGAACGCAGGTTTCAAACTTATAACCTGTAACGGCTACAAATCTGAGATATTACAAGACACTAGTAAACGTCACTAAAGCACTTCACTTATTATGTATACATAAAACTTAATGTTAAAACTATTTGATTCACACTTTTAATGCTTAATATTACATGAAATATGTGACGTCCCACGGTCAAAGGTACCTTATGGCGGGTATGGAGTTATGCATACCCCAGTAATCTACAATAAATAAGCTATCGATAACACAAAAGATCAACCTTCTAGGTTGCGTAGTTACAGAGATATGATTTTTTGAAAATAATGTTGTGAAATGAGCAACTTTACGATAGAGAAGTTTTAAGTTTAGCCGCCTAAAAAACTATGTTCCTGAAGTAAGTTACATAGTTGACTACAAATAATAATGCCTTATATATCTGAGATTAAAAAAATATTGCGACTTGTTCTGTAATGCAAATAGAAACTTTTGATATCGGCTGATTTATGTGTATACTAACCAATCTCTTGAAAATAAAGTTTTATTTCATTTTCACGATTGATTGCAATGAGCTCTCAAGATTTAAATTTTATCTATTAGAAAACGACACTGACAGACAGTTTAAGCAAAAAACAATACCGATTTAGAGGTGAAAATGTATTTTCTGACTTTTTCATATAAAATCACAAAATTGAATATTTTTACTTTTAATGTGACACACAATCAATTTTTCTGAGCACATATGAAAGAAATTCTGTCATTCAAATGAAATAAATCCTAAAACCCCAACTAAATACTATATTTAACCCCTTATGCCACTTTAAACTTACATAACAATAACAGTATTTGCTCCATACATTTACGAAAAGGTACCTTATGGAAATAAATCTAATAATACATCACTACAAAATATCAATCATATTATAGTTTATCTTTTATGAATAGAAAATATTAATTTACATTAAACTGCCCCCAATTTAATTAGTTCTTCGTCATAATAATCTTAAAAAAGACCAATAATTTGTATGTAATGAAAAGGTACCTTGTGGTCAAGTTACATGATGAGGCATGATGATGATGGAACAGTTAGGATAAACTAATAATATTTTGGGGTTAAGATGGTATAAATCGTCTATTTCTTATCAATAATATATTTCGGTTGCTATTGAAGATAAGCGGCATTGAGGTTCAATGACCTCAGATATTCCATAAGGTAATGCGTCGGGTATTGGCATTTTTCAGCAAACCAATGGCTGATTTACTGCATGCGACCAAACCAAATGAAGATTATTCTAGTTAAGAAAGACTTGACGAGAGTAACTTTGGTATAATAGCAGTCTACTTGGATTTGTGATGTCGGTCTATGTACGGTTATAATATTTGCGAGGCGCCCCAACCAGAACTGAAATTATCAAATTAGTTTTGCAGAATGCTAATACAGTTCTCTACCAAACTTCTTTTCCCGTATTGACTAGTTTTTTTGGGAATTTTCAATCTTTTTTCCATAAGGTACCTTTTCTACTAAACTCTGAGACGACATTACTAGGCTTATAACTAACTTATAACAAAAATAAAAACAGGTAAACAAACGTTAGGCATTAAGGTTTCAGATCACACAATAAAAAAAAATTGAGCATTTTTTCACCTCTTTACAAAACATTTAATATCTCCGAAACTAGAAACCCTCATAAGGTACCTTTTCCCGTGTTACGTCACATATCATTAAAATTAAAATAATTACAAGGGACCTAGCAAAATCAGCTGCTTATCGTTTGACAGCCGGGGTTGCCATTTTTCATTGCCATTGCCATTCAGTAGGTAGGCATAAACTGAGCATCATGGAGCTGCCTACTACAATTAAGTACTACTACTATGATTTGATTTTCTAATACGGAGTTGCGAAGGTCAGTTAAAATACAACAACTGCTAACCAACTCTCATTGGACTTCGGTTTCCAAGCATAACACCTTGAGAGACTCTCCACTGACTCTTTACCTTTCTACGAACGAGAAACGGCAATCTGGTGGAATTCTCTAAATTGGTATTTGGCATACCTATATCATGTTATCTTAGCTTGTAGCCTTTTATTAAGAAGCGGTTACTTACCTATTTTTTTTTCAAAGTTCAAGTTAAAATATTTGCTTTAATCTTTTGGCTTAAAGCCTGTTAGTCTCAGAAACCCCCATAATTATATTTTATTTTATAATCACTATATTAGTTACCATAAAAACACCACAAAATAACATCAAAAATAGAATGTAGGTATAATCAAAGAAAACCTTTTTAAACGAGCCAGTAAATTCCATACTCGCATTTAAGCTAACGATAGATAATTGATATAATTCATATGTGCTAGGTTTTAAAAGTCAATGGAATGCCCGGAGCGGCTCGGAGAGGGAATATTTGAAACGCGGCTCCGGATCCGATTCTACAACGATCTACGAAACCTTTTTTACAGCAAAAAAATATTGAAATAAGGCAAAAATATTTCGTTATTATATTTATTTAAACTTTATTGCAGAAAAAAACAATTTTTTAAACATGCATATACGTCTGCGAGCGATATTCCAAATTTTCAACAAGCAACAATGTACAAATGTTATCTTGTCAATATAAGTAGGAAGGAGCTTTTAAAATAGGGCAGGGCACTGCTGCAGGCTGGTTGTTGTAGGTAACCATTAGGAAACATTTTTGTTACTATCTTTTACTTCTTCTTCTCGTGTCGATGGTTTCAGACTGTGCGGGACCAGAAGGTAGTTTATCGCTCTGTCTGTCGCATCACGGAGGTCCTCCTCAGATCAGGCATACGGGCACGCTGGACAGGATTTCTGTAACTGGTATTTCCCTGATAATTACCTATGCAATAGAATTCATGTTTTGTGTGAAAATAGACAAAAATCTTATAAATTGGTAAGGTAAGCTCATGAATATAAAGTGTTTTTTAACGTTTAGCCAAATATACCTTATGAGATGAATATGAAGGTCATACTCGTATTAAACTACTATTATCATAGGTCCGACCCAACTCCGACATCTCGCAAATAAAATGACACCGCATAGAAAAAACGCATTTAACCGATTTGCAAGACCGAAGTGATCCCATAAGAGCACCGTGAACAAAGTTTTGTACGGTGCTCTAAAAAACTGACATTCTGATTAGCCGAGATGTAGGTATTAAACAATAAAACTTTTTCGCGGTCTCAGAATCAATACGACGACCTTGATATTCAGTACCTACGCAAAGTATTTATAGTTAGCAATACTTTGAAAAAACTCTGTACAAGGAATAATAACAGTTGTAAAGGAAATAATTCAAACATTTTCTGAATGCCTTCCAACCAGGTCGACGTATCGTGCAATTCGATGGAATCTCGATAGAAATGCATCTCGGTGCTCAGTTCACTGAACAACGCTCGGCTGTGAATGTACCGAGCACTTGTACCTTGAGAGCAGTATTGTTTTGATAAAATCCTCAACCTTAAGTGGTTAAGGTGTAGTGAGTTCAAGTCTTTCTCCGAACGCAGCTCGCTGAATACTGAGCGAACATCCGCTCGTGCCTGGGAGCGCGAATGTCATTGTTATTTTTAGTTATTATTAACAAAAAAAAAATCAATGAGTTCGATCAAAACTAACATACTTACTTTAAGCAATTTTTAATAGCTTTTGTGAAAAAAATATTACAGATTTTAATGGTGCATTTTAGACCTAAGTTAAGTATATTCGTGACATTTATTCATCGAACGAAATTTTAAAATCCATGAGATTACTAAAAAAGACCTCAGATTGATATTCCTATTTTTTGACAACCGTATTACAATTTCATAAGTTTTTTGTTAAATATTAAATTTTTGCACAAGCTTTTATCGTTGACTTTACTTTTCTTTCAACAAGCAACTAATACTCATATTATTCATCGAAACAATTCTAACGAACCCAAACACAACAATGGCCATGCATTGGCCACCTCCTATAGGGTATCTTATGGTCACCTCCTGTGTTGAATTTTGGAAAGTGGTTCTAATTTAGCTTGCAAGATTTGGCCCGAACAAACATTGCAAGTTACGGAAAAGCTTGTACAAAGCGCTACAATTTTCAAAAACTCTGCTGGCTGAACGCACTGCACCTCATGCCTTCTCCGAGCTTCCGACATCCGACCGCCGCACCGCATCAAAGGCGCTCTCTTTCCGCTCACAGGCCAATTTATCGGAATGAAGGGCCATAATATAATGGGATTCTGCGGTGCAGCTCGACATGCTCAATAAATGTGCTCGACATGCAGCCTTCTAATTTACAATTTATTTCGCTTTGCGATTCAAAAAGGAATGTCGAATGGTCTGTGGCGACAAAATTGAATCACATTTCAGGTTACATGCTCAACTGAATACTTACATACATGCCATAGCAAATGATTAATACATAAATTGGTAAAGCGTATTTTTGAAATGATTGTATCGGCAACGCGCATGGAATTGCAGTCGTCCACGGTCTACGATGACCGCTTACCATCGGGTGGGCCGTATACTTGTTTGTCACCGACATGGTATTGTGAAAAAGCTTATTCAGTTGTTACTTTTACGTGAAGGAAAACGTCCTCTATAAGGAAGTTTGCATTGCATACAAACAAGTACCTATTCTAAAATTCAATTTGTATGAAGTCCTCACACATTTTATGCTTGTGGCCAGCTGCAGCAGTGGGACGTTAATCAGATAATGTTGTTTAATTCGTCTGGAAAAACTACCCTAATTTGACCTTAATAACCAATTAATACTAATTCCACTAAACTAACTTTGCCAGTTCAAAGGGATGGCTAGCAGACAGGCATGCGAGCCTAATTGCCTGTTCGCTCAGGTAAAGCTAATGTGGCACATGCCGGATTCGCTGAGAAAACATAACGGTTCATTAGTCACAAAGCAGAGCAAATACTACTACATTTATTTTATTTCCCGTCGTGCTCCGCGAAAGACGCACATAATGCTGCTCGCACTAATCCTCCTAAATGTTCTCGCGACTCTCGAAGCACACAGACAGAGGAGGTACCTCGTGTACCCCGACGGCGGCCCGACCCGAGCGCAGGTATTTCTTCCCTTATTCGAATTCGCTCATGCAAATTTACATAACGTAGCTGATTTAACTCGGGAAAATGATGTTTTCTTTGCACACCGGATCGGGCTTAACGAAGCAGTGTTTTTTCTTGTTGGTGAATTTAAATGCAATTAAGTTGCTCGCTTTGGCCTGCTTTTTGAAGTGTTGCGAGGAATTTGTTTAGTCGAGGTTTTTTCTCGTTTGCTTCGTTTAATACTTGACGTAGTTCTGGTGAGTGTTGAATTTTTAATTTATTCTGATTGAATGGAAAAGGGTCGGAGTAGGAAGTTAAATAAGACAAATTCCCTACTAAGTACATAAAGTGTCATTCTATGGAACTTGCTAACTATGTAAACAAAAGTCACTAGTAAATTCATCATTCACAGACAATTTCAATATGGCGGTTTGTTTACATAGTTAGCAAGTTCCATAGAATGACACTTTAGGTAGCGATCCCGTAAATTGATTAATAGTGTCAGTAATAAGATATTGACAGCCATCTGTTTGGTAGAGAATCACTGTTTTTCAAGCCGCAGCAAGCAAAAGTTTCCCTTGGTGGGAAATAAATAAATATTATAAGACATTACACAAATCGATGATTATATTTCTATAGCAATCAGTAATGTACTAATGTTTTAAGAACAAATCAAATTACTTGCTATGAAAATATTTTCATTTGTGTTATTTAAAGTAGACACACTATTATTTAAACTATAAACCGAAATAAATGGCATCTGTCGCGTAAAAGGACGCTGGTTCGATTCCAGCTCTGGACACTGGAGCCCTTGGTAAGTTTTTCCTTCGTATATATGACATTTATTTCAGTTTATCAGTAATGTTGAGCAACTGTACGGTATCTACTCTCATGAAAATTACTTGTTTCCCCTAAAAAAAATTATGCTTGTGTTTATTTTAAGTTTGATAAACATTAATAATATAATTCTTTTTGAAAAGAATATCTATCTATATCTACATCACCTCCACTCTAAGCTATCAGAATATCTATGAATAAAAAAACATGTCGATACATTTAATCATAATTAATTAGCTCCATTAACCTAATCACGTCAGTTTCAATACGCGGCGACACCCGAGTCCCCACGGGCTGTCATCCATCGACAAATGACTGGATATCATTAGGCCGTGATCGAGTATATCTAATTTCATAAGTGCCCTCCCCTCAAGGGCCTCCGAAACAATAGCGTTGCCGAAAAGTGCCCCAGAAAAAGGGCCGATATTAGCCCGTTCCTGTTTTAAGATTATTTCGCTTTTGTATTTTTTAACATAATATCCTCTTTTTTGTGTAAATATCTTTTTAGACTAAACGTGCTCGACTGTTTACCTGGCAAAGTAGGGCAAGTTTGTGTAATATGGAAAGCTAGAAATGATACCGTGTTTTCGTCTAGGCAACTATTAATTGGGTCTTTGTGTTTGTTTTATATTTAGGTCTGCTATAAAGAAAGTTGAATATATTTTTATAGTTAATGCTCTTAATTTTCATTTACCTATTCGAAAAAATTAAGCATGTGGCATTTTGTTTCATTTCTTCGTGTTTGGTTTTGCCAAATGCATAAAGGAGGCAGTTATCATTCGACATTGTGAACAAGACATTATACTGCTTAGAATGGGTCACTCACGTTTTAAGCCCAAAATTTTATGTAATATAGGTATATGCCCAAGTCTCATGGAAGTTTTATAAACAACACCATTTAAAATATCATATACCTTTTGTTATATTTTACTTGAAAAATTAAAACTCATGACCTTTTTATTTCAGTTTATCATCGGTTTAGGTATTCCAGTGGATCTTAAGGAGCAGGCGGTGACAGTCGGAACTGTCATTAAATTCCAATATTACCTTCCTTCGAACAGTACCGAGTACACTAGCAGAATTTACGGATTCGCTGAAACTGTGTCCAGAGACATGGATGGAAATAGTAATACTGAAGACAAAGAAGATTCAGAATCTAGGAAAATAGCTGTTAATGATGACGATGATAAAGAAGGATCCCAAGAAGATGATGTTAACGATAGCGAAGAAAGTAAAGATTCTCAAGAAGATTCTTTAGTTGATATCACTTTTAATGACAGAAGAAGAAGATCGCTTATATACTCTGAAGGTGGCGCAATACAAGATAAAAATGAGTTGACTTTAGATGAAGCTATAAGTCGACAGGAACTCATAGACCAGAAAGCGAAAGAAGAAGAGGCAGGACCGCAGAGAATGAATAGATGGGACTTCTACAAAATTATTGAACATATGTCAGAAAGGTAAGCTTTTCCATGCATCTCTCAGGTTTAGGCTGGCTGTCCACTGAGGCGGAGATGAGCGGAGATAAAAAGAGACGGAGCGAAGAGAGAGTGTGAATCAACAGCATTTTGTAATCAATTGAAGAAGAGAAGATAACCAATGCTATTGGTTGAATCAGGCATGTCTTTCTCATCTCCGCTCACTTCTGCCTCAGTGAAAAGGCAGCTTTAGTAACGGTTGCTTTTAAAAGTCGTGTGTCTACTGTAAATTGACACCTATAAAGTGCTAATTTTGCATTTTCATTTCTAGAGCGAACAGTTACTATTTTTTTTTACATGCGTAGCACTTAACAGTCAATTTCATTGCCAAGGAGAGCGGTGCGAAATTATTTTAGGTATGGACTTTATAATAACTTTATAATAACTATCTGGGAGACAACATATAAAAACTCAAAAATGCGCGTTTTTCCAGAGATAAGACCTAGTTAGATCGATTTGTCGCCCCTAAAAACCCCTATGTAGCAAATTTCATCGAAATCGTTAGATAGATATATAGAGGTATTATTATGTTACTAAAGGTACCTATTTTTTAATATTATAATAATTAATAAACATGAGACATGACATTGCTTATTTAAATAACCCGAATATGTATAAATACAATCAGTTTGAATTTCTCATAATAATCCTGTACAATTCACTTAAAATGAGACGTTATATTTTTTTATTCTTGAACATAATCACTCTCAGAAACCACTTTCCCCCCACCCATCGGAATTCAAGAAAATAAGACTGCAACAGCAATCAAGTATAATAAAACATTCATTTGAAATAAATTCCATGTATTACAGATACGGGTACTCGGGTCGTCCGTGCTTGCTACGCACAATCTGCGAGGCTGCTGAGATCCCGTTTACGTACGAACATGGCCTGTTGGGTGAAATAGCACACATTCTGTTCACGTGAGTAAAATCTTGCCTATTGGCAATAATAGTGTTAATAGATGTGGAGTCAATGTGTGTACGTGTGTGCATTTAGGTGACGCAGCTGCACGACTACCGCAGTATTGCAGCGCGACGTTACTGCCGACTGCATTACCTACTGCTGTCGAAAATACAGTAGGCATTATCGCAACGCGACAATACTACCGCACTGCGATAATGCCGCAGTCGACTGAATTACTGCCAGGAAATATCAAAATGTCAATTTAGCGAGAAGACATTAGATGATTCCTCGCTCCTCGTCGTTTTTCTAAACCAATATTGCTGCCCGAATTTTTGACATTTTTGGCAGTAATGTCGCGCTGCAATACTGCGGCAGTAAGTAGTGCAGCTGCGTTCAGAATCCGAACGTCACGTTAACAGCCACAACTTGGTATGGATAATCTTCGCTAAATTTTTTTAATTATTAAGTAAAAGATTCAGAAATTTTGAAATATTTTTAAGGATTTTGTTTTTTGCTCCTATCGTCGTAAATATTCGTGCTAATAAAATAAATAAAAAAAGATTCCAAAATATTTCAAATTGCATCTAGCATCCAATTACTTTGTAACTCATGTGGATAAAATTCAACTTTCTAATCAGGGTTTGAAAAATAAAAAGAGCCGAGAAGGTTTTCAAGAATACAGATACAGGTGTGGTGAATAAATAAGTATTGTTTGTTTTCAGGCCTTCGACAACGTCAGACGAGCTGTCCCACCACGCGGACAACGAATACCACGCAGCAGAGCGTCTGGGCCGTAGCGCGGACGGCAACTGCGAGTCCCTGTTCCCGGAATGCGAGTCCTCGGTGTTGGAGACTTTTACAGAAATTGGCGTTGATACACTGCATAAATTCGGACTGTATTGATTAAATTGTTAAAATACTCCATATAAGTTTATTCGACTATTCGTATTGTTATAAATCTTCCCTGCTCCCTAAATGGCTGACGTAAGCTTATCATCAGCACATCACCTCCCTCCCTAGAAGTGCGAACGGCAACAGCGAGTTGCTGTTCCCGGAATGCGAGTCCTCGGTGTTGGAAACTTTTACAGAAATTGGCGTTGATACACTGCATAAATTCGGACTGTATTAATTAAATTGTTAAAATACTCGATATAAGTTTATTCGTATTGTTATAAATCCTCTCTGCTCCCTAAATGGCTGACGTAGCGCGGACGGCAACTGCGAGTCCCTGTTCCCGGAATGCGAGTCCTCAGTGTTGGAGACTTTTACAGAAATTGGCGTTGATACACTGCATAAATTCGGACTGTATTGATTAAATTGTTAAAATACTCCATATAAGTTTATTCGACTATTCGTATTGTTATAAATCTTCCCTGCTCCCTAAATGGCTGACGTAAGCTTATCATCAGCACATTACCTCCCTCCGTAGAATTGCGAACGGCAACAGCGAGTTGCTGTTCCCGGAATGCGAGTCCTTGGTGTTGGAGACTTACATAAATTGGCGTTGATATGGTACTTCATAAATTCGGACTGTATTAATTAAATTGCTAAAATACTCCATATTATGTTTATTAAATGCCGTATAAAGCTTATTATGGGACTCCCTCTGGTCGCATAACAACTTTTGTCATGTTTTAAATTGTCATAACACTTTATGCATAAAATTGTAAGTCATAAAAATCTTCAGTCAGAATTATCCTGAGCATAACTGGGTTTTTGTCATAAATGAGTTGTCATAATTTTTATAGTCATTAATTTAATTCGCATAAAATTTTAAGTCATATGCTTGATATCCATAATTGTTTTTCGTTCGAAGTATTGCAGTGCATAGTATTAGTATAGACATAAAAAGTTTAGTCATATATTTAGTGGTTATAATATCTTTTTTTCATAAGGTTTCAAAAGTTTCAAAATTTTTGTAACCAAAGCATGAATAATAAATATGTATGGTTGTGAACAACCTATGAAGCAAATATTACTTTAGTCATAAATGTCATAATTGTAACCACACAAAGACCGTATAAAAGAGGAGATCGAAGGAGAGGAGCCCCCTCCAGTAGGAGAAACGGTTTTATAAAAGAAACTAATCATAATAGGTAGGTTAGGTTCGTTAGGTTTCTTTAGATGCCCGAAGGGCAAACTACGCAGATATAGGAGCCCCGCGTGAGCGGGGCTCCGTCGAATTAAGTGTTTGGACGGATATTAGGGAAAAGGTTTTTTTCGAGGAGTTCTTGAGAGGCTAAAATTATGTAAACCATTATGGTTGAAAATTATTATGCTACAAAACGTTATACGTAGAAACATTATAAGTATCGATAACTATGCATTTAGCTGGTATGACATTTGATTCATATTAATCAAAACCTATATGCACAAAAAATATATGACAACTGCTGAGTATGTCATCAAATATTATGGCTAAAAATGTATGACACATAATAATATGATTTTTAATTTGTATGCGCAATGATGATTATGACACAAGTTGTTATGCGCATCAAAGATATGACCTAAACTTGTATGCAACCCAATATGGACCCGCTTATTATCAGCACATTCACATCCTTCCCTAGCATCATAACGGCCTCCTAGCCTAGTGGGTAGTGGGTAGTGACTGCTTACGTAGCAGAATATCCCGGGTTCGAATACTGGTAAGGGCATTTATTTTTGTTTATGACGAATATTTATTCCTGAGTATGTATATAGTCGCCAAGTACCCATTATACACGCTTTGCCTAGTTTAGGGCTAAGTAGGTTGATCTGTGTAAGATTATCCTCAAATATTAGTTTTTTTATTTATTTATACTATAAAATTCTAGCTGGCTAAAGTTGGACTGGGCAGGCCATGTACGACGTATGCACATGCACCCACACAGGTAGGTTAAACTAGACACGGAGTGGGTGCCACAATGTAAACGCCGGCAGGGTCGGCCTAAGAGGAGATGGCGGGACGACCTGGACGCATTTCTCAGCAACTGGACGGATGCTGCAATTAATTAGGGAGGATTGGAAGTCTAAGGGGGAGGCCTTTGCCCAGCAGTGGGACACCTTATAGGCTCGTTAAAAAACTGGCCTTTCAGGCCCTTCAAGGCCAATAATTATGTTAATTTGGTTTTTTTTTTCAGAATTAGAAAAAGGGTAAACAATCTTGACATTTCTTTTTATTAAAAACACTATAAAAAATAGTAAGGGAGGACTATTTACGTTTGTATGAAAAGGTTAGTCTTGTCTTTGGTCTTAGTCCACTTTTTCGTCTTAATTCTGTATAAACTGGATATGGCTCCAGTATGACTAGTTCAGTTCAGAAGGTAAATTGGATTCCCTTAGTAGACACAATCAAATGCTTTAGGCACTTCAGTAGGACAACGGTCGTTGTTAAGGAGAATCAAACACTTTAGTAAACATGTCGAGGAGTGAAATAGAAGTACACTGGAACATCCTGGAACAGTCTCGCAGGTTCTGCCCGAGTTCGAACGCCTGCGCGTATGGGGATGCCTCGTCGCATGGGTGCTCTGCTATATCATTTGAAGGGCTGAAAAGAGAAAATGCGTGTTGTGGAAATAGTTGAAATATTAGACAAATCCAGTCGCTGCGGCGTCGGTGAGTGATAAGTTACTTCAAAGAAGTGAACACATTCTTCTTCATTTTCGTCGTAAGGAAGCGAGAATGAAATTTTGGTGCGACAATGTAAAGATGTTTGTGAACTTGACTGTTCAATATTTGCTAACAGATTTACGTCTCTTGGAATTAATTTACTGACACAAAGACACTTAGATTATGTTATATAGATTGCTGCACTCGACATCTTGAGTTGTGTCTATTTTGCGATCTACATACGATTGGAGTCAGTAAGTAGAAGGGGAAAGCATAAAAGACAGGATACCAAAGATTGTGCAAAATGAAGAAGCAACAGTTGCAAGGCGTTCTAAGTTCTAAATGGCTTACGGTGGCTAAAGGTCACCGAAGCCTATGGACATGAACACCTGCAAGTCCAGAGGTGTTACTTGCGCGCTGGCGACCCTACCACCCCACACCCTTGTTGAGCCATACTCACCGGCAGGAACACAACACTATGAGTAGGGTCTAGTGTTATTAGGGTGCGGTTTTTTGTAAGGTACTTCCCCTTACAAGACGAATAATATTTACTAGTAAAGATAGGGACTTACTTGAGAACGTAGCTGGTTATCTCATGCAGCAAGTCGTCCTCGTGATCGGTATGAAGCGGCTCGGCTCCCAGCTGGCACAGGGTTTTCAGCACGCAGGCGGTTCCGTTGTGACCGAAACTGGAAAACCATTATATTTTCAACCTGTGTTCACTTACAGCAAAACATATTTTTATTACTGTTCATCCTCTGGTTAAGTGTAATTTATGTCCGATACTAGACAGAAAAATAAAGTCTGTAGAATTACCTACCTATTGACCACCAATTGACGACCATTTGTAAGCTCTTTCATTCAAGTTAATACTAGTAACTCTGTGAGCTGTAGAACCCACAAGGCTCCGTCATTATGAAAAATGTCTATAAACTGGATCAACTAAAATATATAATTATCGAACTAGCTTACACAATATCTCGAGAATCAGTTGAAAAATTAAATGACGAAAGTATTTTAGCTAAAGCAGAAGCATACGCAATACGCATTCCTCGCACATATTTGGTGGAAACGCAGCCGAAACGAAGACGCTTCGCACTCGCTCGGTCAAAAATAACATCGGTTGTCACAAAACAACTCTTTTTATAAAGTTTTTGTTTTTTTTTTGGAAAAAGATTAACATTTGACCACAATCTCACCTGATGTGTGCCGATGCAGTCTAGGATGGAACATGCTCACCTAAGAGATGTCTATTCACTCGATTTAAAGAGATCCAAGTTATAGTGGACTGAGAATAGATGAAACAGGCTAGGCAGGCGTTTAGTATGAAACAGGCTTTGTTCAGGTAAACAGTAATAAATTATAACGCGACATTCGGAAAACAGGAATGACGAGGGCAATTTATGCTCAAATTGCTTTTCAAGCAAACAATTGTCAGAATTCGATAATTCACGCGAGCAAATGGACGGTTTTGGCTTTATAATACGAATGTCTGGCCAAAAGTTTCGAATTTTGCAATTCATGATGAAATAAATAAGTACTTATAATTAATTTCAAAATGTTAACATTTAATTATGATTTTAAATACAACTGCAGCAACTTTGTGACGCAGTCTTCTTCATAATTGCACTGCTGTCATGCTGTCATTGACAGTGATATTGCCAGTTTTGTTATGCTGCGACGCTGCAACAGTAACGCTGATTGTCATAACCCGAATATAACCTTACGGGTGACATTCGAATAACGACTGCAGCAGCATCACTGTTGCAACATTCCTGCTGCAATGGCAGTCGCTATCTGAATGTCACCTTAATGTGTCCCATACGCTGTCAGGTGGGTGCTACTATAGAATACACTATGAATACAATACTTACTTATTCAACGCATCTTCAACATATTTATAAAAGTGGTACAACTTCGCGTCATTCTCGTACCCCTCCACCTCCCTCTTCCTCCTGGATTCCCCGTCATATCCAGAGTTGGCCCACAGGATGTCCACAGGAATCTGGGAACGGTTCCAGGGCAGCTGGAAGTTGGCCTGGAATGCCCAGTTCACGTTGATGGTCTTTATTGGTGTTGGGGTGCCCACGCCTATGTTCACCTGAAAAAAAAACAAAATCGTATTAGTTTTAATTATAAAACTTCCGTGAGACAGACATTAAATACATAGTTATATTTAAAAAAAAAATTGTAGGATTTTCGGAGTTTTTGCGGATTCTCCAACTGCCATCGGGTCTCTGCGTTGGGCCGAGGATTTTGCGGAGAATCTTAGGTTGTAGGTAGAGATCACTCTTTACCGATAAGGCCGCCTGTTGTTTAGCTCTGTCTTCATGTACATAATATATTATTAGTGTTTCTATGTAGGTACATTAATTCTGAGGTTGTGCAATAAAGAGGAATTTATTTTAAGTCGAAGATTGCTCGAAATGTTTCACTCCATCGGTTGCGGAGAGCTGCAGCCGGCAGTCTGCGTCGGTCCGCCAACGCGTGCTCCCGTTGAAGTTGCTCGTTATCGAAGCTGATCAAAACATGTCCAGCAACATTCGAGTTAAAATACATGTATTGACCCGTTTTAATACCTATATCGTATTTGTAGCCGCCGTGCAGGTCAGGATCTCGACGACTCAAATAAAAAGCTTCGATTTGAAGTAAACTATTATAATTTTCAATAGGTACTGGTTAGACGGGCTTTCTTGAATAAACGGTTAGATGTAGAAGTGGTGTGGTAATTGTATGGAGGCTGATGATAGAGTGATTTGCATAATTTGAAAGTACAAAAATGGTGGTTTAGATTTAGGTGCCTCTAATTGGCCGCGATACAGGGTATGTGGAGCGCTCCTATTGGTGCTTTAGAAAAAGCTTCCAAATACTAGCCGACCCGACGGCTGCGTTTAGCTACTCAGCAGCTATTCTCAAAGTGTGTTCCGCGGAACCCTAGGGTTCCGCAAAGCCTCTGTTGGGGTTCCGCGAAAATACTTGTAATAATAAGAAAAAAACAATAGGTATATCTGGTCGACAGTGACGAACGAAAATATTTAGTTTGGGGTTCCGTCAAATATTTCGTTTTCCAAAAGGGTTCCGTCACCAAAAAAGTTTGAGAACCGCTGAGCTACTGCATTAGGATTTTATACAAATAAAAGGTTGCGTTCGCAACAGTATTAATTAGAATACACTGTATACACCATAGTCTAATAAAACATGGTCTTCCATTCCCAGAGTGACACGGGGCTACGTCACAACAACATGGCCGCTATATATAGCGCTATCGCATATTATCATATAGCGCTGTCGCATGATGACGTAAGCCCGTGTCAGTTAGGTGACCTAGAAAAGACGGGAATGGAGTACCAGGCGGAGTATATTATTATACCATGGTATACACCTTTGAATTTTTTCGCAGATGTATGCAGGCTTCCTCACGATGTTTTCCTTACCCAACAGCTAGTGATCAAATGGTATTCCGTACTTAAGTTTAAAAATACTAATTGGTACGGTACGAGCCAGGATTTGAACCCGCGACCTCCAGATTGAATGTCGTACGTCAGATCCAGCTACCGTTTCAAACAGAACTTTAAAAAAATAACGCTATTGTTTAGTCTCACAATCATGCACAAAAGTGCAACCAATACTAGCTGATGTGATTGTTATTTGTGTACAGTAGAGTCCGGTTAGTACGACTTCGCATATAACAACCAACCGCTTATAGCGACGTAAGTATAGGCACTTGTTTGGTTTTAGTATAAGCTACTATGAAAGCACAACCGTTTATTACGACTCCGCTTATAACGACCGATCGCTTTTAACGACGGAAATTGACTCAAAATCCGTCCGTCAAGTCCGGTTACAACGACGAGCGACGTAGTTTTTACAAATAATTTGTTGGTAAGAAGCTTACTCCGTCCCGCGCACCCAACTACCCTCCCCCTTTTGCCTAAAACGGAGCAAGATGAAATAGTCATGTGACTTTTCGTAATCTTGCAAACTAAATAAAACCCAATTCCCATTATTCAATTGATCTTAAATTTTCACATACATAATTATGTAAGTTGGGTGACAATGCAATTTTTTGGTAGGTACCTTCGAGATGATCTGATGATGGACACAGGAGGTGGCCATAGGAACTGTGTGATAAAACAACGTCATCTTGATTAGATCCCCAAGAATTACGACTTTTTATTTTACGGGATTCGGGTAATTTGCGGATGACGAGTTAGTAGTACGCGTACCTTGAAAAGTAGCTTCTGCTAAACACAAGTCTTTCCATTTAAGACCACGTGTCGTAATACTAACGTAAATAAATATTTTAAAAGAAATGTTATTTTTTTCTTTGATTGTCGCATAAGTATTAATAAATACAAAATGATGTAGTTATTTTAATTAAAAAAATATATTAAAATTGGCAGTTCGTTTTGTACGACGTCCTGTTAGTACGACGTAATATCAGCGGTCCCTTGGGGGTCGTTATAACCGGACTCTACTGTAATTCCAAATCAGACCAAAGTGCTCCAATCGTCATTTATTTAATTCTGAAATAGAAGCGAAGAGGGAGCGCTGGTCGGAAAAGTGGCGGGCTGGGAATCAAATGGCTGGTCACAGACATATATTCACTCATGTGCCATCGGAATGCTTCTAAAATTGCTAAAAAAAAACTTATATTTTTGTTAAGGGATCGTAAAATTTCTATTTCCAAGCTTTTTGGTAACTTGCACACGCATTACGTATATATTACACTTGCACTGTGTTTGTATGTATACACCTGTATGTATGTCCGTCAAAACTTGCAAGCTAAATTACACACATTTCCCATTATGCGATAGAGCTTAGAGCTAAGACTTCACACACATATTATGTAAGTTGGGTGACAATGTAATATTATGATACCATCGAGCTGATCTGATGATAGACACGCAATATCATTTTTGCCTAAAAATCAGTAAAAAGCGAATACAAAGAAAATTTATACATGTTAAGCTAATAAATCTACAAACGCGAGTGATAATACATGTCTTAATTCTCTAGGAACAAATACCTAGTCATGAGTAGTACTAACATATCCGTCAAACTAAAACATCAGCTATTACAAATTATTTCCAATTCGCCATGCTTCCGGCCTGTAAAATGACTGGAGCATTATAGAACATTAAAATACGTTTGCGAGGTCTAACTGAATATGTGGCTGTGGCCGTCAGTGCCAGACCGTGAAACGGTGCACTTTGAGACCAGTAATAGTGCAAGAAATTACAAGTATTTCGAAGTGTAGACGACTGGCTATTTCAAGAAAAAAACAATTTTCAGTAACAGACTTAGGCGTCCTAATTGTATCTCATTTATTTCAATTGGCGGGCAAGCAAGTAATTTCACTCATTTCGATGGCATTTACTTCTGCTGCAAATGCAGAGGACGCTGGTTCAATCCCAGCCCTGGGAACTGGAGGCCTCGGTCACTTTTTCTTTTGGTACGTTGGGGTTTTTCATGAGGGGTAAGACAAAAAATCGTCCGTCAACCGAAACAATAGGTACGGGCTACTTTTCATCTTACCCCTCATGAAAAACCCTTTAAATCTTACCCCAACCCACTTATGACATCTATTTCAGATTACAGTTACTGGTATAATATCTATTGTAATACCTATACGATAAACGCAACGATTAAAACTATAACTTACTTGAAACAAAGTGCTATTAGGATACAAAAGCTGCCGCCGATATCGGTGCACCGTTTCCTCCCCTATCGTTGTCTCGCTCCCACGTATAAGGGCTGCCACGCATAATACACTGATTATCGCCGCATTGCTCGTCATCATGAATGGTTCTGATGGACTAAATGTGTGGCAAGTGCCGTACATTGTTCGAGATGCACTTATTACGTGTCAAAGCGATTGCGATGACGATTAGGGTAATTGTTGTAGACAATAGTTACTCAGAAGCACATTTGTGACATGGCAGAGCGTCTCTGACAACCTTGGCGATCACGTGAGTATTTTATTTATAAAAAAAAACCCTACTTAATACTTTTGTCACAGTTTGTCATGGTCTCAATTAAACTTATTCTTTGTGAGAAATAAAAAAAAACAAATGTTAACTCACATTTATAGACGGGTCTAACGCGATATGTGTTCAAAACGCGAAAGTTTAAAATATTATAAAAACAAATGTACCTAACACTGAAAGGCCTTTTAAATAAAGCACGCCTTAAAGATAGCGAAATAGACGTAGAAATGTAATAAATGGAGAAGTCTCTTTATCATCATCAATCACCATTCTTTACACACTCTTTTGAAAGACAAATATATTGCATGCAGGACCGATATTTTCCTTCTCTGGTAAGCAACTACCGAGTAAAATATTACTGAGACACTTCTAAACAAGCACTTCCCTATATATAGTTCATATTTCAAAGGTTCACCTTGTCACCACCACATAATTTTATTGCTTACTGGTTATTAAATCCGATAGCAACTACGACACGTAATAAGGCAGTGTACTTTGTGTCTCGTGACATGCCCCTTGTTGGATAAACAAATTAGTGTCCGCTTGAGCATGTGACTGGATGTTTGGATGGTGCTGGGAAGGGCGAGGGCACAGTAGGCTGCGCTTTATGCCACAAGTTTTCCAGTAAAAATACTTATTTATTATAAACAAACGTAGTTCCTCAACGCACTTCGATTGTGAGCAGTTTTACTAAAAGGAGTCTTTATCTTACCATCTCTGAAGAGTTCTACCTGGCCCCAATTTCACCACGGTGACAGGTGCGACAATTGTAAAATCACTGTTGCTGACGTCACAGGCATCTATGGGCTACGGTTACCACTTACCATCGGGCGGGCCGTATTCCTGTTTGCCACCATCATTGTATTATTTAAAAAATCTTTATTATATCGGAAAAAAACAGATATTTCTTTTGCGAGGTTTCTGACAATTGTCAAGATTTAGAAGAATTGTAGGTAATTCTTGACAGGTAATGAGTTATATGTCGGAATTTCGTGACAATTGTAGTGTTTCTTGTGACAATTGTCATAAACTTAGCAAGAGAAATATCTGTTTTTTTTCCGATATAGTAAAGTTTTTTTAATAAAACAATGATGGTGGCAAACAGGAATACGGCCCGCCCGGTGGTAAGCGGTAACCGTAGCCCATGGATGCCTGTGACGTCAGCAACAGTGATGTTTTACAATTGTCGCACCTGTCACCGTGGTGAAATTGGAGCCTGGATACCTGATTTTGCGGGATCAAATTTGCAGTTTAGTGGCTATCTTAGCCAACAGGTATATGACAGACGCAGTTAAGTTTTGCGGTGGTTTTAGCTACCTGTGCAAATAGTTGCTACAAAATCTTTATTATCACAATCGCTATCTCATGCGGAGTTCTGAATTCAGAGCTTAAAATTTCACGATAATTATAGCGAAGGGGATAAGATCTGGTAAAAGCGCTGTATACAGAGGCAAATCAGGACTAAATTTGTGCGTGCCCTCTCAGCATATCTACGTATCAACGCACCTGATTATACAAATACCTTCGACAGGAATGTGCACCAATCAGTCCATACAAGAGGAGCTTGTAACATGGCAAACCTGCATGTACAGCCACCGCGCGCACTGGCCGGTTGGAAATAAAAAACTAAGGGTTTCGCCGTCTTTTGTTTTTTCTTCGTAAATTTTTCCTTTGGAAATGCTGTCGGATATAGCACAATTCTGTAATTATTATTTTAATGCGACTGTATGGTTATAATTAGTGATAAAGTTTAATACTAGGGCTGCCACTAATGCAGGTAAAGTTTGTATAATTGTATATATAGCATTAAGTTTAGGTTTATGTTGAAATTAAACCTAATCCAAGTCTTATTTGTACGAAATGTACGTCACTGGTTAGGTTTCGACTACAAGTCTAAGAACGTACGATTGTTTCAGCCCTTCCTTCTACCTTTAAATTGAAGAGTTACTTATTACTGTTGCTGCTTATTATTTGGACGTTTGCTGCTGAAGCTTTTCTTTACCCACGGACCTCGCTGAGCCTGCGTTGCCAAAGCTGATTCCCGCACCCGCGGCCTAAGTTGGTCGTACGGTTCGACAAAGAAAAGAACGTTAAGGCCAGTGACGATATTTTATTGGTTTAGATTCAAGTACTGACAGAAATTAGTTTATACAAGCTACCTACTGATACTACGCCGGTTGTCATTACATACATGAATCACATGCTCGGATGCTTCGTAGTTTTCTCACAATCCTCAAGCCATTAAAGTTACCCAGTGTGAACACGTCTTAATAATTGCATTACGTATTAGCCGGCAAATAGTCCGTTGACGCTGCCGAAGCATCAAGCTGTCAGTGAACAGGCTTTAGAGGAAAAATGTGACGCGCTTCAATCGGCCGTGAATGGGTGCTTTAATCCGAACCATGAGGTCAGTCAATTTCTCGTATTTTTTGATGTGTGCTTTTGGATTATTTTAAATATCTGGGAGACCGAGCTTTGCTCGGAAAACATTTAAAAACTCAAAAATGCGCGTTTTCACAGAGATAAGACCTAGCTGGATCAATTTTTCGGCCCTGAAAACCCCTATATACCAAATTTCATCGAAATCGTTAGAGCCGTTTCCGAGATCCCCGAAAGATATATATGGATAAATAAATAAATATACAAGAATTACTCGTTTAAAGGTTAGATGAATCATCGGTATTAATTTGAAAACAATATCACTGTTTCCCGACTCACCCCATAAAAATTCCCCACTTCATAAAAATTACTAAGCAAAACTTTGTTAAATATTGTCCCTTTCTATCAAACACAAAGTCAAAATGACAGAAGAACAAACGGTTATCAAGGGCTTATTACGAACGTATTGTATATTCTTTTTCAGTTTATCAAATTTAATAGAAATCTTTTCAGCAGTTTTTGCGTGAAGGACAAACATTTTATGCTACTCATAGCTCCAATACTTTCAATTATTTGTTTGACGCGTCTTTTTACCGCCTTCACGTCATTTTAAACCTCTTGTACAGTCACCTACAATAGTATGTTACACAACCAAGGCCGCAAAAATATCTGACACGATCTTATTTGTAGAGACACAAGAGCATGTCACATATTTTTGCGGCCTTCGAAGAGTAACATATTATTGCAGGCGACTGTACCTACATTATGTTCCTAGAAATCTATTCCAAAACCTTTGTATTCATTTCAGGGTGTGTATGTGGTTGCTTTGTCTACATTGGACTCTTGCAAACTCAAGTTCAGAAGAAAACCTAAAGGAATTAGACTTTAGAGCAAAACGGCAAATCAACGCATTACCTTTGGTCTACCCATATGGAGCAACTTATAAGGTAAGCCAATTTTTCTTGTATTGTAAGTATCAATATGGTGAAAAAAATATATAGCCCGGGGCTCATATATTTCGCCAGGCCCTTAAAGATTCAGTCCATTAGATTTTATTTCGCGGTTTTGGGGAAAATCCCATACATAAATTGTTTAATATCATAGGACCATCTTAACACTTTTTTGACATTCAGGATCACGGCCCCAAAATCGTCCAGTATGATCTCAGAAATCATGATATGGTGGTATATATGTCGTAGGCCGATCGTACTATCAGGCAGACCGTAATGTTCCTGTGTAATGTTTTGACGATAGTCAGATCAAACCAATATATAGGTAGGATAGGTTCGTTACGTTGCTTCAGATGCCCGAAGGGTAAACTGCCCAGAAATAGGAGCCCCGCGTAGCGGGGCTCCGTCGACTCAGGAAACGAGTCAAAGATTTTCACGTTTCACGATATGCCTAGGAATTTCACGATGTGCCTGATCTTACGATCGACCGCCGACATATATATGGTATACATTCATTTTCCCCGAAACCGCGAAACAAAATCTAATGGACATCTTGATTTAAGGGCCTGGCCAAATATAGATCGATGGATTTCACGATATGTTCACATTTTGCTTTCCAGCTCATCACCGGCTTCACAGCACCAATAATGAACGACGACAAGGTGCCCCTCATCTTCCTCTTCAACTTCCAGTACCAGTACTTGCAGTTCCAGAACATCACCCAGCTGTCGCAGTACTACGTCATCAACACGGTGTCGAGGGAGCAGCGAGACGCTGATGTGGCGGGGAGGAAGGATGAGAGGATTGTGTTTTATAGATCTGTAGCTGAGATGATGGACTCGTAAGCATTATTCGTTTACGTATTTCTATGACTAGAAAAATAGGTAGGCACAGAGTCAGAAAAATAAAAACACAGCTAGAATATAATACCTAAACGAGCAATTTTTGTTTATACATATATTTCGGGGATCTCGGAAACGGCTCTAACGATTTCGATGAAATTTGCTATAGGGGTATTTGGGGTCGATAAATCGACTTAACTAGGTGTTATTTCTGGGAAAACGCGCATTTTTGAGTTTTTAATGCAAAGCTAGGTCTCCCAAATATTGGTATTCCAACTTATAAAAGTTATAAATCTGATTAAAGTTTCAATGCCACTCTGGACATAAGTGGCAACTTGGAAAAAATCGTCATAAATTGTCCTACTTTGCCATGGAATTAGTTTTAGGTTGCTAGGACATCATAAGAAAAATATGAATAAACTGTTGTCCCGAATAACAACTTTAAGTTTCGTCAAAAGCCAGCTTTTGGATTTTAGGTAATATTATGTTTACAAAAAATAAAGTGTAAAATCAGAACAGAATTCTGTGTTTTTTCTGTAAGACTACTTTAGACTACCTATTCGAATATATACCTTCTCACCCTTTACTTAAGTCAGTTGGTTAATGTTTTATACTTACATCATATTTCCAGGAAGGGTTTAAACGGCCGAGAATGCGTTCTGCGTGCGATTTGCGAAGCGGCGCAATTCCCTGTGGAAGAGGAGGGTTTCGTTGGAGAGCTCTTACACGTGCTATTAACGTAAGTTATATGTACTATTTTAAACGCCAATCACAGGTCTTGAATTTAGAAGATTGTCAAGTACAAAAAATGCAACGTAAATCGGAATGATGTCGGATGATAGGCCAATGAAATTAGATCCGAAACAAGCGTTTTGAGGAATTAATTCCCCGAAAGCAGGAATTCATACCTTCATTTTGGTCCTAAATACGTGCAATCAAAGTTTGCGCTATCCCAGGAGGTATGTACTTGGCATGAAAAGTTAGCTTGTTTCGACTCTAGAGTTTTATCTGACATGGTATGTCAGGGACAGAAAACGAACTTATTTCAAAAACCTCAAACGTTTTTTCCAGGCCGGATTACGGTAAATCTCCTTTTGAAGAACTGGATGAAAACCTGAAGGAGTCCATGGCACCGTACGTGGATGCTGCAGTAGCCGGACGGCAGATGTTCAGCTGTTCCTACATCTATGGAGGCTGTCCTGAGGGTCAGGGGATCTTGGAGTTTATCTCACAGTTGAGGGATGAGTAGAGCCATAGAGTTGAACATGAAAGAAGGTTTTTTCTTGGAGCGGGGAGTAAAAGCACTGCGGCTCATCGGAGAGTAGTTTATAAAATACAGGCCCAAATAATATCACGACCATGTCTGACCATGACTGGGTCAACAGATTTTTAAATATATTATGATTTTGATATTTGATAAGACCGCTTGCACTTTGATGCGCCCGAATGCACAGTGAGTCGTGTCAAGTTTGTATCGTAACAATAATAAATAAAGTTAAGATTTTATACTTAGAATAGGCTTCTAAAACTGACAAAACGGACACTATAACGCAAGATAATAATACTAGGTACCTTATAGTTGAGCCACTAATAGGTGCTTTATTTTGGTCGGTTATATATGTTATAATTTATAATAAAGACTTTTGTTTACTTATTTATATTTTTTGTCGCGTTTTAATCGATAACTTGAAATAATTACAGCCTGTATAATAGGGTGGAGCGTCGTTGTATGGAAAAAAATAAAAAATTGACTATCAATGTGGAACCGGTACCAAAAGTTGCAGTTTGTCATGTAGATTATAGTGATTATATCAAGTTTCAAAATCAACACTACTTTTAGCCCTCTACTCGGCCACTAAAGAAATTAATAAGGGTAAATTTTCATCAATTATTAAAATATACTATTTCACTAATATGTGTACATGTTATTGAAATTATATAATACTTAATAAGCGTATAATAAGTTATTACCAAAATTTTAGTGCATTTTTCAATATTTATGCAATAATATAGTTTCAAAATTTCATATTAAACAGCAATTTCATGCAAAACAAGGAAAATGCTACAGTGTAAAAAAATTATATGAGTTATTTTTTTTAGACATTCTTGTGTCAAAGTAACGATGTTATTGATTACGAAAAGTATCATTTTACTGCAAAAAAAGGGTTACTTATATGTTTAAATAAGCGTCAAATTTCGCCCTTCGGCGTCGCTTACGCCCTTTTTGGGTCATGTTCACACGTATGTTAGGCATATATATACTTATATTAGTTTTGTTTTTATTATCTTATCATGTTCCAAATAGTTTTCACGATTCTGTTATGGGTTGTAAACTCCAATTTGTGCACAATATCCGGGTTAAAGGGCATTTTCCATAAAACCCCTATTTACGTGGTTATACCGTGTCATAAAAATATACGTTTTAAACAAAAATAAGTATAGGAATCGAGTATATCTGTATGAAAATGAAGTTATTTAATGAATAAAACTTGTTTTAAAAAAATAAGCATAAATTAAATTTATTAAAAATATACATATATTGCTATATATAATCGAATAGTAGAGGGCTAAAAGTATATACCAATATTTTGTTAATAGTTTCAAAATTTCATATTAAACAGCAATTTCATGCAAAACAAGGAAAATGCTACAGTGTAAAAAAATTATATGAGTTATTTTTTTTAGACATTCTTGTGTCAAAGTAACGATGTTATTGATTACGAAAAGTATCATTTTACTGCAAAAAAAGGGTTACTTATATGTTTAAATAAGCGTCAAATTTCGCCCTTCGGCGTCGCTTACGCCCTTTTTGGGTCATGTTCACACGTATGTTAGGCATATATATACTTATATTAGTTTTGTTTTTATTATCTTATCATGTTCCAAATAGTTTTCACGATTCTGTTATGGGTTGTAAACTCCAATTTGTGTACAATATCCGGGTTAAAGGGCATTTTCCATAAAACCCCTATTTACGTGGTTTTACCGTGTCATAAAAATATACGTTTTAAACAAAAATAAGTATAGGAATCGAGTATATCTGTATGAAAATGAAGTTATTTAATGAATAAAACTTGTTTTAAAAAAATAAGCATAAATTAAATTTATTAAAAATATACATATATTGCTATATATAATCGAATAGTAGAGGGCTAAAATTATATACCAATATTTTGTTAATTATTTTTCCCTTAAATAATAAAAAATTAGACAACCTTTTAGAGGGGTTCCATTGCTATATTCAAGAATTTTGGATTTCGCTCCACCCTACTGTATAAGTATATAATAATTTTTAAATACCTATGCAAATTATTATGACCAAAAATTTATGAAACAAAAATATTATACCAATCGCAGTACGCAACAGAAATCTATAAATATTACAATCAGTGGCTCGAATTGTAAATTAGTGTGAAATGCAATTACATTGACAATTCAATTTTCTGCTTGGTAATGGAGTAACAGTTGTTGCTGAATAATGAAATTACTGCATTCTGGTATTTTGTTTTGAATCATAAATGTTCGTTGATTCATTTAATTGGCATTTGTTTGGATTGTTCAACTCGAAGTATTCGTTATTTGTTAATTACACAAGTTAGTAAAACTGTGTTAAGGTGACGTCCGGATATCAACTGCAGTTGCATTATTGTTGCGGCGTCGTTGTTGCCGCCGCTGTAACTGACAATAGGGAGTATTACTGCAATGTTCAGCCGCCAGAGTGCAGCACTAATTTGTTTAGTAAACCATAGCGTAACTTACATACTAGGCCTTAAACAGTTTTTGACAAGTTTTCACTATGACATTGATGCACCAAGGCGGTTTGTTTACAGGTGGCCTACAGCGAAACGCGAAAATCGAAATTTCTTATCTGCCTCTCTATCGATCGAATAAGCAAGAGCGATAGAGAGGCAGAAACCAAACTTTCGACTGTCGTGTTTCACGGCAGGCCATGTGATTGACCTAGTGACGCATGATGTGTCATTGATGATGTCAATGAGGTTTGTTTACTGTATGTGCTAGTGGTGACACCTACGCAGAGCTTTGCCTAATATTCCCTATTACTTGATAAAATGAGTGACGTTCGCCGCCGCATTAATGCTGCAGTTGATATCCGAACGTCACCTTTAGAATATTTAGTATTATTCCAGGTCTTCGCTTTACTTCACTCGAGACAGATTTTTTTTAATGTTCTTGTTGAAGAAAAATATATTGGTCGAAAATAAAATGACATTAATGCTACAGATTACACATTTTGAGAAATTTATAGAGAAATAACTACTACATATTTAAGAGCATGTTAAGGTTTTCAAATTCAAGGCTATACCTACATATAAAATAGTAGATACCTACGAGGACCTGGGGCGACTAAGTATTTACGCGCGGTTCGTACCAGCCTGTTGTTTTTATAGATTTGGACTTTATTGCTAAGTAAATAAAGATGTCGACCGATGTATATACTTTAATCTTGCTATTTTTTGCAACCTACACACGACCTTTACGAGCACGAGATGTTAAAAAACCTCTAAATCATTCCAGACATATTTGCATAGTGAAATTAAGGAAACAGTATCCCAACAGCATAAGTAATAGGATTATTTTTAAATTGAACAACGGGACTTAATCGCGGGACTTAAGGACGGCGTTGTCCCCGTGGTCTCGGAGAAGACTGGCTCGCGCGGCTAGAAGATGATGATGTCAACTTGAGCCAGTCTTCTCCGAGACCACGGGAACAACGCCGTCCTTGAAACGTCGGAGGTAAATCTTAAAACTTAAATACGCGATTAAGTCCCTTTAATAATTTTAATAATCGTGAAAGTTTAAATTAGTGTAATAGGATTATATTCACTACAGTAAAACAATTAAGCTCCACCCATTCTCGTAAGATATGTGTAAGACAATGAATGGTGCCCAGAGGACCGGAGCAATCGCAAACGATTCCCTCGATTTACTACCTCGGGTCGACCGGCGGACATATTTTATGCTTAAGGCGTCTGGCTGTCATTATCAATGGAATTTGGATGTGTTACACCGATTACATTTTAACTCTAGTCCATCTAAATTAACTCGGTTAGAACAGAGTAAGGAGGTGTAATTATATATGTCATGTTCTTACATGAATTTATTTATCAATGAGGACATCGCCTCACTAACATTTACATAGAATCATAGAGTAATATAACGACGCTTAAGAATCAATACTGTCTAAGTAACAAAAATACAATTTTACAGGAAGCGTAAAAAACGATTCGTTATTTTTTTCTGCACCTAACTGCATTAAAAGGTAAAAAACGTCAAAAATGTTAGTTAGACAGTATTGATTCTTAGCGTCGATAAGTAAAGAAAGAGTGGTAACTCCATTCATCAGTTTTCTTACCAAAACGCCAGTTATTTCGTGGTCGACATCTAACGTCAAGTAGTGGAACTATCATACCCCTTTTTGACACCAGATGTCACAAATGTCGCTACTGACGAAAATGTACCTACTACCAAAACTACTACTAAAACAAAACAACTACATAATATTATAAGCAGAAGGAGTTGTAAATAGACTTCCAGTTAATCCGGTTATAATATTAGCGGAAAATTGTTGAGCATTAGGGTTGTCGTTCGCCGCGACATCTAATTGTCAACTAGCAGTACTGGCCGCGTAGCCAAGATGCCAATCGCTTACGCTCCGTAGCGATCGAAACGCAACTGTCACTGTCACACTAATATGGAAGAGTGATAAAGAGACATAATGCTTTTCGTTGTCGAAGCCATAGCGATTGTAACCTTGGCTAGGCCGGCTGATAAATTCTTCTACTTGACGCTAGATGTAGACTACGAGATAGCTCGCGTTTTGGTAAGAAAACTGATGTATGGAGTTACCACTCTTTCTTTTCTTATATTACTCTGTAATAGAATAGAAATTTCACATTATCAATGATTATATTACCACACTTTGTCATTTCATTGCAAATACCATGCTGAGTTATCTTGCCTATGCTTGCCGTGGCCCGGGTGGCTGAGGGGCTTAAGCACCGCAGTAGAGGACGCTAGTTCGATTCCAGCCTAGGTACTAGAGGCCTTGGTCAAAAGGTCACTTTTTCTTCGTATATGATATTTATTGCGCACTATGAACTAGGCACCAAAACAAATGCGATGCGAAGCTAAGTTATTTTTACTCCCTTTTCTGATGCTGACACGAATTATGCTATATCAGAACAAAAACGACATTACAAACGACGCTTGCCTCGTTACTGCGAGCATCATTACTCACTCTCGAGTACTAATTAGAAGGGAATTGTATACTAATTCCGAGCTCTACGTATCACTATTATAATATAGTGTTACTTCGGGGTTACAACATACAGCCATATTCGAACTTTAAGATACGTTAAATAATAGATATGAAAACGATATGGATCGGATATGTCAGTGTCAAACAACTGTCAAAAGTGAGGTTTTTACAAACAAAAACGTCACTTTATCTTAAAGTTCGAATATGGCTGATAGACAAAGTATTATATACCTAAGTATGTAAAGTAGTAAGTAAAATTAGCCAATGAGGGCAGCTTGGCGCGAATGTTAAGACTGGTGGGAGTTTTTACTCTATCGGCTCAATTCGGAAAATGAATTAGATTTCTACTAGACTTCAACAAGTTACGATACGGATAATTTAAAGATATTTGTAAGATGTTTGTAAGATAGATATGTCAAATTTGACGTTTCCGCGATTCTGGAGGTCCTCTTGAACGATTTCGACAAGTTATGACTTAGATATCCAAGTCACATCTAGTCGATATCTAATGTAGATCTAGTTGATCTCTAAATCGTCTCAAGATCTTGTGATTATCTTGAAATCCGAATAGGCCTGTATAATTGTGACCGCGGCCGGCAAAACGTCCCTTTTGTCGCTTGCCAAAAAGACGCCTTGACAGATTATTCGTAGATACAAGCAACTCTCGTCCTTATGGCAAGCGACGAAGTGGGACGTTTCCTAGGCCTCAATCACATATTAATGTTAATCATAATGTCAAATTAAATATTATAAAACTTTCATGTCTTACAACGTTTTTTAATCATCAATTTTAGCATCTGTCATTCTGTATGTATCCTGTACCTAAAGTGATCTTTACATTGAGATAAAGACCGTCAGAAATTCTAGTTATTGCCATGGCTTATTATTGCCGCAGTACTCTAAATGAAATGAAACAATCCTACCACTTTTAAGGAATGATTTATTCACTCCATTGCATTTTTTTACAATTCATACAATTATATTATTGCTGCCAGCTGCCTATAGGTTTTTTCTTCATAAAGTCTTCAAAACGTTTCAGCAATACTGCTGTAATGTTGAGGCCGTCGACGTCACTTTGAAGGTGCTAACTGCAGCTGCATTACTGTTAATTTCCTTAATAAAATTAGTGACGTTCGCCGCCACATTACTGCCGCGATTATAACGTCTCTATACGTCACTTATTACAAGAAAATTGACAGATACAGTGGCGGCATCAGCAATAATATCACGATAATTATGTAATTCAGCTACAGTTGACATCCACCTTCATTGTCTTCGATAATGCGTTGACATTCTTGCCGCCGTTACCGCACTGTTGTCGCAATTAGTACGAATTGTCACAAAGACAGTCCGCGTCAACGTTGCTGAAGTCGCCATCCGAATAGTACCTATATTCTGAATATCGGATCCCGTTTTCATAAGTCAGTGTAAGTCGACACTTCGAGCAAACTAAAGGGGCAGAATGAGATTGACTCTTGACATCCCTCCTCTGTCACGTTATGCCATTTTTCAGTTGCTGATGACTGCTTCCTGTAAAAATAAAAAATATTGATATCCAAATGATAACCGATAATTGTTGGGGTAGACGTGTTCTCGAGTGGAAACCGCGCATCGGCAAACGTAACGTAGGACGCCCTCAGAGTAGATGGAGCGTTGACCTTCGCAAGGCGGCTGGCAAGAGCTGGATGAGAGTTGCCGCAAATCGTGCTCAATGGCGTGCAATAGGAGAGGCCTATGTCCAGCAGTGGACGAGAGTAGGCTGATGATGATCATGATCCAAATGATGACATATTGTTATCTTTTGCGGGAGCGTTTTGTTTGCACTTATTCGTACATGTATTGGCACAAACGAGACGCACGGGCGAATGATAGCAAAAATACATAATTTTGATAGAATGTAAGTCGGGATTTTCCTGCTTGACTCAAAATTGAAACCAGAACCAACTTTACTCTCTTGTTGCACAAAAAGGTCCGCCATAGACGGACCGCTTGAAACAGTCGGACAGCTACAAGAGCGGCCCGTCTATGGCGGGCCTAATTACGTTACTCCTTGGTATATACGCACCGAAACACCATTTTAAGTATATTGAAGTACACCCCCGTAGGCCTCAGTAGCATTTGCGTCTCGCAGATTGCGCGTCGAATGCAGTGGTACCCGTTGAGACCGTTTCTGGAAATGACGTCATATTTATCAAGCATTATCAATTTATCATACCATGCGGAATGATGGTAAGGGGTGGTGGTCGAGTGGATAAGTCGTGAATTTTTCCTTCACCAAGGAGGAGTTTTGGCAAAAGGGTGTCAAGTTTCGGCGGTTCCGCGGCCGGCTCCCTGACACAGCGGGGTTGCGTATCGCAGCCATAATGTAATTTGTAGTGTTTAGTTTTAAAATATATTTTTATAATATATGTATGCTAGTTTTAAGGTTTTATGTAGGTATGGGCCACTAGTTGCCTGAAATAAAAATTTTCATTTCATTTCATTTACAACCCGGAGGTGGCGGGTTCAAATCCTGCCTCGTAACAATGAGTTTATTGGAACTCATGTAAGGATTATCTGTGATGCATTCAGTACGTCTACCATCAGTTTTTACATTGACTATACGCTCACGTCTACGTAACTTACTTTCTATGCATCTCGCTCGTACTCGCATATTAGTGCAAGCGAGATGTACAGAAAGTAAATTACGTAGACGTGAGCGTTATGTCAATGTCAAAACTGATGGTAGAGGCTCAGTTCTAGCTTTTTGGTGAAACGTCGTGAGGACACCTGCACACGTCAGTAGTAATTCACACTGTATCAGCGTTAATGCTGCAGTATTGCGGCACGACATTGCTGCCGACTGCGTTACTGCAGTAAATGTCAAAAATCCGGACAGCAACATCGATTTTGACTTTTACATTCAGCAATGCATTCATTAGTAATATCGGGCTGCAATACTGCTGCCGACTGTATTGCTGCTGGGAACTTCCATCCTCCAGAACTTACTTGTCCAGCAGTGTTTCCAGATTGTCGTAAACTGATCTCCGATGCAGGAGGTGGTAGGGGTGGAAAGAGTCGGGGGGTTCGTCCCAGTTCATACGGAACCCCAGCGCGTAGGCGTATATTTGGTTCCAGGGCACCATGTTGGCTTTGAAATTCAGACGGTACTGAAATGGAAAAAATAGTATAATTTTAGTTGTTTTTTTAACTTCCAAACATATCATTGGACTTGCACGATCTCGTTCACAAGCACATAGGAGGAATTCCACAGAATGTCGCTTACGAAACGTTAGGAGGCCGTGAACTTGAAAGTCACAATCCTAGTTTTGCGTTAGTTAAAAAAGGTACTCACGAAAAAATGAGAAATATTATCAAAGCGTAAATATCTCTTCAATCTATGACTTCTCTCACTGTTCGCATCACCGGTACGAATCAACACAAAAGCTATTAACACTACATAAAATAATAAAACAATTTGATACATTTTCATGGTAACAATTTAACTGTCCTACTCTGTTCCTTATACTTAACCAACTGTCTTAGTGGGTCACAAATGTCTTCGGTTAAACTTGATAAAATGTAATGCAAACCGACCGAAAACCACACAGAATAAGTGTAACGTTACGGTACTTAAGCTAACTCGAATCTGGGGCAGGAGCATCTACGTAACATATTGTATTCACGTAATAATGTCAAAAATACGCTACGCATATCATTTATAACAAGTACCACAAAACGACCCAACTAGGCACAATAGTCCAAAAGCCACCTAAGGATGTAAATACATGTCTGTTATACCTTAGTCTATCAAACAATGAATTCTCGTAACATACAGGGTTGGAATTTCCGGTTAAACTTCAAAACGTACTTAGTCATCTATATTTATTTTTTGTTTATGTATTCGACCTAAATTAACACTTAACCTTTTCGATGCCGTGTCAAACACAAAAGCTGTCACTCGGACGCCACGTCACCCACGTGTCAAAACTTAATATGAACTTTATGCATAAGCAGGTAGGTATATGTTGCTCTGTGGTCTGTGACCGATTAATCGGTCTTTGGCGTTGAACCTGCGGTGCGGATATTTTGGTCATTGGCGTCCAAAAGGTTAAACAAAAATTTTACATTCAGAATGTGTCCTCAAATGCACTTTACCTTTAACCCTTATGTTAGCATTGTAACACCCGTGATACATGGAACTTTAAAAAATCTAGCAAGTTCACTTTATTTCCTAACAAAATAATTCTGCCATCAATATGTCGAGCTAGAAAAAAAGTCTTATAGAAAAAAATAATGGACACAAGTGTCATTGTAAATTAATTAGTAATAATCAACATGGCGCCACGGAAACAACAGATTTCGGTTCGCACTGGAAGTTTTGCATTTATTTCTTAGATTAGTATATTATTTTCCCATAATCTACATTTTGATGCATTTACTATATAATGCATAAATATTTACAATGCGTTCGAATTTAAAAACATTTAATACACAGAACCTTACATGAAACTGTTATGTATTATATTTGATACATTGCCAAGAACTTAGAAATGTACATATCGAAAGGATTGTATTACATTTAATACATTGCCAAGTTATCGTCAAAATAGTTTTACATGTTTTTTTAATTTTTTTTATATTTGTGGGGTTACAAAACATGTTTCAAGTATTTAATATTAGTTGTCGTATTATTTAGTTATTGAACTTTGTTTTTTTTTGAGTACTAGATGTTATTTAACTGTATATTCGTACGCTGTAGCATTATTGCTACGCCATAGCCCGTAGCACGGAAAAGTATGTGTATGGCAGAAAAAGCCCCCCAAAGTAAAAAAAAAATATTTTTTTACTTTTAATTTATTTGTTTACTTTTCATATTTTACTAAACTTTTTGCTGACGACTTTTTTGAAACTTTCCGGGATCAAATTTTCCGCCCATGTGATCAGGTATTCGTAGATATAATTTATTTTTATAGGTGTAATAGTCATCTGACGCTTTAGATTGCGTTTAATTAGCAATAAATTATAATTTCTGTTGCATTACATGTTTTATTTTTATTAAAATCCATATTTTTCTTTTCATTCTGTCGAGGGATTGGCATTGTATCAAATATGATACATATGATTTTCCGAAACTGGAAAATCCTGGATTATTTCCCTTATTTTTGAATAGTCTAGTATGCTCAAAAGCTGAGGAAAAACTAAAAAAATGATTATATTTAAGATATTTTGAGCCTTGCCAAGATAAGGGTTAACAAGGAACACAATAATCATAAACATTTTTGCTAATTAATGTCATTTTAAGTGTAATATTGATAGTTAATTATAGTTACTAAGCACTCTAAGCAGTGTTTTAACGTGGTATGCAGCTAATGAAGAATTAATCTTGAAACGTGTATCTATTCATTCTTTAGTAAATCCATCTTGGCTATTTGTTAAGATCACTTCACAAAAAGCAACTACCGAACGAAGCAGAGCATACTTTTGACTTTTGCGAAATCATCATTAATTTAAAGAAAACCATTTTAAGAACTGAACTTACAGGGATTACATTGCGCTTTTGACACTGAGTACTAGAGCTACAAGCGTCCACAACCTACGATCAGGCGTGGCACACGTGTTTGCCACCCGCCGCTTAAAACACTATTTTTGGGAACTTGACCGCGACCTTATTGACAGTCGGATTACGCGGTCAAATCGTGCTGGTAAATGGGCCGGAGATTACAGGGGGATTAAGAAAAGTCAGAGTTAATCCAACGCTAAGATTTTTGAAGGATTTCACGGTACATGTTGGCTTAGGCGACGATGGTAACTTTGGTGAAGATTTTACAGTTTTTGTAGGCGGCATTGAAATATGAGAGTAATCTGTAATTTGAAAGTTAGCTCACGGATATTTTTTGCAGGTTCAATCTGACAAAACATACTGAAGAAATGGAAATTTCCATACAAATGTAAAAACACCTTTTACATTACCAAATGTAATGTGTTAACCGTGAATACGATATCTCAGCTCTTTGAGTTATTGGATACATCGCCATACCTACCGAACTACTATGTATGAAGGTATGTTTCAGTAACAAGTTTAAAGTCCTTGACGCGAAATACTTATTTCATAAAATTTAATATCATTTTGATACTTTGCCTTTACTTCACCGAATCTCTGACATTGGAGACAATTTCCACGTTCGTACGAATTTGGCGGTCTAAAAAGTACTTTCAACTTTTCCCAAAAAAAATTCTAGCTGGTAGGTATTAAAACAATGAAGTTTATCAAGACAACTAACCCGGGGAAATTACAATAGATAACTAAAAAGGACGAACGCGCGACGTTGACAAATGGTCTGCTTGAGCTCGTTCAACATTAGTCATCTTCAAATCGCTCCGAATACTGTTTCAACGTACTTACACATTTTGTAAGGAAAATTATTAACTAAGTACGAGTAAAACCGTTTAAAATACAATGTGTAACGAAAACAGATTTATCTTCCGAACGGTCTCTGATTCCTCACTGTACAAGATATCAATAATGAAGATGTGCAAATGTGCATATTTTTAATAATTGTTGGTCGCTGACTGTTCAGGAAGGCGAGTATTTTTTTCAAACTGTTCACACTTACCGACGAAATCTTGCTCAACACTCGCTGATCGGCGATGCGTAATGGGGGTGATAAAAAAGACAAATTCATACCTGTGAAAATAAAAATGATTGCTAATGAAAACCACAAAGTCTGACGACGTACGTCAATATTTTATTTGATGTTATTGTTTCCGGTATAGAAAATAGCGCCGATCAAGAAAGAAGAGAGAAGTCAGGAATATATTCGCTACACCAGATTATATATATTTTTATGATAATAGTTATTATTTTTATGAAAACATTATAATTATTTATGTAAGACACAGGTCCTAGATGGCTTGACATAATAATATATAGTACCCGTCCCAACTTCTGGAGTAGATATATACAATCCTAGAAATACTAGGTGCCTTTGACCAACTCTAAGGGCTAATGCCGACCACTGACTAACATTACAGGCCGCCGGACGATATCGGCCTGTCAGTTAGAACATAAATTTGACAGTTCCGAACAACTGACCGGCCGATATCGTCCGGCGCACTGTTAGTCAGTGGTCGGCTTAATAGCAGTACGTGCTTGCACCTCCTATACAAATCCCTTTTTGACATTTTTTATATAACATATTATATATTTTTTCATATAAATATAACTTATATTTCAGTTTGTAATTTATGTTATATTTATAATAGTGTGATTACTTAAAAAAAACAAATTAAAATATTTAATAAAGTAATTCGTTGTCCCCATAAATTATAACCATCCTGTAGATAGCACGTAACGGTCATTCATGTTTACGTATCGTGACATTACGTTCCAGTCAACCACGGCTACTTCTATACTCACTTCTTTATTCAACTTATACTTTTGAGTCTGTTTTCGCTGTAACAATGGCGGCGATATATATTTTATTAAGTATGTTGTTCAGTGCAGTTGTTAGTGAAAGCTTTAATTATAGCGGAATAGAAATAGATAACTTTAGTCAATCAAAAGTGCTCTCAAGGAGAAAGCGGTTTTTGGTGTATCCCGAAGGAAGTTCATTGCAACTTGGTATGTGATCTAATTTTCAACTAAGTAGTAGTTTTATTTTTTTAAAGTAAGTACCGTTATAGTCCAGAAGCTTTTAACTGTGGTCCAAATTTAACTCGAATAATATATTATATTTTTGGCTAAATATTTGCATATTGGAACTTAGAGAAAGCCAAATAAAACATTGGGATTATACTTACTTAATTTACGTCGAAGCGTCTGGTTGACGTAACTGGTGACCGAAGAGCTGGCGGCTACCTCGCACAACGTATCAGCATTGCGATACAGCGAGGAAATGCCGCCAGCATCCTTGGTACAATGCCTCAAGGGCCTATTTTAGATTTAAGCTAGTTATTAATTTAGTTTAGTAGTACCACTGTATATATATTGTATTTACGTCTTGAACTGGTGAACCGTAGTTGTTGGCTGGGCTGGGCTCGACTATAGGTGGGTGGTTTTATATGATAAATAGTTAATACACATGTCTAGGAAGGCTTTTCAATTCCAAATTAAAGCTTACGCGCGATAACACTTTCATGTTTGTGACGTCACTGTTACTAAGCTAATTCATATAACAGTAAATCTAGCATCTTTTCTGACCTTAAGGTTAAATCGATAACCCAGTTTCAAATTGTACTGGTAAGCAATGGTAACTTCAGGTTTAACCGGTTAACCCCGAGTTAGTGTATGGTGCAAGTGGCCCTAAGTATCACGAGTTTAATGTACACAGCGGGTGAACTGTTCTGTGACGTCATTTATAGCGGGATTTCCAAATTTGTCTACACAACTTACTTTTATTGGTGTATCTAAATTATTAGCTGTATATGAATTTATTTACACAAATAAATTGTACGTAAGAATATACTTAAATTATTAGATGAAAGTATCGATTCATATAGGTAATAAATAAAACCGGGCAAGTGCGAGTCGGACTCGCGCACGAAGGGTTCCGTACCATAATGCAAAAAACGGCAAAAAAAAAACGGTCACCCATCCAAGTGATTTTTGCCCGACGTTGCTTAACTTCGGTCAAAAATCACGTTTGTTGTATGGGAGCCCCACTTAAATCTTTATTTTATTCTGTTTTTAGTATTTGTTGTTATAGCGGCAACAGAAATACATCATCTGTGAAATTTTCAACTGTCTAGCTATCACGGTTCGTGAGATACAGCCTGGTGACAGACAGACGGACGGACGGACGGACAGCGGAGTCTTAGTAATAGGGTCCCGTTTTACCCTTTGGGTACGGAACCCTAAAAAGAGGGACATTTTATTGTATTTAAAATTCCGTTGCCAATACGTACACATGCAGGTACAAATAATAAAAAAAGTTCGTACCAAAACACGACGAACTGAAAAGAAAAAGTGCGGACTTTTTTTTATCGTAATATCAAAAGCGCTAACGATTCCGAGTTAGAAAAAAAAGCTCTAAAAAAAGTTATATTGTTGAAAAATTCGCTTCCATCTAAGCCATTTGGTACGAGTTATAAACCCTCCCTAAAAAACTGGAGGTGCTATAGATGCAAATCCCGAGAGCACTCATGCGTTGATCAAATACGTAGGTATATTTGTTCCTAATTGATGTTGTTAGTTATAAATAACCTATAATAATATTATATGTAAATATCGTGGACTACATACAAGTTTTGCTTAATTTGAGGCTAAGTCGACCTAAATACAAAATGATTTATTTTACAAAACAGGTTTTACAATATACCTAAATACATTATACATCAGAAACCAAACTAGGGCTGAGCCTGTATCTTGGCCATTTCCGAGTATCGGCGAGTATTGGCCACCCTACACCAAAAAAAATAAATTTCTACAATACTACCAGAACGTATAGTAATTAAAAATATAGTTATACCTACTAAAATCCGGTAGTAATGACAAAAAATGTTGTATCGTGTAAAACTTGTTTTTTAAACATCACTGTTTAATTCTAGTTAAATGCAATTTAGTACTGCTTACAATTTCGTTGTATATGTAAAGAGGCAAGTGTTGTAAATATTAAACGTTTGTCTCGTTTAATATATGCATCGTAACACTAACTATTGATATGTAAAAATAAAGATACGAGTGTACACGTTACAAGTTATTATGTTGTGGTTACTATAATGCATTGTAGTCTGAACGAATCAAACAGTTGTGCCAACACCACGGTGTATGCGCGGGTGGCGGGGGGCGGAGAAAGGAATTGCGCAATTCACAGAACGGCAGCCATTACGCCAGCGTCTTACGTTCCGGCCGGTCGATGTTTTATTTACGTAGATCCTGTTTTTAATTTTATTGTAAACTAGTACAAGTGTATAGTATAAGTGCGTGTTGCTGACACAGTGAACTGTGCGGGCTCCGATTAAGGAAAAGTCCTCCCGCACCGATGTGGATAAGGAGGGATTCAAACTGGTGGAAAGGAAACACAAGGCGCGCAGGGCGCCTCGTAAAACTCTGTGTGGCACTGCGGAGCCGGTTAATTCTGGCCTACGAGTTGCGACACCGAGTAAGGCGCTCTACGTGTCTCGCCTGCATTACTCCGCCGGGGCCGACGAGGTGGTGGAGTACGTCCGCCGGAAGACTGGCTACACGCTGAGGGTGCACCAGCTACAGTCGCGTCACTATGTGCACTGCAGTTCATTTGTAGTGCGCGTGCCGCGGCCTCTGCAGGACACCATCGCAAGCGCGGACTTCTGGCCGAAGGGTGTGGTGTTTCGGCGGTTCCGGGGCAACCTGCCGAATCCTACGCCGAGTCAGACGACGCTACGGAGCCACGCTGTTACGTCGTCGCCCAAATCCAATGTTTAATTTGTATGTCATTTTTGTGTCTATTGTTTTCTTTGTGGAGACAAAATGTTTTTTTCTTTTGTAGTGTCACAGTGCCTTGGTTTTACTGTAATGCTGTGTTACTTATTTGATCAATAAAATAAAAAAAAATAAGTGTGTAAAACTTGTCTGTATTTACTAGAAGAGCAGTGTACTGGTTATATATTGTTCACGTAACCAGAACCCACTGTGCTGAAGGGACTTCTAAACGGGCCATATGTTCACTGCAATATGTGGCCGACAACTATTAGTGTCCCTCTCTAACATGTGAGTAAGAGGACACCAATAGTTGCCGGCCACATATTGCAGTGAACATATGGCTCGCTTAGAAGCCCCATTAGCACAGTGCGTTCTGGTAACGTGAACAATATAAAACCAGTACACCGCACAAATCGTTCAGTTACATATACTGAATACCTTGTTATAACAACAGAACAGGAACGTATATGTTACTGTATTATTTAGTAACCATTAACAGACCGGCTAGTTGGGTTTACTAAAAGTCTTATACCCACTACTATACACTTCATAGAATTAACAAATTTAATTTAACAAGAATGGTCTGGTTATGTTTACAAAGTGTCCTGTCGTCACATATACAACAAGACAATATAGTACAGCTAACCAGATTCTGGTTACCAGTACCAGGTTTTTTTTTCAGTGTATGGTTTACCATTGACAATGAGTATTTAACAGAAACGGTAACAGTTGCTAGAAATATAAAGGCAGGGTAACAAAATAGGGTCAGAATTATAGTTCACGTTTTTATACAAACAAATATCAAAATTTTTGTGTATAGTCTCCAAAATATTTATTTAAATTAATGATGCTTTTTCTAATTCCAGTGTTCTGCCTATCGTTCCCGACGATCTTCGGAATCGGAGACATCTTTCAATTCGGCTACACGGCGGCGCTGGCTTACGAGTTGCCACAGGATCCCTACTCACCTTACGACCATAAGGCTGATCCACTGCATAGAAGGGTTGACACCAAGATGATATACTTTACTGATGACAAAGGGAAGGTGTTATGGGGGAAGAAGTACCATAGGTAAGCAGTTTTTTTTATAGTAGGTATGCAAACGAGCAGGCGAATCGCCTGATGGAAAGCAATTACCGTCCCTTATGTACACCTGCAACACCAGAGGAGTCGCAAGTGCGTTGTCGACCTTTAAGATAGTGCGCTCCTTTCTTAAAGGTTTGAAGGTCGTATCGGACCGGATATACCGCGGTCGACATACATACTTATTATGAGATACTTCGCCGTTCGACAGCAGACAAACTACATTATAGGGTTGACTACAAGGTGATACCTATTACTAACTTACTTCGCTGGCTCATCGACCCGAAGTGGATCTTGGCCTCCGACACTAGGTTCGCCATTTGTTCCTGTCCTGTGGGATCCGACACCATTCAGCCGCTTGGATGTCACACAGGTCTTTCTGAACCTCATCGATCCATTGGCACTAGGCCTTCCGACCGGACGTCTCCCAGTTGGTCGTCCCATATGAGCTCTCTTGCTCGCACGATCCTCTCCCATCCTCTTCACACACACAGGTGATATAACTAGGTACTTGAAAATTTCATTGAATGAGAAATTAATAGGTATCAAGTGGCTCGTTTACGCATTACCACAGGAACCCGTAGTTCCATTTCAAGCTTAGGGCCGACCCACTGCATCGAGGGGTTGATACTAAGACGGAATAGTTAACTAAACCAATTGACGTTCGCTGCGTTAATTGCAACCCCATTAATTAAATTAAAAGCTATTTTTATCTTAGTTTAAAATATAAGTAAATAACTAGGTATCAATCAAATCAAATATTTTATTGATAAAATATAAGTGTAAATATTTTACATGTCAATAGTTACAGCTAGGGTTTGCAATCCGGATCCGAAATGTATGAAATTATCCGGATCTGGATCCGGATCCGCGGATATTCCCATACATTTCGGATCCGTCATGCAAACACTACTTACAGCTAATAGGAACCACATATTATTATACTAGCAACCCGCCCCGACTTCGCACGGATTAACAATTTATACACCTAAACCTTCCTCGAGAATCACGCTATTGATAGGTGAAAACCGCATGAAAATGTGTTCAGTACCTAGTTTTTGAGTTTATCGCGAACAAACATACAAACACACAAACAGACAGACGCGGCGGGGGACTTTGTTTTTTAAGGTGTAGTGATTTTGAATGAAACATTACTTACTCATTCAGAATGGTACATCATTATTTTTGAGTCAAAATTAAATTTAATATACCTATTTTACTTCGAATTATACACAGTAATTTATTATTGCATGATTCGAAGTATATTAAGATTGCATTTAACTTTGACGACTAATACCAATCAGGAATCCATTTCAGCACCGTTGTTCACTCCAATTTCAAAAGCACCGCTTACTTAGCTAATACCTTTCAGGAAGCCCATCATAAACCCGGCGATGGCAAAGCGAAGCCTCCGCAAAAATGCCGACAGGAAACTGATGCACGCCTCGCAACACACACGGGGGTTTTTGAAAAGCATGGACGGACGCAGCGCAGAGTTTCACCGGACCGCCCGCGCCACGCTTTATCCGAAAATCGAGACGGTGTTGCAAGCGTAAGTTTTGTTTGGTTTGATTTTTTGGAATTAAGAGGCATTGACGGGAGTTAGTAACACGTAAGCTTAGATCAAACGACACCATTTTTGACATGAAATTGAATTTTACAAACGCTGATATTCGCATATATCAACAATTTGTAGAATCAAAAATATATAACAAATATACAATTTATATAATAACAAATCTGACAATCATTAACTTTCCCTTTCGGACCTCTTATTTTGGAATATCCTAATCAAGTTTGTTTCATCATATATTATCCGACTCTAGTCAATTATATTTAACCAATTAACA